>NC_062296.1:29848119-30471836 GCF_902655055.1 Lutra lutra | reverse complement strand
TAGGTAATAGGATTTAGTACCTTTATCATCAGGAAATGTCGCCGTTTTTCTAGCCCCACAGATTTTTTTTTTTTTTTTTTTTGCATCATGAAGTTATGCAACAGCAACCTGAGTGTTTTTTTCTGTTAACTATTTAGGAAAATAAGACTAATACTCATTGCACCTAGTTCACTTGGTATGCCGCATTGGAATGAGCCACTCCCATTGGTAGAATGACTTAACAGAAAGGTAGTATGTAAGAGGTAGTGTTTTCATTTTTCCTGCACTTTTCAATAATATTTCCCACTAAGTCTTAATCATATAGCTCTCTTCATTTCTAGACACAAAAGATCTAAACAAATGAGTCAGTTTGTAACCCACTAAGGAATTAGCTGTTGTTGTGTAATTACGAAATAGGTGTGTCATCACACTTAACCCTGAAAACAACATTATCCCAATAACACTGGGTCTTGGGGAGCCTGAAATCCTGACCACCAGTGACTGGTGGCTGTACCCCCACTATGTTAATAACTATAAGAAAAAAGATTATAGTGCTGGACTCTATTTTATTTATAAGCCCTTCCTCCCACGGGTAATGGCAGAGGTCTTGGTCTTGGTCTCATGAACTGATCTCTGATTGTAGGAAGCCTATGGAACTGATCCAATTGACTTATACACTGAGTCACCCCTCCTCTCTTCAGCAGTCTCCCAAAAGAGATCCCCAGCTTGGAGAAGTGAGATATCTGGCAGGTGTTAAGGTGTTGTCTGTTCAGACTGATGATGAATACTGATTAACCCATGTTTGTGTTTTAGAGAGAAACTGATTGAGAGGGGAGGAACCAAAAGAGGGAAACGGCCAAGAATGGGAATATAATTTGTGTGAAGGATTGGGTTAGCCATGATAAGGGGTAAAGGAAGGAATAATAGAAATAAAGAGCAGAAGGGTGGGATGTTGGGAAGAGGGAAAGAAGTTATAGAATAATCGAGAAAGGCTGAAGTAAGATGGAGATTTTGTTAATAGAACTGGGTTTGGATGTCTGCCCCTAGATTTTCCAACCTTATGAACCCTGGACAAGTTATTTTGCCCCTCTGTGCCTGTTTATTAATCTCTAAAAATGGGGATAATAACAGTAGCTATTTGGTAGGGTTGTTGGAAGGATTGGAGCGAATGTACATAAAGTATATGGCATATGGCAGCTACTCAAACAAAAGGTAGCTGATATTATTACTGTTGTGGTGGTTATTATTCTTGGAGGCGGTAATGTTATTGTTGTTAGTGATGGTGTTGTTTGATGGTCATAAAAGACAAATTAATTGCTATGACATTCATCAATAAAAGAAAGTCCATAGATGAAGATGGTCTCAGCAAGCCCTCCAGATGTCAGTTTTTAGCAAAAGAAGCTAGAACATCGCTGTATTGGTGAAGGAGGAAAAGAATTGCATTCTATGGCTCACATATTGGACATCCTACCGTACATCACTTTCACATTAAAGGACCTCAGCCAAGCAAGAAAAAAATGAATGCTGTATTTTATACACATGACCCGTGCTGCTCATCGTACTTCCTCTTCCCATTCCTTAGAAGATGTAACCAGTCCCAATTTGATCTTTCTTAATTATAATAAAATATTGAAAAATCCTGCACATGAAGAGAGATAGTATTAACATATCTATTTTTTAATCGATTTTATCTTCTTAAAGGATTTTAGTACGTAGATTTCAGATAGGTCCCACAATGACATGATTTTTTTAAAGATTTTATTTATTTATTTGACACAGAGAGAGAGAGAGATCACAAGTAGTGACTTGATTTTTTTTAATGCTTGCTTTTATTTAACAAGTTAACAAAAGCAATGATTCTGTGGCTCATACGAAGTGAATGATTGATTTCCTTAGGTGGGAAAGCAAAAGACTGGGCACCTGGATCTCTAAAGGGCCTGAATGCCTAAGAGCTAGTTCTGATATAGTTTTGATATAGTTTATTATTATAAATGCAAACTGAGAGTTAGCATGCCTTACAGAAATGCTTTCCAAAAGAGAAATACCAGTGTATTAAGAGTGAAGCCTAAATATTTTTTTCCTTTAATGCATCATTACAATAGTATCAGATAAGTAGGTCAAATTAAAATGTTTATTCATTGTCGCTAACAATTTAAAGAGAACCTCTAGTGGCTACATGACCAATGGATTCAGAGTGCTGGAAAGAATGATGCTGATGTAGTGAAGAAAGGTCTTATATATCCTAGGAGAGAAAATTCTTGATTTGTTTATTCACATGCACAAAATAAATAAATAAAGACCTAAAAATGTCACACTAGCTCTATTGCTTGGTTTGATTCAGGTATCTCTCGTATTAAGGATTGGTTTGGTTAGGGGCTTCTGGGTGGCTCAGTCAGTTAAGCATCTGCCTTCAGGCTTGGTCATCCCATTGTCCTGAGATCGAGCCCTGTATCAGGCTCCCTGCTCAGTGGGGACTGCTTCTCCCTCTCTCTCTGCCCTCCCCCTACTCATGGTCTCTCTCTCTCTCTCTCACGTGCTCACTCACTTTGTCTTAAATAAATAAATAAATATCTTTTTAAAAAGTACTGGTTTGGTTAAAGATGTTTAAAAAAAAAAAAGCTGCATTGCATGGGATTTGGTCCCACAGGCTCCAAGTCTTCTGTGTTTGTTGTTACAGAAAGAGCATTGCACGTCTTTCTTTGCTTCTAAGCTCTAGCTACTGAAATCCAGCCCTCACCCTGAACACTGAACACAGCAGCCTTACTATGAATCAGCTGAATCTGAATCTCTCGATGGTGACCCTTGCAAATTGACAGTGTGAAACTCAGCTGGGAATCATAATTATCTACATCATGACTTCTCCTTCAGGGAGGCGATATGGAAAAGCTTCTTCAATCTTCCCAAAGATGAGATTAAAAGGTTTCGTTTTGGTGGACTGTTCTAATGGATAGAGGATCAAATGATGCCTAATTGTTCCAATTCATCCTTTCTGCTGATGGAGTGCCAAGTCCTCTGTGGCAGGAATTCCACAGATAAAGCATTTTCCAACATTTTGTGCTCATGTCCTTACAATAAGGTGGTTTGGGATAATCAACTGGAGAGTCAGATAGTCTAGGTTCAAATATCAGACCTGTCACTTAATAGTTGTTTAAGTCATTTAGCTTCTCGGGGCCTCTGTTTCTGTGGTTGTAAAATGGGTGTTTCTACCTCAAAGTGGTTCTCTGAGAATCAGATGAGATCTGAAATGTCGCTCACTTAACACAGTACCTGGCCCAGGACATATTTCTCCTCTTTTCTCATCACGTGCCCGCTTCTTTCCATCTTCCTTCTCCTTCTTCCACAAAACCATTCTATTCTACGTGGCCTTTAAAGTCGATATGGTAGTGCTAGAGGGAAAGCAGATTGGAAAATCACTTTGGAATAGTGTTTGGCAACATCTGCTAAAGACAAATAAGCTATATCCTGTGACCCAGAACATCCACACTAGGTCTACACCTAACAGAAATACACACAGAAGACCCTGTTACAGGAAAGTTCAGAGCCGTGCTCTTCAAGATGGCCCCCATCTGAAAACAGCCCAAATGTCCATCAGCAAAATTGATCAATAAATTGTGGTATAGTCATACATTGGAATACCATGCAGAATGACAATAGATGAACTATGGGTCTATGCTATAGTATGGTTAGAGCTCCAGAATATATTGTTGAGCCCAAAGAAATGGGACATAAAGGGATATGTGCAATAATATCCATTTATATGAAGTTCAAAAACTGTCCGAACTAATTGATGGGGTTAAAAATTCAAGATCGTGGGTAACCTTGAGGAGGTTAAGGAAGGGTCTTCTGAGGTTCTGGTACTATTGTTTCTTGAACTTGAACTAGATGCCTGGGAGTGCTAAGTTTGTGAAAATTCATCAAGCTGTACACCTATGATTTGTACACTTAATACTTAAGAAAAGGTGTATGGTATGCCACAGTGAACATAGAAGTTATGAAATTTGGGGTGCCTGGGTGGCTCAGTCAGTTGGGTGACTAACTCTTGACTTCAGTTCAGGTCTCAATCTCAGGGCTTTTGAGTTTGAGTCCTGAGTCGGGCTCCATGTTGAATGTGGAGTCTACTTAAAAAATTATGAAATTTGACAGGTGAACTTTTCCTGTTTAGAAAGCACCCACATGAAATTATTCACCAAGAGCTATCATTTTCTCTCAAGTTTCTCTGGCATGGTACCCTCTAGTATTCTGTAAGAAAGGAGTGTGTATTTTCTGCCCCTTCACTAGTTGTTTCAGCTAGAGAATCATTACCCAGCTGTCAGCAAGGACATCTATGCAATCCGTCTTTCCTAAGTCTTGTTTCCTAGAATTGAAAGAAACTTTTTTTTAAAGAAATAGTTTATTAATTACTTATTAATTTGTTTTGACTATGGGTAGAGTCTAATTTTTAAAAATTTTAAGGATTTATTTATTTGAGAGAGTATGAGAGAGAAAGAGTAAGATCATAAGCAGGGCAGAGGGAGAGGGAGAAGCAGACGGAGCAAGGAGCCCGATGCAGGACTCGATCCCAGGACCCTGGGATCATGACCTGAACCAAAGGCAGACACTCAACTGAGCCACCCAGCTGCCCCTAGAGTCTAATTTTTTAATCAAGTGTTTAATTTCTGAAATGATAGACTTTAAATGGTTTTTTAAAGATTTATTTATTTATTTATTTTAGAAAAAGAGTGAAAGCATGGTTGGGATGGTCAGAGGGAGAGAGAGTGTTAAGCAGACTCTGCACAGAGCCCAATGTGGGGCTCGATGTCACAACCCTGAGATGACCACCTGAGCTGAAACCAAGAGTCATATGCTTAACCAGCTGTGCTACTCAGGAGCCCCTGAAATGATAGACCTGGAAAGGATAATTCATATACACACATTTACTATGATAGGATTTTAAAAATACATATTTATTTCTTTTTCCTGTTGATAGACAAGTAGGGTTGCTTTTCTTAAGTCGTTCAGCTGGTGAAATTTAATGGGGTTTTTCTGGGAGAAGGCTATACAGAACAGTGCCATTGCTCAGTAAGACACTGTGTTTGTGAGATTGTTCAAAGGACTTCTGATTAGTGCAAACTTTTCATATCCAAATAGCTGGAAGGAGTCTCCTTTTTTTTGTGACTAAAAATATCAGAGGGACTTCTATGAATAATGACATAAATGGATTCTTAGTGCTAAGGGCAAAGAATGTGGGAGATAACTATTGGATTGGTTCTTAACTTTTTTCCTGGCCAAATCACAGTTATAAGATGATCTTTAGTTGCTGGCCACATACTAAATAAATTTTTAAATTATGGTCAGTGTTTCTTTTTCTTTTTTACAGCTAAGCAGATTCATGGCTGTGGTGTGGGTGTCCTGGAAGAGCTGACCCACAGTTAAAAGTCCAGCATTGCACAACTCAGTGCATGGAGATCGTTAATTATAATTTTGAGGTGTTTTTGCACAACTGAAGTAGAGTGTACTATGTGTCATTCCCAAGTTAACAATCATTTCACTATTGCCTGCTAGACCAAGGCTTAGGCCTAGATTTCGAGGCACATAAATGGCCGCACTTTGTCTCTCCAACCTTATTTCTTATTAGCCTATCAATTAGCAGACTCTTCTCATATTCTCCTACATCCTGCTCATTCATACCCCTGTGACTGGATTTATGTCGTTCCCTCTTTCTTATGCCCATCCAACTTCTTTTTTGTTTTTCTTTTTTTCAAGATTTTATTTATTTATTTGACTGACAAAGAGTGAGCACAAGCAGAGGGAGCGGGGGAGAAGCAGCAGGATCTCCACTGAGCAGGGAGTCCCAGGAAGGGGTCGATCCCAGGACTCTGAGATCATGACCTGAGTGGACTGCAGACACTTAACTAGCAGAGCTACCCAGGCGCCCCTACCCAATCAACTACCATACTTCTTTCAAGTCTCATATAAATTAAAAAAAATCCATAAATACAATTTGTTAGTTAATAAGTCAGAACCCAAAGAGAAGGAAATACAGTCCCGGTATTTTATGATCTCTTGGGGGTGGATGGTAAACCAGTTGTCCTTTCCCTTTCTGGACCACAGAGTTGTTAGATGGCCTCTCTGAGTCAAATTTCCTAATAAGCATTTACTGAGTGCCTGTGTAGGTCAGGTTTTGTTCGGGGTGTTGGGAATACAGGAATGATTAGGACCATTTCCCTGCCCTCCCTCGGAGAACCGGCAGTCTAGAGGATCATAAGCAAATAATTTCACATGATGTAATGTGAGTGTGGGGCTCATAGGACTATAGAGGACAGGCATCCAAACCCAATGTGCCCTAATTAGGGTGCAACCATGTGGAAAGACCTGGAGGAGGTGACACCTAAGACTAAGTAGTTATCCAAATGAGTAGAGTAGGAATTTCCAGAAGAAATAGCATGAACAAAGGCCCAGGGGTGAGAAACGGCGCGCAAGCTTAGGAGTTTGAGGCAGAGAATGGCAAGAGCTGCACGACAATGGGAAAATATCCCTCAAACAAATAAAAAACAATATTTTCTCTCAAATACCTTCTGTTTTAAATGTTATGCCCCTGTTGCTCTAAGCTCTCCAAGTTGCCAGACATTTCTCGACTGTGTAATAGGCAGGGAGAATTGTTAGTTGTTTCCTCTATACCCCCCTACCTCTGTCTTGATATCCCCATAATCTATTTATCCCTAAGACTCCTATTCTCTTTCTAGTCCCACAGTCACCATTTGTTTGCGGCACCCCTTGGCGCGTCCCTTTAATTTCTATTTGATAATTGGGCACATTCGATTAGATTCGCTTTTCAGCTCATCCTTTTACAAAGAGGGTTTTATGTCCCTTTGCCTCTCCTCTCTTCTAGGTCTGAGACAGGCCAATAATTCCTTCATTTTAACCTTTAGGTCACACCTAGTTGTGTGTATCTAATAATAATGGGCGGGCATGCGCATGCGTGCGCACATGCGCGCGTGCGCAAGCGCGCACACGCACACAGACATAACCAGCCTGTGCTATGTTCAACACAAAGCCAGGTGAAATCCATTAATGCTTTCTCATGACCACCTTTCCACTTCCCTCATGAGCTTTACCTGCCCAGACTTCTCGGGGTGTATTTCCCTTGCAAGTGAGAAATTCACGTCGGCGGATGGAGAACAAAGGAGCTGCACACGGGCTACAGGTTTTGACTCTCCGCTGGTTCGTCTGTGTGCCCCGATTCCACCCTCTCTGACCTGAATCAGATGAAATCCTTTGAGCTTTCTGAGAAAAAGGTGCTGCCCTGGTAAACAGCATTAGAGTAATTCTCTCCTCCCTGGCCAAGCCGAGAGGTTTCCTCATAGTTTACTTTCTAGGCCTTACTCTTGCAAAGTGGAGACCTTTGTTAGGGTTAGAATTTCCCATAAACCCGCTGGATAATTTGTTTTTGTTTGCCCTCTTTGAAATACTACACAAAGCAATCTCTGTAAAGGGCAACGCTGTCCCTGAAGGCTGAGAAAGGTCCCTGGGACAGCGTCTCAAAGTTGCTCTTTTCAGGCAGAGCCAGCTGAGTAACCTTATCTCAGGTGGCTGCTTTTCAAGGTGCCCAATTCGGGAGCTTTCCCTCTGGGAGCAGCGTTTGCCCCAGGGGATCACGTGCTTTGGAGTGAGGGGCAAAACTGGGAAAATCCCAGGGCCCAGGATGATAGGGTCTGTTCAGGAGAATCTGGGGGAACAGAACGCACCCCACAGACCATGCCCTTCACAACCCCCCCCCCCCCCCCCCCCCCCCCCCCCCCCCAGCGCCGGTGGAGATCAGCACTTGGCGTCAGGACAGAGACCAGATTAAGAGAGGTTAGGAGGAAGCAGGGAACCCGGGAAAGGAGGCAGGCGAGATTGCGAAGGCACCTGCAGGGCTCTGAGTCAAGGGCTGTCAGTCACTTGGGCTCAGGCTGCTCGGCTCCTGAACAGCCCAGCCCTTTCCCGGGGCTGGGACAGGGGATTGCTACATGCCAGCTTACCTGGGGAAAAACCAGAGCCTCACTTTGGTCCCTTCCGGTAATTGACACGACAGGGCTCCCTGAAGGGGGAGGGGAGAGCTCCCTCCATAAATGGTCCCACCCCTGGGCAAGGTGGCTCACTCAGGCAGGTAGCGACTGGGGAGTGTGCACCTGCCACCAGTCGAGCTAAGCCAGACTGTGAGACGAGGCGGAGCAAGCTGAGGGAGTGAGTCAACCATGGACAAGTTGAAGTGCCCGAGCTTCTTCAAGTGCAGAGGGAAGGAGGTAGGGGTCTGGAAACTGGGAAGGGTGGGGGGCCTGGGAAGGGAACACTTCAGGGGAGGCGTCTCAGGTTTTGCCTTCTGTGGCTGTTCCTGGTTCTCCACCTTTCTCTTCAGTTGCCTTCAACTGTGCCTGAGATGTCCCTATAGGGTAGAGGGAAAAGAGAACAACTCTTACCGAGGTAACCAGAAGACTTAGGATCAGTCATCTCAACCTCTGCCTTGGGTATGCCCACAGAATCCTGGTTTTTGTCCCTCACCAGACTGTGTCCATATGCTGGAGGGAAATGAGAAAATGCATTGTCCTTATTTGACCCGAGGAAACATCCCATACCCCAGAGCAGCTAACAGGTTGGGAGGGAACCCCTTCCCTCTGAGGTGGAGAGAGAGCTACTCCACCTGGTGGGACAGGGGAATTTGTCTCTGAATATTATTCTGTGTCTTCCAGCCACGGATAGGGAGAGAAGTTAAATTTACCTTAACTCGGTACATCCTAAATTATCAGCCTATAGGAAAAGGAGTCTATAAAGTCTTTGTTTTAGTAGAAGCTATATTGGTGCCTTTTTCTCAAAGATCTCCTGCAAGCTCAAGAGTGTTGATTTTACCTAATTCATTTTTAAGTCTTCTTTATCTGAAGCCTTATTTGTCCACCTTCGTTTGTCCTTCATGCTGAGTACCACATGTAACCATCCAAAATTTGGATGATCTCACCCAAAGAAGTAGTAATTATAGCCACCTAAAGAGGTTTTCAGTTTTGGTTTTGTTTTGTTTTGTTTTTCATTTCAAGGGGTAAATGTTGTAAAGTAAAAACAGCCATTAGCAGAAATCTCCTCAACCTTTGGAAAGTGTTTCTCTCAGCTAAGGCTTTTGGGTTCATTCTCCCCCCGCACCCCCCCATCTATGTTTGTGTGCACCCCCACATGTGTGTGTAAAATTACACTTCTGTGGATTTTTAATAGCAGACAGACAAACTCTTGATATTTTCTCTTTCCTAGAAAGTGACGGCTTCATCTGAGAATTTCCATGTTGGTGAAAATGATGAGAATCAGGACCGTGGTAACTGGTCCAAAAAATCGGATTATCTTCTATCTATGGTTGGATATGCAGTGGGATTGGGGAATGTGTGGAGATTCCCCTATTTGACCTACAACAATGGCGGAGGTATTCCCCACCCCCAACTTCTTTCCCTTCCAGTAAAAATGATGTGCTGTGTGGCTTCTGAGGCTGTTTAAGAACTGAGGGAAGGTGCATGACAGTTTGGGTCATTAGACTATGAGTTGCTAGGTCAAGTTAGGAAGCTGGCTTTGCAAAAATCTTCAGGCATAAACTTGATAAAAGTTGTACATTTAACACTTCTGCATCTCTGGTTTAGGATCCAATGTAGTCTTCCATTATGACTTGCTTTTCTTCATTTATACATGTTCCTGTGATAATCTTTTCAGACTCAAGCTGTGTTTGGCTTAATTTAAGACTGAATCTAAGCAAGAGGCTGGGGATTTTCATTCTAATTTGAAGCTCAAGTATACCGGTGGTTTAAGTAGAGTAAGGCATTGCATTTTGGAAATACAAATGTGGAAGAAGCTGATAAAAAAGTAAAGGTTTAGTATTTTAAGCTGCAATATTCAGTTACATGTATTCCAAATTGGATTGACCATGTACGTAAAGGATCCTTCTAGAATGTGCAACAGACTTTAGTTCAAGACTAGGTGGTTAATTTCTGCAAAATGATACTGTTTATACCTCAGAGATCATTAAGGAAGACTCAATTAGAGCAAGGAGAAAAAAAATAACTCTGAGGTGACACACAAAATGAATTGCCCAATTCTCTAGTAGTGTCGAAACAACTTTTCACTTACACCATATTTTATTTACTCGTAATTACAGGTTCTATTAGAAGTGTAGAGGTGACATGCCCTTAGATTTCATAATTGGGAACCAGTGAAACTGTGCCACTATAATTATTTTCCTTGGTATAATAGGATTTTCTGTGGTGATGTTTCAATCTTGTAGTCCTTGTTAATTGGTTGCCTTAGAACATTCATATTGGTCTGTGGAGACTTAAGAGAGAAGCTCTGTTTATCAAACACTTTAAGTGTTGGTGGCAATAAATTCCCCTCTCTGGAGCCTACATCGTTTAGTCATAGGTTGGGTCTAAGTTTGAACTGGAAAAATGAGTTAGGAATCCCAGGCCTGTAGGTGTCTAAGTCCTAAGGTCTCCTGTAGTGAAGAGCATTCAGACTCCTTTTCAGCCTCTAGTATTCAGGATCAGAAATTTCCTGTGACTTGTCATCATACATCAGCCCAGTGGTGGCCATAAACTTCCGGTAACTATATTAAACTAGATTTAATAGAGAAATTGAAATGTAGCACCCCTTCCCCAAATGCTATTATTTATTGTATCCTATTATCTCTCTTACCTTTTCCTCTAAAAATTAATATCCCACATCAATTCTCAGTTTTTTTTAAAGATCGTATCATTTGGGCAATGCGTAATCTAGGCTCTTTTGATCGCTTCTTTCTCTGCTGTCCAAATGGAGGAGAGGAACACGAAATTCAGATTTGCCACATGTCAATAGATCAGATTTTTAAATATGCTTAGGTTTGGATAACTATGGCTAAAATCTGGAATCATTTTTATCTATAGATTCTTTTATTAGTTTATGAAAGAGAAGCATCATACAAGCACAGGGCCTGAGACAGCAGTATCAACAATTTGGGACCAGGGTATTATATTAGCAGTTTACCAATTATGGCTGATAATAAAAACAATAATATAATGGGTAAAAAGCTATATATACCACTCAGGAAAATAATCCTTTTTTAAAAACACACACACACACACACACACATACACACACACACAACTATTTATAATGGGCTAGTAACATTTCCCTTACTGTTGTAGACAGGGATAGTCTGTATTACTTTTCTTCATATTTATCATTGCTAAGAACAAAACTTCTATTAGTCATAGCAATGATGGTATGTACATTGCAACATCTATAAAGGCATATTTGTCTTTATGTTCTAGTGACTAGGGACTTGTACATAACAAGTATTGTATTGTCTCATTATTTTTAATGGAATATATTTTGAGGGTTGGGAAAATGTAATTCCCAGGTATGATGTTACGATATCATAATATGAAAAATACATGAGGACAACAGTGCCATGTAGGTCAATGACATATATGTAATCCAAAAGCCCATTTTTAATCTATTGATCCCATTTTCTTATTAAACTTTGTTAAGACTTGTCAAGTACTTGATCAATAAGTTTAATATTCTGTCCCTGCTTCTACCTACAATCTGGCCAAAGTTCGAATGAGCAATTTACTATGTCTCAAAAGTGGATGGAAAAAAAAGTAAAGTAATAAAATTTTAAAAACATCAAAAAGGGATCTGGATAATCTAAATGCAGGAGCATTGGTCCTTGCTTTTAAAACGAAAGTTAACTTTTTAAGAGAGAGAGAGAGAGAGCAAGTGTGCACATGCTGATGCAGGGGAGGGGCAGAGGGAGAGAGAGTGACAGAATCGTGAGCAGACTCTGCGTGGAAGGTGGATCCCGACGCTGATCCCACGACCCCGAGATCATGACCTGAGCCGAAATCAAAAGTCAGACACCTAACCAACTGAGCCACCCAGGCGCCCCAGAAAGTTAACTTTGAATGCATCTCCAAACTTCAGAATCTTTTAACAAAGCCAGGAAATTTCTTACTAACATTTAGGAAAGACCCTTATGATGACAATTTGGAGAAGAATCCACTTAGCCGCAGCAATAACTTACACTCTGAATCATCACATTTAGCATTTGCACCCAAAGTCTTACAAAAACAGACTATTATTTGGAGAGGAGAAAGGAGGGAAACAAACTTTGAACACATACTCTGTGCCTGCCATTTTGCCAAGTGTTTTCACAGAGGCTCTAGAGCTGAACCCTTACCACAGACTGAAGAGTTGGCCTCGCTCTCCCCATTTAGGAGGAACCCAAGGTCCAGAGAGGTTAGGTAAATTGCCCCAGGTCACATAACTAGTAAATGGTGGAGTCAGGATAGAAACCTAGGTGTATCTGACTCCGAAGTCTGTGATCATTCACCGCCTGTGGATTCCTTTTTTACAGGCTATTGTTTTTAATAACCACAGCAACCTCTTTAGGTAATACTAGAATCCCATTTCACAGATGAGGAAACCAAGGTTTCGAGAAGCAACTACTTTCTCACAGAAACTAGTAAATCTGGGGCCTAAACCTAGGCCTCTGACTCCACTATATCAGAATGCTTTCAAAATGTTAGGCTGGTTATCAACGTGCCATCGGCGTTTGGGGACCTAATAGCCCTTTGGTTCTGTTTTGCATTTTCTAGGTGCCTTCTTGATACCTTATTCAATCATGCTGGCCCTGGCTGGTTTACCTCTGTTCTTCCTGGAGTGTTCATTGGGACAATTTGCTAGCTTAGGTCCAGTTTCAGTTTGGAGGATTCTCCCATTATTTCAAGGTTGGTATTCAAATGTTTTTCTTATTGTGCCTATCGGTCTCTTGGTGTCTATAACTGTCCTCACTGGGGGGCGGGGGGGTGGGAAAATGTTTCGTATTTGGATCTGGTAAAGGCAAAGTAGCAGATGTTGTTTCTCTGAATGTTTGCTGGAGAAATGAAAGACCAAATGCTAATCTGTATTTCTGTTTCTCTCAGGCTGAAGATACAGAAGGTGTTAGGAAGGATACCAGAGGGGGTTGTAAGGGTGTCATTACTGTCCTACATTCACCTTTTACAGTCCTGGGGCACACAGTTATAGTCCAGCTGTGTGTTCACTTTGTGGCTCTGGCTTTTTTTCCTCCTCCATGTGCCATCTTTTGTCTTCTTGCTTTTGTGTATCTTTTAAAATGCCTCATTCAGAAAATTAAAGGGCAGGTCACCCTGTTTTCTGGGTTATTCCCTAATAGAAGAGGACACTGGCGAAGTTTTTCAGAGTGCCTCGATTGTTATTTAAGCATCAAACAGACTTCCTGGTTTGGGTGTGAGCTAGTGTAAAGTCTTCAACACAGCATCAAAAATAAATTGAGAGTGAGGCGAATAGAACATTGTGCGGGAATATTAAGGAAGCCACCTCAAAAGTGAGCCTTGAGCACACGGGTTGTACTCAGTATGCTAAATTGCATCTTGAAACCACAACATTCAAGAAACTTCGCAAATTTAAATTCAGATTGTTACTGAATTATTGACTTTTCTTTACACGTGCTTATTGAAATCTTGTACATTAACTCCGAGCCTTTGTCTTCTACTTGCTACAATATTGGTTTATAGAGGAAGATGTAATTAGTGGTCAATGGGTCAATAGGATACAAGCTTTGAATAGTGTTTGCTTCTTTTTAACAACAGGACCCAGTCTGACGAGAACTTTCAGACATAATAAGAGAGTAATGGCCATGGGTGATTACTTGAACTTGACGGATCCCTACAGGTCTTCTGACCTTGATCTTAGTACCATTTTCTAGTTAATTAAAAAAATGGTTTCAGAAAGCCAGTCATCAAAATAATTTTAAATTCGGGAAAAAACTATTTAGAGAGTGGTCTTTCCTCCCCACTCCCCTACCCCCCGCCGAAAAAAAGAAAAGACGCTGCTTGAACCTGCTTTCTCATTTTCAAATAGATTTTGTGGAAATTGAGATGCAGCTTTTTTATGAATTAGCAAAATAAATTGCACTTGTTTGTTTTTGATTTCAATTGTTCTCTTTTCCAGGTGTGGGAATTACGATGGTCCTGATATCCATTTTTGTGACAATCTATTACAATGTCATAATTGCCTATAGTCTTTATTACATGTTTGCTTCTTTCCAAAGTGAACTACCATGGAAAAATTGCTCAGATTGGGCAGACGAGAACTGTAGCAGGTCACCTATAGGTAAATGTCATTTATTTATTTAAAAATGTTGTGAATGGAGAATCATTCTATCTTTTCAAGGGTTACATGATTTTCCAACCAATTTAGGGGCAATTTAAAGTGAGCCACAGGTGGGGCGCCTGGCTGGCTCAGTCGGTCGGAAGAGCATGCAACTCTTGATCTCGGGGTTGTGAGTTTGAACCACATGTTGGGTGTAGAGATTACTTAAAGATCAAAGTTTAAAGTGAGCCATGGGTTATTGATGACAGCAGGATAAAGCATGGATAACTTTGAAAATCGATTAATGCAATATGTTATTTCTGAGGGCCACTGGTAAAGCCAAGCCATTCTTAAGAGTAGTCAGGAGAGGAGGAAGAAAGTGGGAATGTGGTAGAGATAAGCGCTATCCATGATAGTGCTATTGTGTTTCAGGAGCCCACGAGTGTCATCCACATCTTAAATGGCTGATCTTTGGAATTACATAGTATTGATTTTATAGACTGTTACCACTGGGATTGCCTATGTATACCAGAGAATAAAGTAATAAAGTTTTAAGGCTTCTTAGGAATTTAAAGGTGTCATTTATCTACAGAGGTTAAATAAGTCCACATACTAAAAGTTCCTTAGAGCACTAAGTCCCATCCGAAATGATTGTTACTTTATGCGGTTATTACTATACATATAATCACAGTTTGAAAGGGAAGATATTTACTCATTCCAGCTTAGTAGCAGAGATTTAAGATGCTGAATGTGCATGGCTTATTTCACCTGTAAGATTTCTCTTCTGCCCTCACCAAGTAACAATCTAAATGGCTTAATAATTTTATCATTAGAACTTTCATTCAGGAGGGGTGCCTGGGTGGCTCAGTCTGTTGAGCAGCCGACTCTTGGTTTGGGCTCGGATCGTGATCTCAGGGTCCTGGGATCCAGCCCTGTATCAGACTCCACACTCAGTGAGGGGTCTGCTTCTCTCTCTCTCTTCCACGCTGCCCCTCCACTCACATGCTCTCTCTTTCTCTAAAATGATAAATAAATCTTTCAATGAACACTTTTTTCCCCTGAAAAGTACTTGTCTAAAACTAAGTATGTGTCTGTGTATTTTTTTTTATAATATTTAGTTACTCATTGTAATGTCAGTATAATTCCGGGGGAGATTATCCAAGTGAATAAAAGCTGGGCAGACATCCACAATTTAAACTGCATCAATGGAAGTGAAATTTATCAGCCAGGACAGCTTCCCAGTGAACAATATTGGAAGTAAGTATGCTAGATGATCTACTTCTTAAACAGGTGTTGTTTAAAAGTTTTTGGAAATAACAATGAAATATGGATCAGCTCGTTCCTTACCTCATATAAGTAGAAAAAAAGGGGAATCAGAGCAAACTACACTTGATAGGACTCAAATGCTTACCTAGCCTGTGTGGGTAGTGGTAACTTGCAAGATCAGCTTCTAGTCAACCAATTGTCATTTATAACTTGTTTATCAAATGAGCGCAATACTGTCAGAAATGATTTGTTCGGTGCTTATCATGCATAAGTTAGGGCATTGCTCTGAAGAAAAGAATACTCAAATTTTAGAATATAATGAGCAAATTCGAATGATAAACTGTTGGGTGATGAGTAATATTGGGGGCAAAATTGTTATTTAAAGCTGCAATCTGGGGCGCCTGTGTGGCTCAGTGGTTAAGCCACTGCCTTTGGCTCAGGTCATGATCTCAGGATCCTGGGTTCAAGTCCCGCATTGGGCTCTCTGCTCAGTGGGGAAACTGCTTTCCCCCTCTCTCTCTGCCTGCCTCTATGCCTACTTGGGATCTCTCTCTCTGTCAAATAAAATCTTTTTAAAAAAGAAAAAATAAAGCTGCAATTCTTCATTATCCATTTTGTTTATAATTGTCATTGCATGAAAAAGTGGACATTTGGGCTTATATTTATTTGCATTAACTTCAGTTGATCACTCTCTACTCTCCTGACTTATACCTACCTCTTACTCTTACCAAACTACCATGATTATTGCTGTAATGAGCCCTTCCTCATCTAAACGTTCATGCTCTGTGGGACCGTTTTAAAATTTGGATTTTAAAATATTTTATTTATTTGACAGAGATCACAAGTAGGCAGAGAGGCAGGCAGAGAGAGAGGAGGAAGCCGGCTCCCTGCGGAGCAGAGAGCCCAATGCAGGGCTCGATCCCAGGACCCTGGGATCATGACCTGAGCCAAAGGCAGAGGCTTTAACCCACTGAGCCACCCAGGCACCCCTAAAATTTGGATTTTAAAATGTTCCCAAACATCAAGCTAAGAACTGAAATCCTAGATTCATGCACGTTCCTAATAGAAATCATTGATTTTTACAGAAAGCCTTTGAAAAAGGCATAAAATTGGGATCATTTAGGTTTGATGCTAACTACAAGAATGATGAATGATTTTAGATATTTTCTTCATCTTTTTACCTTGAGAAAAATACTGTAACAAATAAAAGAAATAATCTGATGTAAGGTTATTATTTTATTTTTTACATGAAAGAGCTTTGAAATACTAGGGGGCAAATCATAGCTAAAGGAATTAATAGATCTTTTATTCTAGGGTTTGGAATTTTGGATTGGCTACAGTTAACCGTAAAGTTCAGAGCCTAGCTTTTCATTGAACTGCTTTCGCCTCTTACAATAGCATCAATAAAAGGCTCACATGGGGGGCACCTGGGTGGCTCAGTCAATTAAGTGACTGTTTTGGGCTCAGGTCATGATGCTGGAGTCCCAGGATTGAGCCCTGCATTGGGCTCCCTGCTCAGTGGGGAGTCTGCTTCTCCCTCTGACCCCTCCCTGTTCTTGTGCTCTCTCTCTCTCACCCTCTCTCTCTCTCTCAAATAAATAAATAAAATCTTTAAAAAAATAAAAGGTTCACATGAAATTGATGTATTAATGTATTAATGATGTATTCATAAGATAGAATACTCCTGAAACTTCTCCTGATAGATATTACAAACCTCAATGTATGAAGACAAGATTCTGTGTTCATAAAAAGGGCTTGTGTGTTTTCAGTAAGGTGGCACTCCGGCGGTCAAGTGGAATGGATGAGACTGGAGAAATTGTGTGGTATTTAGCACTTTGTCTTCTTCTGGCTTGGCTCATAGTTGGAGCAGCGCTATTTAAAGGAATCAAGTCTTCTGGCAAGGTAATTTGGAAAACACATTAGGTAGTGATGTAGCTCTTTTCCAATTTCATTGCAGTTCAATGTCAAGCATAATCAAATGCATGTTTTTTTCTATAATGAGAACATTTGAATGTGTGAAAAGCTTTCTAAGTAGGCAGCCTAGCTGTAAGAAAATACATAAGATCTCTGCTCCTAGTAGAAACACAACAAAACAAGCAAAAACTAGTACCAGGATCATGCAATTATAGCTGACCCTTGAACAATGTGGCGGTGAGGGGTGCCAACCCCCGCCGCAGTTGAAAATCCAGCTATAACTTTTGACTCCCCCACAATGACCAGAAGCCTTTCTGATAATCTAAAGTCAATTAACACCTATTTTAGTATGTTTTTTAATATATTATATACATATATATATATAAAATCATCTGCCTTATTCTTATAAGAAAGTAAGCTAGAGAAAAGGCAATGTTATGAAGAAAATTATAGAACACCCATTTACAGTACTGTATTTACTGAAAAAAAAATCCTCGTCTACGTGGACCCACATAGTTCAAGCCTGTGTTGTTCAGGAGTCAGCTGTACTTACAGAAGTTGGACCCCGCTAGCTAATATAGCATTCAGAGGCTCAAGTGTCTATTTTAAAATTGTGTCACCTATTATATAAATAAGCATCTTGGATGGAATTATATATTGCAGTGTTTGGTTTGGCAAGTCTAGATTCTCGTTATATAGGGTTAGTGTCAGGATTCCTTCAATGAGAAAGAGGAAAAAAAAATCAAATATGCAGTCATTCTCTTTAAGCTGGCCAGAATCGACTCAGAACCCTCTTTTCAGTGAAAAGTCCTCTTCTGAAAAACCTGTTTTCCCCCTTTATTGCTTTATTTTTTAAACTTTCCCGAGAGCATCATGGCAATTTCAGGGAACAACATGAAATTTTCTCCGAGAACAGTTGTACGGTACCCAGAAAAGTGAGTATTTATGTGTAACTACTAAACTGGAATCTCCTTAATGAGATTAAAGAGATAGTGGCTACTATCTTTGTATTCTGGATATAATATCTAGCACGTTCAGTTAATGCTAAATTCTGGAGACACTCTGTTTAGATCAGAGAAATCCAGTGGGCCCCACAAAGTCAGTGGAAACTTTCCAAAATAATGTTTCAGTTGCACATTTTTGAAACCTGTGGTTCCTTTTTGACGTTAATATTGAAATAATCCATTAAAGGCCATTTGCCTAGGCGATTAATTTTTATTGGTCTCTGGATGACTTTAAATTGTCTCCTTGGGCATATTATCAAACATAGGACATCTATGGATCAAAGAAATTGTCCACATTAATGAAAAGCTGGCCTCAAGGGCAATCTGCTCATCTGGAACCGTGTGTTATCCAGGATCCAAGTACACTGCAACGTGTTTTTATCAAACTCTCTTAATGGTTGCTCTAAGGATAATAGTATCAAGTGTTCGGTATTCACTTTAATCAACTTTCATGGGATTTGGACATCTACTAGGAGATTATGTTCCTCCTCCTTGGGGACTGAATATATACTAACTATCGCAGGTATAAAATAATTTCCCTTCCCACCTCAATGCAGTAATTTACCAAGAAGTGATATTCAGTCCCTTCAGACATTTATAAAGACACATTTAGGAAAGCACTCTACCTCAATTCCCAGTTACCACAGCTGATGTACTGTTTATTTACAATGCGAACTCAGGAAATATTGCTTCATACATCAGAGTGTTTTGAAAAGGGATCATCAGAGAGTGGGGAGAAGAGAAAGAGAAAATGATGCCAGTTTGGGTAATGGTATCACCAGGTTTGTTGAGAACCTACGAAATCTTTAATACTTTATTCTAATAATGTTAACTGGTTAATGACTTTGTTCATATACAATTATATAATGGGCCTTACAAGTTTAACTTACTCACCTCTGGTTGTTTTTCTTGGTAGGTGGTATATTTCACAGCCATTTTCCCCTATGTTGTCCTGCTCATCCTTCTAATCCGGGGCGCGACTCTGGAGGGTGCATCGAAAGGCATTTCTTACTATATTGGAGCACAGTCAAATTTTACAAAACTTAGGGAAGCCGAGGTAAGACTTCATTTGGATTTCAAATGATCTGAGGAGGTAAACCTTAAAATCCAACACTGAAAATCTTTGGTTGCATATGAGTGTCATCATGTTGTGGTTGGCAAAAGAATAATGCAGTTAAATGTATTAGTGTTTCTGTCCACAGGAAGTCCGGTGGAGCCATTTAACATGACATTAGTGCTTTCCTTTTAGAAGTGAGATAATCATTTTTAGCAGTAAGGTTTTAGAAGTCATATTATTCATATAACTGATTCTATTTGACCAAAAGCATTTGAGGCGTGTTAACCTGACAAAGAACCTTTCACGTTGGGACCCCGACCTACAAGTTGATGACTAGTATGGTGAGACTTCTTGGATAAACTCAGAGATCTCAAGATTATAGGTGAAAGCCTAATGGTCTAAGACATATTTTCATTGTCTTCCAAAGTTAATATCCCCAAGTTAAGATCAAAGTGTCCTTAATGGGTTAGGAAGTTAAACCACAACTTTGAAATGAATGAAGCATTCCATAAATGAAACTGTTACTTGCCATGGATATGAATTGGGTAACCCTCTTTTAACTTTAATTGATTGCCAGATAATGGCTGTATGTATCAGAGATACGTAAAATCTTTTACACTTTTGACTGCAGAGACCATATAGAATGGTCTATATAGGATGGTTCTATTCACACAGCCCAAGAATGGTTTCATTTTGTCAGTAATCACATCACATGCTTGGCACACATTAAGCTTCTGGCCAACTAAAACACCAGGTCTTATGCTGAAGTCAAGGAACACTATGTTACTATTATTTTCCTAACTGGCAGTGCTATCCAAAATGGATATTGATTCTTTGAGGAACTGGTGCTAATTTCCAGCAATTTGCCTTTTTCTAAATACTTACAATCTGGATTTTTTTTTAAAAGATTTTATTTATTTAGAGAGAGATCATGCAGGGGGAGAAGAGGAGTGAGAGAGAGAATCTCAAGCTGACTCCACATTCAGCATGAAGCCTGACCCTGGGCTTGATCTCATGACCCTGCGATCATGACCTGAGCCAAAATCAAGAGTCCAAGGCTTAACCCACTGAGCTACCCAGGCACCCCAGAATCTGGATATTTAATTATTTGTTGTAGAATTTTTCTGGTAATCAGTTTTTAGTCATGGCAATCCATCCTTTACTTTTTTTTTTTTTTTGAAAACTTCTTTTCAAAAAATTGGTTTCCTATACCCAAATAATTTTCACTCAGTAATTAACCACAACAGCTTTAAATTATTTTAGAACTATGAACTTTTATTATTTTGGTCTTGGAGATTAATGTAGTTTGATGTGTCCACAGGCCATTTGTTTATTTCTTCATTTATCTTGGGCCTCACATCTTTTAACCTTGTTTGTTAATATCTTCCCAACTCGAAGACCATTTTCTATGATGAATAAGAAACAAATAAAATGGAAGCTGGGATTCATCATCTTCTCTCTGTTAGGTTGTTAAACAAGATAAAATATTAACTAATGCACTTACAAAATGGTATACTGTTATATAAATATGAGCACACAGTGATTTCAATTATTGCTGTTATATTATGCCCTACTATTATTAATGCAACATTTTCCCCAGAAGTGGACCTCCATTTTATTTAAACTTCTTAACTTTGGGCACAGGTGAAATGCCTCTTTGATAGTCTTTAAGTGACTATTCCAAGCCTCAGATCACCTGAGCTTTATAGTTCCTGAAAATTTTATACGATTATTTTAAATTGGTCTGTTTCAATGTCTCTGTTACCTTTAAAATATCAGACCTAAACCTAAAGTTCCCTTGGAAACATACAACTTTATCCTCCCTCCTCTACACCCTGATACAAACAGTACTTCCCCATTCCTTCTTTGGGTTTGCTGGTAATGAGAATTTTTTCCTAGATCTTTTAATTTCTCACAATCCATATTCTGAGCATGGGATCATAAATATATACTTTTTCTTTTTCTTTGAATATCTGAACTTTGTTACAATCTTTAGGAGAGCAGAGAACCATACAAATTTGTAGCAAGAAGTGTCTTCTAGTCTTCAGTGATTATTTTACTAATGCCTTCATTTTACAGTGATGACATTGACACCCAGAATGATTCACATGTAGTTAAATTTACACAGCCAGTTTGTGCATCTTGAATTAAGATTTTTCTAATCTCTAAATTAGTAATTTTGTATATAGCTATGAGATTGATAGATATGAAGATTAGAACTATGTTTGGAGTTTTGCTTCACTTTATTTGCTACCTAGGTACACATCTTGGTCTGCAGCAGCATCTTGATAGAACCCAGACCTGCTACATCAATTTCCAGCTCCCCCTAACTCACATATGAATACAAAATGTATCAAGTAAAAGCAGCTGAGAGATCAACATAAGCATGTTGTTCATCTCTTAATATGTACCTAAGAAATAAGAGCATTTTCTTTGTAATGATTTTGTTATAAGTGAAATTACATCTGTCTATCTCTTCTTTCCGTCCATCCGTCCATCCATCCATCCACTTTGCTTTCTACTGGCTGCCTGCCAGAATAAAGCAATTATAATGTAATAATAATCTAATATCAAGCTGTATTCTGAAGACCTAGTAAATTTTACTCTCTCACAACTTATATTTCTATTGAAATTGGAAATAGATTACATACCTTTCCAGGGGGAAATTATAGTTTTTAATTTCCGTAAAAGAAATTGAGTATCATTTTATGATCATTTTCCATAATAATAGCTACCATTGAGCATGCTAATTGCTTTACATATGCTATCTTATTCAATTCTCACATCATTCTTAGTACACTTTTATCATCACCATCATCATCTTCATCATCTCCATTTCACAGAACAACAAACAGGCTTAAAAATGTTAGATAAATTGAAGTCAAGGAGAGTAAGTCATTCTTTTTGACTCCAGAGTTAGAGCTCTTTGTCGCCATGTTACATTGCCTGCTTTTCACTGAGCAGTCCTGTTTTCAATGGACAAAAAACAAACAGAAAAATAATACTTTTGCCCAAATATTTGGCAATCTATTTGAAATCTACACAATTAGGTTTTTTCTTTCGTATTGTTATATCAACAGAATTTCACTGTTAATATGGATTTGCTTAGATACATTTCTAAGATTATTGTCCTTTAGCAAAGATACAGGAGGGGTAAACTGTAAAAGGCAGACTAGAAAAAGGCTCGGATTAGATGGAGTGAGTGAGAGGCCGCTTAAAGAGTTGAGGCTGGCTCCGTGAGGCTCTAATCCAACAAATGGGATGAGGGAACTAGTGATCTAAATATATCATTGTTCTTCAAAAATTACCTAGTATTGTCCTTGTTAAGAATGGATATGTATCTCTCATCTCTAAATTGGTATGAAGAGTCAATAGAATTTTAATCAGATTGACAGCACAGTTTTCCTTAGATCCGAGAATGGATTGTAAAATTTATGTGAAAGAGAAAAAGAAAAAAAAAAGGTGTTTCTAAAGAAGGAAGACTTGTCCTACCAGATATGAAATATTATAATGCTATAGGAATTAAAATAAAGTGGTGTTAGCATATAGACTTGTAGGCCAGTCTCAGAAATAGATTCATGAACATTTGGAACTTGCTATGTGGCAGAGGTGGCAATGAAGATCAATGGGGAAAGGATGGACTATCTACTTCAGATAACTGACATCCAAGTGATATAACTGGTAGTATCAATTATCCTTAGACAATTGATACTCCATTTAGAAAAGAAAATGAATTGGGCTTTCCACTTTAATATGTACTGTACCAATTTTTCAGGTTAATTGAAGATAATATGAACAAAGCTTTAAATCTTTTAGAAGAAAATGTAGGACAGTATCTATGATCTTCAGCTAAAGATGTCTTTTTAAGTCAGAGAAATCAAGGACAATACATTAAAGCAAAGATGGGCACTTTCAGTTACATTAAAACAACGATAAACTCTTTGGCTTATCAAAGGTCACAATGTTAAGAGGCAAAAAGAGTAAGCCAGAAATTAGGAGGAAAAATAACATATATAACAGACAAAGGATTAGAACCCAGCATAAGTAAAGAATTTCTAGAGATTAAAGAAGACAAATAACCCAAACAAAAAATTGGCAAAAGACATGAGCAGGAATTTTACAAAGAAAAAAAAAACCTGTGGAATATAAAGACATAAAAACATACTAAACCTTGTAAAGTAATTAGGGTAATGAAAACTCTCACTTGACAGCCACCAGATTGGAGAATACTAAAAATTCTGACTAATATTGGCAAGAATGTGAAGGAATGGGAGCTCTCACACCTAGCTGGTGAGAGTCCAAAGCAGTAGAATAATGTGGCAATATTTCATGAAAGAGAAGATGCGTATACTCTTCGACATCATCACAGTTCCTCAACTCGGTATGAGGAGACACATACGGGAATACTTAGAGCTACATCACTTTTAATAGCAGAATATCGAGCCACCTCAATGTTCCTCAACAGGATAGAGGATGATCTGTGGTATATACAGTGGGGCAACATGGCAGTTAAAAAAAATGTTCGAAACTACATATATTTAGCTAAACCACGTGAATTTGTCTATATTTTTCCATTTTGACACAAAATTGAAATTTCATACGGTTCAAACTGAAAACGAGTACCGCTCATACAATACCGAATGAAAAGAGGCAAAATGTATAGGTTTACATGCATGAAGAAAACTTTTCTATCAACTCCAGAACATGAAAAGCTAAATACCATATTGTTTTGGGTTTACATGTTTCTAGGGTAAAAATCTAAAGGAAAAGGAGGAAATGAGAAACCCAAAAGTCAGGATAGCGGTTAGCACTGGAGGGGGAAGGGTGATCTATCTGATCAGAAGGGGGCACTGGAAGGCTTCCAAAGACTGGTAACATGTCATTTTTTAAGCTGAGCAGTGGGTTTGGTTTTTTTGTGCTTATTTCATTGTTATTAGTATTTATTCGTTTGTATGTATGATGTCTTTTGTAGAAGTAAAAAATTTAAAGTGTATGTTTTTAAAGATGAAATTGTCTTCTCTTATAGGTTTGGAAGGATGCTGCCACTCAAATATTTTACTCCCTTTCAGTGGCTTGGGGTGGCTTAGTTGCTCTATCATCTTATAATAAGTTCAATAACAACTGCTTCTCAGATGCTATTGTAGTTTGTTTGACAAACTGCCTCACTAGTGTGTTCGCTGGATTTGCTATTTTTTCTATATTGGGACACATGGCTCATATATCTGGAAAGGAAGTCTCTCAAGTCGTAAAATCAGGTATGTGGTGCTATACATTAATAACTTTGATTAATTGGTGTAGCTCATTTAAGAAACACTAATATAACTTATGGCAATTTACTTAAAGCACTCAAGCAAGGTTTAGGGTGTTGCATTTTCTTTCTCATGTCCTCTTATATAATTTGATTACTTTAATGATGTAATAATTTTTAGATGGTCGGAGAAAACAGGGCTCTATTAGGGGACAATTGTTTAAGAAGATAATTTTCTGAATTTTGTGTAGTTCTTAATATGAATTGCTTACTGTACAAGTGTCAGGCATCATGGATCCCTTTATATGTGTTACCTTCATTTAATTTATGTATGTATGTATATACATGTGTGTGTATTCATATATTTATGACTGCATGAGAGCATATATGTGAGTGTGTGTGTGTCTATTCCCCCATGTACAAGTGCAACCTTGGGTCTGAATTTTTAAAACACATTAATATCATATAGATAGAAACCCAGGTAAATTTGAATGTCCAGCTGTGTTCAGCTTTAAAGGAATCTGAATAACGAACTTCCTAACTTTAAAGACATTAGCTAGGGATGCTTAATTATCTGGCTAAGATTCTTAGGAAAAGAATTCTGGTGTTCTTAGTAGTAGGAATCCCTCATTAAATTTTTTTTCATGGGCAGTATCATTTGATGGCAGAATGTTAGGACTAGATAAGTTAGTGTCCAGCATGTCTTGCAGATTAAATCATTGGAAGTGACAGAGCCTAGACTGAAGCCTATTCTTCTGACTTCTAGGTCAGTCCTCTGGGAGTCTGGAGAAACTTAAAATACTTAAAAAAACAAAGTATCACATAATATGATTGAAAAAAGAATTAAAACACCTCTAACAATAATGTACATGAAATAGAAAATAAGATTCAATTTCTAGTTTTGTTATATACAATTTTGCAAGTGTCCATATACGAATTAAAATGGCACTACGGCTAGTGATTCTGGGTGAACATTTGGAAAGACAGCTGAAGACTAAAAAGGTAGTTCCGTAAGCACAGCTTTCTTGATAGTGTGATTCTCTTAAAATTTCTAGGCTTAATTTAGGTTTCTGGAGTTTAAGACAGTTGTTACTCTTTATGAGTCTCTAAAAAAATGAAATAGGTGAAACAAAATCATTGGAATAGTTAAGATTTCTTATGTGAGCAATGGACCATTTACAAAATTCATCTCACTAGCTTAATTCATATCACATGCTCACATTATCACTTCATTGAACAATCAAGTCAAATATTTTAAAAAGTGCAAGTGAAATAGTGCCCAAGAATGTGTATCATGGATTGTGTCGCCAAATTAAAATGTAATTTTTCTAGTATCTTATTTTGAAAATGTCCAAATGTGTGAGCTTTTTGGCAACTAATTTAAGTGAAGTGTCATACATTTTTCTTAGGTTTTGATTTGGCATTCATTGCTTATCCAGAAGCTCTAGCCCAACTCCCAGGGGGGCCATTTTGGTCCATATTATTTTTCTTCATGCTTTTGACTTTGGGTCTCGACTCTCAGTTTGCATCCATTGGTAAGTAATGCTCCCGGTGTTACCATATCCCTCTTCTATTTCACTCATGTTTCCTCTACTTAAAAACATCCTTTTCTTACCCTTGTTGTCCCCATTAGCTCTTACTCTTAGAATCTGAAAATTCTTTTTCACTCGATACTGCACTACTCATGCAGTAGATACCCCAAAGGAACACTTATTAATATTTTATATTTGCCCCGGAAATGAAATTGAAGTCCCCTCTGTTTCTCTCCCTAATATGATTCACATTTCTTTCTTCCTAGAAGCAACTGTCACCATGGCTTATGTGTGTCATCCAGTCCATGTCTGTATCTGTTATATATGTATCCATAAATAACATATAATTGTTGTCACATAAATGTGAAGTTTCATAACACACGTATCATTCTGACTGTTTTTTACATGTATTGTGAATCTGTGTTGATATAATACTCATATAGATTGAGCTAATTCATAGTCTTTTGCCATAATTATGAGCATCTGGGTCATTTCCAATTCTGACAAATGACACATGCTACTGCAATGATTGTTTTTGCACATGGCTCTATGTACACATAGGGATTTTCCCTATGGTACACACCTAGACGTTCCAAAACACTATTCATCAGATCAGTCTTACATAACACACTTTAATAATTGACTAAGATACAGTATAAAGTCTGGCCTCCTCCAGTTGACTTTCAAAGCCTTGGAAATTTCAGCTTGTATCTTAATCCTCTCACCCCCACATCCTTCTGTTTTCAGCCAGTACTCTGTTTCATGAACATATTTATTTCTTAAACCTAGAAGGCCTTTCTGTTTCCATGCCATTTATTCAAATATGCACCTTTTTTAAAAGTTCTCCTAGAATTCTTCCTTTCCCGTAACCCTCTTTCAAACTACATCAGCCCTTAGGGATCTGTTACCTTGTAGTTACTACCAAAACCTTGTAAAACAGACTAAAAACAACAAAGAAAGAGAGTAGAATTTGGTTTTTATCTGAACCAACAACTGGTGACTGCCAAGAGAAAGAAGCCTATGGATTTTCAAAAGCAAGGGGTAGGCACTGGGTGTGATAGGCAACTGATGAATCACTGAACTCTACCTCTGAAACTAGTTAATTGAATTTAAATAAAGGAAAACTTAAAAATAAATACATAAAGCACTTCATTTAGGGGAAAACAAAGAAACAAACAAACAAAAGGAATAGGACCCAGAGTATATTTTCAGCATATATTTGTAAATTTGATTAATAGAAGTTGAATTCTTTGATTAAAATTACTGGCAAATGAGTTGACCTATGGCATGTCATTTTTTTTCCCTTCCGAAGAAACAATTACAACAACAATTCAAGATTTATTTCCCAAAGTGATGAAGAAAATGAGAGTTCCTATAACTTTGGGTTGCTGCTTGGTTTTGTTTCTCCTTGGTCTCGTCTGTGTAACTCAGGTATTACTACAGTATTTTTTCATAGACAAGTCGTTAGTCGCAACATACTTTATAATCTAAATGAGGAAAACAAAGGTTCAACAGGATGTTAGAGACAAGTCCAAGTGTGACTCAGCTCAGGATTTTCTGAGTTTTAGCCCAGAGTTTTTCCCCATTGCAGTACAATTTCGATAGCTAAGTATACTGTGAAGAGGGCAGGAGACCCAATAATGGACAATTCCCCAATTACAATAAAGTTATAGACTTTAAACACATACTATATCTTTTGGCAACTACCACACAGCACACAGACACTGCATATCATTTTGACCAACTATTCTCGATGCTTTTTTCCCCAGTGACTCAGTATAGGATGAAAGGTGCATCCTTTTTGAGATATTTAAAGCCACATTTGTGTTTACGTTTGAAAATACTCCTTTTTCTCATCTTAGCACAGGTGAAACCAAGAAGCACATGTTAAGATCAAATGAATAGACTTGATATAAAGACTTCATCAGACATAAAAATAATTAAAAATATACTTAGATGTAATTTTTTTTTTTGTAGGCTGGAATTTACTGGGTGCATCTGATTGACCACTTCTGTGCTGGATGGGGCATTTTGATTGCGGCTATACTGGAAATAATGGGGATCATCTGGATTTATGGTACATAGTAACTACAGAATTATCTACACATCTTATTAAAATAATTTAGTGTGATTATTTTCATTATGTTTACTAAAATTGTAAAGTAGAATGTTACTGGAAACATTGATTAGGAATAAAATGTAGTTAAAGGTGTATACCTCATTGCTATAGTATAAGAAAATGTTTAGACAGAAAGATAATTTGGGGCCACAATGATTAATGGAGGAAAACATGAGCAAGAACTGAATGCACTCTTTTTTTTTTTTTTTTTTTTTTGGTCTAAGGCGGGAACAGATTTATTGAAGATATAGAAATGATGATTGGTGCAAAAAGATGGATATTCTGGCTATGGTGGAGAGCCTGCTGGTTTGTCATTACACCTCTTCTTCTGATTGTAAGTATTAATATGTCATGAATTTGGTACCAATGATATGCATATATTTGAACATTTCTAAGATAAACTTGAATAATTCAGATTGAAGACAATAAGGCAAACTAGGATCATAAATTAATGACTTCCAACTTTTGCTTTATGACTGCAAGTTGCCTCAGTTAAAACGCCTTTGCAGTATTGTTTTTGAGGCTATAGGTTTAAACACTTACCATTTGAGAAAATGAACAGGCTCCTATAGACTTAAAGGTCTTACGTACTTAAAAATTATCAGTAGAATAAATAAAAATAAATCATTTGTCTGCTGTTCCCTAAAAAGTATGCTGAGTTATCTGCAATGTTCCTAACTTCTCTGCTAAGGCCCAGACTCAGCCTTCAAGGCCTGTGATCTAAATATACTAATTGCTAAGAAACACTCACATTTTATTTTATTTTATTTTTTTTTAATTTTTTTTAAAGATTTTATTTATTTATTTGACAGAGAGAGAGAGAGATCACAAGTAGACAGAGAGAGAGAGAGAGGGAAGCAGGCTCCCTGCCGAGCAGAGAGCCCGATGCGGGACTCGATCCCAGGACCCTGAGATCATGACCTGAGCCGAAGGCAGTGGCTTAACCCACTGAGCCACCCACGCACCCGAAACACTCACATTTTAATCCATTATTTTTTTCCTTATGGGAGGGATTTGCTATCTGAAATTACTAAAAGAAACTCACCCCTGTCAACAGAGGCAATAGTTTATGTTAAATTCAACAATTGGTTCTATTTAGGAACTGAGGGAAAGAGAGACCCGGCATATAGACATGATGTCGTTAAAGAACAGTTCAGGGTAGTCAATAACAAAATAAACACTTAATAGGATGGAGAATTACTGCAGTGGTAGAGGTTCGGGAGTCACAAAGATTCATAGAGGATGTGTTTTGGTTCTCATTGTCTCCATGCTTCCATTAAATAATTTGATCCGGAATTTGCTTCACACCTGAAGTATTATTGCTGTTTTAGAGGGTGTTAAGTTTTATTTTTTCTCACATTTTTTAAGGTCAGCTTCAAGCAGGGAGCAGTTTGGGACTGGATATACTGAATTAAAATATTTTGGATGCTCCATATTCTAACTAAATGATTTAGACAGTGGTACTAAAGATTGTTTTCCTCTTCTGACAATTCTCCATAATAAAATAAACCCTTTATCAATTAAGAAGCTCTCACTAGACTTTTAGCCAGCTAGTTTTTATTGACTATATAGCTTTGACAACTGGATTTAATTTCAAATGTAAAAGCATTAAATACTAAATGATATACATTATCATCTATTTTGTATAAAAGGATGTGAAGTGATATGTACTCCAGTATCCCTCATCCATTCTCTTGTAGCTATGCAAAAAATTACGGCAACTGGGCAATACATCTAAATTATTGTAATTAAGTAGAATTAATCTATTTTAAATTTAAATTTGATTAATTAATTAATAAATAATTAATCATAATTAAATAATTAAATAATTAAATAATAAATTTAATAATTATAAATTATAAATTAAATAATTAAATAATAATTAATAATTAATTAAAATTAATTAATTAATCAAATTTAAATTTAAATTAATCTATTTTAAAATTAAACTCAAACCCAGTCTAGTAGGTTTCTTTTTTAAAGATTTTATTATTTATTTGACAGACAGAGATCACAAGTAGGCAGAGAGGCAGGCAGAGTTGGGGGGAGGGGGAAGCAGGCTCCCTGCTGAGCAGAGCCCGCGATGTGGGACTCCATCCCAGGAACCTGAGATCATCACCTGAGCCGAAGGCAGAGGCTTTAACCCACTGAGCCACCCAGGTGCCCCACTAGTAGGTTTTTTTAAAGAGGTTTTTTGTTTTGTTTTGTTTGTTTGTTTTTTGCCTTTGCTTACAAGTTTTTTCCTTGTTAAGATTCAGATTTCACTGTTTTACCCAAGCACACCTTGAGTTTGTTTTTCTCTCAAAGAGAGGCTGGAAGTGAAGTGTGCTTTAGCAAATATGCACCAGTAGCGTGTGAATGTGTCTGTGTTTTGGGTGTGGAGTAAGGGGTGCTCTGTGCAGTGGGAAATAATAGAAACATCTGCTAAGCAAGGAGCAAAGCATTTTCACTAAAGGGTACTTTATGTTTTCCTTGAATTTATATGCTGGCTAGCTTATAGCATAGAATAAAACCATACTGTTATAAGTGAAAGTTAAAATTTCAATTGTGGAAATTGTTCAGATATTATTTTATTTTCAATCTGAAATATTTCATGGTAAAGTAGTTTATTGAAAAACATGTTGGACCAGTATTTCTATCTTTTATAAATATATGGAGGTGCTCATTTTGGAAGAATCTATTCAAAGCCAAATACAAGGTATTTAGATCAGTTCATTTAGTATTATCTTCTGGCTAGTTACTGGATTATCTTAGTTGCTTGACTATATCTCCATTTTAATTGCTTTTGATAGACTATTTCTAAGAATGGGATCAAATTCCTAATCATTAGTGCAATTGAAATCATTAGGGCAACAAAGTCTAATCTTCAGCATTGTCTCTTCATATTTTACTTTCACAGGCAATTTTGATCTGGTCACTGGTGAAATTTCATAGGCCTGAGTATGCCAAAATTCCATACCCTGACTGGGGAGTTGCTCTAGGCTGGTGTATGATTATTTTCTGCATTATTTGGATTCCAATTATGGCTGTCATAAAAATAATTCAAGCTGAAGGAAATATCTTTCAAGTAAGCACATTTATATTATTTATACTTTATAGAAAGCCCTTATCAAAATGAAGATTACTCATATGGTGGTAATATGGAGTTATGAACCTTTAGGCAACTTCTACACCTGATATAATCATCTGATTGCCATGTGCATAGCATAGCTTTATGCCACGTATCTATTTGCGTGTCTCATACTAGACTCTAAACTCCTTCAGGGAGAGTCTTACGTTGCTTGCTGCTATATCCTCAGGCACTATGAGAGTGCTTAGCATGTAGAAGTTATATTTATACTTGTACTGAGTTGTCCCTGAAGATGGTGCAAAACAAATGAACATTTTGCTTTATATCTATAATCTTCAAATACATTGTCTGGTTATAACACATGTCTTCATAGTGTGTTTAGACTGGAAAAAACCTGGTAAATTATTTCAAACCCAGTCTATACCCCGAGTGATCCTTCTTGCATGGAGGTGTAGACAGATGGAGTTGATTATGACATCTTACTAGGACAATGACAAGGATAAATTCTCAGGAGTCAAATCTTTAGATAATTTCCCAGGCCCACCCTGATCAATGGTTTGACCCTGGAGCTCCTTTGTTTGGTTCTTGAAACCTCCCAAGTATACACTTGTTTAAACCCTCACCTAACCCTCCCTCTAGGGGCAGGACAGAAACGTCAGACAATTCAGTGAAAATATGTGGATTGATTCCGTTGTTTAAAGGGGCTCATACACTTTCTTTTAAAATCATTTACATATTTATCAGTTATTCTGGTTTCGTAGTTCATGTAATTCTAGTTACGGTTAAATTTGGGTATCTTTATTTTTAGTATACTCTGTTAAGAATTCTGATGATCACTTTTTTTTTTTTTTTAACCTTTCTATGGTTTCTATTTCATTTTGGTTAGCAAAGAAACTTAATAATATGGTTTGGTATTTGCTTGTTTACAGATTGTAACACTTATGGTCTGAAACAAGTTCTTTTTTTTTCTTTTTAGCGCATTGTAAACTGCTGCAGACCAGCTTCTAACTGGGGTCCATACCTGGAACGACATCGTGGGGAGAGATATAAAGATATGGTAGATCCTAAAAAAGAGACTGACCATGAAATACCTACAGTTAGTGGCAACAGAAAACCAGAATGAAATCCAATTTTTAAAAATATGTGGTCATACAATGTGATTATTTTAGAACAGAGGAAAATTTTATTTATTTTTATGTTAACTTAGTAGAAAAATGTATATACTATGCTCTGATAGTGTAAGCTTCCTCCCCCCATTTAAGTAAGAATGTAATATAATGGGAATCTACTAATATTTAACAATGTGATTATTATATTTTTTTAGATTATCTATCTGTATAACACACATATAGCTGTCTCTGTGTCACAGTAACACTTTTGTAAATATTACCTTATTTTTCTAACATACCGAAGACTTTATTTTGAGCCGGTTATTTAGAAAATTGTTTTATTTTCTTTTTTTTTTTCTATTATACAAGTTTTAAAATACAATTTGCTTATATTTTCTTAGTATACAATCTTTCTTTTCCATAAAGCTGGGGAAAATAAACCAGTATATTTAAAAGAAAGTGTTAAAATTGAAGGCCTCATTTAACTAGAAATGCTATACATAGATGAAAAAATGTACTGTATATATGAGCACTGTAGTTTAATACTTTTAATCCAAATATATCTAAAATTTTGCTTTTTCTATGTGAACTTAGTGGTTATTGTTCTTTACTTACAAATAGTGAAATAAGACAGGAAAATAAGAATTCTATGGCCAGTAAATGATAAATCTAGCAAATGGAATCCTGGAGCTTTGAGTATTTCTTGCCCTCAAATAATAATTCTTCCTTGCCCCAAATAATAATTCTTCCTTAGCAATTGGAAGAATATGTCTCCCACCTAATTTCTGTTTCACAAAATTAAGAGTTGTTAATTTTGCTCTCTGAAATCTAGATTTTCAAATAGAACATGGGACAAAATACTAATGAGGAGATGACTTTCAATCAAATCTAAGATCTTATGATTGTAATATATCATTAATAGATCAGGTAAAATGATTTTTGTCTTATTTGAGTAAGTTTCTACTTACAGGTGATAATTTATTTACACACTTAAAGGAGATAAACTTGTCAAACTTGTCAAGTATGAGAGAAGGCAAATTACAAAATCCTATGTCCCAGTTTCATTTAAAAAAAGATAATGAAAACATGTCATTAATATGCTTAATGTTGATATTATTGACCACTGGTTTAAACATCACAGCCTAGGATAGTGAACAGTGCCTAAATATGTAAAAAACTTCTCAGCTGTTCTTAAGGCTCTTATCCTGGGCTTCAGAGAACATATGAAACCAACATTATACACAATATTTTTCTATGTGAATGTGTACACACATTTTTCTAGGGAGAGAGTCTAGAGTTTTCATAAGAATACCAAAGAGATCTGTGACTCAAAAAAGTTTAAGAACCACATATACTACTACTTCTGGCTTTTTGTCCTCAGCAAGTGAGGAATAAACCTTAATTTCTGATACATTTTAAATTCCTTTTCCTTTTCCCTTTGATTGAAGATTAAAGGAGTAAGGGATTAATGTATTTAATTTATACTGGTAATTTATTTTGGGGAGAAGGGGCACGAAGGTAGGTAAACAGGTCTATAATGGAACAACCTCAGTGAGCTATGTACACATATATAAAATGAACCTGTGTGTTAGATATTCTGAGGAGTCTTAGGGTAAGTCAAATGCCATTAGTGAACTTCAACAGATTGTTAATTCCTCAGTTACACTGGATTTTATAAAATATTTGAAATAGATGAATGACTAGAGTTAAGAAACACTTTTTCTTCATTTTAACCCATATTACATTACATGCATTCTATCATTCTATTTTGGTGCTTTCTGAGGTGTCTATTTTCCACCCACTAGAAAAAGGTATGCCCTTTTCTATAGGTGATTCTTGTAATTCAGGGAAGATTTAGGCACATTTCTATCAAATGGGTGGAGGAGAGGGTGATGGGGAAGAAAACCCCTTCAAGAGTTGACTACAAAGAGTAAAGAATTTGTGTGACTGTCTTCATAAGTGTCTAAGGCCAGATCTTAACAGTGCCTGGCATATTTTAGGGTGCTCAATGATAGCTCTTATTACAGATTTGACAGTGGTAAGAGAGTATTCTATATAATAGAGTTCCATCAAATCCCATTTACTTGAATGCAATAAGACATTTGCAATATTGTGTTGTACACCAAAACTATTTCTCATGTGTGAGTGAAATGGAAATCACCATATCTCAACTATATTCTTTTTGCTGTAGCTTATTTTTTAAATGCAAAACTTAGGAACTGTTTCTTTCTCTACTGTACTTTCATTCCTTCCCCAGTAAAACATATATATATATACACGCACATATATATGTTTATACATGTTTATAAACTTGTCAAACTTGTATATATATATAAAATATATAAATGTATAAGTATATAAAATATGTAATCGATTCTTTAAATGTCAGTAAAAGCAAATTGATAAATGTCTGGATTTTGTACCTGACTTGGCATCCCCTCCCCCTTTTTCAACAACAATTCATTTGGTATAAACACGTATAATCAAATGAATTCACTCAAAGTGCCTTTAATGATTGCCTTCACTGTTACGACATTCTCTAAGCCTGTCAGATTTCCAGTTAACTAATGCACCATTTAAGCCCTTGATAACTAGGAAATGTTCCAATTCAGCCAGCTTGTATTCCACGATCCTGAGGTTTACCAGTATTCGCTTCTGCATGGTTATCATGTGTGGGGAATTAATTAAGATATCCCGAGAGAGGCTGGTGACTGAAAGACTCTTATCAGTATTGCTCTTAGTTGACCCAGTAGAAGAGGTTGGTCTTACTAGTGCAAGAGAAGTCGAATTTGATGACATTTCACCAACGCTGCTCTGTAAGGGAAGGAAATTATACATATGTAGTTTATTGAATTTAGCAATTTCCAAATACAGTTGACCTTTGAACAAGGGGGGGGGCGTTAAAGACATCGATTCTCTGTATAAAAACCCATGTATAACTTTTGCCTCTCCCAAAAGTTAACCCTAATAGCCTAGTGTTGACCAGAAGCCTTACAGATAAGTTGATTAACACATATTTTGTATATGTGTTATATACTGTATTTGTACAATAAAGTAAGCTAGAGGAAAGAAAATGTTATAAAGAAAATCATAAGGAAGAGAAAATATGTTTGAAGTACTGTATCCAAAAAAAGAGAGAGAGAAAGTAAAGACCCATGGAGTTCAAACCTATGTTGCTCAAGGGTCTACAGTACTACCAAATAACATGCTTAGTCTTGGTTACCAAAATAAACTGATTGTCCTCCCCTAAGAATTAGAGGTTGAAAATCTGTTGAACAACAATGTTGATCTGGAAATATGCCCTTCCGAAACACTGAAAAACATGTATATGAAAGTAACCTTTAAATATCAAAATTGTCCTATTTTTGGTTTACATTTCTTGGACAGAAAAGTAGGTCTATACCTGGACCCTAATCCTTAACTAAAAGGATCACCAAAGATCTAAAGTCACTTGCAGCTTTCAACATCACCAGGAAACCCACATTCTGACTTGAATTATTTGTGAAAGCCCAAATACCTGTCATAAAGATGGTTGAAACCATGGGGAAAAGAGACAAACAAACATAAAGGCTGTAGTAGAAGCTAGAGAAGAGAGAGAAGGCATAGATTCCTAAAATAGGAAGTGGTGGGAAACGGGCACTTTCAGCTCTACTTTTCAAGTGGGTGAAAAGCACACCACATCACTCAATGCTTTTTAAAGCAGACCACAGCTACCCAGTCATTGGTCAATAAGAACAAAGAGTAGGGATAAACATCTGGGGCTCTCGCAAGAGAAGAGGAATGAAATGATCTTCCCTTACCCTTATTTTACTATTTTAGTACCTTTCTACTCTCTCAGACACACACCTCCCATCCATGAACCATCTAACTTCATCTAATTCCAATTTCTCTTACACACTTTACCTGAAAGCGGCTTTTCCAGAAGACAAACAGAAAAGCAAACAGAATGCCGCTCAGTAGAAGCAACAGCATATTCATGTTTCCTCTTCCACCTCTTTTTCTCTTCTCGGGTACGGAGGCACTCGGCTGGCAGTTGGGAAGCAGGGGGACACTAGTCGCCCGGACTAGGGAAGCCGCGGGCAACGATTCTAAGCGTCCCACACTGCCTGGTGCATCTGGAAGACGCTTCCGCTTCCGGCTTTATATACTGCAAAGGGCATGTGATGTCACAGTGGAGCACCTACGTGAGGGCGCTGCGTCACAATTTGATGACGTAAAACACATAAGCAGGTGGCATGATGTCTGCCTACTTGGTTGTGCTATCAGGTCGGTAGGCAGGGAGGGCACTGATAGACACCTGGGGCAGTCGGGATGTCCAGGAAGCTGAAACACGGTAGAAATACAGACTCCAAATTCATTGGTTAAATACAAGGTTTTGAAATTACTCCTCCCTCCTTTTTTTCTCTTTTAAATTAAAGATAATTTAATTTGTCTTTGCTGCAACCACTCCATTATTCATTTCAAAAACAAGGTCAGAAACGAGATGGAAATGTACTGTGAAAAGTAGTTACCCACAAACCGCGTAAGTCTTTGCCGGAAACCTTTTCCACAGTCCCATTGCTATTTTAGGATTCACTCTGACCCTATTCGCCATTGGGCTAATTATGTACATTAGTGTCACTGTACAGTTTAAAAAGTAATTCTAGAGACATTCTCTCATATAATTCTCACAATAATTTTTTGCTACAGGTATTTTTTAATACTGTGTCTACTTTCAGGTATGCAGAAACAGAATCAGGTATTAAGTAAACTCATTTGAAACTAGTAGCAAAAACAGGCCCTAAATCACAGACTTGAGTCCTGAGGTAAACTCCCTCATTCCCTTGCCCTCTTCCCCATCCTCAGGCCCTCTACTTGTACTTTCTGACTTGTAAGCATCGAGTATTTAATATTTTCCACTCAAGGAATTGAGCAGTATATTTGGATTAATATTAATGAGAAGTAACAGATACAGGAATCGTTCTACTCAACAGGAAATGTTTCAAGAAACCTGCATAGATGACACTGAACTAAAAACTCAGAACTAAAAGCAATAGCCAGGGTAATCTCAAGATGAATGTCAAACTACAACCCCTAACTGCTTGGGGGAAAGACTCACATCTTCATATGGATAGGAAAGAAAGGAATTATTTACAAATTTTTCACATCAAACTTATTTCCCAATTATGAGTTCAAAGCTTAAAGATTTATTTATTCAATAAGTATGGATTAAACACTCCTGTAAAGACAGGCACTGTGATAAATTCTGGGGATATGATTATGAGCGAAAATAAGGTCTCTGTTCACCTGGAATGTGCACTGTAGTGTGGGAGACAGATATTAATCAAACACTCGCAGAAATGAATGTAAAAGTGCTAATGAGATAAGTGGTAGGAAGAAGTACATGGTTGGTGGCACAGGAGTTTCTAATAGGATATGGGATATAAAGGAGAATGATGCTCCTGGCTTTAGGGCTTATTCAATTAGATGGATAACCATGTATGGGATTACTAATCATGAATTTGGTGTTGGACATGTTGAATTTGAGGTGACACTGAGAAATGAAATAGTTGAGCTTGGGGAGATAACTGAAGACATAAATTTTTGAGGCATCTACATACAAATGATAATTGAAGCTCTAGATATGGAAGAAATTCCCTCATGTCAGTGTAGGACATACAAAGAAAGAATAGAGCATGGAAGGATATCAATATTTAATGGCTGGGTAACAACACTTCTTTTGGTATGTTACTATGGTTATGTTGACATCTAACTTTCCTGTTTCATCAAATAAAATTGAGTGCAGCCCAGTAACATTGTCTCTAACAAAAGCGTTTTGAATTTTGACCCTACTGGTATCCAAGAGAACACTTCAAAAACCTTTAAAAATATTCTCATCAAGCACATTAAAGTACTCTTCTAACCACTGAGTTTTTCATTTATTTTTTTATTGCAGTATAATATACAAAACATAGAATTTAACATTTTAAACAATTTTAAGGGCACACTTCTATGGCTGTAAGTACATTCACATGGTTGTGCAACCCATCACCACCACCCATGTCCAAAACTTTTTCATCTTCCCCAACTGAAAATCTATATGCATTAAACACTAAATGCCTATTCTTCCCTCCACTCAGCCCCTAGAAACTACCATTTTTCTTTCTGTTTTTACAGATTTGGATAGAATAGTTACCTCATAGAAGTAGAATGACTCAATATTTGTCATGTTGTGACTGGCTTATTTCACTTAACATAATGTCTTCAAGTTTCATCCATAATGCACCGTGTGTCAAAATTTTATTCCTTTTTCAGGCCAGATAATACTCTACAGTATAGGGCACCTGGGTCGCTTGTGGCTCCGGTCATGATCCCAGGGTCCTGGGATCCAGCCTCATGTTGGACTCCCTGCTAAGTGGGAAGCCTGCCTCTCCCTCTCCCACTCTCCCTGCTTGTGTTCCCTCTCTTGCTACCTCTTTTTCTGTCAATAAATAAATAAAATTAAAAAAACATATTTCAGTATATATATGCCACATTTTGTTTACTCATTTATCCATCGATGGACATGATGTTGCTTCTACCTTTTCTTTTCTTTTTTTTTTAATTTTTATTTATTTGACAGACAGAGATCACAAGCAGGCAGAGAGGCAGGCAGAGAGAGAGGGGGAAGCAGGCTCCCCACTGAGTAGAGAGCCCGATTCGGGGCTCGATCCCAGGACCCTGGGATCATGACCTGAGCTGAAGGCAGAGGCTTTAACCCACTGAGCCACCCAGGCGCCCCGCTTCTACCTTTTCTTATAGTTCTGTTATTTTTCTAAAAATAGCTGAATGCATGTTTCTCTCAAGTTCACATGAAAACATTCTTCAGGATAGACCAAAAGGCCACAAAACAAGTCTTTTTTTTTTTTTAAAGATTTTATTTATTTATTTGACAGAGAGATCACAAGCAGGCAGAGAGGCAGGCAGAGAGAGAGGAGGAAGCAGGCTCCCTGCTGAGCAGAGAGCCCGATGCGGGGCTCGATCCCAGGACTCCGAGATCATGACCTGAGCCGAAGGCAGCAGCCCAACCCACTGAGCCACCCAGGCGCCCCAAAACAAGTCTTTTTTTAAAAAAGATTTTATTTATTTATTTATGAGAGACAGAGAGGCAGAGGCAGAGAGAGAAGCAAGGTTTCCTCAGAGCAGGGAGCCCAATGTGGGACTTGATCCCAGGATCACAGGAGCATGACCTGAGCTGAAGGCAGATGCCTAACCAACTGAGCCACCCAGGTGCTCAAAACAAATCTTAATAAATGTAAAAATATTGAATCATACAAAGTACTTTTTTCCAATCACAACGGATGAAACTGGAAATCAACAGCAGAAGGAAAACTGGTCAATTCACAAATCTGTGGCAATTAAGCAGCACACTATTAAACAACCAATGGGTCAAAGAAGAAATTAGAAAGGAAATTAAAAACTATCTTGATGCAAATGCAAATGAATATACAATATACTAATACTTATGGAATGCAGCAAAATCAGTGCGGAACAGGAAATTGATAGGTTTAAATGCTTTCTTTTTTTTTTTACAAAAAGGACTTAAATCAACAACTTAGGGGCACCTGGGTGGCTCAGTTGGTTAAGCATCTGCCTTTGGCTCAGATCATGGTCCCAGGGTCCAGGGACTGAGCCCCGCATTGGGCTCCATCTGGCCCTCCCTGCCAACTTGTGTTCTTGCTTGGTCTGCTAGCTCACTCAAATAAATAAATAGTGATCTTTTAAAAAATCTTTAAAAAAAATCAACAACTTAACTTTATATTCCCTTTTGATTACTGCATGAAATATCTTTTTTCATCTTTTTACTATCAATCTCTGCATATTATACCTAGAAGTACTCCCTTTTAGACGACATACACTTGGATTCTGCTTTTAATCCATTCTGCCAATATATGTCTTTTGATGGGGTATTTAATCTGTTTGGATGTGAAGTAATTACTGGTGGGGGAAGCATTTACTTTTATCACTTTATTTTTTGTTGTTGTTTTCTATACACCTTTTAGCAATTTTGTCCCTCCTTTTCTCCATGACTGCTTACCTCCTTTATCTTTAGTTCAGTATTTGTAGTGCTGCATTTTTTTTTATTTATTTTATAAACATATATTTTTATCCCCAGGGGTACAGGTCTGCGAATCGCCAGGTTTACACACTTCACAGCACTCACCATAGCACATACCCTCCCCAATATCCATAACCCCCCCCCTCTCCCAACCCCCCCCCATCAACCCTCAGTTTGTTTTGTGAGATTAAGAGTCACTTATGGTTTCTCTCCCTCCCAATCCCATCTTGTTTCATTTATTCTTCTCCTACCCCCTCATCCCCCCATGTTGCATCTCCTCTCCCTCATATCAGGGAGATCATATGATAGTTGTCTTTCTCCGATTGACTTATTTCGCTAAGCATGATACCCTCTAGTTCCATCCACGTCGTCGCAAATGGCATGATTTCATTTCTTTTGATGGCAGCGTAGTATTCCATTGTGTATATATACCACATCTTCTTTATCCATTCGTCTGTTGATGGACATCTAGGTTCTTTCCATAGTTTGGCTATTGTAGACATTGCTGCTATAAACATTCGGGTGCACGTGCCCCTTTGTATCACTACGTTTGTATCTTTAGGGTAAATACCCAGCAGTGCAATTGCTGGGTCATAGGGTAGTTCTATTTTCAACATTTTGAGGAACCTCCATGCTGTTTTCCAGAGTGGTTGCACCAGCTTGCATTCCCACCAACAGTGTAGGAGGGTTCCCCTTTCTCTGCATCCTCGCCAGCATCTGTCATTTCCTGACTTGTTAATTTTAGCCATTCTGACTGGTGTGAGGTGATATCTCATTGTGGTTTTGATTTGTATTTCCCTGATGCCGAGTGATATGGAGCACTTTTTCATGTGTCTGTTGGCCATCTGGATGTCTTCTTTGCAGAAATGTCTGTTCATGTCCTCTGCCCATTTCTTGATTGGATTATTTGTTCTTTGGGTGTTGAGTTTGCTAAGTTCTTTATAGATTTTGGACACTAGCCCTTTATCTGATATGTCATTTGCAAATATCTTCTCCCATTCTGTCAGTTGTCTTTTGGTTTTGTTCACTGTTTCCTTTGCTGTGCAAAAGTTTTTGATCTTGAGAAAATCCCAATAGTTCATTTTTGCCCTTGCTTCCCTTGCCTTTGGTGATGTTCCTAGGAAGATGTTGCTGCGGCTGAGGTCGAAGAGGTTGCTGCCTGTGTTCTCCTCAAGGATTTTGATGGATTCCTTTCTCACATTGAGATCCTTCATCCATTTTGAGTCTATTTTCGTGTGTGGTGTAAGGAAATGATCCAATTTCATTTTTCTGCATGTGGCTGTCCAATTTTCCCAACACCATTTATTGAAGAGGCTGTCTTTTTTCCATTGGACATTCTTTCCTGCTTTGTCGAAGATGAGTTGACCATAGAGTTGAGGGTCTATTTCTGAGCTCTCTATTCTGTTCCATTGATCTATGTGTCTGCTTTTGTGCCAGTATCATGCTGTCTTGATGATGACAGCTTTGTAATAGAGCTTGAAGTCCGGAATTGTGATGCCACCAACTTTGGCTTTCTTTTTCAATATTCCTTTGGCTATTCGAGGTCTTTTCTGGTTCCATATAAATTTTAGGATTATTTGTTCCATTTCTTTGAAAAAAATGGATGGTACTTTGATAGGAATTGCATTAAATGTGTACATTGCTTTAGGTAGCATAGACATTTTCACAATATTTATTCTTCCAATCCAGGAGCATGGAACATTTTTCCATTTCTTTGTGTCTTCCTCAATTTCTTTCATGAGTACTTTATAGTTTTCTGTGTATAGATTCTTAGCCTCTTTGGTTAGGTTTATTCCTAGGTATCTTATAGTTTTGGGTGCAATTGTAAATGGGATGGACTCCTTAATTTCTCTTTCTTCTGTCTTGTTGTTGGTGTAGAGAAATGCAACTGATTTCTGTGCATTGATTTTATATCCTGACACTTTACTGAATTCCTGTACAAGTTCTAGCAGTTTTGGAGTGGAGTCTTTTGGGTTTTCCACATAGAGTATCATATCATCTGCGAAGAGTGATAGTTTGACTTCTTCTTTGCCGATTTGGATGCCTTTAATTTCCTTTTGTTGTCTGATTGCTGAGGTTAGGACTTCTAGTACTATGTTGAATAGCAGTGGTGATAACGGACATCCCTGTCGTGTTCCTACCTTAGCGGAAAAGCTTTCAGTTTTTCTCCATTGAGAATGATATTTGCGGTGGGTTTTTCATAGATGGCTTTGATAATATTGAGGTATGTGCCCTCTATCCCTACACTTTGAAGAGTTTTGATCAGGAAGGGATGCTGTACTTTGTCAAATGCTTTTTCAGCATCTATGGAGAGTATCATATGGTTCTTGTTCTTTCTTTTATTAATGTGTTGTATCACATTGATTGATTTGCGGATGTTGAACCAGCCTTGCAGCCCTGGAATAAATCCCACTTGGTCGTGGTGAATAATCCTTTTAATGTACTGTTGAATCCTATTGGCTAGTATTTTGGCGAGAATTTTTGCATCTGTGTTCATCAAGGATATTGGTCTGTAGTTCTCTTTTTTGATGGGATCCTTGTCTGGTTTTGGGATCAAGGTGATGCTGGCCTCATAAAATGAGTTTGGAAGTTTTCCTTCTATTTCTATTTTTTGGAACAGTTTCAGGAGAATAGGAATTAGTTCTTCTTGAAATGTTTGGTAGAATTCCCCCGGGAAGCCGTCTGGCCCTGGGCTTTTGTTTGTTTGGAGATTTTGGATGACTGTTTCAATCTCCTTACTGGTTATGGGTCTGTTCAGGCTTTCTATTTCTTCCTGGTTCAGTTGTGGTAGTTTATATGTCTCTAAGAATGCATCCATTTCTTCCAGATTGTCAAATTTGTTGGCATAGAGTTGCTCATAGTATGTTCTTATAATTGTCTGTATTTCTTTGGTGTTCGTTGTGATCTCTCCTCTTTCATTCATGATTTTATTTATTTGGGTCCTTTCTCTTTTCTTTTTGATAAGTCTGGCCAGGGGTTTATCAATCTTATTAATTCTTTCAAAGAACCAGCTCCTAGTTTCGTTGATTTGTTGTATTGTTTTTTTGGTTTCTATTTCATTGATTTCTGCTCTGATCTTTATGATTTCTCTTCCCCTGCTGGGTTTAGGGTTTCTTTCTTGTTCTTTCTCCAGCTCCTTTAGGTGTAGGGTTAGGTTGTGTACCTGAGACCTTTCTTGTTTCTTGAGAAAGGCTTGTACCGCTATATATTTTCCTCTCAGGACTGCCTTTGTTGAATCCCACAGATTCTGAACCGTTGTGTTTTCATTATCATTTGTTTCCATAAATTTTTTCAATTCTTCTTTAATTTCCTGGTTGACCCATTCATTCTTTAGAAGGATGCTGTTTAGTCTCCATGTATTTGGGTTCTTTCCAAATTTCCTCTTGTTATTGAGTTCTAGCTTTAGAGCATTGTGGTCTGAAAATATGCAGGGAATGATCCCAATCTTTTGATACCGGTTGAGACTTGATTTAGGACCAAGAATGTGATCTATTCTGGAGAATGTTCCATGTGCACTAGAGAAGAATGTGTATTCTGTTGCTTTGGGGTGAAATGTTCTGAATATATCTGTGATGTCCATCTGGTCCAGTGTGTCATTTAAGGCCTTGATTTCCTTGTTGATCTTTTGCTTGGATGATCTGTCCATTTCAGTGAGGGGAGTGTTAAAATCCCCTACTATTATTGTATTATTGTCGATGTGTTTCTTTGATTTTGTTATTAATTGGTTTATATAGTTGGCTGCTCCCACGTTAGGGGCATAGATATTTAAAATTGTTAGATCTTCTTGTTGGACAGTTCCTTTGAGTATGATATAGTGTCCTTCCTCATCTCTTATTATAGTCTTTGGCTTAAAATCTAATTGATCTGATATAAGAATTGCCACTCCTGCTTTCTTCTGATGTCCATTAGCATGGTACATTCTTTTCCACCCCCTCACTTTAAACCTGGAGGTGTCTTCGGGTTTAATATGAGTTTCTTGTAGGCAACATATAGATGGGTTTTGTTTTTTTATCCATTCTGATACCCTGTGTCTTTTGATTGGGGCATTTAGCCCATTAACATTCAGGGTAAGTATTGAGAGATATGAATTTAGTGCCATTGTATTGCCTGTAAGGTGACTGTTATTGTATATTGTCTCTGTTTCTTTCTGATCTACTACTTTTAGGGTCTCTCTTTGCTTAGAGGACCCCTTTCAATATTTCCTGTAGAGCTGGTTTGGTGTTTGCAAATTCTTTCAGTTTTTGTTTGTCCTGGAAGCTTTTACTCTCTCCTTCTATTTTCAATGATAGCCTAGCTGGATATAGTATTCTTGGCTGCATGTTTTTCTCATTTAGTACTCTGAATATATCATGCCAGCTCTTTCTGGCCTGCCAGGTCTCTGTGGATAAGTCTGCTGCCAATCTAATATTTTTACCATAGTACGTTACAGACTTCTTTTCCCGGGCTACTTTCAGGATCTTTTCTTTGTCACTAAGACTTGTAAATTTTACTATTAGGTGATGGGTTGTGGACCTATTCTTATTGATTTTGAGGGGGGTTCTCTGAACCTCCTGGATTTTGATGCTTGTTCCCTTTGCCATATTGGGGAAATTCTCTCCAATAATTCTCTCCAACATACCTTCTGCTCCCCTCTCTGTTTCCTCTTCTTCTGGAATCCCAATTATTCTAATGTTGTTTCGTCTTATGGTGTCACTTATCTCTCGAATTCTCCCCTCGTGGTCCAGTAGCTGTTTGTCCCTCTTTTGCTCAGCTTCTTTATTCTCTGTCATTTGGTCTTCTATATCGCTAATTCTTTCTTCTGCCTCATTTATCCTAGCAGTGAGAGCCTCCATTTTTGATTGCACCTCATTAATAGCTTTTTTGATTTCAACTTGGTTAGATTTTAGTTCTTTTATTTCTCCAGAAAGGGCTTTTATATCTCCCGAGAGGGTTGCTTTAATATCTTCCATGCCTTTTTCAAGCCCGGCTAGAACCTTGAGAATCGTCATTCTGAACTCTATATCTGACATATTACCAATGTCTGTATTGATTAGGTCCCTAGCCTTTGGTACTGCTTCTTGTTCTTTTTTTTTGTTGTGAATTTTTCCACCTTGTCATTTTGTCCAGATAAGAGTATATGAAGGAGCAAGTAAAATACTAAAAGGGTGGCAACAACCCCAGGAAAATATGCTTTAGCCAAATCAGAAGAGATCCCAAATCGTGAGGGGGGAGAAAGGGGATAAAAAGGGGTTCAGAAAGAAAAAAGAAAAAAAGAAAAAAAAAAAGAAACTATTAAAAAAAGAAAGCTGATAAAGAAAAAATATAAAAAGAGGAAAAAAATATATATATATTAGATAACCTATTTAAAAAACGTTAAAAAAGAAAACGGTAAAAGTTAAAAAAAATTTAGCAGAAGAAGAGAAAAAGAAAAAAAAATTGAAAAAGAAAAAAAAATTAAATTAACTGCAAGGCTAAAAAATCATGGGGAGAAAGCCATGAGTTCCGTGCTTTGCTTTCTTCTCCTCTGGAATTCTGCCGCTCTCCTTGGTATTGAAACTGCACTCCTTCATAGGTGAACTTGGTCCTGGCTGGGTTTCCCGTTGATCTTCCGGGGGAGGGGCCTGTTTTAGTGATTCTCAAGCGTCTTTGCCCCCGGCAGAGTTGCACCGCCCTTACCCGGGGCCAGGCTGAGTAATCCGCTCGGGTTTGCTGGGTTTGCTTTCGGGAGCTTTTGTTCCCTGAGCGCTTTCCGTAGAGTTCCGGAGGGCGGGAGTGAAGATGGCGGCCTCCCGGTGTCCGGCCCGGAGGAGCCGAGAGCCCGGGGCCCCACTCCTCAGTGTTCCCTCAGAGAACAGCGCCCAATGACTCCCGTCACCCTGGCCTCTGGCCGCCCTCCGAGCTGACCGAGCCTGCGACCGGTTCAAGGCAACCCCGAGCTGAGAGTCACTCCTTGGCTCTGTCTCTGTAGCCGGCTTCCCCGTTCTAATACCGGTAAGCTCTGCGACACTCAGACACCCCCGATCCTTCTGCGACCCTGCGGGACCTGAGGCCGCGCTGACCCCGCCCGGGCTTCACCCCAGTTAAGCCTCTGGAGCGATGTACCTCAGCGGAACAGACTTTTAAAAGTCCCAATTTTGTGCTCCGTTGCTCCGCCGCTCACCGGGAGCCGGCCCCTCCCCCCGCGGTCCATCTTCCCGTCGCTTTGGATTCACTTCTCCGCCAGTCCTACCTTTCAGATAGTGGTTGATTTTCTGTTTCTAGAATTGCTGTTCTTCTTCTCTTCAATCTCCCGTTGGATTTGTAGGTGTTTGCAATCTTTAGATAAGCTATTTAGCTGATCTCCCGCTACCCGAAGTAGTCTCAGCCTGCTACTTCTCCGCCATCTTGACTCCTCCCCCCTGTAGTGCTGCATTTTGATTATCTTCCTATTTCCTTTTGTGTATAGTCAATAGATATTTTATTATGGTTACCATGGAGGTTCCATATAACCTCCTAAAGTTATGATTATCTCCCTTAATTGATACCAAATTAACTTCAATTGCATACATAAACTTTACTCTTTTACAACTCTGCTTCCTGCTTCCACTTTATGTCATCGATGTCACAAATTACATCTTTTACATATTGGATACCCACTTACATAGATTTATGATTATTTTTATGATTTTGTCTTTCTAAATCCTGTAGAAAATAGTTAAGAGGAGTTACAAACCAAAATCACTATAATACTGTGTTTTTTGTTGTTTTTTTACATTTGCCCAGGCACTTGCTTTTACTAGAAGGCTTTATATTTTCATATGACTTCGAGTTACTATCTAGCATCCTTTTTCTTTAAGATTTTATGTATTTGTCTGAGAGAAAGAGAGAGAGAGAGAATGCGAACACAAGCAGGAGGGAGAGGCAGAGGGAGAGAGAAAGGGAGAAGAAGACTCTCTGCTGAGTAGGGAGCTTGATCCTGGGACTCTGGGATCATGACCTGAGCTGAAGGCAAATGCTTAACCGTCTGAGCCACCCAAGTGCCCCTATATAGTGTCTTTTATTTCAATTTTAAGGATTCTTTTTAGTATTTCTTTTAGCATTACTTATTAATATTACTTTTAGAGAGAGAGGGAGAGAGACCATCTCAAGCAGACTCCACACTGAGCATGGAGCCTGACATAAGGATCCATCCCATGACCCTGAGAGCATGACCTGAGTGGAAATCAAGAGTTAAGAGTTGGACACTTAACTGACTGAGCCACCCAGGTGCCCCTCTTTCGCATTTCTATTCATAATGAACTCTTCTGATTTTGTCTGGGAATGTTTTAATTTCTCCCTTATTATTGACAGATGTATTTACTGGATGTAGAATTCTTGGGCAACAGTTTATTTCTTTCCACACTTTACATACATCATATTACTGCCTCCTGGCCTGCAAGGTCTCTGCTGAGAAATCCACCCATATTTTTATTGGGGATTCCTTGTACATGATGAGTCACTTTTCTCTTGCTATTTTCACTATTTTTTTCTTTGGCTTTCAAAGGTTTAATTATAATGGTGTCAATGTTGGACTATTTGGGTTAAATGGAATTGTTAAGATTGTTAAGATTCTTGGGTTTGTATATTCACATATTACCTTAAATTTGAGAAATTTTCTGTCATTATTTCTTCAAATAATGTGTGTTCGCCTTTCTCTATCCCTCCTCTTCTGGGATTTCCCTAATGTGTGCATTGTTTCACTCCACTGTATCCCATGATTTCTTTAGTCTCTGTTTACTTTTCATCAGTCCTTTTTTCTTTTTACTCCTCAGACTCAATTATTTCTAATGTCTTTAACTTCACTGATGCTTTTTTCTCCGTTTGAGTCTTCTTTTGAATACCTTTCTAGTAAATTTTTCAGTTCAGTGATTGTATTTTACAGCTCCAGACTCTGATACTTTATTATTTCTATCTTTGTTGATATTATCATTTTGTTTATATATCTTTTTCCTGAATTTCTGTAGTTTTTGTCCATGCTTCCCTTTAGCTCTTTGAGCATATTTAAGATAGATCTTTTAAAATGTTTGTGTAGTAAGTCTGATGCATATGTTCTTTAGAAATGATTATTGGTGGGGCACCTGGGTGGCTCAGTGGGTTAAAGCCTCTGCCTTCAGCTCAGGTCATGGTCCCAGTGTCCTGGGATCGAGCCCCACATCGGGCTCTGTGCTCTGCAGGGAGCCTGCTTCCCCCTCTCTCTCTATCTGTCTGCCTCTCTGCCTACTTGTGATCTCTGTCTGTCAAATAAATAAATAAAATCTTTAAAAAAAAGAGTATGTTAGAAATGATTATTGGAGATTTATTGTATTCCTTTGAATGGGCCACATTTTCTTGTTTTTTTTGTATGCTTTTTGATACCTTGCTGAAAATCGGGCATTTGGGAAAATGCCCACCTCTTCTAGTCTTTAAAGACTGACATGGAAGACCTTCACTATTTAGAGGGACCCTGAGCCTTGGGATCAGCCTGGGGCTTCTATGGGGATTTGTTTTTTTGTGAGTCTCTGTGTGTACTTTTTTAATTTCTAATTTTTATTTCCCGGCTGCTTTTAAATGTCTCAATTTCCCCAAAGTCTCATTTGAGCTTCTTGGGACCTTAGAATTTCTATTGTATTCCTCTACTTAGACTCTCTGGCTCACAGACATCCACAGGTCTGCGCCCCTCTGTAATGTTTGCATGCCAAGATACTCTCTGTTGTCTCGCATGACTTCCAGACTGAGATACAAAAGTTTCTGCTGTTCCTCAACTGAGCTTCGAGTCACGGAAGACATAAACCAGTCACTCCAACAGCCCAAGGACACACCAAATCCTTGTAAACAAGTTTCACTCTGCTTCTGCCGGATGGATGGAACCAGGAATTGGGCTGCTATTTTTCAAGCATGCCCCCATGGGAGGAAGACAAGAGTGAGCAGAAAAGCTACAAAATTTCCCACTGGTTTTCATGTGTTTTTTTCTTGATTGGGCAATCACATGGTTGCTATAGATCTTTCATTGGTATACAGAGTTCCTATAAAGTTATTTAAGTCAATCTGTAGTTGTTTGATATCTCCATGGGGAAGAAAGGGTCTGTGGCCTGGGGCTTTCTTGTTCTGTCATCTCGTTGATATCACCCACTAACAACTGATTTTTAAAATACTACAACTGGAGGGGTATGTGGGTGGCTCAGTGGGTTAATCATCTGCCTTCAGCTCAGGTTTTGATCTCAGGGTCCTTGGATTGAACCTTGGGTCAGGCTCCCCACTTGGTGGAGAATCTGCTTCTCCCTCTCCCTCTGTGCTCTCTCTCTCACTATCTCTCAAATACATAAAATCTTGAAAAAGTAAAAATAAAATACGGCAACTGGAAAAATAAATAAATAAATAGAATATGACAACTGGTATAAATAATTGGGACTATAGAATCGTGGGGCACCTGAGTGGCTCTATTGGTTGGGAGTCCAACTCTTGGTTTTAGCTCAGATCATGATCTCTTAGGTCATGAGATCAAGTCCCACATAGGGCTCTGTGCTCAGCAAGGTGTCTGCTTGAAAGATTCGCTCCCTCTTCCCCTACCCACTGTCTCTCTCTCTCAGTAAATAAGTAAATAAATGAATCTTTTAAAAAAAAAGTATGGAGTCTATCCACTTGTGAAAAACTAACAGAAAAACAAAAATAAATTATGGAATGAATGTTACACATATTATTAACCTTTAATTTTGTTATCTCCTGTTCATTAGATGCCAAATTTTCTATTGGCATAGGTTGCTAGGTAACAAAATAAGCAGAAAAATGAGACACTCAGTTGTTTTGGGGATGATTTCAAGAGTAAAGAGTTTTATGAATTGCATCAGAAAATAATTCATGTAATATTCCAAATAAGAAGACAATTTGGACAAATCACAGTGACTTAATTTTAGTTTAATGACAATTTTTTGTTGTCTCCCTGATTTCACTATCATGTAAAAATAATAAAGATATGATATTCTTTTTTTTTTTAAAGATTTTATTTATTTATTTGACAGAGAGAGATCACAAGTAGACGGAGAGGCAGGCAGAGAGAGAGAAAGAGAGAGAGGGAAGCAGGCTCCCTGCTGAGCAGAGAGCCCGATGCGGGACTCGATCCCAGGACCCCGAGATCATGACCCGAGCCGAAGGCAGTGGCTTAACCCACTGAGCCACCCAGGCGCCCAGATATGATATTCTTGATAGTTTAAGACTTTCATTTATGGAGGTTTAAAATATTTAAATTTCTTACTTTTATAAGTCAAATAAATTGTCATTACTGTTTTCACAGTTTTAAATTACTAAAATGTAAAATTTTGTGAACTAAATGAATTTGCAATAATAGGTATATTAAAAATCTCAGTCTTGTGAATTCTTATAATGTTAAAATCATCAAGTCTTAATGTGTTGTCTTCAATTCTACATTCCATGTCCTTAGTTAACTTTATGTCCTTAAATTCATATTGAATTGAGCTAATTAGTAAATATTCTTTGGGTATCTGGACAATTTCTAAGCAAGAAAAGTATATAACCCATTGGTCACTACACAGAATTTTTCACTTACTCTTGTCCCTTATTTCTATAATAGCTAATAGTTGATAGGATAAATAAAGTCTTTGGATAGTTTTAATATATATGTTTATTGTAACCTGATAATTTTTTAAGTAATATGAAATGTATGATGGTGAAAAAAAGGGCCAGGCAGTTCTTGACTTCCTGGCTTCCAGTTTTCTCTGTAAAGAAGGAAGTTTTTTTTTTTTTTTTAAGATTTTATTTATTTATTTGTCATAGAGAGAGAAGCGAGAGTGAGCACAGGCAGACAGAGTGGCAGGCAGAGGCAGAGGGAGAAGCAGGCTCGCTGCCTAGCAAGGAGCCCGATGTGGGACTCGATCCCAGGACGCTGGGATCATGACCTGAGCCGAAGGCAGCTGCTTAACCAACTGAGCCACCCAGGCGTCCCAAGAAGGAAGTTTTAATGGTTGGTTCTGGTAGAGATAAATGGTTGAGTTTAGACTAGGTACAGTAGTTAGAAATGAATCCATATGAGATAATGTGTATGATTTATATTGTAATTTATCAGAAATATTATTAGCCTTATTAAGATCGTAACATACCCTACATTGTCTTATTTAATATGCCTATAAGGTGAATTATATTTTAAAAACTATATATTTATATACGTATGAACACATTCATATAAAGCTATGTTAGAATTAGAAATAAAGGTGGTTTATGAATCCTTTACTGGAAAATAATTACATTAAAATACACAGAAAATAAAATCAGATTTTGAGTTTCTTTCTTTTCAAAGACCAGCTGATTGTGTATACAGAAAATAGGTTACTTTTTATTATTGAAATATTTTGTAAACTGTCTGTGTTTCTGGCCATAATTAAACCATTTTTTAAAAAAGTTCTTTATTTCAGGGAAAAAGTTCTTAATAATTATTGTTGCTTATTGTTGTGCTTTCAAAATATTAGCTACAAATGTTTCAAAATTTGTAATCTTGGTTATGGTCAAGAATGCATTTATTCAATTATAAAATACTGTTTCAATGGTCTCTGCTGAAAATTTATTTACTTTAATGATCATATATTTATATTTCTTTACTTCTTCTCTCCCTTTGTAAGGATTTTACTTTTATGTTAGCACAAATAAAAATCAACTCTAATTCTCCCCAAAAATCTTGGTTTGTGCTATGAAGTGATATTTCTGACAAATCTGTTGTCTTTGCGAACAGCTGTAGATAAAAGGAAAAATTTGCATTTTCCTGTGAGTGCTTTTTCCTATTTATATATGAGGGAGAGAAAGGTGCCTTCCGGGTCTTTCCCTCTGCTAATGACTATTCCTTCTCTGGGCCTCTAAAAACATGATTTCAACTTGAAGACGCTGTGTAGAACACATGCTTTCCCAAGTACCTATTTCTTTATAAACCAATGAAGTCTCATCCTTTTGCTTATTGCTGAAGTATTGTGACTTTCAGAAACTTTGGGGAATGTGAAATATTGATTTGGTGAATTTTACAAAATGTGAAAGATTACTGATGTTTTAGTCATACTATTAATTTTTGTTTTTTTTTTAAAGACTATTTGACAGAGATAGAGTGAGAGATAGAGCTAGAGCATGAGCAGGGGGGAGGGGCAGAGGACGAAGCAGACTCCCCACTGAATGGGGAGCCAAGTGGGGCTGGATCCCAGCCTGAGCTGAAGGCAAACACCCACCAAATCAGCCACCCAGGTGCCCCATTATACTATTAATTTTTAAAATATCTCAGAAAAGTTATGTTTGCTATGAAATGTGATGGTAGGCATTAGACACAGGCAGGTTGTTGGCATTGATGGAAATCCAGGGTTCAGATAGAGTTTTAAGAACTGGGTAACTGGGCGCCTGGGTGGCTCAGTGGGTTAAGCCGCTGCCTTCGGCTCAGGTCATGATCTCAGGGTCCTGGGATCGAGGCCCGCATCGGGCTCTCTGCTCAGCAGGGAGCCTGCTTCCCTCTCTCTCTCTCTCTCTCTGCCTGCCTCTCCGTCTACTTGTGATCTCTCTCTGTCGAATAAATAAATAAAATCTTTAAAAAAAAAAACTGGGTAACTGCCTCTTGGTGCAACAGGAAAAATTAAGCCCTTTAGGAGGGAACCTGTGTAAGTGGGGTTGAGGAGGATGGTTGAGAGGTGAGAGGTTACAGGTGTGTGTGTGTGTGTGTGTGTGTGTGTGTGTGTTGGTGGGGTGGGCATCTCAAATTACCCAGAATAAAGGAAAGCTAGGAAACAAGCAGCAATATTCTGCTTCTAATTGGATTGTCCTTAACAAGCTAAACTGGTACAGTCTTATAAGCACTCTTTTGTAAATTACATGGTTCAGACAGGAATTACAGAGGCCCATCTATTGTTGGGATATGACGGAAAAAGTAGGTTTTGCCCTTGATTTCCCATCAGAATCAGGATTATCTCATATGCTTACAGAATGTGGTTTTAAAGTCCATGGGCTGGTCCTTTGCCACTTCAGTTTTTACACTGAAGAAGATTATTCCCCTACTAATGAGCTGAAATTCTTAGGGGAGGAGGTCGTGAAAGCTTTTGTTTACTCCATGTTTTAGAGATAAAACTTAAAATTCTTCTCCCTCCTGAGACTTTATTTTTTATTTTATTTTTTAAAAAGATATTATTTATTTATTTTAGAGATTGAGAGAGAGAACATGAACAAGGGGGAGAGGAAGAGGCAGGCTCGATGCACGGTGTGGGACTCGATCCCAGGACCATGGGATCATGACCTGAGCTGAAGGCAGATGCTTAACTGACTGAGCCACTGAGGAGTCTGTGAGATTTTAATTTATGCCAAGATGTACATGACATCAGTTTTTTAAATACTGGGGTTACCTTAGTTATTTGCTGGGGTTCTGCTTGTGAAAGGGGATAAAATGAAAAAATGGGTTTAATAGAGTTGTATGAGGGTAGGGAGTAGGATAGAATCAAGGAAAAAAAAAGGATACTGAGGACATCATGTATAAATTTTACTACAATTTTCCCCAAGTCCTGACATACATACATCATACAATATTAAACTTGAAAATACCAGATTCCTCAGCCATTTGGATATTATTATGAAATATTTGTGGGCTACTTGGTGAGTGTTTCCCAGGCTGGTATTTGAATAAATAGGATTTTTACATTACAGTGGGAGCAGTGACAGTGCTTTCTATGGTGATGGAAGTTAGTAAGTGTATTTTGTTACATGGTCAATTTATTCATGAAAAGAGTTTGCTCTCTAATAATCTGGATAGAAAGGTAACGTTCTTATAATTGTTGATCATTTCTTTGATTTCCAAAGTATCTTTATTTACATGATTTCATTTAATCCCTCCCAATAATCCTGTGTGATAGGTGTGACAAATGTAATTACCATTTTAGGGCAGAGGAAGCTGGTGTGATTTAATTGCTTTGCATAAGGTCTCAGAATTAGATGCACCTGGGTGGCTCAGTTGGTTAAGCGTCTGCCTTGGGCTCAGGTTGTGATCCTGGGGTCCTGGGATTGAGCTCCAGCATGGAGCCCCGTGTTGGGCCTCCTGCTTAGCACAGGAGTCTGCTTCCCTCTCCTTCTGCCCCTTCCTCTACTCACGCTCTCTCTAGCTCACTCTTTCTTGCTCTCAAATGAAAAAAAAAATCTTAAAAAAAAAAACCCAGTTCTCAGAATTAGTTATCTTGGAACCAGGCCTCTCGATTTTGTGTCCTCTCATCATACTTCCTTGATGTGTTTATCCCCAAACAGAGAAGAACCACAAGTTAGATAGCCTATGGTATTAATTTTCTGTTCCTGTGTTGAAAAGATAAATAGGGGTGCCTGGTTGGCTCAGTGGGTTAAAGCCTCTGCCTTCGGCTCAGGTCATGATCCCAGGGTCCTGGAATCGAGCCCCACATCAGGCTCTCTGCTCCGCGGGGAGCCTGCTTCTCCCTCTCTCTCTGCCTGCCGCTCTGCCTACTTGTGATCTCTGTCTGTTAAATAAATAAATGAAATCTTTTAAAAAAAAGATGAATAAATGGAGATATCTTGGTGGCAGTTTACCATACACATTGAATCTTTTAGTGTTCACTCCCAGGTCCGTTGACAAGCAACCCATCATCTCTCTAGTTGTGAAATTGACAGAGGGGATATCAAATGATATTAAGACATTGTTGTAATTGAAATGTTCGCCCCTTTTGGTTGTGTTATCGAGGTCCTGCCATTGCTCAGGAGCTTCACTTGGGTTATGCTACCATATTTAACCACCTCTGTAACAATGACATCCATCTAAAGCTCAAAGTGTAGTAGTTCCTGGTGTCTGGAAGAGGTGAGCCCATTTCTATTTGATTTTGAAGGAAGATTAGAATGAGTGTAGAATGAAATCCGAGTTTCCTCAGAATAATCCTTTGCACGTAAAAGGACACCCTATCTTCAAAGTGAATCATCAAGGAAACCCTCCTTAACTAATGAGTCAACGTAAGCACAGAAGTAAGGAATTGGTATCCAGAAACTATTATAATATTTTTCATTCTATAACAATAAAACTAACCTTAGGTTTATACAATGTATCTTTAACACACTCAATGGAAATTTAATGCAAATGTATTTGAGTAATGTGGTAAATGTGAGAGTAATCACTATAAAGCAACTTGTCATAATGCTTGATGGTGTCATAGTCTCTGAAAGTTTTTACCCAATACTCCTTTTTTTTCCATTTAGGTTTAGATTCAGGGGTAGCTAAGATACAAAATAATAACTTAACACAAAAAAATAGTTGACTAATAGACAGGCAGTCCAACATGAGGAGGGGAGATTCATAAATGTATTGGGAACACAAATTTCTTATATTCTGTTGATTTGTCATCTTCAACATATATGTTCTTCTTTATGGCAACATACATGTTCTGCCTTATGGTCCAAGATGGTTGCCAACTGTCCTTGCTTTCCAGGCTGGTGGAAAAGGTGAAGAAGGACATGTGTCCCCTCTTTTAAAGACATTTCCTGGAAGTCACATATGTTACTACCCCTTTCATTTTACTGGCCAGAATGTAGAAACATGGCCAAATCTAGCCGCAAAGGAGGCTGAGAAATAGAGTGTTTATGCTGGGTACCAATATGCCCAACCAAAATGTATGATTATGTTACTAAAAAGCAGAGAGAGAAAAGTTATCAGAGGGGGTATCTGGGTGGCTCAGTGGGTTAAAGCCTCTGCCTTTGGTTCAGGTCATGATCCCAGAGTCTTGGGATCGAGCCCCACATCGGGCTCTCTGCTCAGCAGGGAGCCTGTTTTCCTTCTCTCTTTGCCTGCCTCTCTGCCTACTTGTGATCTCTGTCTGTCAAATAAATAAAAATAAAAATTTTAAAAAAAGTTATCAGAGGATGTCTATCAATCTCTTCAACACCTTCTGGAAGAGGGGACTTAGATTTTGTTCCCGGGTACCAACCCATCCCTGCACCCATAAGCCACAGGTGAACTCCAGCAGTTGTAAGGACTTAGCTGATATTTGAAGACTAGGGAAAATGAGGGGGGAGAATAGCCATCGGCCTTGTTCAGAAGACTGCCCATCTACCTCTTCCGCTCTGCCCTACCTGAAAATCTCTAAAAATGGTTCTTCCCTCCCTATTGTTGTTCTCCTGGAACGAGGTCAGACTAGACAATACCTGTTCAAGGCCATGTGACTGGAACTATTGCATTAACCATTTTTATTTTGATTTTTTTCCCCTATTAACTTATATACTTCTGGGCTGACTGCTATAAAAATGGAACATTCATTTTATGAAATTAAAACATATTTTAGAGAAACTACTTTAAACTGATACAAAAATGAATTAAGAAACATATGTTGAATTTTTCCTTTTTGATCATGCATTCTGTAGTCACACATTTCATCAACAGAGGGCATTGTAGGTTTATTTCATTTTTTGGTTGCTCTATACTGTTCAATCATAGTTTCCTTTCATTTGGAATTGTATCATATTACCCAGGGTCAAATAAATAAGTGGTAAGTTGTGTTTGTGAAATATACCACAGATCATTGATCTATGTGACCCCATAATCCAGAAATCACTACATAAAAATTACCATAGTATTTTGCTGAGGTTATGTTCTTTAAAATTAATCATATTAATTTTAAGTTAATGTTAATATTATCAAACCACATTTGTTCTCTTTGTTTGAAAAGAAAGGGATTAAAAACCATATATTATGAACAATTGTGATCAATTGATCAATTATGATCAATCCCAACCTGAGACATTTTTTACCTCTACCCCCATATCACCCCTGGTGTTGTAATATAGGCAAAAGAAAATGATTAATCTGAGCGATCATGCTTAAATTTGATATTTTATTTTCAGTGACATAGTTTTACTTTAAGTGACATTTAGAATTTATTTTAAGTGACCTTTATTATTTGTAGTGTGTTCTGGAAAGTATTAAGGGACTCGGAAAAGAAATTGCTTTTAGCTTTTTAATTAAGAGAATGAGCTACATATCCATCTCAAATTGAAACTAACAATTCATTATGTCTATCATTGAAACTTTAAAATGCTAGCTTGAAAATTTTCTTGAAATATAATTTACAACCTTGTTAAAACTTGTAATATTGGAAAACTTTAGAAAATGTTGATAATTGTTCTTAATATCAGTGGGGAATTTAAGTACAATACATGATCTTTCTAGTAACACCTATACTTTGGTTGTCTAAAACAAACCAGTTTTTTTAGGGGGTGTGTGTTTGTGTGTGTGCATGTGTGTGTTAAGTGATACACTAAAAGAGCTTTATTGAGCAAAATACAGAATAATTCAGAAATAAAGAAACCTGAACTATACAACAAATGTCTGAGGATATTATCCATTAGTTTTATTCAACAAATATTTACTGAATACCTACTCTATGTCAGGAACTGTTCTAGATAGTAGAAATACAGTAGAGAGCAAGAGACAAAAATCCTCCTTGCGGATTATATTCTATTGAGAAGCTCTATTCAAATTCCCAGACTGATTATTTATGGTCTTTTTTTCAGATTTTCATGGAATATATAATTATCCAGTAATTTTTTAAAAGTCACATGTGGTGAAAGAAGGAAGGCTCCTGAACACATTTTTTGAGGCTAAACTGACCCTGATACAAAATCTTACCAAAGATACCATATAGAAATTAATGACTGATTCTCTTAAAATTAAAAAAAAAAACTAACATAAAACATTAAACCAATAAAATATGGCCAGTATTGAAAAGAAAATAATATCACCAATTATAGTTTATTCCCGAATGTCAGCCTGACAACATTAGGAAATCTCTTACTATATCATACCCAGAAGTCAAAAGAAAACTGAGTTACTGGACTATCTCAATATATGGCCAAAAGAGGCATTTACTACATTTCAACACCCATGTCTGGATTAATGAAGCTAAACATTAATTTCTTAAAAGCCTACGCATGAAAGAATAAGGTTCAATTGAGATGAAAACAATAACCAACATCATCTGTAACAGTGAGATGCTGGAGACATTATAATCAAAATTAAGACGAGCATTCTTCATCCTTACAATTATGGCAGAGAAATTCCAGCCAATGCAACAGGAAATATCTGCATAGAAAATCTAAGATGTTCTGCATTAAAAATCTTAGAACTGATGGGAGAGTTTAGTCAAATGCCCAAATACAAAGGAAATGAACAGACTAAATAGGTTTCTTACATATTGATAATAACTAGTTAGAAAATATAAAGGGAAACAAGACCACTTAAAATGGCAACATAATGTACAAAATACCCAGAAACAACCAATTAAAAATTGGCTGAAGAAAATGACAAAACTTTACTGGGAGAGATACAAGATTTACATAAACATAGAAGAATAACATGTTCCTGGATAGGGAGACTAAACAATAGAAACATGCCAAGTTTTCCAAAATTCAGATGTAAGTTTATTGTAATTCAGAGCAAAATCCCAGTGGGATTTTTGAAACTTGAGAAAATGATTTTAACACTCATCTGGAAGTTTTAAAACATGAGACATCCAAGAAATTTTTGAACAACAAAAATAAAGAGAGGATGCTTGCTTATATAAAAATGTAGAAAAGAAACAATTTAACCCCAATGTGGTATTAGAACGGGAGTATATAGACAATGGAAAGAGATCAGAAAACTTGAAACAAAGATGAACATTCTAATAAAAAAAATGATAAAGACATAAAAAGAAGAGAAACAATTGACCAAAAAAAAAAATAAAGCCCAACCTGATTAGCAATCAAAGAAATGAAAATTAAAATGAAATATATATATATGTATATATATATATTTGAGTAACATTTTTAAGATACTAATTCTCTGCGATGAGCATGGATACTCATTTTACTGATAGGAATTAAATTAGGCCAAATATTCTCAAAGACAATATAGAAAATAGGTATCAAAATCCTTAAAGTATTAATATTCAAGGAATTCCATATCAGAAAACTATCCTAAGAAACTATTTCGTGATGGGGCCAGAGACACACATCAGAAACAGCCATTTCTTGTTTATATAAGTAGGGGAAAACTGGAAGATAGTGAAATAGCTATATATCAAATGCTCAAATGCTTGCTATATGATGTTAGATGAAGAAATTAGGAGGTACAACTTCATGATCCCAAATTTACTACTACACACACACACACACACACACGCATGCACGCACACACACACGCATGCACGCGCGCGCACACACACACACACACACACACTAGAGAATAAGAACACAAGGCAGAAGCACAGAAACTCTTAAGAAATGTGTTACACGCTTAACCATGGTAATCTCTGGGTAGTGCGATTAGGAGAGGTTTTCTGTTCTTTCTAATAATCTGGATGCTAAGAATCCACCATCCATGTTCACTAATATTAAGATTTTTGCCATATCTGCTTGAGATTTTTTTAAAGAATAAAACTTATAGATACAGCTGAGGCCCACTTTGTACCCTGAGCCTATCCCAATATGCCTTCCTTTCCTGGAATAACCATCATTTTATTTTTTTTAAAATTTTTTAAATAACTATTTTAAAGTTAGTTTCCTCCATGTCTCATTTTATGTTAATACAGCAAAATGTTTCCATAAACCATTTACAGATTATTACTGTTGTGAAAATTAATATAGGAAACCTAATTCAAAATGGAGTTAGGAAACCTAATTCAAAATGGAGTTGGGAAACCATGAAGGTTTCTCACTCATATACCACTCCTCCCAGCTTTCTTTTTATACCCAGCAGGAAGGATGATTTTTCTTCTTGCTTAACAACTTAGCAAATGAGAAACCACCACTACCCTGAACTTTCTATCTTCTCTAGTGAGATTTTGTTCAAAATAACCCTTCTCAACTTCATCCTTTCTCTATAAAAGCATGCTCTGCTCCTTAGTTCTTTGAACTTGACTATGGTTTGCTTTAATTTGCATGTCCAGGACAGCAATTCCTATGTTATTTCCAAATAAATTCATTTTTGCTGTCTCAATACCTCGGTATTTTATTTTATTTATATTTTTTTAAAGATTTATTTATTTATTTATTTATTTGACAGAGAGAGATCACAAGTAGGCAGAGAAGCAGGCAGAGAGAGAGGGGGAAGCAGGCTCCCCGCTGAACAGAGAGCCCGATGTGGGGCTCGATCCCAGGATCCTGAGATCATGACCCGAGCCGAAGGCAGAGGCTTAACCCACTGAGCCACCCAGGTGCCCCGGGTATTTTATTTTTAAGTTGATCCCTAGTTGTGTGATTTTTTAAAAATTTATAAGCATTTTACTATTATATATGAATTCTTTTGTAACTTGTTTTATCATTCGTTTTATTTTGAGATATATCCATACTGGCCTTGTTCATTTATTTTACTGTTGAGTAGAATTCCAGTAAGTAAATAAAGTTCTTTCCAAGATTGTTGTAACAACTACACTCCAACTGCACAGCATTTAAAAGAACCGTTTTTCTATATCCTTGCTTAAATTTACACTATCACATTTAAAGCTTCATCGTTTTGTTGGGTATGAAAGATATTTATTTAAATTTGTATTTCTTTGATCATTATTGAGATTGAACATCCTTTCATATGTTTATTAACTATTCATATTTCTCCCCTGCGAATTGCTTGTCCATATTCTTTGACCACCTTTTAACTGCTTAAAAAAAAACAAATCTATAGGAGTTCTTTATGGATTCTTGATGCCCAATGCATTCTTGGTTTATATGTATTGGAAATGTCTTCTCCCAGTCATATCTTCTAATTTAACCTTGTCTTTTGTCATACAGAAAAATTTAAATTATTACATACTCAAACTTCGATCTGTTACTTTGTAGTTTTAGCTTTGGGTTCCTGTGTTAGAAAGCCATTGACATTTCCAAATCATGAAGATAGTCTCCTGTATTTTGTTTGAAAGGTTTTTTTTTTTTTTTTTCACATTAGGTCTTTAAATCCATCTGGAATTGGTTTTTATTATTATGTGATGTAGGGATCCAATTTTATTTTTCTTCATATACGTATATACTCAATTGATCCAATGCCATGTACTGAAAAGCTTTTGCTCTCCTAACTAATTTTAATATCATTTCTGTTATATGCTAAATTTTCATCTACGTATAAATATGTGCATATACATTTGGCTTCATTCCATTTCATTAGCCTAATTGCTTCATTTTGCCAATATCACATTGTTTTAATTACTATAACTGTATAGTAAATTCCTATATATAGTATTTTTGTGATTCTTCAATTACAGCTAGATAACCATTTCCTTTATGATTTGTTTGAATCATTCGTTTAGAAAAAAATAAATTCTATTTGTTTTTTTATTTTTACAAATCTGATTTTTAAATATTTTGTGATTTCATCATGGTTCATATTTATTTTTATAATCTCCATAATTGTTTTATTTTTTAAAGATTGATGTATTTATTTTAGAGAGAGAGAGAGAGAGTATGTGAGTGAGGGGAGGGGCAGAGTGCAAGGGAGAGAATCCTCAAGCAGACTCCCTGCTGAGTGCAGAACATGACACAGGATTTGATCCCAGGACTCCAAGACTGTGACCTGAGCTGAAATCAAGAGTTGGATGCTTGCCTGACTGAGCCATCCAGGCACCCCTAATCTCTTTAGATATTTATCGTTTCTTTCCTATTGTTCTATGAACACATTGTATTCAGAGAACATGGTCTGAATGAAATTAATCCTTGAGCATAAATATTTTTATGGTGTAGTGATTTTTTAAGGGAAACTTTTAATTTTAGAATAGTTCTACATTTACAGAGAAATTACAAAGATAACAGAGAGAGTTTTCATCTATCCAGACCTCTATTATAAACATCGGTGTGGTCAATCTGCCACAATTAATGAACTAATATTCATACATTATTTTAAACTGAAGCCTGTGCTTTATTTAGATTCCTCCATTTTTAAAAAATCTAATGTCCTTTTTCTATTTCAGGATCTCATCCAGGAAGTCACAATACATTTAGCCATCATGTTTCCTTAGGCTCCTGTAGACAGTCTGGTATTTTGTAGAATGTCCCTTGATTGAGGTTTCTACTGGTGTCCTTATTTTACCATTCTGAGAAAAGTGTAGAACTCTTACCTCTTTTCGTGTTTCATTTTCCTTCCCCTTTCATAACATAATTGTCCTAAATATTTCTTCTGCTTACATTTAAAATGATACCAGTGTTACACTCTTTAAAACCAGCAAATATAATTTAGAAAACTCAGACAGAGAAAAAGCTATTGTATTTACCCAGGTTTTTGCTTGCCATGTTCTTTCTTCTCTCTTGATGCTCTAGGGTTTTTCTCTCTTTTATCATTTCCCTTTTGTTTAAAGAACTTCTTTTTGCCATTCTTTCAGAGCATGTTTCTTGGCAAGGAATTCTCTTAGTTTTTCTTTCATCTGAGAATGTCTGATTTCTTCTTTATTCTTGAAGGGTACTTTTGCTGGGTATATATTTAAGGGGGTGCCATTTTTTTCCTTCAGATAATTCTAACATCTCTTTCATCTCGATGTTAGCGTTTACTGATTGTCTTTTCTCATTCTGTTTGAGATCATTCTAGTGCATAGTGTGATGAATGATTTTCTATTGAAAGCTGGGCATTTTCATATTATCTTATGAGGCTCTGGATCTTACTGAAATCTTCATTTTTTAATTTTCTTATTGAAATCTTCATTTTTTTTTCTGAGGACTCCCGGCAGCCAAGGGTCTTTTGCTGACTTTCTCTTTTTTTCTGACACTACTCTGACAGAGGAAGAAGTGCTGCCTCATTACCGTAAGGGAGTATAAGTAAAGGTTCCCAGCTTGGTTTCCACTGACTCCAGCATTGGAGTGGGGTGCACTCATTTCTGTTGGATAGGATTGGACTTCTAGCCATGTGGTTCCCACTGACACCACGGGGTGGGTTCACTTCCTTTCTTCTACAAAATGGTGAATGTCCTGACTCTCCACTGGGCCTCCTCTTACACAACTCCAGCAGGGAGGGAGCACAATGCCTCATCTATTGATAGTGGGTGGAGCGTAAGCTCAGGCTCCCCACATCATACCCTCTGACACCATGGGGGGTGGGATTGATTAACAGGCTGTGGGGATCAAAGTCCTTGCTTTTAATATGGCTTTCTCTGAACCATCTAATCAGTGGTGTTGGAGAACCTTGTTAGAGCTTCATGAGAGTGGGTGTCTAGTTTCCCCCTTCCGCCTTTGCTTTCATGGGTGGGAGTCAGGTTACAGTTTCTTCCGTGGTGTTTGAATGCAGTAGACTGGTTGTTGTCTAAAAGGTTTTTGTCTTATTAAGCTCCCCCTTCCTGGTTCTTTGGCTAGAGACAATAAGTCTCGCTAAAGCTTTTTTTGTCTGCTCCTGTTGATATTCATGGGATGGAGATGTATCTATTTCTATGTCTTTTTATCAAGTATCTATCCTTCTATCTGAGAACTCAGCAGTGTACCATTCTTTGGTTGCAAAAGTCCATAACTGACTTGCTTTCTTTTCCACCTTTCAGAGTCTTTATATGTTTGTTTTATATATAATGTCCAGCATTTTCAGTTGTACTTAGCAGGAGGGATAGGGAAAATCCACCTCTGTCTTCCCAGAAGTGGAGGTCCCAACTTGTTTTTAAACTTGCCCAAAGTAGTCCTCGTAGTATACGTTTTACAAGTGATGCCTCATAAGCTTTCCTCACATATGTGCCCACTTCTTGTTCACCACTGTCCTTTTGCATTTCCATTACTTCTTTCAAGAGTCAGCCTTTTTTCATTTTAGGATAATCTTTGGACACGCTTTCAGTAAGCATTCATGAGTGGTAAATTCATTCAGTGGCTGTCTGAAAGTGTCTTTTTTCATATTCACTCTTGAATATTTAGCAGCCTTAGGTGGGTAGTTATTTTCCCTCAGCTGTCGGATCATAGATGTCCACTGCCTCCTGGTGTGTGTTGTTGATACGAAATCTATGGTCCGCATGATTGTCATTTTATTGGGGGAAAATATCCTTCTTTGGATTATTTGTAATCTTTTCCTTTGCATTTGCTATTATACAGTTTCCTTACCTTTTTTCCACATGTCACTTTAGTTTGATTCATCTCCATTGGATCCATTTTGACCTGAGTATTCATATCTTTCTTAAATTCTCCCCTCTTTTCACTACTGTTTTTTCCCCACTTCTTATCTTCTACTTGTGGAATCCTTGTTAGATATGTCGTTCAGAGTGCCCTTACATCACCATAATAACTAGCTAATCTATATTCCCGTGGTTTTGAGTCCTTTTTTTTTTTTTTTTTTTTGGCTGGACACAGTATGTTTGTTGATGGTACACAACAAGGTAGGGGCTCCCCAAGTCCCTCCCCTTCTTCAGGGAGTCAGGGATGCAAACTGTATAAAGATCGGGAGAGTCTCAGTGTGTGTTGGGTGATGAGTTGAAGCAAGGACTCCCCAACAGCCAAGGGCCTCTCTCTTCCTCTTGCTCTTGCTACAGCTCGTGGTCCATGCGGCACTTACTCCTTGGAGGCCATGTAGACCATAAGGTCGACCATCTGGTTGCTATAGCCAAATTCATTGTCATACCAGAAAATGAGCTCGAGAAAGTGGTCATGGAAGGCAATCCCGGCCCCAGCATCAAAGGTGGAAGAATGGGAATGGGTGTCACTGTTAAAGTTGCAGGAGACAACCTGGTCCTCAGTATGGCCCAGGATGCCCATGAGGGGGCCCTCTGATGCCTGCTTCACCACCTTCTTGATATAATCCTATTTGGCAGCTTTCTCCAGGCAGCAGATCAGATCCATGAATGACACGTCAGGCATGGGAACATGCAAGGACATGCCAGTGAGCTTCACATTCAGCTCGGTGATGACCTTGCCTGCAGCCTTGGTGGCACCTGTGGAAGCAGGGATGATGTCATGGGCAGCCGCTCAGATATCATGCCACAGCTTCCCAGTGGGGCCATTCATGGTCTTCTGTATGGCAGTGATGACGTGGACCATGGACCATGATGCTAAAGTTGTTATGGATGACCTTGGTCAGAGGGGCCAAGCAGTTGGTGCAGGAGGCATTGCTGACAATCTTCCAGGGAGTTATCATGCTTCTCATGGTTCCCATCCCTCATAAACATGGGGGCATAGGCAAAAGGGGCAGAGATGATGACCATCTTGGCCCCACAATTCAAGGGAGCCCCAGTCTTCTCCATGGTGGTAAAGACCTACTGGACTCTACAACATACTCAGTACCAACATTACTCCATTTGATGTTGGTGAGATCTCGCTCCTGGAAAATGGACATGGGCTTTCCATTGATGACAAGTTTCCCATTCTCAGCTTTGAGTATGCCATTGAATTTTCTATGGGTGGAATCATACTGGAATATGTAGACCACATAGTTGAGGTCAATGAAGGGGTCATTGATGATGGCGACAATATACATTTTGCCAGAGTTAAAAGCCCAATACAGTCAAATCTGTTTACTCCGACTTCCACCACGGTGTCTTGGGTCCATGGCTGACAGTGCATCAGAAAATGGGGCTGTCTGTTGAACAGGGAGGAGCTGAGAACTTGAGTTTTTTTTAGACTTCTGTCTGCCGGGAATTTTTCTTTCAAGCTTCATCATGATTATTAAAATAGCTATGGGGCACCTGGGTAGCTCAGTTAGTTGTGTCTGCCTTTGACTCGGGTCATGATCCCATGGTCCTGGTTTTGAGCCCTCTGTTGGGCTCCCTACTCAGTGGGGAGCTGGCTTCTCCCTCACCCTTTGCCCCTCCCCCTACTTGTTCTCTCTCTCTCTCTGTCTCTCAAATAGATAAATAAAAATCTTTTAAAAAATAGCTATATTTTATTCAGTATTTATATGTCCTTCGAGCCCAGTTTGGTGTTAGGTCAGTTTGCCACATTGGATGAAGCACTGTTCTAATATATTTCAAATAACACTGATTCCATTCAACAGTATGAGAGTATGTTTGGTAGGCTTTTCTACCTGCCTTCATGATCATTTATGAGGAGATGTATTCGTTTTACCATTCTCGCATAGAACAAGAGCCCTTTCTGACTCAATCTCAAACATAAGAACATACAATTGGGGGCGCCTGGGTGGCTCAGTTGGTTAAAGCCTCTGCCTTCGGCCCGGGTCATGATCCCAGGGTCCTAGGGTGGAGCCCCACATCGGGATCTCTGCTCAGCAGGGAGCCTGCTTCCTCCTCTCTCTCTCTGCCTGCCTCTCTGCCTACTTGTGATCTCTGTCAAATAAATAAATAAAATCTTAAAAAAATAAAAAAAAGAACATACAATTGTATGCTTAACTATAAAGACTGCAACTAAACTTTATGGCTTTTAAGGATCTTATTTTCAGAGTAGTATAGGGCACATTTGACGACACTCCTCACATCATGTTGGTATAATGAACAAACATCACATTGCATGTGTATCTTTGATTGAAATAACCTATGATTTGCTTTGTATCATTTCTTGAGCTTAGGTTGTTGATTATCCCTGTGTGGACCTCACGTAGTTAAAATGATGCCTGGTAATTGCTGAGGTTGTTCATTTCCACTCCGTGGCCGGGTGATCTAAAATTACTGGTGGGGCATTACCAAGGACACTTGGAAGTTAGAGAAATCGAAGGAGTGAGCAAATGCAATGAGAAATCAGCCACGATGACCAGGGTAATTCACAGCCAGAAGAAAAAAGAGATGCATTATGGATGATGAGCTCATCAAAAAAAGATAACGAAGTATATCTGAGGTAGAAATGAAACTGTTCACGTAATCTTCAGTTAGGGGCCAGGATGTGGGTGAGCCCACCATTTCAGTGGTTTAGAAAGCATCATCTCTGCAAAATATCAGATCCTGCTTGAGACACGTGAAGTTCTACACATTGGACATAGTTCAGTATTTTTGCATGAGAACCTGGCCTGGAGAGGAGATAAGTTGAACCCAATGAGGATTCGGTGGAACCCCTAACCCAAGTCATATAATAAGTTTGAAAGGAAATGTTGTCCTCTCGTCTCCCTGTTAATGGAGCCCTGTAACTATTGAAGAACAGACTGGATGTGAAAAGTGGTTTAAAATATGGGTACTTTTGACTTCGGAGAAAAACTATGTCGACAAAATTGCAGTCATTTCAATTGAAAGAATATTGCTGCCTATGATTATTACTGAATTTTATACATGTTTTAAGATACTAGCTCTTATGTTTTGCTTTATTTATTCGGCTATAAGAAATGGCCGTGGCTGACTGAATACAGAGAAATAAATAAAATGAACTTGACTTTTTTTTCTTCCCATTACATCTTATTTATTTCTTGGTCTCTTTCATTCCTAAAGCTGATAATGGGGACCATTATTCTGGACTCTATTTTGAGATCAGCCTGTAGTACATTGGACTTAGAATCCTACTGCTATTATTGTTTCTTGAATTTTATTCCAAATTATATTGTAAGAATTCAGTAGAGAATATATTAAAATTACACTCAGAGAAGAGGAGTCAAGCTTTAAATAAATAAATAATGAAAGTCTACAAATTGATAAGAAAATGTGGTGAAATAAAAGGTTGAACAAAAACTCATACAACTCTAAAAATAGTAACAAAACTATCTTTTAGCAAGTTATTTACTTAAATTCAGCTATGACTTTTGAATGTTCATTGCTACCTTTTTTGAATCAACTTCACCGCATATAAAGTTTAGAGATTTATTTGAATATAAAGTTTTACTTTTTGGCTTTTAGTAATATTATGCACGTGTGCATGTGTGTGTATTATTAGAAAATGAATTAACAAGTGCTGTTTTCTCTCCTCTCAGAATCCAGTTGCATCTACCTGATAGTTACATTTTGAGAATCTTAAAATACTTTGAAGGATTTCTCATCCTATGACTCTGATAAATTTCTTTAGTTATCAGGTAGGTGCAATTACATTGTAGAAAGATCATAGATTTTTCTAGTCAGAAAAATCAGTATTCAAAACCTGTTTCAATTACCATCTTCATGACCTCAGACCAGTTAGTTAATGTTGCTAGAACTCAGTTTCCTCAGCCATAAAGTGGGGGAATTAATATCTGCTGCCCAAGTCCCCCTGGCTGTTTTTGTAAGCAAAGCATCCATCTACTCTGTTGTATGATTTGAGACATTCAGTGACAATTGTCCCCTTAATATTTCTCCCGTGGGTATTACTGTAGTATTCTGAAATTCCGTATCATATTTGCATATGAGTTATTGAAGGTTTATTTAACAATGTACATTTTTCTGAACAGAGTAAAGCTTTTGAAGCCATTATTAGATGATCAAAATGAAGTTGATTGAAATATTTTTCTGCCACCTAAAACCCTGCTATTCAAAGTGCTGTCCCCAAACTAGCAGATGTGAGGATCTGCTAACCAAGGAGTTGATTAGAAATGTAGAATCGAGAGCTCCAACCCAGTCCCACGTGCACAGTAAAGGCTGAGAAGCTCTTATCTGTGTGACTCCTTAGGAAATGGGATAACTTTTGATGTGGGAAAGTGGTTGAAGTCTGGGCCAGAAAGGAAAAGATTATCACAGTAGAGGACCAGCTGACAGCAGGAAGACAGAAAGGAGGCGAGACAGAAAGAGGGTTCCAACGACCTTTTTTTTTCTTTTTTAAATATTTTATTTATTTATTTGAGAGAGAATGAGAGTGAGAGAGAGAGCATAAGTGGGGAGAGAGTCAGAGGGAGAAGCAGACTCCCTACTGACCAGGCAGCCCAAGGCAGGACTCGATCCCAGGACTCCAGGATCATGACCTGAACTGAAGGCAGTTGCTTAGCCAACTGAGTCACCAAGGCACCCCAGAAAGAGGGTTCCAGAGGAAACATGCAACCTATTTTGCAATTCCTAAAGGGATGTATCTTTCATAACAAAGACTATTGGTAATCCGAAGAAAAAACAAAGAAAAGAGAACTTCAATACAGAGAGCTTCAATGTTATAAGGACTAGTTTTCATTTTTATTTAAATCTTTCTCAGTTCAAAAAAAGAAATTCTACTAGGCTAGTAAAACTTCTTACAGACTCTAGAATGATGAGCAGATTTGTATGTTAGTTCATGTCCATCCTACAAAACATGAAATGCCTGATCACTTCTAGGACATGATAAATCTATAGTAATACAGATACAGTCTATGATATCTGTATAAATTTGGGAGACATTTTACCTTTATTCTTGGAAACTCACTGGCTTTGGGTCCTATTTGTCAAAAGGTACTGGACATCATCCAACCAATGAGACTTATGTCTTTGTATAAATCAAACTATTTTTGAAGTCTTAAGCATCATGCCACAAATTGTAAAGCAGGACCATTTTTTTTTCTTTTTTGCATTTTAGTCCACAATGTAAATGAATTCACTGGATGAAAATGAGTTAAAGATACACAGACGTTAGAAGTGACCTATGGAAAGTCTACTTGAAGAAGTGCCGCAAAGTTCCCGCTCCAAGGCTGTTTTCTCAGTGATTCACAGCAGGGCATCAACAGCATTGCCTCTGGAGAAAGCATTTCATCTCCTTTGCTATTGGAAAATGGGTGGATTAAAAGTCAGACTGCAAAGTAAAAGTGAGTGAATGACAGAAATTGTATAGATTTTCTATTCATGAAAAGAGTGTATATTGAAGCCATGTAGATTTGCATATCTGTATATCTAATATATATAGCTAAGCTTATATTTATGGAAAGCAGAGATGGCCAATGGAGACTTCAAGAACATTTGTAGTTAAGGGGGAGTTGTTCCGATAGCAGTACAATTGCAGGCAATATTACTCTTGTTTCATTTTCTCAACAAAGATATCTTATACCACCTACTTTGCCCAAAGAACTAAACTAAGCATTTCAGTGGATATAAATTATCTAAGAAAAAGTCTTTATGTGATTATGGTCTACGAAGGGAAACAAGACATTCTAATAGAACACATAAGTGCTATAAACAAAACGTTCCTGGAGTTCTCAAGAAGAGTGGGAAATCAATACCAACTTGGGAGAAGTCCCAAAGCCCAGCAGAGGAAGTGGCTCTGGAATGAAACCTTCAAAAACAAGGATTATAGGGGTGCCTGGGTGGTTCAGTTGATTAAGCATCTGCCTTCAGCTCAGGTCATGATTCCAGGGACCTGGGATCGAGTCCCACATTGGGCTCCCTGCTCAGCAGGGAGTCTGGTCTCTCTCCCCATCTGCTCCTCCTGCCTGTGCTTGTGCTCTTCCTCTCTCTCTCTCTCTCTCTCAAATAAATAAATAAATACATTTTAAAAACTGACTGTCATTGGCAGACAAGTGAGGAGGAGAGGCCACTCTAAGAGGGAACAGTAGAGTCTAGAAGAAGAAATAGAAAATGAGGATGGTATGTAAGAAATTGCTGTAGTCTTGTGTATGTGCAGGGAAACGGGTGAAAATCTGGGTTGAGACAGTGGTTTTCAAGCACTCCACACATCAAAATCACCGAGCTAGGTACAGACTGCTAGGGTAGGCGCTGAAGCGATTTAATAAAGATTGCTCAGACCTCAGTGATTAGAAAGGACTGGAAGAGTGAAAAGGGCAGAAGCAGGCCCACTAAAACGACCACTATGCTCATAGTCCAACAGAGGGGCAATAGCTAATAATTATGGGGAACTATACTAGAAATGGAAACAAAAGCTAAGAGGTGTGGGATATTGCCCAGAAGGATAGGCTATAGTGATTGATTGAAGGTGGCCTAAGTCTAGGAAGAAGGCGAGATCAATGATGATTGTGAAATTCAAGTATGGGTGATTGAATGAACAGCAGTAGCATTATCCAACTTAGAATATAAAAGTTAAGAGAAGGCTTCCGTGTGACATTATGAAAAGATAACCTAATAACTCTTTCCTGACACCCATGGCTTTAGGTTGACCTTCGTATTATACTGTTTCATAACTCCATGGACCCTTACTTGTGGCATATCTTAGAGTGTGATATAAAATCAATTTTAAGATTTTAAAATTAATTTGTATGGTGTGTTAACATTAATGTGCCCTATGAGACCACAAAGTCCACGAGGGCAGAGAAATGCAATGTTTGACAAATCATACACTTCTTGTTGGTTCAATTTTTCCACATGAGTGGTTGAGTAGACAAAAGAAGGAATTTTTAAGTAACTTATTAGAGTCAACCAGGACATATTACTGACACAAAAATATTTGCATAAAAGACATTTGTTGTTAACTTGCATATATTTTTATTCCAAGAACTTCAAAATATCTAATGGTGAAATTCTGCATTTTCTGTTAGCCCAGTGGGACAAAAAAGTTGAGTAAACTAGTTTGATGAAAGACTCCCCAAGATGAGGCTATTTAGGCTGTCTTGAACAAGAAAAATTCAAAACATTTTAGAAGCTCTATCTTTCTGGGGTACCTGGGTGGCTCAGTTGGTTAAATGTCCAACTTCTAGTTGACTCAGGTCATGATCTTAGGGGTCATGGAGTTGAGCTCTGCGCTCAGTGGGAAGTCTGCTTGAGAGTCTCTCCCTCTGCCCCTCCCCCACTCACACATGCGGACATGCTCTCTCCCCTCTCAAATAAATATGTAAATCTTTTTAAAAATCTATAAAAAAAATAAAAAGAAGCTCCATCTTTCTGAGTGTTTGCTCCTTGTAAGACAAACACATGCTCAGTAGATTTGCTTTTATAATTCAAGATCATAACATTTGATTCTGTGCGAATTTTGGAAATTGCCAGTTGGATTTCTGTAAAATAGAACACAATTACCTAATGGACCTGCTCTTCATGAATGATAAGGATAGGGGTCTACACACTACTGAGTCCTGCATGGCTTAAAATGAAAATAACCCAGAGGAATTTTAGAGAGGTGTAGCTTTTTGGTGTTGTTCAAGATCTACCCATCTTCTGTCTTACTGTTAAACCATTGTTCTTCTCCCTCATTTTACTCAGAGGAAATGGAAGCTAAAAAGGTTCAAGAATTTGGTGATGACTCTATATTTAATTAGTGACAGAGTTAGATGACAGAGGAGATGGAGCTCATATTTATCGACTCTGTCTTGTACATAACACCATTTTAAACTTATTCATATTTAGAGGTCACAACTCCCCTGTGAGACAGGTGTTCTCTCATTTTTATAGAGAAAAATTGAGGCTCATGATAATTCACTTTTACCATGGCATATACTAAGTCATAGGGTGGATTCCTTTGATTCCAAACCCTATGCTTCTTTAACAATAAAATGCTATGCCACAATCTTCCTGGTTTCCACTAGTGTGTTCCACACTGATCACTTTCTGGAAAAGACAGAACCATTTCAGTAGAAACATTGGCATCCAAAGGGTGGGTATGTTCTTACACTATAAATGGATTGAGCATTTATATGATTATTGGCAAGGTTGAGGAGACAATGTAGATGTGACCTGGACAACACAGCACTGAGTCAGAAAGGCAGACCTGAAAGAAACAGAAAAAAGTGTCTCTGTATAGACAGACAGAGCAAAAATCATCATACACTTAGGGAAAGGAGCGTCTAGAGATTGGCAGATGAGTAGGAAAAGGGCAGTTGGGGGTCACCAAGGGGCACTTGATCTTCTTGGTAATTTTGGTTCTGTTCTTTTTTCCCTAGATTTTTTCCTTTTTTTTTTATTGTCGCAAAATACACGGAGCATGAAATTCACCATTTCAAAGTGTACAATTCAACGGTATTTAGTACATTCATAGTGTTGTACAAGCATCACCACTGTCTAGTTCTAGAACTTCATCATCTTCAAAGGAAAAATCATACCCATTAAGCACAGATTTCCTTCTTTTGAAAGTCAAGTGAGAGAGCATCTGTTCAGTCTGGGATCGAAACATTGAGCTGTGAAACAGAAAGCTTCCCACTGAGACATAATCAAGACCATCTCCTAGTTTCCCAGTCATTCAATTTCTCCCTGCTGCTGAAATGTTCAGGGTGGCACTATCTCTTTAAATCCAGCCCCTGATCGAAGTCCGTAGACACAGACTGACAGAGAGCTGGAAGTTCATAAACCAAGTTGGTTCGACATCCACTCTTGTCCTAAACTAAGAGAATTACCATTGAAAACATGATATAAGACTTCACTGGCAGAATGTACTTTGGGTCATTAAGACTTTACTACCCATTTGCATAAAAACCAACAAAACTCGGTGTGTGCGAGCAGGGTGGGGAAGACTCTCTTGTAGTTATTACCGAAAAGGGGGGAAAAGAGGTTTGCGGTAAACTGTTAACACATGGTTTAGCATTTCTAGACCAAAAGAAATAAAGAAAGTGCCTAAAATAGTGAGGAGATATTGCCTGGGAGCATACAAGAGGGACAAAAAGGAGCAATGGAAATGAGGACAGAACTGAAGGAGGAAAACCGAGGCATTATAGGTTAAGTCTTATAAAAAGCTTAACGTAATGAAAGTTACAACGTAATCTACTAGATGGTTTCTTCAATGGAACAGAGCATGCCTGCCTCCAATAGAAAGAGCAAAAGAAACTGATAATTGATTTTCTTCCCCAACAGGCCATGCTCCATTCACAGTAACCGTGCAGGGTACTGTCTGCAGAAACCCGCCAGATGGGCTGGGTGGAGAGGGAGAACACGCGAGATGATACAAGGGAATACAAATCAGTCACTTTTATGGCAGCGTTGCTGGGCGTTTGATGGGAATGGCAGACGGCAAGAGTTCTTTAGTATGCATTTGATATCTTTCTTTGGGGAACCAATTTATTTTGGTATTTTACCTCAAACATCAAAATGATACATAGTACCAGAGGCTCTCAGGAGGCTTTCTTAGCTTGTCCCCAGAATGGGGACAGATTCAATCTCCCAGCCTCTCAGGTCGCAATTCATTAGAAGGGAGAGCAAGGTGACTAACAATGTGAGACACGTGGACCAAACATTTACAAAGAATATTCAACCGCTCCACATACACTCCTTGGAAAATCTCAGTAGGCAGAACAGAGAACAATTTTGACCTTAATAGCTTCGATACAGTTTTTTTTTTTAAATGGATACAATAATCTTAAATATTCACCTTTAGAATATGAACAAGAAGTTCATTTATATCTTCCCAGATAGGATCAGGATACAGGAATTGAGGGAGACCTCAATCTAAGGAAATGGGTGGGCTCCCACATTCAGATTTTAAAGACAATTTACTGAATGAGTAGCCAGGTCGACCTCTGAGCCCAGAATGTAATGTTCAACTCAGTCGTAGGTCCTGGTTTTGGATCATGAAATAAAGGGTCAGGATTCTCTTATTTTTTCACCCTTTTCCAAGGCGAATGGTCAGTTCAAGGTACATTGCTAAGACAAGCAAGGGGGGGTTGTCTTTGATTTGGGACACATACCAGTGTCATCAGAGCTACATAAAACTCGGTGCCCTCAGTCTGCCTTAAATACAACACCTGCGCCCTACTGTGGGATTCCAAGCAGGCCGGACCTGCTTCTTAAAGTGCTGCTGGATCCAAAATTATCTATTTTATTTGCTTTTAATAAAACTGTCCTGCCTTTCTTTCAGATAATTTATCTTCCACCACAACGTCAAGAAGGAAACAACCTAAAAAAAGAAAAAGAAGGAAACAACCTGCTTCAAATCCCTCTTCATGCATGGATGGCTCATCATCCCCCTTTGTCGACTCTGCTGTTTAAATTATTTAAAGAGAAGTCTGGTTAATCCAAAGATACTGCTAATTGACAGACTTCGTTTGTGTTAATAACATGAGGTGAGAATATTCAACCAGTGTAGGCATATTTTTTTCTGAGCCGGAGGCCACGGAACAGGTTAGGGCTTCCCAAATGGTTTGCTCTTTCAAAGAGATGTTTTCCCTAAAATGTGAAATACTTCGGATTGTTTCTTTCTTTTTTGTTACTTTGGTATCAAAAGCCCCCCCAACTTCGTTTGGTGACCTAGTGACACCTGAGGCAGGATTGGTGATAAATGTCGCATCAGGGATCCTCCCGGAGATGAAGCAGGAATGGAAATAACAATACTTATTTGTGAGGAAGATGTTTGAAAGGGGAGAAACTTACTAAGTAGCCTCTAATGATCAAATTCACCGGTTTTCAAAATGAATTTAACAATTCATGACAGCAAGATTTCACTCTTTTGTCTGACTAAATCCCAGTGAATCAGAAGTAGTACAAAAACAGTATACACAGTATTTGACAATAATAAACTGTAGGGTGGCAGAATAATTTAATATATGGCTTGTGTGAAACAAGAGTTGTGTTTCCTCCCTTGGGGTTGTTTTTGCTGAAACGCACTGGGGAAAGTCATGAAGAGGCAACAGAAACATTAGCACTGAAAAATTAGATTGCGAGGGCAACACAAATTTCATTCGTGTCGTGTGTTACTGAGCAACGCGACTCGAAAGTTTATCAAGAAAAAATGTGCTATCAGTTATAATTGATATATGGAGGGAAAATGACCGAAACTCATCTACTTAGTGTCTTAACCCTTGCCAAATCTTTAAAACTTTGGTTTGAAATAGAAAGCAAAGATGAAGAATAAGATTAAGCAAGTCGATATGAATTTACTTCTCTGAGAAGTACCGATCAGACAATAAACCGGCCAGAGAAGTGTACGGTATCCCAGAAAGTTAACAGTGGTGAAAATGTTCTCTTCAGGAACCAATGGACTTATTCAATGGATTTATTCCCTATGAGCTCAGGGATCCCTTAAGCATGGCCAATGTTAGAGAGAATCTCATCCCAAATGGTTGTCCCCTAAGACGATTCTATTATCCACAAGGCATTTCCCTTCCCTTCTCAGTGATGCATTTCTGGAGATTCTGAGCCTAGAAAAATAATCCTGCTAATAACAGACAAAATAAGCCATGTATTAATTGTGTACTGAAGTTGGCCACAATTGTTCTACACCCATTATCTCATTTAATTCTCGCAACCCTGTGAAATAAACATGGTCACATCTACATTTTATAGACGAGAAAAATGAGACTTAGGGAAGTCGTGTCTGCCCAAGTTCGCTGAGCTGGTAAGCAGCGCAACCGAGACGGAAACCCAGATCTACCACAGTAAATCCATGTTCTAAAGTCATTATCTTAAAAGTGGATTCATGCATGGGCGCCTGACTGGCTCAGCTGGAGGAGCATGGAAGTCTTGACCTCAGGGTCTTGAGTTCGAGCCCCATGCTGGGTACAGAGATTACTAATAAATAAATAAACAAACTTTTTTTTTTTTAAAAAAGGTGGATACATTTACACTAGCAAGTGTGCAAGAAGGTCACTTGGGTTCTGGAAGTTAATAATAAATTACATATTTAAGTGAAAACAAAAAGCTAACGGGTACCAATATTTCATATTATAGATTGGCACAGGTACTCTCACTAGATGTGCGTATCAGATGCTCAAACATTACACTGAGTACATGGCCTGTCCCAGGGAACCCTGGGCATTTTCCTCTTTGGAGAAGGGGGTAATGCTCTGCTGCTTTTGGCATATTGCCACGTGTTCCCATTTCCGTGTGCTCGTTTTAGCACATTTGTGGATTACATTATGCAGTTTTCTTTTTTAAAAAAAGATTTTATTTATGTATTTATTTATTTATTTGATAGAGGAAGCTCATACATGAGTATGTGTGCAAGTGCGTGGGGAGGGTAGAGGGAGAAGCAGACCCCCCCCCCAACACACACAGTGGGGAGCCAGACCCAGACGTGGGGCTGGATTCCAGAACTCTGGGGATCATGACCTGAGCAGAAGGCAGATGCTTAAACGACTGAGCCACCCAGGTGCCCCCTTATGCAGTTTTCAACGGGCAAGTTGTTTATTTATTGAAGAATACTTTGATTATAGGTGATCCTGAAATGTAAGCACAAACCAACAAGAAAAGTTGGGGCTGACAGTTCTAGTACCTGTTGTTTTTCTTTTTAGCCACTCATAAACAGAGTGAAAATGATGGTACAAACAGATCTGGTTGGAAGGTGGCCAAGATGTATTTTTAAAGTTTTCTGGAATCTACGTGAAACACAGATGTACATACACACTCATTAACAATGAATGACTCCCACTCCTAATGTACAGTGTGTCCTGAGCTATGTATTGATAGTATAAAGCTATACTGATTAGCAAAACCTTAAAAACTACCCACTTTAAACATTAACATAGATCCGTACCAACACTTCAGCAATGTTTAGAACCATGAAGTATCTATGTGATATTTGATAACACTTCCTAAACTTAACCATACCTATGTACAAGCCTTTTTTGAAGTTTCTTAACATATCTATTATGTCTACAACTTATAAATATGAATACATATAATAAATGTGCTTTTTAAAAACTGCTTTAGGATTGTAGGGTACTTGGCTGGCTCAGTTGGTATAGCAAGCGACTCTCAAACACAGGGTTGTGAGTTCAAACCCCATCTTGGGGGTAGAGATTACTTTTAAAAAAAAGTCACAAACTGATCTAGGATTGTAGTAAAAAATGTTTAGAGATCAGTTTTCTAAATCACTAGTATTATGTTGTTTCTCTAGGGGAGATGAGGCTTAAAGTTGTTCAGTGAAAGGACATTTAAATGTTAAGGGAAGAAAAATGCGGACACCAGAACATGAATTCTCAATGGCCCACTCAAAGTTTTCCAACTTTTAGCATCTCCTTCTGTCTCTTTCATTGTCCTTTAGTGTACATAACCTATTCAATGGATTTGATACAGCCTGATGTGTCAGAAGTCTTCAGATCGTAGTTTCATCTTCTTATTCTCTTGATGCTGTGCCTTTTGGTACATATACTATATAGCATGTTTGTAAAATCAGGTATTTTGCCTTTTTGTCCTCACATATTTATTCTTCAGAGGTTGACTCTGGATATCCGACTCTAATAAACACTTCTATCTGGCTGATCTTCTTCAGCGACGGTGAGATAAATTAGATACAATCTGTACATTAGCACTTTCATGTTAATATATAAGATATATCTGAAACATTATAATCTGGGTCACATGTATGAATTTTTCTCTCTCTCCCCTGACAAAATTGCCTACCCTCTCAGACAATTGTCCCCTACTAGCATGTGTGCCATTAAACAGCTAGCTGGTGGCAGCTCCTTGAATTGCAGCCATGACGCTCCCTGTCAGGACTGACGTACAACCAGCAAGCAGTAGGATGGGTAAAAGGCACAAAAGGACATCGAGAACACTGAGAGTCGATAAATCCATGAGGCTAGGGTATATAAGGTAAGGAAGTGCAGACTCAGGGAGACCTGGCATCAAGGAGTTCCAGAGACAGACATCAGGCAGATAGATTGCCAGATAAGAAACCCACAGGCTCAGAAGAGACTGACCAAAGACAGAAATGATTCAAGGTTAGAACTCTAGTATCTGGGGGCAAAAACACTAAAGAGAGAGACAGAGAGACAGAGAGAGAGAGAGAGAAATTTATGAGGCAAAGACTCTTGAAAAGCAAAACCGTGACCCAAATGCAAGAATTGGACCATAAAGGGAGATCTTGATGTCATGTAGTAAGGCAAAAAACTGAAATTTACTAGAAGCAGGGAACACTTTTAAAATATTGGTAGTGCTCGAGCTGGCTTGATGCTTCATTGCCAAGATATATATCAAAGATCATATATTCCTTTTGCAGCAGAGTCAGCAAGTGGGTTGGGGTAAGTTGACTCTACTGGGGGGTCCCGATTGGAAGTAGGCTCAGGAAACGGACTTGCTAATCTGAGCAAGTGTCTTGCTAATTGGTGCTATGAAGTGCTGGTAAATTGTGTGGTTCCTTTAATTTCTGTTTCCAAGTTGAATTTCAACTGGCTATGTCCCAGAGTAAGAGATTATTATAAATACTTTTAAATAACGTCAGCCTGTAGGATGAAGTATTATTAGATCTGTCACTGAAATTTTTTGCCCTGATGCACAGGTAGTACTTGCCAGGTATTTTTCAGAGAAACAGGATATATATATATATATATATATATATATATATATATATCTTATTTGTTCACACACACACACACACACACAATCACAGTGGCTTCATATAACCATACAACTGCGGAGGTTGGCAAGACCAAATCTGCAGGGTAGGCTGACTAACTATAGACTCTAGAAAGGGTTGGTGCAGCTCAAGTCCAAAGGCAGTCTGCTGGCAAAAATCTCTCTTTCTCAGGGAATGAGTCTTTTTGTCCTTAAGGCTTTCAACAGATCTCTTCGATGAGGTTCACTCTCCCACTTACACTATGGAAGGTCATCTTCTTTACCCAAAGTCCACTTTTTAAAATAGTAAACTCATCTAAAAATACCCCTAAAGCAACATCTAGATTTAAGTTTTGACCAAATATCTGGATACCATGGTCCACCTGAGTTGACATATATGATCATCATCCAGGAGTTCATATATAAATTTAATTCAACAAAATTAATTGCTTACTTTTTATTAAGCGCTATACTGGGTACTACAAATCTATTAGAAATGGTTGAGCAATATCAGTTGTAGTAGCAATATCAGTTATGTAGGTACTACAATAGTCCAGGCAATGGCTGAGGACATGAAATAAGGCAGCAAAGGGAAGGAGAGTGGAGAAAGAAATGGACAAACAGAAGATATTTTATCTTTTCAGTAAGATCTGTGGAATACTTAGATTGGGAGATGGTGAGGAAGAAAGCATATGGACATTTGGGTGGATAGACATGCAATTTATTCAAAGAAGGAGTAACTTAGAGGAAGATGAGTTTACTTTGGAATCTGAGATGCCCTGGGACAACCAGTGGAAGTAATTCAGTGGGTAGTGGATTTGTATTTATGTGGACCTAGAGGTCTGGATACAGACATAGACTTAACTAGTTGGACAGGTCAAAAAATGAAGAATCATCTTTGAGCCCCTACCTTCATCCAAACAAATAAACAAACCACAATCCTGTCAGCTCAAAGTTTGAAGTTTATTCTCAATGTCCTAATTTTTCCCTACTTCACTGCTACCAACCTAGGGCAAATCATCACTCTTACTTGCCTGGATTATAGCAACAGTTTCCCAACTGGTCTTTCTGCTTCTAGCTTTGAATCCTCCCCATGGTCTATTACAAATTAGTCACTGTGACTCTTAAAGCATAAGCCATATTGATGAAACTGGAGGACATTATGCATTATGAAATAAGCCACATACAGAAAGAGAAAACAAAACTGCATAATCTCACTTATATGTGAAATCTTAAAAGTTGAATACATAGAAGCAGAGCGTAGAATGGTTTGCCAAGGGTCGGGGAGGTGAGGGATATGGGGAGATGCTGGTCAAAGAGTACAGTGTTATAGTTATGTGAAATGAGTAAGTCTAGAGATCTGATATACAGCATGATAACCATAGTTAATAATACTATACTGAATACTAGAAATTTGCTAAGAGTAGATTTCAGGTACTTTTGCCACATACAATATGGTAACTACGTGAGAAAGTGGTATGTTTATTATCTTGATAGTGGTGATCATTTTACTCTGTATATGTATGTCAAACCATGTTTTATACCTTAAATATATATAATTTATAGGTTTTAAAAAAGTGTAATGGGGCGCCTGGGTGGCTCAGTCAGTTAAGTGTCTGACTCTTGATTTCAGCTCAGGTCATGATCTCAGGGTCATGGTGTTCAGCCCCACATCCCGCTCTGCACTCAGCAGGGAGTCTGCTTAAGATATTCTCTCCCTCTCCTTCTCCTTCTGCCCCTCCCCCCACTTAAGCTTACGTGCTCTCTCTCTCAAATACACAAATAAATAAATCTTTTAAAAATGTGTAAAAGATTATAAGCCATATCCTGCCATGCCCCTGATGAAAATTATAAAATGGCTCCCCATTTCAATCGGAATGAAAGGACAAGTACTAATGATGGCCTTTGAGGTTCTAGATAAAGGCCCCACTTCATTGTCTTATCTAATATTCTCCTCTCACTCATTCTTCTCCCACCATACTGGTCTTGATGTTCTCTAAACCTACTAGGCATGTGTTTGCCTCAGGGCCTTTGCACTATCTGTTCTCTATGCCAGGAATATATATCTTCCAGGTATCTACATGGCTCACTTTGTCATTTCATTCAAGTCCCAACCCAATGTTATGATCCTGCTAAAGCCTTTAGTGACACTCTTCTGTAAAAAAGCACCTTGTTCTCTTAACTTATTTTATTTTTTATAGCACTTATTGCCAAACGATATATTTATTTGTACCTTCACTAACTAGAATACAAACCGAATGAAAGACTTCATTTTGTTTACATATCTATTTCCAGCATCAGATTCATTGTATATCGATACTGTGCATAGTCACAAGAGTGGATGGATCACCCATGAGATCTTATAATGTGAAAAGAGGTCCCAATATGGAGCATTGAAAGAAATCAACATTTAAAAGATGAATAGAGAAAAAAACAACCCACTGAAATTGAAACGTGACCACACATGTAGAGAAGAGATATCCAGGTCACCAAAATAAGGGAAGGAGAGAATTTCAAAAAGGAAGGAAAACAAATGAAAAAATTAAATATGTTGTTTACATTTGCCATTTTTTTAAAGTCAGTGATTCTTATTAAAGCTATATGAGTATAGCTCATGAAAGTAAGTTGACTAAAACTGCATTGAGACCACAATATTTACAAATCGTTTAGAATTGTTTTATAAAGTAGAAATATGAAGGTATTCAGAGTTAAATGACTATTGCAATGTATTTTGAAGTGAATACTTAGCTTAGATTTATTTAATATTACAGCTGGATTCAAGAATATGTTTTAATTTCTATGAATAAATAGAACTACTAGACTCTGAATGACTAAGCAAATTGAAAAGTTCCATACAATTTTTTATTAACTACAGTGAGAGATTTTTAGTATCTGCTGAGATCCATAAAAAATTGTCCTAAAACCACATGTCATTTCATGAGCAATCTCAGCTGGGTTAGGACGAGAGCTGGTGTGTCTGTGTGCATCTGAAGAAGCAATAGAATTTCTAGCTGGAAAGATTGTTAGGGAGAGGAACAAGAGATACACAGAGGTAGAGAGGAGAGACAGTTCAGGGGAGCTGAGCTAGTTCTCAAGGGGAAGAAGCAAGTTCAGGGATAATCCATACTGAGGCCACGGAGGCCACTGAGTCAGGAGGATTTTTTTTCTGGAATGGTGGTGGTGGGTGGTGGTGAGGGGCAAACATTCAGGAAGGATGACACTTTCTCAAATACCCTAGGAGAGGAGATAAATAGGTTGGTAAATAAAAATAAAATTACACGATCAAGAGAAGACAGTATAAACCCACAGATGAAGCTGAAAAGGAAATCAGGTACAAGAACCAAGTATTAACAACAGAAAACGCTGAGTGAGAATATACATGAAGTTAGTCAAGTGTGGGTAATAAGTGAGATGCTGGGCCTGTAATTTGTCGAACTCCATAGATAGCTTGCATCCTGAGACTCCTTTGTCCTTTGGTAAAATCGGCCAGAAGCAAATATTTATGTAAGTAGGCACAATGTAAGAAACGCTGCTAGGTACTGTGGGGTTTCAACAGGAAAGTTCTTCACTGGGGGCTGTATTGTTAGAATACTTGAAAAAGTAGCAAAGGGAAAGCTGTGAATCCTAAGGATTTGGTCTTCAGAAGGGAAATGGCCAAAAAACCCCAAACAAAACAAAACAAACAAAAGGACACATAATCCTCAGATGGTAGCAGCACAGAGCTGGTTATTATCAATCATACTCTGTATATCATGTATTCTTGAATTTTTAGGAGATGGAACTGGTTTACTGGCCTCTGTCTCTGTGGTCTCAGTGGGTTCACAATTATGGAACTTTTGTTCCTTCTCATCATTGCTTTCAACTCTGCTACTTCTGATACCCCTTCCATATTATGTAACAAATACCTTAAAACTATCTTGACCAGATGTCATAGTTTTCTGGTCAGTGGTCACAATCAGTTATTTAAAAAGTCATGTAATTTATTTATTTGCTCATTAAGATATATGTGTTTTTAATTTTTTTAAGTTTGTTGTTAAATTCCAGTAAGTTAACATACAGTATTATGATGGTTTCAGGTGTACAATATAGCGATTCATCACTTCCATACATCACCCAATTCTCAACACAAGTGCACTCCTTAATCCCCACCATCTATTTACCCCCACCCCGCTGCCCACCTCCCTTCTGGTAACCATCAGTTTGTTCTCTAGAGTTAAGAGTCTGCTTCTTGGTTTTTGCGTCTCTCTTTTTGTTCCCCTATGATTGTTTGGTATTTGTCTTTCTCTGACTGGCTTATTTTGCTTAACATAATGCTCCCTAGCTCCATCTATGTCATTGCAAATGGCAAGATTCCATTCTAAAAAAAGTCATATAATTTAAAAACTCCAATGTTCAATCTCATTGGATTCAAAGCTTTCCTCAGAGTGATATCAGGAGACATCTCTCCACCACTGATGGGAAATCTGACCTTTTCTTCTACCTTTTTAAAGCAAAACTCCTATAGGATTGGGAGAGAGAATGGAGAGTAAGAGAGATATTAGACAGTACCAGCTTGCTTTCCCACCAACAGTGTAGGAGGGTTCCCCTTTCTCTGCATCCTTGCCAACACCCATTGTTTCCTGACTTGTTAATTTTAGCCATCTTACTGGTGTGATGTGGTATTTCACTGAGGTTTGGTTTGTATTTCACTGACGCTGAGTGATGTTGAGCAATTTTTCATGTGTCTGTTGACTATTTGTATGTCTTTGGAGAAATATCTGTTCATGTCTTCTGCCTATTTCTTGACTGATATAGCCACTCTGGAAAACAGTATGGAGGTTTCTCAAGAAGTTAAAAATAGAACTACCCTATGACCCAACAATCATACTACTAGCTATTTACCCCAAAGACACAAATGTGATCTGAAGGGGCACCTACACCCCAATGTTTATAGCTGCAATGTCCACAATAGCCACCTATGGGTGATCCCAGATGTCCATCAACAGATTACACACACACACACACACACACACACACACACACACACACACAAATGGAATATTACTCAACCATCAACAAAGATGAAATCTTACCATTTACATTGATGTAGATGGACCTGAAGGGTATTATGTTGAGCAAAATAAGTCAATCAGAGAAAGATAGTTATCATATGGTTTCACTCATACAGGGAATTTAAGAAACAAACCAGAGGACCATAGGAGAATGGAGGGAAAACTAAAATAAGACAAAGTCAGAGAGGGAGAGAAACCATAGGAGACTCTTAAATCTAGGAAACAAACTGACAGTTGCTGGAGGGGTGGTGGGTGGGAAGATGGGGTAACCAGGTGATGGGTGTTAAGGAGGGCATGTGATGGAATGAGCACTGGGTGTTATATGCAACTGATGAATTACTGAACTCTATGTCTGAAACTAATAATACACTATATGTTAACTAGTTGACTTTAAATAAAATAAGCTAACAAAAAAATAAAAATATATAAAGTGAGTCTCTGAATTAAAAAAAGAGATTGAGAGAGAGATAGTAGGGATCATCTTACATGGCTAGTCTTTAGTCAATTGCTGGTGACTTTGACTAATGCATCCTCATTGACAGAGTAACAGTCAGGATTCACTAGGCTCTGTTACAGTAATAAACAATTTCCAAAAACTCAGGGGCTTACAAAAAGAACTTTCAAAAATTAATCTTTCAAAGTCTTCTGGGATCGAGGTGACTCTTTGGTTCGTATTTTTCCCTATGTTGGCTTGGCATTCATCAGTATGGGCTCTCCATGAATAAATACTTTTACATTCACTGCAGCAGGGAAAAAGTAGACTGGAGCACCAAGCATTGGTTATGAAATAATTCCATGTAGAAGTGATACATGCTACTTCTGCCCCATTTCATTGGTCAGAACGCAGGACGTGGCCACCTCACACAGCTTCAGCAGGAAACTGTTCCATGTGGCCAGAGGTGGAAAGAATTTGGGTATTGAAGAATAATGGTAATACCTACCACACGTCTTTGTTTGTTTATTTGTTTGTTTTGGAGGGGGCACCATATAGTAATCTTCAATGAGCTTCCTGATATTGGCTGATGATATGTTAGAGTCACACCCCAACCCCTTCTCTGGGTAAAATGTTTCCTCAATTTTTGTCTGTCTATAGAACCCTACTGCTTCTGTCCCTCCTGCACCTCATACCCCTTCGTGTGAATGCAAGGGGATTTCTGAGGTTCCTTCCTGCACACTTCAGTGCTATGGAGTCCTGGGGAGTTTCCTGGGTGAGGGTTCTCCCCTTTGTACGAAGAATGCCACACTACATTCCTTACTTGATCTGCTGCCACTGGCTTTACCAACCAGCTCTCTGCCTTCACAGTAGAGAAGCAGGCAATGGTAGCCAAGTCTGCAGATACCACACAAACCCCGAGAGAGATATGTCAAGCTTTCCCCCAAGATCCCTCACCCTCCACTACTACACTTCTACCAATGCCACACACAGGTCTGAACAAGCATCATGCCAAGAGCGAGATACTTTATCTCCCGATCCAGAGGAAGGAGGGAGAAAAGTGCTTACTACACACTGGCTTGCCTGCCTTCTCATTAGCCTTCTGCTTTTATAGAATTTGGGAGTGGCCTGCAGAGATACTCGAGGCTAACAGAGTCAGTACAGCAGTTTTGTTTTTTGTTTTTTTTTAAATAATAACTGAGAGGGAGAGGTCTGGTTCTAGTTCTTGACTGGGCCTTGAGGCCTCTTTCGGATGTGAAAAGTTTAACCATTCTTTGGTCTCAGCTTTGGGCCACAGATCCCAATTCCAGGGCAAAAGTAAAGTCAGCCTCAACATCCCCTTCTACCAGTGGTCTTTGTTTCTTTTTCTTCCCCTCGCATGACTTAAAAAAAAATTTGAGAAAGTAGCCCTTCCCTCTACATTTTTAAAGTTGAGATCTAAAATCTCCCCAAGTTCAAGAAGTAGCAAAGCGTTCCATGTCGTGCACGTTGTAAATGTTGACTTCGAAGTTTTATAGGAAATATGTCCAGCCTCCATGAATATGATAATGCATTCCCTCTGCCCATCACCCATATTCAACAATTTTTAAGATATCCCCACCCTTGCTTTACCTATCCATTTTGTTATTACTGTTTTTGCTGAAGTATTTTATTTTATTTTATTAAATTATTTTAAGATTTTATTTATTTATTTATTTGACAGACAGAGATCACAAGTAGAGAGAGAGGAGGAAGCAGGCTCCCCACTGAGCAGAGAGCCTGATGCGGGGCTCGATCCCAGGACCCTGGGATCATGACCTGAGCCGAAGGCAGAGGCTTTAACCCACTGAGCCACCCAGGCGCCCCTTGCTGAAGTATTTTAAAGAAATCTTATGGTGCAAGTCATCACACAGTCCATCTTCAGCAGCTATTTCTAAGAGTATGAACTTAGGAGAAAATCACACTGTCATTCTCATAGCTAACAAAATGAAGAATAATTCTAAAAAATCTGTTCCAGTTCCCTATTGCAATATGTGGTTGTCAGCCTCCAAGATGACCCCTAATGATCCCCACCTTCTGGTCTTCAAACTCTTGTACGGTATCCTCTACATGGTACCAGAGTTAGTCTGTGTGACCAATGGCCTCCAACAGAACTGATGATACATCAATTCCAAGATTAGGTTAAAAAAAAGGCTGCGGCTTCCATTTCATCAGTTCTCTCACATACATGCTCTGTCCGTCTTGGGTCACCTACTCTGGGGAAACACAAGCAGCCATGCTGTGAACTAGCCCGTGGAGAGGCCCACAGAGTGAGAGACCAAAGCCTCTGGCTAATAGCTGGAAAGGAGCAGAGACCTGCCAACAAACATGTGAGTGAGTTTGGAAGCAGATTTTCCAGTCCCATCCAAGATCCGAATTGACTGCAGCCCTGCCTAACAGCTTGACTCTGACCTCACAAGAGACCTTGAGTCAGAAATTCAGCTAAGCTGCTCCAAGGCTCCAGGCTCTTAGGAACTGTGTAATACAATAAATGCTGGCTGTTTTCAGTTGCTAATTTTTAGAGTGATTTTTAAATAGCTATAGAAAACCAATACACTGTATCACCCTACCGCAAAACTTAGTGGCTTAGAACAACAAGGCTTTATTTATGATCTTTACAATTCTGTGGAGTGACGGGGCTGTTTTGCTGATCTTGCCAAGGCTCACTTAAGTGGCTGCATTCAGCTGACAAGTTGTCAAGGGGCTTGACTCATCTGGAACATCTGGGATGGCCAGACCTTTCTCTTCTGTCTTTAACCCTGGTCTTTTTCAAGAGCGTGTCAGTTTCAGGGCAGTGTTTTAAAGGATTGAAGACAAAATTTCAAGGACTTCTCTGTAGGCTTAGGCTCTGCAATTCACACATTTATTATATTATATTGGTCAAAATAACTCACAAGGGAAGTTTACAGTCAAAGCACTGGGGGAAAATATGCCACCTATTGATGGCAGGAGGGGTAATTTATCTCGGCAATGGTTTTCCATCTACCCGAGTTCTCTTCTAGGCACAATTATTTTCATTCCCCCCTTGTAGAAGATAGTTTATCCTTTCTTCCCCAATTCAAATCTCATTATGACCTTTGGCTGAGGCTCAAAGTCTTTATCTCATTATCTAAGTCTGATCTAGATGTAGACTGGGCTCATTACATGTAGTTCATCTAATACGTTTCTGGAGGGGCAGCTCTTCTTGATCCTAAGAGCCGGCAGATAAAAAGTCATGTTATTTGCCTTCTTCAGATACAGCCAAAGCTAAGATAAGGCTAACATACAATAAGCACTTCCATTTAAGAAAAAAAAAAGGGAGGCCCCAAAACACACAAAATAGACAAGGATTTAACTATTCTTACCAAGAGAAAAAGAGAGAAGAATTAAATAAAATGATGAACACAACAGGAGATACTACAATTAATACTGTACGAAGGATCATGAGACAAGTATGAACCATTTTTTGTCAACAAACTGGACACTCTAGAAGAAACAGATAAATATCTGGAAACATGTATTTGTTACAGGATTTCCTTTTCCTTTAGTGCCTGGAGTTCTTGGTCACACCACTTCAAAGAATGAAGAGGTAGACCAGAGGAAGAGTGGTCAGCTGCAAAGCAAAGTTTATTGAGGTATGGTAAAGTGATAGTGCAAAGCTCCTGAAGAGGGAGGGACTTGAGTCTAGGGGTTTTTAATGGGCTTGTTGGTGGACTGTTTTAATCTGATTAACCCTCCCTCTGCCTGTCATCCAATGAGGTTTTTGTCATCTACCTTTCATGTGGGAAAGGGTGGAGGGCTCCTTCCAGGGTGGTGTAAGACACTTTTAAGGGTGATTTTCTCTTAGGGCGGGGTCCCTTTTTCCCTGCCTGCCTTTCTTGCCACTATTCATCCTTCATCATATCTGACTAAGTTGAATCATGAAGAAATAAAAAAATTAGAACAAACCCATTCCTAGTAAAGGGATTGAATCAATAATCCAAAATTCCAGGTTAAAAAAAAAAAGCCTAGGACCAGATAGATTCACTGGTGAATTCTATCAAACACTTAAAGAGGGATTTATGCCAATTCTTCTTAAATTCTTCCAAAAATCAAAGAGAAACACTCCCAAAGTCAGTTTATAAGCCCGACAGTAACCTGATACTAAGCCAGAAAAGGACACTACAAGAAAAGAAAATTACAGTCCAATAGCCCTTATAAACACAGATGCAAAAATCCTCAACAAAATATTAGCAAACTCTATTGAACAGTACCTTAAAATGGTCATACACCACAAATAAGGGGGATTTATTTCAGGGATGCAAGGATGGTTTAACACATTCTAATCAATCAATGAGCTACACCATATTAAGAAAATGAAAGATAAGAATCATATGATCATCTCAATTGATGCAGAAACAAGCATTTGACAAAATCCAACATCCACTCATGTTAAAAAATCAGCAAACTGGGTACAGAGGGAACAAATTGGGTATAGAGGGCACATACTTCAAATTAGAAAAGTCATAAATGACAGGCTCATAGCTAATATATTCAATGGTGAAAACATTTTATCTAAGATCGGGAAAATATAAGGATGCCCATTATTGGCCCTTTTATTTAACATAATACTAGAAGTCCTTGCCAGAGCAATTAGACAAAAAAGAGAGAGAGAAGGAGAAAGAGAGAGAGAGAAAGAGAGATCATTCAAACCAAAAAGGAATAAGAAAAATAGTCTCTCTTTGCAATGATATGATATTATATATAGAAAACCCTTAAAGACTCCATCAAAATCTTTTGGAACTAACCAAAGAATTCATCTTTTCTTTCCTGAACTTTGTCATACATAGCTAGGAGAAGCCAACTGTCATGCTCAATATTCTGCTGAGACATGTCTTTAGCCCAAGTTGTAAGTTCATTTATGTATATTTTCTATTCTCCAAGATTACTTAGGTGACATTTTGCTAATTGTTTTTGCTATTATACAATATGGATTCTCTTTTTCCCAGATTCAAATAACAGATCTTTGTTGCTTTCCAGTTTTCACTGTTTGACATTCCTCAAATTTTTGCTAATAGGACCCCCCACTGCTTTCTTAGCCTGTGCCTGCTCCCTGGTCCCATAGACAGTGGAACATCTTTTAGTGCTTTGTTACTACATCACTATGCTTCTACATACTGATTTCTATAAATGTTACCTACTACAAAGTAATAAACCATCCCAAAACTTAATGGTTTAAAACAACATTTTATGGTACCTCCATCACATTTATTTTTTTAAAAGATTTTATTTATTTATTTGACACTTTCATTATCTCAAAGATACCCTTTTCCCCCTTTCCAGTCAATCTCCACCTTTGGCCTCAAATAACCACTGATCTTCATTCTATCTCCAGAGAGGGGATATGTATTTCTTCAAGTTTCATGTAAATAGTATCATGTACTATATATTCTTTTGTGTCTGTAATCCTTTTCTCAGCATGATTTTGAGGTTCATCCAATATTTTATGTTCAAAGAGCTCTATGAACATAAAACAAGATAAATACTAATTGCAGTAAATCTAGGTGTTGTAAAGCTGATGAAAACAGTAGAAAAACAGCAAATATTAAATGCATCCAGAAGAAAAAAAGACATATAGCCTTGGGGAACATTAGATGATAGTTCAACTCTCAAAGAATGGAATTTTGAAATTATGAAAAGTATATTCTCTGATCATGGTGCCATTGAGCTGGGTCTATTAAAAATCACCTAGAAAACTAGGAATACTTATACATTCAGAATTAAGATATATAATTATAAACAAAGGGCAAAAAGAGTTATAAATTAAAAACATTTTGAGCTAAATGAGAAACAAATGTCAACATATCAAAATTTTTTAGATGCAGACACAGCTGGAAATTAAATGGAAATTAAAGGGAGTGACATCAGTGGGAAAGGTGGATTAAAGACTCCTTGATATCCCCTCCTTCATAAAAGTAACAAGAACACTGGCAAAAATTGTCAAAATAAACTTTCTGAACTCTGGAAATGAACCAAAGGCTTACAACAACTATGAGAGTGCTGAGTCAAGAAAAATGGCTCACTGGGCACCTGGGTCATGCAGGTGATTGAGTCTCAGATTCTTGGTTTCAGCTCAGGTCATGATCTCAGGTTGTTGCACTGGGCTCTACGCTCAGCTCAGAGTCACCTGGAGATTTGCACTCTCCCACTCTCCCTACCTGCACTGGTGCATGCACGGGCTCTCTCTTTCTCTCACTGAATAATTAAATAAAATCTTAAAAAAAGAAAAATGGCCCACAATCATGGTTAAAATCATCAGCCTAGCAGTTCCTGGAGTGGTCACAGTAGAGTTTAAGCTTTTTCAAAGCCCCATTTGTAGTGAATTGTCATTATTTGACCTGACTGTTTCCTAGAAAACCTCCCAGGCTAGGCTTTTCTTCATGTGATTGGATACATAGGCAGTCCAGTGCTGATAGCCTTTACCCTGGGGGTATTTATCTAAAACAAGAAATAAAAATCATTTAAAATCACAGCTGCCTCAGGCTGTGATAAGAGTTGAGACAAACAACAAAGCTCACTAAAAAAAAAAAATAAAAGTAAAGATAAACACAAGAGACTTTAAATATCTCCAGCTTATTCCTGGAAATCTAGAAACCCACACACATATCCAGAGTGTGCATGCTCAGGAAAGATATCTGTATGTCCTGAGCTCTCATGTCTGCTAACCTTGAGGCTCTGCACTGGCAGGAAGTAAAGGCTAAGGTAGAGTTGTCACCTGTGTGGCTGAAGGCATGCTTCAATACACAAAGATCTTCTGAGCCAAGGTGTGGAGACTTCTTGGTTTTAGGCATTTAAGGAAATCTCTGTCCAGTCATTAGCTGAGACTTCAGAGGCCACACTCAAAAAATAATATATGCTTTATATAATTAATTCTGGAAATGCACTAAATAAACAAAAAACTAAAATGAAAAAAACAGCAACAATAACAAACCATGGAGAGGGAGAATTTGACATCCCAAATGACTACATTGTAATATTCAGAGTGCCCAGTTTCCAACAAGAAAATTATGCAGCATGCAAAGAAGCAAGAAAGTTTGGAACATTCACAGAAAAAAAGGAAATGAATAGAAATTGCTCCAAGAAAATTTTGCACTTATTAGACAAAGACTTTTACATCACCTGTCTTAAGTATGCCTACATATTAAAAGACATCATGGGCATAGAGCTAAGGGAAAACAGGAGAACAATGTATGAACAAATAAATAATATTAATCGAGACAGAAATTATAAATAGGAACCAAAACGAAACTCTAGAGCTGAAAAGCAAAATAAATGAAAGGATCATTTTTTTGTATCCAGTCTGCCAATCTCTGTTTTTAGTTGGCAAGTTTATGTTACTTATATTTAAAGTGATTTCTGACAATGAAGAACCTACTTCTATCATTTTGCTATTTGTCTTCATTATGTCTTATATAGTTTTTGTTCTTGTTCCCCTAGTAATGCATGTTTTTTCATGTTTGGTTTTCTCTAGTGCTCCATTCTGATCCCCTCCTATTTCCTATTCTGTATGTGTATATGTGTGTGTGTATATATATACACACACACACATATTTATATATAATAATATATAATATATGATATATATTAATTATATATTATTTATTTATTTATGTCAGAGAGAAAGAGAGAGAGAGAGCCCATGAGTGGTGGGAGGGGCAGAAGGAGAGGGAGAGAAAGAATCTTCAAGCTAACTCCCCATGAAGTGTGAAGCCTGATACAGGACTCTATCCTAGGACCCTGAGACCATGACCTGAGATGAACTCAAGAGCCAGCCACTTAACCGACTGAACCACCCTGGCGCCCCTTCTGTATATTTTTTAGTTACTTTTTTATTAGTTACCAAGTGAATCACAGTTAACACCCTAAACTTATGACAATCTGTGTTGAATTGATGTAAACTTAGCTTCAATGTCATACATTAAGTCTGTTTCTACACATCTTTGTATCCCTTTTTTATTGCTGTCATAAATTATATGCCATTAAGTCATTTGCCTATTAACATGGATTTATAATTATTGTTTTATGCATTAGTATTTTAAACCATAGAGGAAACCAAAAAAGGTCTTACAAACCAAAAATACAGTAATATTGACTTTCCAGTTATAAAAGGTAAAGTCTCTTGGTACTCACCCCTAAATTTTATAACCAATTAAAAGAACAAAACATCTAAAAACAAACACAAAAATTTATTAGAAATGAAAAGATAAACTGACAGAACTACATTAGTTTGGTATATTTTTCATAAGTTCTAGTCATTGATAGATTTAGTAGATTAAATATGCATGGGATATAAAATTTGAAATATATATATAATTTAACATAACAGATCTATGTTGAAATTTTCACACTAAATTTATAAGTAGGTAGGAAATAATGAGAATAAAAGATTCCCTCTATGATAACAAGACTAATCCATAGAAATAAAACAAATGTGAAATGTATGAAACTTATACAAAGAACAACATAACACTTTACTGAGGGACATAAAGGAAGAATCAACTATATGGAGAGATGTAAAATTATTCATGGTTAGAAATATTAGTTGCCAATTTTCCTCATATAAATTCATGATTTAATGGAAGTGCAATTATTTTTTTGAAGATTTTTTTATTTATTCATTTGACAGACAGAGATCACAAGTAGGCAGAGAGGCAGGAAGTGAGAGAGGAGGAAGCAGGCTCCCCGCTGAGCAGAGAGCCCGATGTGGGGCTCAATCCCAGGACCCTGGGACCATGACCTGAGCCGAAGGCAGAGGCTTTAACCCACTGAGCCACCCAGGCGCCCCTGGAAGTGCAATTAAAGTATTTTTTGGAAATAGGTAAAATAAAGTACATTTGGAAGAATATATGCAGTAACTAGAGATGGACATACTTAGAATAAAAAAGATTGTCTTATAGATTTTAATATATTATAAAGCTACTTATTTGGGAACTGGATAAGTCAGAGGAACATACTAGATGTTCCTAGAGGAAAATACTAGGTATGAATATTTGATATCGATTTCTTTATTTAGCAAGTATTTATTGATCTCTTCCTACTCACCCATCTCTCTGTAGGTCCTGGGGATACAGAGATCAAATAAGAAGACAAAATATTGGGGCACCTGGGTGGCTCGGTTGGTTGAATATCTGACCTTTGATTTAGGCTCAGGTCATGATCTCAGGATTATGAGGTCCAGCTGCAAGTATGGTTCTGCGCTCAGCCTGGATCTGCTTGAGATTCTCTCTTTCCTCTCCCTTTGCTCTTCCCCCAGGCGTGTGCTCATATGTTCTCTCTTTAAATAAATAGGTAAAATCTTTACAAAAAAAAAAAGACAAAATATGACCCATGTGAAACATATGATGCTAAACAAAACAATAAACAAGTATATATATATAAATATATCCTTTCAGGTAGAATTAAGTTATAGAAAGAAAAATAAAGTAGACTAAGGAGACAGTGTGATGGGCTGGACTGGTATTTTATTTTAGATGGGAGCGTGCAGGAAAAGGCTTTATGAATGGGTAACACTTAAGTGGAGATTTGACCTAAGCAAAAGAGTGAACCATGCTCATGTACAGATAATAGCAAACATTAAGGTCTTTCATTTGGATCGAGCTTGGCATGTCCAAAGACTGGAGAAAATGCTGATGTGGTTAGCAAGGGAAAAGTGGTTAAGAGAGAAATCTGAGAGATAAACAATGGATCTGGTGAGTCCAGTTTGGATGTTTCAAGAAGCTCAGTGCAGACACCTGGAAAATCATACCATTCTATAAGTTTCTTTTAAATTCTAGAAGAAAATATAGGTAGATATTTAAATTATCATGGGATGGGTCTGGACTTTCTAAGTATTACGGTCATAATTCATAAAGGGTAACACTGATAGAACTGTCTAAATGAAATCTTCCAGCTTCTGTAAGTCAAACATTGCAAAAGCAAACCAAAAGCCAAATAAAATAGAGTGAATATTCACAAACATGAATGGCAATAATTCACATTGTGAGTAGAGGTGTAACTAAGCTCCTACAATTCCTTATGTAATAGACAAGCACCCCAATCTAAAAAGGGCAAAGGACCCAATTGATGACAACACAAGTGGACGTTAAAATGTGAAAAAAGTGTAAATTCCTTTTTTGACTACAGAGCAGGGTATACAAAAACAACATATACAGTGGAAGTATTAGCTCAAATCTGCACCAGCTTTTGGGGGAGAAGTTATTCGGCAGTATTTACCGAAGACCTTAAAGGCATGTAGTGTGTGATCAAATAATTAAATTTCCAGGAGTTTATTATAAATAAATTGTTACAAATGCTTGCAAAGATTTTGGCTGTAAGAATATCTGTCATTTACAGAAAAAGGAGAATAATAATATTCAACAGTAAGAGATTGGACAAACTATGACACAGATATGTATTTATAGTCTAAATATGTATATATATTTATATATGTACAGTCCAGGCAGGATTAAAATTATATTGTGGAAGAATATGGAAGGATCTAAAAAGACATTTATGTTGTATTCAGCAATATAAGGAATTTTCAAATATATACGTTACAAAGGAATATATATGTTCTCCTTTTCCTTTAGCAGGGACCTGCAAACTTTTTGGGTGGTCACAAGGTCTTCGACAATTTATGAAAAGCTATGAATCCTTTTGAAAGAAAATGTGCAGATGCATGTACTTGCAAAATTTTGCAACTCTTCTCTATCTAGTTTCAAGCCACTTTTCCAACATTATATCTTGCAAATTATTAGCACCATCTTTGCCACCCTTCTCCATAACACAGACACTCCCCAGTCCCATGCAATTTTTACAGAACACACCATGCCAGTATAGCTGGGCAGAGCCATGATTCTATAGAGTACACTCTTTCCATCATTCTTTTATCTACTTGATTTTAATACATCATTGGTAAGGCTCATACATCATTGTTAAGGCCTACCTTTATTTTACTCACTCACTTTGCTATGCTTCGAATTCCTATAGCATATATGCATATGTTCTTCTAATATAAAGTATATTAGATTGCATCATTTTAATTATCTGTGTGTCTCTCTCTTCACCTTCTTCTCTTTCAACGTGGAACTCCTAAATACAAATATCCTTATGTAGTTTATCTGAATTATTACTTAAAAACTTAGTCAAATGTATAAATAAATCAGTGTATTAGTTAATTGATTAGTGCCAGTAACTAATGATAGCACTTCAAAAATCAATTTCCTACTTGTATCTTGACAGGGCTTGTTAGGTTATTCATATGTGCTAGCATATCTAGTATGAATTTAATCTTTCCCTCTTTCCAGTCTAGTTCTCATTCCTTCGCGCTGGACTTCTAATAAGTCAGTCACCTCTAATAGAAAATGTCATTTTCATGTGGCAACAGGTAAGAGTAAGGATTTTCTGCACTTATACAGAAATTCTTTGGGGATTTCTTCCATGATAAAGAGTTACTATGATAAAGTGGGAAAAAAATATTGTGAAGGCCGAAGATATACTACTAAGAAGCATTTGAAGACATGCAACCACACGGTATAGTTTTGGAGCAATGTTAAGGGCACGTGGAACCACAGCCCATTCAACTAAGAGCAACTTTACAATAATTCATCTCTTTATTTGTATTCCCTGAATCTTGTTAAGGGGACATGTAGTCTCTGGAAATGGATTTTAAAATTATCTTTTTTCTTTCTGTCCTATACACTTGTCTGACATCTTGGCTCTTCTTATATCTATTTCCTCTCAACTCACCCACTCCATGCAAATTAATTTCAGCCTTCAGCTCAAAATACCAGTTATAGTTCCCCTTTTATCTTCCTTTGATCTTTCTTTCCTAATCTTTGCTTCTTTCTTAATCAATATTTCTTTCTTTTTCTTTCTTTCCTTCTTTCTCTATTCTTCTTTTAAATTTAAATTCAGTTAATTAACATATAGTGTACTTTTAGTTTTAGAGGTAAAGTTCAGTAATTCATCAATTGTATCTCACCCCCAGTCTTCATCACATCACATGGCCTCCTTCATGCCCATCACCCAGTTACCCTGTCCCCCACCCACTTCCCCTCTAACACCCCTCAGCTTGTGTCCTAGAGTTAAGAGTCTCTCATGGTTTGTATCTTCCTTTACTTCTGATCCTCCACTGCTAAAGCCTAAAGACCTCTGTGGCAAGGCTGGGCCCTCCTGAAAGTGCAGAGAACGAAGGGTCCAAGAGGCATATTCCTCTCTTGAAGAGAGAGAGGGAGAGAAAGAGCTGTGAATAATCCAACAGGATGAATTTTTAACTTGCCATATTATGAAATTGTTGCATGACCTTAAGCAAATTCACATAACCTCTCAACTTTCATTCCGCATCTGTACTCATCCACAAGCATCTATGTAAATGGAAAATGAGAAAAAAAGAAAGCCCTTCCAAATGCTGTACAGATGCAAGTTGGTTTTATTATTATATAAAATGATCCAGGGTCAAAACCAGAAGTAGGTTTTAAACATTTTTATATAAAATAGTTGTGATCTTTAATGACCAGAAATATTAGTCATGGCGAATATTTTTATATAATGGTTGGTCTGGGGCCTTCTTTCCTGAAAATATTAAAAGTTAGAATTAAAATCATGACTCCTTTATTACTTGTGCAATGTTTAGTTCTTATTTGACTTTTAAAAATCTGAAGGCTTTAAACAATCTTCTGTGATTAATTTTAAGACACTATTTAAATTCCCTGCTGAGCATAACTTAAAGCCTCTTTTATTTGTCTTCCATAGAATCTGTAAAGAAGTAGAGCTCTTTTCAACTCATTTAGATTTTTCTGGGATTTGGTGCCATCAGGAGAGTTAGGCATTTTATCATTCAAGATCCTGAAAATGACTTTCAAAGAGTTAGTCATCTGAGAGTGGAACATGAAAGTTCAGAGAATACAAATTTGATTACATTTGAGAATAACTACCTAAAACTAAACAACATATGAGCCCCTAAAAACAGGCCCAGAGCAGCAGAAATACCAGAAAGCTGTAAATCAGCAAAATTCTTACCTTTCTCTTTCTTACTCTTAAGAGTCAGGAACACCAGCCTCTTTAAAAGAGCCAACAGACAAAACCCTTGATAGAGTGGGATCTCCATCTGCTTGGAGAACAGAGAGATCTCTGAAGTTTTCAGTAGAGTGATATGTAGATACTGTGTTCCACATTTCCCTACAGTTTTTGGAAGAAAACAAAAAATGAACCCTGTACTTCTGAGTTACTTCACAGGGTTGTTTGGTTGAGAATTAACTCCTGAATTGCTTTGGAGAAAGATGTCCCCATCAGCTTTCAAAAGATCTGTGTCTCTGAGAAGAGTTGTGTGTCTAAAGGATGATTCATCCAGCTGGATCTCTTTGTGGTGATTTTCCGACAACCGTATGTAAGGGAGGAGGAGAGAGGGAGGGAGGAGGTAGGGATGAGTAGATATTGGTCGAGCAGAGGGGGGTGGGGGAAGAAGGATTTGGGGGATTTTAGCAAGCCAGAGTTAACAACAGGAGAAACCAGATATATGACTTTAGACCCCTGAAATGGAAGAAAATTGTGGCATGATGAGAGAGAGTTTTTCTGGTACATGCAGAGGGTATGAAATAAGGATTGAGTTCCCAGAAGTGGCAACTAGAGTCTTCTAGTAAGAGCCAGAAGGAACTGGCAAGAAAGATACTGGCTTCTCTTCTTATTCACATCTGTGAGTTCTGTGTTAATCTGCAATTTTGCCTTAAAATAGGATTGCTCTTTCTTTAGGCTTTATAGGTAAAGGTGCAATGCGGTTTTGTAGCTTATAATTTATGAGTATGCTTAAAGATTTAATTACATTAAGCATGAAAAAAATCTGCTGTCTGAAGATATGATGCAGTAAAGTTTCAAGGTAATTTGAACAGAATTAGGTGTGTGTCCCTATTATAGCTAATAGAACATGAGTATCAATAGTTCTCTACAGGCTATTAGGAATGAACTTGAATATATCGTTACCTTTAGTTTAGAAACTCACTGGCATTATTCTACTGACAAATTAACTGGATTACCTTGAAGGCATTTGATTTTTTTAAAAGTCAGACTATTTTGTTCATGTTCTTTAGTGGAAGGGAATAATCTTCTTATAAAAATGGTAGAAGGAATATTGGGAAAGGGGAAGAGAAATCCAGGAAATATGGAGAAAAGTTTTTTTTTTTTTTAAAGATTTTATTTATTTATTTGACAGAGAGAGATCACAAGTAGACGGAGAGGCAGGCAGAGAGAGAGAGAGAGGGAAGCAGGCTTCTTGCTGAGCAGAGAGCCGGATGTGGGACTCGATTCCAGGACCCTGAGATCATGACCTGAGCCGAAGGCAGCGGCTTAACCCACTGAGCCACCCAGGCGCCCCTGGAGAAAAGTTTTTGAAGGACACTTTTCTTCTAAATTAATGTACAGCTCATGGTCCAGAGGTATCACACACCAGGGTTCTGAGAGATATTATAGATAAGATTGTTCATTATTGAGAATGGGAAAACATACCAAAAGATTTGAACAGGGGATTATCATTCCAATTGTTAATAAGGAGAAGAATATGGGTCCTTTACCACCAGTGGATAAGTGTTCAGAGTTGTGCATGATTTTAGAAGGGGTTAAGAAAGGGGTAGTTTATAAGCTCTTATTAGAGAAAGCAATTATCCTTTGAATCCACCATGAGTCACCAAGAAAAGTTCTATCAGGCCATTTCTTCCCTTGCTAAGGGAGATGGGGGAAAGTATCTAGGCATAGACTACCCCGATCACAGTATTTTACTCCTCTCCCCAACTATCCTTTTGTGGCATGTGACACAATTGATTACTTTTACATTACTTTTTGAAATACTCTTACTCCGTAGTTCTATAGAATGTTTTCTATTTCTGACTACTCCTTGCAACACTGAGTTTCATTTCCCTATGCCAATAAAAACTACATCCCAAATGTCGTATTCCTAAGCCTTTGATCTTCTGTATGACTTCACTATGTCCGTTGCTTACATTCCTATCAGTTAGCTCATGATTCCTAGAGCTGTATTGGAGCCCCAAACCTCTGCACTTGGATTTGGTCAGGGAGCTCAAGCTCAACACATTCAAAATAATGCAATTCTTGCACCGTCCACCTGCTCTCCTGCCTGAATATACTACCTCTGTAACTGCCTTGCCTAGTTCCCAAAGCCAGAAAACTGGGTGTCATCCTTAACTAGTGTCTTCACAGGCTGAATGAAGCAAGACACTTTTTTCACAGAGATAACCATGAGATATGATGACCCCAAACCCTCACGCAAGAAGGCAGCCCAGCTATCATTAGGCTTTGCAGGAAATGGGACTTAGCAGCAGTACACGAAAATCTCTATTGTGCTTTTGCCTGATTTTTAAATTTAATATGCATCAGTAGTTTGATGTGGCTGCTGGAGAAGCAATACTTCCTTCAGCTGCATCGACAGAAGAAAATCTAGAGTGAGGAACCGATGCGCTCAGTATGGTGGGGAAGTAGGAATTACTACGGAAGAGAGCAGCCATGCTCACTTACTATGCAAGAAATGGCGAGAAGATTCTACGGGCCATTAATGATCAAATAACCTCCAATAGCCCTTTTAAATCTTTTTCTATCAATGCATTAAATTTTAGATTTAAATGTTTAAGTAATTACATTTAATGGAAATTCATTTACATTTTCAATTTTAAAAATAATCATTGTATTTTGATTTTACTCACAAGTCTGTTTGTGGGGTCCAAGTGGCTACGGATAAGAATTTGTGAATTCCTTTGTTCCCTGATTTCCGAGCCAGGGAAGGACCTCTATAGGTGCTACTGAGAGCAGAACAATTTACCTTCATGACCTTCCCTTCCTAACACAGTTTCCTCTAAGAAGAAGATGGGTGGGGGAGGGCGATCTCATCAATATAGATCAATTTCACGTTACCTCCTTTAAGAAGAGAGCACAGTAAGGGGAAGGGTACCCGGTTCGGAGACAGATAGTCCCTTACTTTCCTCATGTGTAAGGTAAAGGGCTCCAGTCCCAGCCTCAAAAGCCATTAGGTGTCAATGCCGTGGCACACTCTAAGTATGGGTTATAGTTGGTATTTCATAAACCCTGCCTTGTGCGGTGACCATACCAACACTGGAGAGGGTAGAAGACAGTTGCCGGGTAGCAAAGGGAAGTCTGGAAGCTGGCTTCGGTCAGGCCAGGATTTGTCTTGGTGCTTTACCTCCTTCACTGTCCTTTCCTCCTCAATACTTGCCTTCTGCTCAGCCTCTCTCTATTTTAAAGATGGAGATTTAAAAAAATAATGGAAATGCCTCGCAGAGGACCTCTGGTCCACACCTGCCCTATTTCTACTATAAGCAAGGTACATGTTTGTCTATAAGATAAAGGCTGGTGGTGAAATTATAAAAGGCGGGATGGGAAAAGCAGTGGTAGGGTGGGGAGGGGTGGGGGCAGGAAGGCGGTCTAGGGAAAAGAAGCAGGAATAAGAAATTCAGTTTGGTTCAGTGAATGAGAAGAATCTGGTGTAGGTGATTTCGGATGAGATAAATGTAAAGAAAATGACATTGGGGAAGATGAAATGTAACAATAGCAAACAAGATTGACTGGGGCAGAAAGAGAGACACTAGACAGGGAGACCTCACAGAAGGCTCCTAGAATAATCAAGGCAGGCAGACAGGCAGGCAGGTGGGTAGGGGAGGGGGGTTTTGTTGTGCTAGCCTAACTGAAGGACTTGGTTGTGGCAACCAAGGCTGGGGACATGGTGCACAGGACGAACTCTTACTGAGGGGGAGATAGAAAGACGAAGTGAATTATTATCTCAGACACTTGCTTTTAATACACCTGACAGATTCCAACATGAATAAGGCACCCTCCTGCAGACATTATCTGGTCTGTTCACTATTCTCTTGCTACCTTGAATTCTTCCAATTGTAACATTTGTACCCCACTGGAAGGTTTCTGGGGAGGCCAACTGAGGAAGAAGTGGCTCCCTCTTCCCCATTGTCAATTTCAGTAGATTACCCCACCTGTCGCCAGTCAACCTGATCCCCTATTTCCAGCATGGAGAGTGGCAAAGAGACCAATCAGCCAATATAGGTCAGAGTGTATTCTGTCTGGCTGAGGGCCAAAATTGCATTGTTTCTGGTACCGAGGAGCTAAGGTCTGATTAATGGCTTCTATATTCAGTGAAGGCTCATGGGGATGAAAAAATTTGAAGCACAGGAAGTCCAAAGTGACCTTGGCTCTGGGACATAGTAAACTTTATTACTTGTGTCTCTATTTTTTTTTATTCCAGGGGTTATTTTCATTTTTCTTTCTTTAATTTTGCTGTTGTCTTACATGGAAGAGAAAAACATACACAACAAATCAACATCAGGGCATAGTAGTTAAATAGCCTTAACTGAAAGTCTAGTTACCCCAACGCAGCATCTCAAATGAATGAAAAAATTTGGAGGAAATCCTTCTACTAATATTTATTTTTGAGAAAGTTAGTTTTCTGTTTCCGAAAGACTTAACAGGTTATGATTCACACATGGGCAGACACCTCATTTATCTCGGAGCTTTCATTGCCACTGGGTCAGAACTCACTTTTATTGATGATGCACATAAATGAAGTTAAGCATTGACCTAGACAATCAATCTGACTGAAGCTGTTGTTTCTTCTTTTCTTTCTCTCCTTCTCTCCCTCCCTCCCTCCCTCCCTTCCCTACTGTTTCTTTCTTTTCTTTTCTTTCTTCTTTCCCTTCCTTCCTTCCTTTGATTGTGATTTGATGGGTTCTCATGGCCATGAAGGAAGACTTCCTCTTTCCTGCATCCTGTAGGATGCTCTGCTATAGCCACTAAATAGAGTACCCAGCTTTGTGTGAACACAATACAAAGAGGCATGTTTAAGCTTTCACTGAACACCTCCTTGTAGGATGTGTATTTACATGTAGAAGAGATTCCACAGACTTAATCCTTCCCCTCAACAAGCCCAAAGGGGAAATGGCCAAAGACCACTGTTAAACACACAACAATAGAAATACATATATTGTGAAATGACTACAGCCTGCTGAAGAGATCACAAATATGAGATCAATTCCTTCAGCTGTCTGTACCTCTGAGATACCCCTTGTATGTTAGCCTTCATTTAAATTCATATTGTTGCTGTTCCACTCTAGGCCAGGCAGAAAAGTTGTAATTCATTATCTTAGGCAAGGAGCTTCAGATAAAAAGTGATAGACGCCAACTCAAACAACTGTAAGTAAATATAAAGAACACTATTTCAAGGAACCAAGGTCAAGGATACATTTCAGCCTTAAGAAAGGTTGAGAATCAAAAAGGAGCACTCTATTAGGAATCTGAGTAGTCTTCCTTGTGCTCTATCTTGGGCTGCTGTCTTTCTTTAAGACGTCTCCTCAGATTTCATGAGCTCTTTTTAAATTTTGTCTTTTTTGCCTGCTTCATGTTCTTTTGCCACATTTATGTTTTCTCCATCTTCCTGTGTAAGATAGTCAACCTATTGGAGTGTTTGGGTGGCTCAGTTTTTGGGTGTCTGCCTTTGGCTCAGGTCATGGTCCTGGGGTCCTGGGATCGAGCTCCACATCAGGCTCCTTGCTCTGCCTGCTTCTCTCTCTCCCACTCCCCCTGCTTGTATTCCCTCTCTTGTTGTCTCTCTCTCCATCAAATAAAGAAAATCTTTAAAAAAAGAAAAGATAGCCAGTCTATTGCTTATAGGTTGTTGCTCTTTCAGTTTAAGCCATCAATAGAGATGAATATCTTTGAATACCAATTTCAGATAATCAGGGGAGAAGAACGAATTGTTATACCGTGGATCATGTGTCCACCCTTCATCAATTGCTATGGTCAGAAGTGGGGGAGGACAGTCATATAGTAGAAATGGCAAAGATTCTCCCTTCCCCATGTGGGAGGGCAGTCCTTAGAGTAGAGGTTGACATCCCTATAGATGCCTGCTACAAAAAACAAATCAAGATGAAAGTTTTATTTTGGACATTTAGCACATTGATGACACCATAAAAATGGTTTTTGGGGGGCGCCTGGGTGGCTCAGTGGGTTAAGTCTCTGCCTTCGGCTCAGGTCATGGTCTTAGGGTCCTGGGATCGAGCCCTGCATCGGGCTCTCTGCTCAGCAGAGAGCCTGCTTCCCTTCCTCTCTCTCTCTGCCTACTTGTGATCTCTGTCTGTCAAATAACTAAATAAGATCTTTTAAAAAAATGGTTTTTGGAGGAATAGAATGTGGAACTGCCTACAAGTAGCCTTTTTGGTGGTGGTGTTAATTGTTTTAAAAAGAGTTTTAGTTTTAAAAAAATGAAAACACAAAAGAAAATGTAAAATCCCATAAAATTCTACCATTTTTGAAAATGCATAAAATAATAAATAAAAGTCACTTCTATCACTTCACTATATCCCCTGGGACCAAACACTCACATACGTATGTGCATTACGCAGAAGATTGGCTAATAGATTTATGCATCATCTTTCATACTGTTGCCTGTGTGAGAGTGGCTTCCATAGGGCATATTTACTGGTATTGTTCTTCTCCTACTTTATTATTCAGATCTGTCCTCAGTGCTTTCTCACGTTCAAAATGGACTCAAGCGATAGTCATTTAGGAAGAGAGCCACATTATGGAAGGATTAGGAAAAAGGCAAGAGCTTCAAATAAGTGTAAAGTATGCTCAGAAGAAGGCAAGTAAGTCCTGACCACTGAAAGATTTAGAAGATAATACCTCTCCCATTGCTTGTGTTCACCTTTGTCAGGACACCAACTGCTGTGGATCTTGTAAAACAACGATTTGGGACACCTGAATGGCTCAGTCTGTTAGCATATGTCTTCGACTCGGGTCATGGTCCCAAGGTCCTCAGATCAGGCCTGGTGTTGGGCTCCCCGCTCAGCAGGGAGCCTGCTTCTCCCTCTTCCTCTGCTGTCCACTGTTCTCTCTCTCTCTCTTTCTCTGTCAGATAAATAAATAAATAAAATCTTTAAAAAATACAACAATTTGTTTGCAAATTTATAGAAAAGACTTAAATATTAAGACAAGAGTAATTTTTTAAAGATTGTATTTATTTATTTAAGAGAGAGACAATAAGAGAGAGCATGAGAGGGGAGAAGGTCAGAGTGAGAAGCAGACTAGCGCCTGGGTGGCTCAGTGGGTTAAGCCTCTGCCTTCGGCTCAGGTCATGATCCCAGGGTCCTGGGATTGAGCCCTGCATCAGGCTCTCTGCTCAGCGGGGAGCCTGCTTCCCACTTCCTCTCTGCCTGCCTCTCTGCCTACTTGTGATCTCTCTCTCTCTCTGTCAAATAAATAAATAAAATCTTAAAAAAAAAAAAAAGAAATTCTGACTGGCTGTGTCCAGACAGTAGGTTAAAGGAAAAATGAATTTATATTCTTCATAAGAGATAAAGATGCAGGAAGTGAGGAGGTGCTGTCTCTGGGACTTTTCACAGCAAGTACATAGCTAGAATTAGATAGACCTAGTTTCAAATCTCACCTCTACCATAAATTAACACTGTGAACTATTGGTGAACTTTTGTCTAGAGTTTGGTTTTAACCTTTGTAAAATATGGATAATTATTTCTTTTTTTTAAGATTTATTTATTTATTTGAGGGAGAGAGAGTGAGGGGAAGGGCAGAGGCAGAGGGAGAGAGAGGACCTCAAGCAGACTCCATGCTGAGCGTGGAGCCCGACATAGGGCTCCATCTCTCAACCCTGGGATCATGACCTGAGCCAAAAACAAGAGTTGGCCGCTTGACCAACTGGGCCACCCAGACATCCTTGGATAGTTATTCTTTATGAGCAGTGAGTGACTTAAAGTACAAAAAGAAATTAGGGCAATACCAGTCATTTAGTAGGTGGTCAAGAACATATAGCTATTTTTTATATATTGTTTTTATTAGCTGTTAACTTTCTAGTTTTCTTTACTGCTATTATTAATTATAGTCATTGTTAGTTGATGTAAAAGCTTTGATTAGACTGGTGGCAAGGCCAGAGGACTTTTCTTGGGGGCTAATCTTGGAAAAAATACTCTTCCCCTCATTAATCAAAATAAGGGGAGACATTTCAGATCTCTTATGAAGTAGAAAGAGACCAGATCTGGGATGTTTTTTTTTTTTTTTAAAGATTTTATTTATTTGTTTGACAGAGAGATCACAAGCAGGCAGAGAGGCAGACAGAGAGAGAGAGAGGAGGAAGCAGGCTCCCTGCTGAGCAGAGAGCCCGATGCGGGGCTTGATCCCAGGACTCTGAGATCATGACCTGAGCCAAAGGCAGCGGCTTAACCCACTGAGCCACCCAGGCGCCCCTGGGATGGTTTTAACATACATCAGTCCAATCTTCTTATTGTATGGAGATGATAACAAGTCAAGAAAGGAAAATTGACCTGTCCAAGCATCTGGAAGTATTGCCTTCACTTCTTTTTGAAGCACTCCTTTCTCTGGATTTCTGTAACACCTTGCTCACCTGCTTCTCCTCTAGCTCTTTCTTAGTTTCTTTCATAGGTTGATTCTCCTTGTATATCTCTTAAATGCTGGTGTTCTTCAGACTGTGACCAGGCCTGTTTTCTCTTTTCAGCCTACACAGTGCTCTTTGGTAATCTGAACTACTCTTATGACTTAAATTATCCCTCTGTGGATGGTTTCCAAATCTACATTTTAAGTTGTGAGCTTTTTCCTTATATCTGAATATCTACTCAACATCTCTCTTCTAGTGTCCCAGAGACACCAGAGTATCATTATGTCCAATACCGAACTTGTCATCCCACCAGGAAACTTCTCTTTCTCTGTACCCTATTTCAGTATGTGGCTTCTTCACTATGTGGCTTCACATACTGAACCCAGTTGACCAAACAGGAAACCTGGGAATCACTCTTGACCCTTTCTTCTCCCTTACTGCCCCCCACCCTCCCCAAACATTCAATTGTTCAGCAAGATCTGTGAGAACTAGTCCAGGCCATTATGATCGCTTGCTTGTACCATTGCAATCACTTACTAGTTGGCCTTCTGGCATACAATATGAGATCCTATCCCCATACCTCCTCTATACTCTAGCTGGAGAAATGTCTTCGAATATATAAAAATGAGTGTCGCTTATTTGCTTAAACATGGTTCAGTAACACCCTGCTTCTCTCAGGATAAACCCTCAACTCCTTAAGCAGAGGTCTGTACCATCTGACTTGTACCCATAAGCTTTTTATTCCCTTCCCTACTCCATTCCATTCATTCTATGTTTTAGTCAAACCCCATCAGTTTTTATTTCCCTAACATAAGACATAATATCTGGCACATATCAGGTCTTCAATAAATGCTCCTTGACTAAATGAAGGCCAAGTATAATGTATGGATATCCTGATACTTAGTTCAAAGCATTGTTTGCTACATTATCTTGCTAGTGATATGGGGCAGACGTAAGATTTTATGTGTCCACTTAACTGCTTCTTAATTAGCATGCTTCAACACCAAAACAGTCCTCTACCTTTAGGTCTTCAGTTCAAGGCTCATTAATCTACGTTCATCAGCTCTATTCAAACAATAGTGAATGGTTAGTCTGGAAACAAGGAAATGAAATGTGCTTATCTCAGGAATCCAATCATATTATTATATATCATTTTCTATGTCTTGTGATTTTGTATTACATAAAAGCTGTGCTCTTGGAACAGAAATAAGATCATTCTAATTTGAATGAGCCCATGATGTGAATTGCCCCAGCCCTATTGTTATCCTGGGAGAACACCAGTGAGAGACATCTTTTCAACTTGAGTTTGGAGATTGCTGCACTTAGTAACCAACCTCTATGACTTCTTCTTTTGAGAATCGCCACCAGGAAGATCTGTAAGACTTAACGATTTCTTCCCTTCTATTGTAGGAATTTAATGATCTTGCAAATTATTGACTGATTGCATATTATTAAACCTTTTTTTTTTTACAGATTGAGAATAGAAATCACTTTTAAAGGCGTGGCTTTCTTCTTGCCTTCACAGCCCATGATCATGACTAGCAATCATGAACGTGAGTGATGACCCAGGCTGCCCATTTCACAGTGCCTGGCTCTGCCTCCCTCCCTTCCCATCCCAATCATCTTTTCCTCCCTTGCTCCATTTTTGTACAGCCCTTTCACCTCCTCAACACCACTTCCTGCCACCTTGCCTTTTCTCCTTGCTGCTGATGTAACGATGAACGGGGTGTGTATGTATGTACACATGTATGTGTCTATTGCGGGGAGAGAAGAAAAGCAGTGAAAAAAACAATGTCTTCAAACTCCAGGAATTTGCAAGCTAAAACAGTATATATATATATATATATATATATATATATATATATATATATAATTTCTTCATTTATATTCTTTCCTATTCTAACATACAAAGAAAACATAAAATCCAGCATGATCAGAGCCATAAGGAAGCTTAGATAACATTTGAACTCTCGCATGGGGCAAATGAAGCTCAGTAATGTGAAATGACTTGCATAAGCCAGAGCTCAAATATCCCACAGTTTTATATACAGAGAGCAGAACCAATGGGCTATGTTAATGCCGTGAGTGCATCTGGTAGGTCAGGGACTTTTCTGAGAATGAGGGTGAGATTCACGCATGATTAGAGTCTCTGTAGCTATGAGAGCTACATTTCAGAGTGTGGGTTGAGGGTGGAGAGTGCAATAACACTCCTCTACTAGACTTGTGCCTCCGTTAAAATGTACATAGTTGCCTCGCACTTGCTTTGATACTGTCATGGCCTGTTTCACAAATGGCAACCATCACGCTCAGAATTTCCCAGAGAAGACCTTGAGCTTTTATAAAAGATGCTTTGTATATCCAAACAATGAAGGGATAGATATGTGTATCCAAACAACAAAGGAGGGTGACTCTACATCCCAACTTGCCTAGGACAGTCCTCATTTATGCCTGTTGTCTGAGCATCCCATCTGGTCAGTGCACTCTTTCCTATCAACGATGTCCCAGTTTGGACAAAAATTATGTGATCACCCTATTTACAAGCCACAGTGGGATGAGAAACAGAACCTTCAACTTAGTTGCAACTCCTCTAATACTCTGGAACAGGTTGCACCTCTAATTAGTGAGCAAAGAGTAAAGCAACAATTTATTATTAGTTCTCGTCATCATAATGCACTTTACGCATCTATGATCCCTTTATAGGAGTCTCTCAGAGTGCTTTATGAAGCCTCACATTTCTGTAACATTTGTGATATTATTCCCAAATTACCGATGACATCTGTAGCAGAGAGGTGAAATGATCTGTGCAAGGTCACACATCAATTTAGATGGAAGCAAACCTGGAAACATCATGGGCATTATAATTCACATTGTGATAGCCCTTCTTTTTGCAGAGTTCTTTCTTACAACTCTATGAACTAGGCCCACTTTAATTTAAATGGACTCTGTTTTAAAACAGGCAAGAACAGTCTAATGAGCTTTGGCAAATATACTCTGTAAAAATAATCATAGTCTCCAGACTGAGACATGGTCTCTTTTGGTAAAGGATTAATAGTTCTTTGATGTCCCTAGCTAATGCCATTCTGCAGAGGGTCCCAACAGACAGCACACTCCCTCCTACATTTTATGAGTAACTTCACCTCTACTTTACCTAGATAAGTTAGAGTCTCAAGTCTTTCTTGTGTGGATACTCTCTTATACATCCTTGTCCATTCTTTCCTCCTAGACAACTCAGTCAAGGAAACCATTCATCTGATTACCTCAGACAGAGTTGGGTGCCCCTACTCCATGCTTTCATAGCATGTTTTTATCATACCTCCATCCTTCTCCTAATCTCTACCAGCCCCTTGAAGATGAGAGGGGGCCTTCAGTATCTTATTCATGTCTATATCTTCAAAGCTTTGTATAGTTTTCAATATACAGCAGATGCCCAGTAAATAACTGGTGAATGAATGAAAAAATATGTTATTATGTATTGCAAATAAAATGTATTACTTCATGGAATTCAGTCACTTGAATTGTACTTTTTTAAAAAAAAATCTGATTTATTTATGAAAGAAAGAGAGCACAAGTGGGGAGGGGGGCGGGTCAGAGGAAGAGGGATGGGCAGACTACCCGTTGATTGTGGAGTCCAATGTGGGGCTTGACCCCATAACCCTGAGATCATTCCCTTAGCTGGATGCTTGGTTAGATGCCTAACTGACTGAGCCACCCAGGCATCCCTTGAGTTGTACTTCTTTACATTTTTAACTCATACTATCATAGTATACTCACTTGTAAAATCTTAGACTATGCTTATTGACTTAAGAGTTGTACCTTTGGGGGCACCTGTGTGGCTCAGTGGGTTAAAGCCTCTGCCTTCAGCTCGGGTCATGATCCCAGGGTCCTGGGATTGAGCCCCGAATTGGGCTCTCTGCTTAGCAGGAAGCCTGCTTCCTCCTCTCTCTCCGCCTGCCTCTCTGCCTACTTGTGATCTCTCTCTCTCTGTCAAATAAATAAATAAAATATTTTTTTTAAAAAAAAGAGTTGTACCTTTGTATGTTTATATGAATGCTGGACCGTTTGTTTAGAAAAGAAATCTGGTAAGTTTACCTAACCTCAAAGTTTGTCATACCCTTGGGCCAATTTTAAATTCAAGCTACTGATGTCAAAAAGCTTAGTAATTATTTTTAAAGAAAGCCTACAGTATTTTTTTAAACAAAGGTAATGAGATGAGAAAATTTGCTTCAATTCAAAATACCATAATTTTGTTCTCAATTGAAAAGTTATTTAAAAACGATTTCAGCTTTGGTCTATATAGACTTTTTCAAGGTAACTAAGACAAAGCTATTTGCTGTATGAGAAAGAAAGGTAGGCATAATTAACGAATAAAATATTGGAAGTTAAACATTTAAGTTTTTGTCATAAAATGATTGGACTGAAGTTCTTTTTATTAGCAGCTTTTTAGATATGAAATAATGAACACCTTATTGGCTTTGGGCATTTTTAACATTTCTATGTGCTTAGCCCACTTTGTGTCATTTTCAAAATTAGGTTTAAACTCAATTCTCTGAAAGAAGGTCAGAATTAAAGTTCTGAGGGTACTTATTAACTACAGGGTCGGTAGCCTTCTAGATGCACATTTTGAATCCTTTATTAAGATTTTATTCTGCCATGGGATGTTGGCTGCTTTTCCATGGCTTTTCATCCTGCTTGAGGTAAGGATAATGACAATGCAGCCATTTTGGTGTACAGCCACTCTATAACATAAACTGAAGTCTGATACCACTGCTAGGACCCACTATAGTATGCCTATATGCTTCAGAATGCAACAGAATACCTCAGATCAGTCAATGCTTGAGGCATAGATTTAAGGTATCAAAGTCAATTTGGAAAACAAGCTAACTGACTGTAGTGACTGGAAATTTGGAAAAAAAAATCAGAGCCTGGGTTAATTTGTTTTTGTTTTTCAGAATCCCATGATTTACCACAGGGAAAACAAATCCAATAAAATTTCAGAACTTGATTACAGTCATGGTTTAACTTCATTTAAGAGTAGAAATTAAATTTCAAGAAGTATTTTATGAATCATTCTAATATTTAACCCCAAGAATCCTTCTGTGGCAGGAGAAAACAAGTCATTTCTCATATTACGACTTGGTCTTCGTGAACCACTACTTCACAATATTGCTATGAATTACGAATTATCTCCAGGCAGAAAGAAATTTGTCTGATTATAATGAATACTAATCTTATTAGAGAAGGATCATTTGCAAATTGTGATGTCAGAAAGTTCAACTCAGGCAAAGGTTTAACCTATTTAAATTGAGCAAAAGTTTTAAATAAATTAGTATCTATATAAATCCTATCGATATGGATTTGTTATCAAACCAATGAAAATGAAAAGGTCATTACTGAAAATGGTGAAGGGTCAGAGATTTCAATCTGTTTGCAAGCTAACAAGTTAGGTAGACTGTAGGAATACAGTCTGACTATGCTGACAGAAGACACGAGATTCCTGGTCAGAGACAAAGGACTTCTTAAGTCGAGTTACAGGTGGCAGCATGAGCATCATGTTCCCCTCAGTACTCATTGCCCTCTCCCCAAGTACCACAAGAGTAATGTAGGGTGGCCCACTTGGTGAGTTTACATCATACCAGAGGAACCTCAAGCTTAGGAAGACCTAATCATTTATAATTGGTTGCAAGCAAACCTGCCCCTGCTTGCTTTAGAAGACATTATCTTCGTGATACTGGAGAGTAAACAAACCTGCCCTTTGCTTTGGAGGGAGACACTATATCTTCTAAATATATTTGCTAAACAAACATATTTGAAAGGCTAATTTAGATCAAAGGCAATCAGTTCCCCTGTTCTAAGGACATACAGAATAGCAACGGACCCATGAAGAATTGTCTTCTAGCAGTCATTTATTAATCATATTTATTTCAAGTTGCCATTTTGTAACCTGAAATTGTAATACAAACAAGTTGGTTCCTATGAGATATCACCATCTAAGTATTTTTTTTAATATAAGAATGTGGGCCCCTGTTGCCTTAGACAAGCTGTTTGTCAGTTACACTTTACATGATGGGTCCCTAGAACATTTAAGTCCTCAGATCGACTTTGGAAAGTCATATAATTCTCCTGAAGGCACAATATGGCTAATGGCTCATATTAGTGGCTCTGCATGGGCCATTCACTTTCATTCCGATGATGCAGCTGGATCATGGTTTCACTGAACGATTTTGAAATCCTTAGTCAAATCATTTCTTTCAAAGGTCATGTTTACATAACAGCTGACATTTTGAGAAGGCATAAAGTTGAATATATGGGTGGAGACATTAGTTTCTTGATACAGAAATCCATTTGCCTAATGCAGATTTTGACAGCTTTTCTTTTTTTGTTTTAAGGTTTTATTTATTTATTTATTTGAGAAGGAGGCAACACGAGCAGAGGGAGGGGCAGAGACAGAGGGAGAGGCAGAGAATCCCTAGCTCCACATGGAGCCAGACTTGGGCTCAATCTCACAACCCATGAGATCTTGACCTGAGCCAAAGCTAAGAGTCTGATGAGTAACCAACTGAACCACCCAGGTGCCCCTTGACAGCTTTTCTTTTAACAGGCTGGGTTCCTTTGGATCAAAGGCAGTTTTTGATGCAAAAATCTTTTGGTGGATTGTCAGGGATTTCTGTTTGCCTTTGGTCACATGGTCAGCACTTCTTTTATCTATGTAGAGGGCACAGAAGCATACCTTCTTACTGATGATTCAGTCATTTCCATGTACCATTTTCTCCCTTGCCAGCAACTGGCATGTGTTCTTTCTCCTTCTTTCTGGAAATCTCAAGCCCCTCTTCATCTCCTTTCCTTGACTACCTTCAATTTATCCCACTGGTTTCAATTTTAGAGGTGACTTCCTCCATGAAGCCAATTCTGTTCCTCCAAATCTGGAATAAGTTTCTTTCCTAGATGATGTCATAGACCATCATGTTTACCTATAAAATAGCACTTACCCCATTCTCATACACATTTTTACTTCCTTGTCTGCATTTCTTGTTGATCCTTGAGCTCCTTGAGAGGAGGGTATGTAACCACTTTATTTCTGTACCCAGAATAGCAAGCACAGCACCAGACACGGAGTAGAGAAGAAATTGCTATTAAACTGAATTGAGAAGAATTTACGAAGTTCAATTTAGATAATATATACTCCTTGAGAGCTTGTTCTGCAACTCTAATACATGTTCAACAAAGGTTCCTCAAATTGAATTAAATTGAAGTGGTATGACCAATTTAGATAATCTATATAAGCTATCTAGAACAGTGCTTTGCACATGCATACAGGATAATTTTGATACATTTGTGGGGCCCAAACACTCTACGTTTTATTTTTTTTTTCACTCGACATTTTAAAAGAATTTTTAAGTAATTTTGCATGGAGAAATTATTTATCTGCAAATTATTCATTTATTTATTGACTGTGATTTCTCTGCAATCATTATCCACAGTTGGAATTTTTTTCTAAATGAGAAGACCTAACTCATAAATTCTTTCAAATGAAATTAGATTTTTATGAATACTAAATTTAACAATAAAGTTGACTTAATGCTGTATTTTGTGAACATTTAATTAAGCATTTAATAATCCCGATTTGAAGCTTTTCCTTCCTCATTGGTTGCCAAAAGTTCTTATCTTTAATGTTGTAAATAAATCTGGGGAGTTCTTGAAAAACTGGTAGGGCCTGGGGACCTTGTCTATAGTGACTGGTGAATAAAATTATCCTGTATGTAAACTACTCAGTAAATGTTAAGTCTGAAAAAGGGCAGGTGACAGAGAAACAGGTTTATGATGTTGACTGTACCCTAGAGAGAAAGTGATTTCTATTGACCATACCCATAGAACACCTTTGGAATTAGTTATTCCTACACTATAAAGCCTGTATATAGTTAACCCAGAGAATTGCCCTAATTTTGCTTAGATATTTGTTTTTTTTTTCCTCCAAAGTGCTGAGTGTGATCTTTACCATGAGCCTAGCTACAGAACTTGATGCTGTAATTATGTCTAGTATAGGGTTGTTCTAATATTGACAACCCCCCAAAGAATACATAAGCACTTAATAAATGTGTGTTACATTAAACAATGAATGAATTTTGCTGTGAGATTTTGTTACTCTTGCAATATCCTCAAAAGATGTAAAGTTGTGCAATTATTTTTAAACCAAAAAGATACGTGATGGAACAAAAGGGTGTAAGCATAAAGGACCCTGTAGGTGAATATTAATTAAAATCACTGGTGTGTTATTTTTGGTTGATTTTATAATTCTCTTTTAGATGAAATTGAATCATATTCTTCCTGAAATTTATTAACAAAATGGCATATGTGGAACACTGGAAATTAATCTCCTCATATTTTTATGTGTTTAAAAATTGAAGAGGCAAGAGGAAAGGTTAGGCTTTTATTTATTTATTTTTTAATAAATTTTTTAATTTATTTTATTTGACAGAGATCACAAGTAGGCAGAGAGGCAGGCAGAGAGAGAGAGAAGAGGAAGCAGGCTCCCTGCTGAGCAGAGAGCCCGATGTGGGGGTCGATCCCAGGACCCTGGGATCATGACCTGAGCCGAAGGCAGAGGTTTTAACCCACTGAGCCACCCAGGCGCCCCAAGGTTAGGCTTTTAAAAATCAATTTCCTCAACAACATTTTTAATTAGGTCTACAACAGAATTGTCATCTGACTTCTCATTGTAGATGAATTACTAGCATGAGTTGAGTGCAGTCTTTAATACTGAACTTGCTAGAATATATTTTTGTGACTAATATCATTGACTTTGTGTATAAAAACCACGATGATTCTGTGAAGGATAAAATACTATCAATATCATCCAAAAAATGAATAAACAAAAAAACAGAAAGAGAACTTATAAATACAGAGAACAAACTGAGGTCTCCAGAGGTCAGAGGAGTAGGGGGATGGGCAAAATGGGTAAAGAGGTGCAGGCTTCCAGTTATGGAATGAATTAAGTCATGAGGATAAAAGGTACAACATAAAGAATATAGTTAATGGGATTACAATAGTGTTATATGGTGACAGATGGGAGCTACACTTAATGGGGAACATAACATAATGTATCAACTTGTGGAATCACATCAGTGTCATTTCAGAAACAAAGCAAAGGAGCCAAGGGGAAAAAAAAGAGACAGAGGCAAACCAAGAAACAGACTCTTAACTTTAGAGAAGAAACTGATGGTCACTGGAGGGGAGGTGGGTGAGGGGTAAGGGGAAGTAGGTGATGGGGAGGAAGGAGGGCACTTGGGATGAGCACAGGGTGCTGTATAGAAGTGTTTAATCACTATATTGTACACTTGAACCTCATATTACGTTCTATGTTAACTAACTGGAATTTAAATTAAAAAAAAGTTATTGTGACTCTCAACTACAAGTCTACAAACTAAAGGATTATCTTTTCTTCAGAATTTGAGAGAAAGGCCAGCCATATTTCTGAAGAGATTTGAGTGAAGTCTTCTTAGGAGAGCTCTAAAGTACTTCTAAACTGAATCAGTTCCGGAGGGTTAACTCAAGGACTGATAAATTCCTGCTCCTAAATGTCATATCTTCACTTCCCTTAATTATAGTACCTGAAATTCTCTCATTTAGGGATTCGGTCAGGTTTCCCACAGCTTCTTTTTTTTTTTTTCAATTTCTTTAAGATTTTATTTATTTATTTAAGACAGTGAGTGAGAGAGAACATGAGCAGTGGGGAGAGAGAGGGACAAGCATACTCCCCGCTGAGTGGGGAGCCTAATACGGGACTCAATCTCAGGACCCTGAGATCGTGGCCTGAGCCAAAGGCAGACAGTTACCTGACTGAGCCACCTGGGTGCCCCCACAGCTTCTTTTAAAAATGGAGATGTTGGTGAGAAGAAAGCTGATCAGGCTTTCATCCACTCTGGTGGATATCATCAATACAATTGCCTCCACTCTGAACTCAGTCGTGTTACATGAGAGAATTGACAAGTGTGAATGTGAAATGGAAGTTGGCGATTTCAGAGCTGGAGCACAGTATGAGATAGAGTCAGTAAGAGTGGAGTGCTGCTGCGTGCACGTGAGGTGCAGGGTATGGGAAAGTAGTGTGGGACACTGAGAACCTTCTGCCTGAGGAATGAGTCTCTACGTGGTCATGAGGAAGGAGTGCATAGAAGGAAGTGGAAGGGTGATGATGATGGCTGTTGTCTCCATTGAAATTTTGCTTAATGCTAGCTCCTTCTCTTCTTATGTGGCCCACGTGTATCAAGGGTAGTATCATTATTATGATAGTGCAAGTATATGAAAGATGAAATCCACTTTTGTGGGTCAGTATAGTGGATGTTGTGGTCAGCAGCTCAGATCACCTTATGCTCCATTTTCGTCATGAAGCACTCATTTCCCCAGCTCTGGCTGTGTTGACCAGCCTATGGCTTCCAATGACATCCCTCTTTGGGATCTGGCCCAGGGCCAAGATCATTTCACCCAAATCATGCCCTCTTCTCAAGGTCAGCTTGTGTCCAATGACTGGTCAGTGTGAAGGCACAAGGTCCCACCCCTTGTCTCTAATTGAGATCATTCTGAAAAGCCATTCCAGTTCCAGAGCTCCCCAGGAGATCAGCTGAGGTCTTTGCTGTGACCACCACAATTCCACTTCTCCCTCTGCCCTGTCCTGCTGTGCTCACTCTTCCTCCACAAATGTGCATTCTATTCCTAACTTCCACCAGAACACCTATATCTCCAAGTGCACTCAAACTGCAACACTTGACCAAAAGACAACTGACAGAATGGGAGAAGATATTTGCAAATGACATATCAGATAAAGGGCTAGTGTCCAAAATCTATAAAGAACTTAGCAAACTCAACGCCCAAAGAACAAATAATCCAATCAGGAAATGGGCAGAGGACATGAACAGACATTTCTGCAAAGAAGACATCCAGATGGCCAACAGACACATGAAAAAGTGCTCCACATCACTCGGCATCAGGGAAATACAAATCAAAACCACAATGAGATATCACCTCACACCAGTCAGAATGGCTAAAATTAACAAGTCAGGAAATGACAGATGCTGGCGAGGATGCAGAGAAAGGGGAACCCTCCTACACTGTTGGTGGGAATGCAAGCTGGTGCAACCACTCTGGAAAACAGCATGGAGGTTCCTCAAAATGTTGAAAATAGAACTACCCTATGACCCAGCAATTGCACTACCCTAAAGATACAAATGCAGTGATCCGAAGGGGCACGTGCACCCGAATGTTTATAGCAGCAATGTCTACAATAGCCAAACTATGGAAAGAACTAGATGTCCATCCACAGATGAATGGATAAAGAAGATGTGGTATATATACACAATGGAATACTATGCAGCCTTCAAAAGAAATGAAATCTTGCCATTTGCGACGACGTGGATGGAACTAGAGGGTATCATGCTTAGCGAAATAAGTCAATCTGAGAAAGACAACTATCATATGATCTCCCTGATATGAGGGAGAGGAGATGCAACATGGGGGGTAAGGGAGTAGGAGAAGAGTAAATGAAACAAGATGGGAGGGAGACAAAACATAAGTGACTCTTAATCTCACAAAACAAACTGAGGGTTGATGGGGGGAGGGGGGGAGGGGGGTGGGATTATGGACATTGGGGAGGGTATGTGCTATGGTGAGTGCTGTGAAGTGTGTAAACCTGGCGATTCACAGACCTGTACCCCTGGGGATAAAAATATATGTTTATAAAAAATAAAATTAAAAAAAAAAAACAAAAAAAAAAACCAAAAAATTCTCAGTACTGGCAAAAAAAAAAAAAAACTATGTTCAAATGAATTTGCTCAGTCTCTGATTCTCCTCATCATCAAAGTTCACGTGGTTAATTCTGGGGTCAAAACCATTAAAATTCTCTCTTGTAATGAAAAAAAAAGAACTTAACAGAACATAATAATTTTTAAAAAGAGAGAATCTACATCTTCTCAGCAATACAAACCGTAAAAAAAAAAAAAAGAACTTAACTTTTAACTGTATTTTTATTGAAAAATGAATTTCAAGTTTCAGGCATCTTACAAGGTCTAGATGATCTTTTGAGTTGAGGTCCAGTTGCTTATATCTTGGAAAGACAAAGTCCTGAACCTCAGCTAACTTCCAAGAACATATAAAGGTTTTGTATGAATGCACTTGATGAGCTTGGTCAAGTTGCTTTGGAGGCAAAGCTCAGAAAAATTATTCTTCTCTGTTCCTAGGCGTAAGTGGCTTCTTTCTTCTCTTAACCACAGATATCGCTTCTTTGCTTAGCCCCATTTCCTTTGCGCTTCTCTAACGCATGTCACTCTAACAGCTGTAATTACATTTATGGCACAGGATCACACTGATGAGAGACTTGGAGCTCAATAGGCAGTTGTCAGCAATGGAACCCTCTTCCCTTCCACCATTCCAGTTTTTGTAATTCTTCCCCTCCACTTCCTGGCCTGCTGTTCTTCCCAAAAACCTAAAAATCAAAAATCTTAACCAGCGTCTGTTCAACCTTGGATTAAAACTCGAGATCTAAATAGAAATGGATATTAGCATTAGGAAAAGTATAAAAGAAGGAGGAGACAAGGAGGAAAAGAAAGACATTTTCCAGAGAGACAACTAGTGTATTCCAATCATGACACTTACTAATTTAATAAAATGTGAGACCGTATAAGACAAAAGTGTGCATGCTAATTGTGTCAGCATTCTGGCTCACAGTAGGAATTTCAGAGATTGCAAGGAAGAGCAAATGTTAAGAAGAGCTATGTTCTTTTCTCTTTGTATTATGATAAGGAGAAATAAACAAAAGGTACTCCATAATTTCTTATATAGGGCTATATGCTCCCTCAGCTTCTTCTATTTCTTATTAAGAAAAGACACGGAATGAACTAAATGAGCAAATTTCACTTAAAGTCCTATTACATTTCATTATTGTCCAGTCATGTCATCACCTTGTGTCTATTTGTTTTAGAAAGAATTGTACTTACTTTGAGGAATTCAGCACGTTGGGAGAGTTCAGTTAATTTCCTTTTGTGCACTACTTTGTTTGCGATTGAACTGCTGTTGGGTAGCCTGCAATGACTACATGTCACAAGATGATAATTTACTGAAATCTGACATGATCAAGCATGCAGTGAATTCATCAGGTTTATTTGTGAGTTTGGAACCATGGTAATCAACAGTCAGGCCAGATGTTTTATGGGCTAAAAAGAGATACCAGGCAATGTTGAGTGAGATTATCTAAGTGAGAACACCCACACTCCCTAGGTGTAATGGTGAGCGTGGAGGGTTCAGTTTCATGTTATTAAGACTGGCACTGAAAAAAAAAATCCTACTCAAATCTTTCATCCATAATACAGCACAGAGGAATAATTTCAGCCTGAACTCTGGATGCGACGTAGGAAAGGATAGAGATGCTGTGGCGTTAACTCAAATGAATGGTAGTTTAAGTAGGGCAGAGCAACATAAAGGCAAGAATATATGCATATTCAAATTACCCATCTGCACCATCTACTTACACTTGAGGCATTTTAGCATGCTTATTACCCAGGAACATTTTAATGAGGTGCTCACTCTCAATACCTGAGCTAATTTGCATCTCCCAAAAGATTATTTTTTATATGATTTTAAAAGAAAAGTAAGAGCAGGCTAAATATTTCATAGGTATATTTCAGGGGAAATGCTGTCTTGTCATGAACCATCTCAATGGGTATAGTTCTGTTATTGGTTAGCATGTAAGATTAATGCACACGTCAATAGAGACACTTTAATTAGAAATAAGTAATATAAATAAGATAGAAAGATACATCTTCAAAATATCAGGGGTTTTTTTGAAGCCTTTTTAAAAAATTTAATTTAATTTATTTTTTCAGTGTTCCAAAGTTCATTGTTTATGCACCACACCCAGTGCTCCATGCAATATGTGCCTTCCTTAATACCCACCACCAGGCTCACCCAACCCCCCACCCCTCTCCCCTCCAAAACCCTCAGTTTATTTCTCAGAGTCCACAGTCTCTCACGGTTTGTCTCCCCCTCTGATTTCCCCCAACTCACTTGTCCTCTCCATCTCCCAATGTCTTCTGTGTTATAGAAAATATCAGTTTTTATTGTTGGCTTATTGATGTGGGAAAATAGGAAATTGTGGACCATAAAAGATAAAGGTATAGGTAAAAATAAACGTAGAAATGATGTCTTCACTATTATTTTCTATACGAAACTATACACATTTCCAAGCCTTCAGTAAACTAATTAAACCATTATGTTTCTGATTACATGTTTTAGATAGAGTCGAGAATTTAAAATTGTTACCTCATAGCCTACCATACTGAGGTCGTGATAGGGAGAAGTATGACTTTAGTAAGTTGTGAGCTTGAGTTTTTGTAACAGTTATCAAGTCATAATGGAATAATTATATACAATAAGTAAATTAGGATATCAAAAAGAGGATTTTGAAATGTGAGTATAATTGATGCCTTTGTATGTTAATTGTAAATGTTCAGACATCAGGATGTTTATGATGCTCAAGGGATGACTTATGACACATTTTTTTCCTTAAATGAGAGCTATGCCCATTACATGCATAACTTTTTCTTTTAAAGTCTCCATAGATGAAAAGTATCTTCCCATATAGTCTCATGTATAATATCAAAGTGTTCTAGACCTTAGTCTCCTCCTTTGTAAAATGGAAGATTTTAAAAATATTTCCTTAATCTATTTTGGTATTTTCCAAGTGTATGATTCTTTAACCTGGATATTTTTTCCTTTAAAAAAGACAAGCCTTCTATAACCAATGGATATGTCCAGTGTTTTATTCAGATACTGTGGTTACTATGATCCCAGTACTGTTGTTAAGAGCCAACATTCAACAACAGGGATCCGAAACCATTTTCCAACTTCCATACTGATTCTGTGAAGAGAATACTTTTGTAAAAGCAACATTGTTTGTAGCATCTTTCATCAGAATTCTATATGTTGTCATGGGACTATATCAAGAAGTGTTCTCTCTGTTGTACTTTATTAGGACAATTTTGTATTTACTGGTGGACCTGTCTATCAGAAGAATGCTCACTTGTGTCCTATCCAAATTTACCAAGGTTAGGCAGTTCAGAACTCTTAACTCTGGTCTGTTGCCTCGGTTTGAAGAGGCATGGGCGGATAGCAGGCTGTACTTCAGCTTCTCACTTCCTCACATCAGAATTATAAGATGAAAGATCTAATTTGACCTTGTTTGGGAGAAGCGAAAAAGCCAGCTTTTTTACTTCATTCAGTTTTAGACTCCAGAAGCCAGTGCGGCCACATCACCATAAATGTAGGCAGCTTGTGCTCCCTGGAATTCACCAGACAGACCAGAATCATCAGACACTTTAGCCCTCATTTTTGATATAACATGTAAACAAGTACACAACACTTACTTACTGGTATTACAGCATTATAACATATCTAGATCTATACCTGTCTATACACACACACACACACACACACACACACACACAACTATATGTAAAATTTATTTTTGAGAAAAGTTGACTGACATCTTCATGCTTTGGGGGGGTCTTATGTGTACATATATATACATTTTAAGCGTATATAATTTCCATAGAATTTTAGAATTGCAAAGAATGCTAGAAGGGAATTTAAGGATGATTGAGTGGAAGTCCCTAATGTTATAAAAAGGAACTCTGAGACTCAGAGATGTTGAGTGAATCACTACAAAACCAGTTGTTGGCAAGGCTAGGACTAGAGTAGGGTTGTCTTTTTCAACATACGAACACCATGTCTTCATGCCTTGAATTCAAATGTATTTTAAGAAATGTTTTGAAGCGTTTGTTTTGCTCACCTTAATTCAGGGTCAATTTACCTACAATATCCAGATGCCGAGGTATGTTGAGAGTTTACGAGTTTTGGTCACTAAATGATGCTTGAAATTGAGGCAGCAGAGATCTCCCACACAATTGTACTCACTGCTTATTTTTGTACCAGGTTATAAAACACATTCTTCATTCATTCGTGTATGTGTTAAGTGCACATCTATTTTGAGTGCCTGTTTTGTTCAGTAGAGAGTTACATACCCTTCAGAAGGCAGGAATTTTCCAGCACTGGGCCCAAATTATAGAGTGAAACTTTAGAGAAAAAAAAAAACACAGCATGTTTCCAATCACATCTATTTTTATGCTGTGAACAGTCTTCTTGTACTATGTCATTAAGACCTTTGTGCCTTATAGCTTCAAAATAAGCTTGTTGTGAGCAATATTTTACATCTTTATTTTACATTCCCTCCCAATTTGCTTTCCAAAACACACACATATATCATCACTGTTGAGTCCCAACCCATGGGATAGAGAACACACAGGTGACCAAAAAGAGATGGCAAAAGAAGTTGCGAGGTCATGTGGAAAACAAAATGAAATGAAACAAACACTAACTCCTATTTTCTTTTAAACAAGCAGCCTGGGAGAGGTGTGTGTGTGTGTGTGTGTGTGTGTGTGTGTGTGTGTGTGTGTGTGTGTTTTAACCACAGAGAGAATCCAAAACATCAAATAGCTTAACACTCCTTAAAAAAAATAAAACATCTGTCCCTAGGAGGTGAAAAATTGAGTCTGACTCCGTATCACCAAAAAAACTTCAAAAGCAGTTATTCAACTCAATCACAGGTTGTATCAACATTGGTGATTATATAATGTATCTTCACAATAAGTTATTCTTCAAGGCTCCCAGAAACTTAAGAATGAGTACAGAAATAATCAAGCCTAAGGCCCTATCTATTTTAATAACAGAGGGGCTGTTATTTATTGAATGCCTACCACGTACAAAACTTTCTGCTGGGCCATTCATACATGATCTTCTATCCCTACAACAAAACAATGAAATTGGCATTTTATTTTTATTTTACAATTGAGAAAACTGAGTCTCAGACTCTCATTCTACTAGGCCACCGTGTCCTAAGCATATATAGCTTTGGATATTTTTACTGTAGCAGGAAGGAATGAGAAAATGCGTTCACCATTTCTCAACTCTCTAAACTTCTCCATGACCTTCAGCTAAATCACCTTTCATAGTCCATAAGCTATTCTCTCAGGCTGAGAACCAATTTATCTGGGCCTGGAAACTTGAGTTCCCCTCAAGAAGCTGGGTACTTCCTATCTCCTCAATTACCTTGGATTCCAGTTCCTTTATTATTATGTTTCTTGTACTATTTCCACTTTGGATAACTTTGAATTAGGGGACCAAAGCCAATTAAGGGATTGGACACTTCTGCTTTCTTTCCAATCATGCTGTATACCCCTTCAGTGATTTCCTCTTGCCACCACTGGATAAAGTGCTATGAGCAGCACTGACTACAAACCTCAAAGACTGGAACAACAGACAAGCATTCCGACTCATCAACCACATCTTTCCTCGGGAATACATTAATGACAATCTGGCCATTTCAGGGCACTAGGTTTTTCTTTTCAGAATTTTTAGTACAGATGATGACATTCTTAATGCTGACAGTACTTTATGGGCCACAGAGGTTCTAGTTTTAAAATAATTCTAATTTGGGCGCCTGGGTGGCTCAGTGGGTTAAGCCGCTGCCTTCGGCTCAGGTCATGATCTCAGGGTCCTGGGATCGAGTCCCGCATCGGGTTCTCTGCTCGGCGGAGATCCTGCTCCCCCCCCCCGCCTGCCTCTCCATCTACTTGTGATCTCTCTCTGTCAAATAAATAAATAAAATCTTTAATAAAAAAAAAATAATTCTAATTTATTTTACAGAGTTATAGCCACAGTCACCTGTATGTGGTCCATTGTATATATTTCAAGTATATTTTTACGAGACATGAACCTGAAATTGGTCCTAACCAACAAGTTCCTTCAGGGTCTTTACCTTTCCAGAAATAAAAACATAAAGCATATTTAGCACCTCAGAAGCTCAGTTTCCCTTTAGGCTAGCTTCTAAGTAGGTAGTGAGTCTGGCTATCCTTGGAGAGTAGTCCCTTCCAATATATCACAGTCTGGATTCTCTCATTACATGAAAAACTGTTCTCTCAAGTGTTTTTATATTTGCTTTCATTACATAAGCCTTTGAAAAATTTTCTTTGGCCAAATCTGTTCCTTGAGAATGTTAATTTTCATCCACAGTATAAATCAGTTTGAGAATCGCCATGTGTTTGAATCAAGTAAATAGAAGAGCAATCAAAATACCAAAGTTTGTACTCTGGTAAGTGAGCAGAAGAAATGCTGTCCAGAAATAAAGGAAGAGAGCCATGGTATGAGGATGTTAGACCTTGCAGCTCATCTCCTCTTGCAGACAAGGAAATTAAAGACAAGAAAAATGAAATGATTCACTCAAGTCACAAGGTTAAGTTCATGATTGAACCACAAAGAGAACGCATGTCCTATGAAAGCTGTTTATCCTACCACACCACTTATTTTTATCATTCACTGCACATTTGAGTTACTTGCGGAACTCTTAAAAATACAGATATCTGGGCCTCAGCCCCAAAGATTCTGATTTAATTTGTCTGGGGTGAGAACAAGGCATTTGGACTTTTGAGCCCCTCACCTATACTATTCTGCAGTGCCGCCAAGGATGAGAACTACCAAATGATATCATGGTTCATCTCTAAAAGTATAAGCATAAATCACTGACTTTGAGGCTACAATGGAAATGCCTGTTCTCTTGAATGAATTGAAAGAGACCTTTTCTTGATTAAGTATGTTGGAGGAGTTGCTATGCAAATGGCATGGTTATAAACGAATGTCAGGGTACTGTCAGACACACTTAAGCTATCTGCCTTTGGCTTACAATGAGAGGAATTCTACCTTCATGAATCTCCGTATTTTGAAGAAAATGACTGGTTGTTCCTTATATCATCTGCTTCAGGAAGCCATCACCGAAACTCCTTCCTTCCAGTCTTGCTTAGATGCCCCTCCTATGTCCTATCACAGCACTCTGTGATTCTGTGTTATCGCCCAAGTGCCATCTTGGAAAGAATTGGGATGGGTTTTGTTTGTTTGTTTGTTTGGTTGGTTTTTGTTTTTGTTTTTTTGTTTTATGTTTTTTGTTTGTTTGTTTGTTTTTTGCCTCTTTCTCCTCCTAGATTGTGAGAAACATGAGGGAGAAATCGGTGACTCTTCTTTGTATTTTGGAAACTTGGTGTGTTTTCTGCCCAAGAGGAGATGCTTAATAACTGAATTTGGAGTCCTAAAAACACAATTACGATCAATTTAGTGAAACAAGAGGGAAAGATGTTGCTAATTCAGAATAAAGATAATGGAAAAGAGTGCCTGGTACTAAAAGGACCAAAAGTCTGGCTGCCTCTGCTATTCTCATAAGGAAAGAATGTGATATGTATCATGTCCTCATACTATTAAGTTTACATATGTTGCTTCATTAGATGCTCATTCTGTTATTTCAGAGTAGTTACCACTTCTGATTGCTACATAAGGAAAATATGCTTTCGAGAAAGCGCCTTACTTACATGAGTTAACTAACTTGCCCATGGGTTAACTAACTTGCCCAGTCACCCAGGCAGTGAATGGAGGCAGGTTCAAACTCAAGTTTTTCTGCCTCTGCAAACCTTGCTTTTCTGATTATCCTTAAAACCTCACCTCTTGGTGTACCTGGGTGGCTCAGTTGGTTAAAGGACCACCTTTGGTTCAGGTTATGATCCTGGGGTCCCAGGATCAAGTCCTGTGTCAGGCTTCCTAGGGAGTCTGCTTTTCACTCTGATCCTCCTCCCTCTCATGCTCTCTTTCGCTCTCAAATAAATAAATAAAATCTTTAAAAAAAAACCTCACCTCTTACAGGACTCATTTATTATTTTTTTCCCAGCATATAATTTTGAGGAAAAGGGAATTCATTTAAAATCCCTTATTGTCAATGAATTTTTTAGCCTGTTTCTTGCAATGTTGGCTCCCTAGTGCTTTGAATAGGTTAGCACATGGTTGATGCTGAATAAATATTTTTTGAAACAGGAATGCATGAGTAACTAATACTTTATTCTTAACAAACAGGAACATTTACTCCTACTAATCCGTACTCCTATCACTTCCCCAAGTACGTATAAATTTCTTACACATAGATGGTGGTCCATGATATGTAAACAATTAGTTGACAATTCCATTCAATAAATTATCCTTTTGCACTTCAGATATTTTTAGTCTTAGACTGTGTCAGGAAATGGAGGAGTTCTTGAACTCTGAAATAACAGTTACCTGAAAGGAGAGTTCTGGTGCCTCCCTATAAGGGTCACCTAGGAGATACTGTCTCTCAGGTGTGAACCATACCACTGGAGTTTATGTTGCTATGGTTCATTAATATACTTAGACATTCATTTACAGACAGACTCAGAAGTCAGGATTAGTATCAAAAACTGCCTCTCTCGGCCCAACATTGGTAGCTGGGCTAACTCCCATCTACCTCTCCCACCAGGCTTTTGTCTTAAATTAGTAGTGAGTCTCTGCTCTGTTGCAGCTTTATGATGCCCCTCTTGACTGGCCACTTGCTTCAAAGGACGAAAAATGCTTTTTTTAACTCCACATAAGTAGCCCACAAGGGCCAGTTAAGATATTAGACTCTGGTCAAGTAGGCTGGAATGCAAGGTTATTACTTTCCTTTGAGAGGAAATGGAATTACCAGCTCCTTGAGAGAAGAAGCCTTGTCTTATTTATTGTCCCTGAGGAAACTTCTGTAACCCAAGGGCTACACAGTAGCCAGGAATCATCCTCATACCTCAGATTCTGAATCTGGATACCAGCGGAGAGTTGAGGGTCAGTGAAGGAGGCCACCTGTGACTTTGACAGCTGGGGCAGGACCCGAAGAATGCAGTTTTAAATTGCAACAACATTCCAAGCTCCACAAAATGCAGACTGAGAATTGAGGGACAAGCTGGGGTAAGGAGCACAATTGTTATATGACCTGCTTTGCTCTGTGTTGGCTCGGAGACTAAACTGAGAGGGTCCTGTAGTTATGATCAACTAGTAGGCTGAACTGTGGGGCGCTATGGAGGTTAAAATGAACAGAAAAGAAGACATCACTGACTAAGGTCCCATACTCAGGCAAATCTAAGAAAGTTCACAGGTCTATGGGTTTTTTCCTTGCCTATTCAGACTTTGGGAACCTAGGTCTGAGGCACATTTCCTCTTCATGATAAGGATGTGGGTGAAGAAAGGGCAAGAAAGTAGTTTGGTTTTGTCTTTAAATAAGGAATACCAGGGATGCCGGGGTGGCTCAGTCAACTGGGTGTCTGCCTTAGGCTCAGGTCATGATCCCGGGGTCCTGGGATCAGGTCCCATATTGGGCTCCCTGCTTGGTGGGGAGTCTGCTTCTCCCTGTGCCTGCCACTCCCAACTGCTTATGCTCTCATTCTCTCTGTTAAATAAATGAATAAAATCTTTAAAGAAGTAAATGAGGAATACCAGATCTTTTATTTCTTCCCAAATAGAAAAAGAAACAAATATGCGTGGCATCAGAATGAGAATTTATCTAGGCTGCCTTAAATCTTCTCTGGAATGAAATAAAGAATAATAAACAAATAAAAATATAATTGATCACATTTAGAATCTCTTATGAGGAAGAAAAGGATGGGGGAATTTTAAAATATTGAATTTTCGTATAGTCAGTATGTTAAGGAAGATTCAGAATTTTTTTTTCATCTGAATGTAGAAACAAACCTTTGCCCATTGAAGTTCTTTTAATTTTAAAAATAAACCATAAATTTGCTAGTTTTCACTACAAAACAACATTAATAAAGACAGTGCCATACTGGCATAAAGATGAATATATAAATCAATGGAAGAAAAGATTTATTGCCAAATCATTTTGTCAATGGTACCAAACATTTTAATGGGGGGAAAAAGTCTCTTTACTAAATGGTGCTGAGACAACTGGATATCCACAAGCAAAAGAATAAAGTAGGACCCTTACCTTACACCATACGCAAGAATTAACTCAAAATGAACTGAAGAGCTTAATATAAGAGCTCAAACTATTACATTTTTAGAAGAAAACATAGGTGTAAATCTTCATGAATGTGCATTCAGCAATGGCTTCTTAGTTATGTCACCAAAATAAAAATCAACCAAGGGAAAAATTGATAAATGGAACTTGATAAACATTAAAAAAATTGTATTTCAAAGAATACTCAATAAAGTGGATATAACTCACATAACGGGAAAACAATTGCAAATCATATATCTGAGAAGAGTGTACTATCCAGAATATACAAAGACACCTTATAGCTCACAATAAAATCACAAATAAGCTGACTAAAACAGAAGAAAAAGACTTAAATAGAAAATTTTTTCAAAGAGGATATAAAAATGGTCAATAAAGGGGCACCTGGGTGGGTCATTTAGTTAAGCGTCTGTCTTAGGCTGAGTTATGATCTTGGGGTCCTGGGATTGAGCCCCTCGGTGTGCTCCCCACTCAGTGGAGAGTCTGCTTGTCCCCCTGACCCTCCCCCCACTTTTGTTCTCTCTCTCAAATAAATAAATAAAATCTTTCCAAAAAAGGGTCAACAAATACATAAAGGATGCTAAATGTCAATAGTGATTAGGTAAATGTCAATGAAAACCTCAAAAAAAATACCATTACACCCATTAGAATGGCTACAATCAAAAAGATGGACAACGATACTCATTGGTGAGGACTGTAGAGAAGCTGGACCCCTCAAACATTGCCAGAGGGCATGTAAAATGTGCAGTTGCTTTTGAAAACAGGTTGGCAATTGTTTAAAAAGTTAAATACAGAGTTAACATATAACCCAGCAATTTCATTCCCAAGAGAATTGAAAACATGTGTTTCTACAAAGACAGTTACGCAAATGTTCATAATAACATTATTTATAATAGTCGATAAAATGGAAACGACCTGAATGTGGTATATCCATATCAAGCTGTGGTATATCCATATCAAGCTGTGGTATATCCATTCAGTGGATTGGTATTCAGCAATGTCTGTCAGTTGAAGGATAAAAAAATGAGATGTATTGAAAAGGAATAAGGTACTGATATATACACTGAAAATGGAAAGAATTCAATATTGATACATAATCCCACATGGATGGACCTTGAAAACATTGTAAGTGAAGACTAACTGAATAATATATGAAATGTCTAGAGTAGGCAAATGCATAAAAACAAGAAGTAGATTAGTGCTTGACAGGGACTGGAGGGAAGGGAGGAAAGGAAACTGCTTCTGTGTAAGGACATTTTTGGGGGGCCTGTTTAAAATATTATGGAATTAGATAAAGTAGTGATTTTTGCACTATCTATTAATATATTAAAGAATAATGAATCATACACTTTAAAAGGTTAAATTTTAAGCGACGTGAATTATGTCTTGAGAAAGATGTTATTTAAATATATTAATGGCTCTCTGTAAACCTTCCAGGAAATAGAACGCATTCAGAATGGGTCCTCGAATTTTTCATAAACATTTTTTTCATCCAAGCCCGTTTGTAAGTTTTCCTTCTGTTCCAAAGGAATACATATATATATTCTTAACACATTATCATATTACCAAGGGGGAAAAACCGAGCATTTATAGAAACTAAATACAAATGAGAAGCTTCTTGAGCAAAAACGAGGAATGTTTTGTCACGAGCCATAGAAAAACCAAACTTGTTCATTTAACTTCTTGTGTTCCAAGGTCCATTTCTACTCAGGTGTTTGAGTCTGATAACTGCATAACTTGCGGTCAGAATTACTGGATTCTTCAGCATTCATTTAGAGGAAACTTTTAATACTTGTAGCCATTTGTTGCAAAATAGGAATTTCAGTATTGCTCCAGGTAGTTGGCTTTATGAAATTTCACAGATGAAAGTAGAACACAGTGGGGCACCTGGGTGGCACAGTCGGTTAATCGTCTGCCTTGGGCTCAAGTCATGATCCCAGCGTCCTAGGATCAAGCTCCGCATCAGGCTCCCTGCCCAGTAGAGAGTCTGCTTCTCCCTCTCCCTCTGCCTGCCTTTCTGCCTATTTGCGCTCTATCTCTCTGTCAAATAAATAAAATCTTTTTTAAAAAAGAAAGAAAGTAGAACACGAGAAAGAGAAAGAAAAAAAAAGAATTCTTAGAAATGCTAAGGTCTGGGATAAGAAAGGGGCACCTTTCTTATGCATCTAGGTGGCTCAGTCGGTTATGCATCTGCCTTCTGCTCAGGTCATGATCCCAGGGACCTGGGATCAAGCCCACTTTGGGCTCCCGGCTAGGCTGAGAGCCTGCTTCACCCTCTCCTATGCCCCCTGCTTGTGTTTCCTCTTTTGCTGTCTCTATGTCAAAAAATAAATAAAATCTTTTTAAAAAATACTCATTTCTACCTCTTTGGAGGAACCTGTAATATCCCAAATGGGTTGATCATTGAGCATCACAGAGCAAAGGCACAAAACATCAGGAAATTTCATAAAGATCAGTGGCCTATAGTTTTCTTTTCTTTCTTACTTTTTAAACCAAGATAAACAGGATATAGGGCATGTTCTTTTCTTTAAAAAAAAAAGAGATTTTATTTATTTGAGAGACATAGAGCAAGCATGAGCTGGGAAGGGGCAGAAGTAGAAGCAGACTCCCCGCTGAGTGGGGAACCCGATTCAGGGCTTGATCCCAGGGTCCCAGGATCAAAACCTGAGCTGAAGGCAGACCCTTCGCTGATCTAGCTACCCTGGTGCCCTGGGCATATTCTTTAGTTAATAGCTTTATTGAGATATAATTGATGTGAAATAAACTGTAATATCTGTCTCTAAAGTGTTCAGTTTGGTAAGTTTTGCCATATGTTTACACCTGTAAAGCCATCACCATAATCAAGATAATCACAAATCAACAATTTCAACATCCCCAGAAATTTCCTACTGTTTGTTTGTAGTCCTGTCTTCTTGTCCTTCCTTAAGCATATCACGCTATCTTCATAACTTTCCCTGCTCCCCCAACACGGCACCTGCAAGTCTGCATTCTGTCTCTGTAAGTACTTCATATTTTCTAGAGTTTTATATTAATGGAAACTTATAGAATCTGTTCTTTATTTTCTGACTTCTTTTACTTACATCATTTTGAAATTTGTATGTATTATTTGTATATCAGTAATTCATTATATTTATTTCCTATACCACAACCTTCTTTTTTTTTTTCTCATTCACCTGTTGATGGACATTTGAGTTGTTTTCAGTTTGGGTCAGTTGCAAGCAAAGCTACTCTAAACATTTGTATATAAGTCTTTGTGTGGACATGTGCTTTCATTTGTTAATAAATTAAGTTTTAAAACACACAAACTATGAATATGGCAGTCAGGATTACTTCTACTCAAAAATACTATACTAGAGTTTTTTGTTTTTTGTTTTTTGTCTTTGTGTTTTTTTTACTTCAGGAGGAATTTATTTACTTACAAAACCCTTGCCAAAGAATACCAAACTACTGCTTATTTGAATCAGTCTTCTGTAATAGTTTGTTAAATCATCTGTAATACGATCACATAGTACTTGGTCAACAAACGTAAATTAGTGCTTTTTAAAAATATATATATATATGTATATACTTATATACATACAAATATACATATGTATATATACATATAAACTTATATACATATACATTTATATACATATATAAGTGTGTGTGTGTGTTTGTGTATATATATATATATATTTTTTTTTTCTAAAGTAGGCTCCATGCCAGCATGGAGCCCAACATAGACCTTGAACTCACAGCCCTGAGATCATGACCTGAGCTGAAATCAAGAATCAGACACTCAACTGACTGAGCTACCCAGGCGCCTCTATTTTTAAATATATTTTATGCTAATGGTAGGTACACTGAATCTCCAGTGATCTTTTCCCTTACACTCTGTAGTTTCTATTATTTTTTCACCAAGTGTTTATAAATTATAAAATAAGGCAAAATTACATGAAATTATTATTTTTTTCACATGGATAAGCAATCTTGAGAAAGAACGAAGCTAAAGGCATCACACATTTCAAACTGTATTACAAAGCTCCTGTAATCAAACTAGTACGGTTCTGGCATAAAGACAGACATATAGACCAATAAAACAGAACAGAGGACCCAGAAATAAACCCATGCATATACAGCCAACTGATCTGTGATGAAAACAAAAATACACAGCAGGGAAAGAATAATCTCCTCACTAATGGTGTTGGGAAAACTGATATCCACATGTAGAAGAATGAAATCAAACCCTTATATACAAAAATCAACTCAAACCTGATTAAAGACTTAACTATAAAACCTGAAACTTTAATAAAACTGGAGAATGCATAGAGAAAAAAACTCATTGGCAACTGGCTTTGGTAATAATTTTTTGGGTATAACACCAAATGCACAAGCAACAATAGCAAAAGTAGACAAGCAGATCTATATCAAACTAAAGAGCTTCTCCACCGCAAAGGGACCCATCAACAAAATGAAAATGCAGCCCTCCAAATGGAAAAAAAATATTTGCAAACCATACATCTGATGAAAGGTTCATATCCAAAATATATAAGAAACTCATACAACTCAATAGCAAAAAGACAAATAGCTGATTAAAAAGTGCCCAAAGGGGGCGCCTGGGTGGCTCAGTGGGTTAAGCCTCTGCCTTCGCCTCAGGTCATGATCTCAGGGTCCTGGGATCGAGTCCTGCATCGGTCTCTCTGCTCAGCAGGGAGCCTGCTTCCCCCTCTCTCCTTGCCTACCTCTCTGCCTACTTGTGATCTGTCTCTGTCAAATAAATAAATAAAATCTTTTAAAAAATTATATCATTCTGTAGTAACAGTATTTTATTTTTTAAAAGACTGTATTTATTTATTAAAGAGAGAGAGAGAGATCACAGGTAGGCATAGTGGCAGGCAGTGGGAGAGGGAGAAGCAGGCTCCTGCTGAGTAGAGAATCTGATGCAGGCCTCAATCCTGGGACCCTGGGATCATGACCCAAGCCAAAGGCAGATGCTTAACTGACTGAGCCACCCAAGTGCCCCGAGTAGCAATATTTTAAATCTATTTTTTCATTATGATGTATCTGGATGTGCAGATTAAAAGGAAAAATTGAGGCAAGTTCTTATAAAGTTCAAGCTGAAGATTATCTCTGTAAATCAGTAGCTTTATTATTATTAATTTTAATGAAGTAAGAGATTGGGCCAGAATTCTCCACGTAAGTACTTCAGTGTCTCACTTGACTGTACATGTAAAGGTGTTTACAAATGTCTTTATAAAGTGGATTTGTTGGGGGGGGGTGTGCCTGGGTGGCTCAGTTTGTGAAGCGTCTGCCTTCAGCTCAGGTCATGATCTCAGGGTCCTGGGATTGAGCCCTGCACAGGGCTCCCTGCTCAGCAGGGAGCCTGCTTCTCCCTCTCCTTCTGCCCCCTCCCTGCTCATGCTCTCTCTCTCTCTTTCTCTCTCTCTCTCATTCTCTCTCTGTCTAAAATAAATAAACATTTTTTAAAAAGAAAGCGAGGGGCGCCTGGGTGGCTCAGTGGGTTAAGGCCTCTGCCTTCAGCTCAGGTCATGATCCCAGGTCCTGGGATCGAGCCCCGCATCGGGCTCTCTGCTCAGCAGGGAGCCTGCTTCCTCCCCTCTCTCTCTCTGCCTGCCTCTCTGCCTACTTGTGATCTCTCTCTCTCTCTCTCTCTCTGTCAAATAAAAAAAAAATCTTAAAAAAAAAAAGAAAGTGAATTTGGGCATATGGCCTTTCATAAAAAACACTTGGTCATTTAATATGAATGAACTGGGCATCTGATAAGTTTATCACATTATATTAGATCAAGTTTGGGATGTATTCTCATTTTTCAAAGGAAAGGAAAGTGTTTTGGAAAACATTTACTGAGTTTTCTACCTCAAACCTTCTTTCCATATCTTTTCTTCCTTTGATCATGACAATAATTTATAAGATATTGTCCTAATCCAGCCCAAATTAATATATTGTGAAAGCTTTTTTGTGCCTTTTTACGAAGGTTTTGGCTATCTTCCCAACGTTTGCTGAAAGGAAGAAGGTGGGAATGGGAAGAACTGTGTTACTCACATCCTGCATATATTAGTGTTGGTACATCTTTAAAGGAAGCTCTAGATAAACCATTAATGATAATATTTTATACTTACTGTCTGGTGAGAAACTTCATATATGTTATGCTACAGTAGACGCTAAAATCCTCATGAGAGTCTCAGTGCATAGGTAATAGTATTATCTTCTTTTAACAGAAGGCTTGAGGCTAGAAAAGTTAAATAGCTCGCTCTCAATCCCATGACCTGAAAGAGACAGAGTGGGAGTGGAACCTAATTTGATGAACTTCATGGGTCTTTCTTGAAGGAGGGAGATAATGCTTATTTAACACTTATTTTAAGTTGGAAACTCCGTTAGGTGCATTATAAAATTGTCTCAAAACTTCATCATTACCAGAGGCGCCTGGGTGGCACAGTCAGTTAAATATTTGACTCTGGGTTTCAGCTCGGGTCGTGATCTCAGGGTCTTGAGATCGAGCCCCGAGACAGGCTCTGTCCTCAGTGCGGAGTCTGCTCGAGATTCCCTCTCCCTCTGCCCCTCCTGCTTGTACACTCTGTCGTGGGCTTTCTCTCTCTAAAATATATAAATCAGCCTTAAAACAAAATTCCTAATCATCACTGTACTTCATGGAGTAAGAATCATTATGGCCTCCATTTCATAACTATGTAAATTTCTATAAGGAAACCGAAGTGCAGAGAGGTGTAATAACGGAGCCAATGGCATGTACACTGGAAGCAAGCAGAAGCCCAGGAAGAGAATTTGGGTATTCCTACCCCTAGTCTAAGGTTCTTTCTTCTACGCCACCTCTAACAACCTGCGAGGAGAATTATCTTGAGAAGACATGGACAGCAATCCTCTTTCCTGTGCAATTTGGGATTAAGCTGGATCTTGGTTCTATGCTTTTTCTAGAGCTGTAGTGAGAATTCTGGAGTTTGGGTTTGAAGAAGGGGAAAAACAAAAACGTGTTTGCAACGCTGTGCAAAGCACAGTGAAGTGGTCTAAGCTTTTCCTTTATTGGACCCAAATGGATACCATTCTCTCATTTCTGCTTAAAATGATTATAAATGGAAAGCAAATTCAGTGGCTTTGTAACCAAAATCATATGGAATATTCAGAAGCCAAACACCTTCTTCCTTTTGTCCACAATCTCAGAACAAACTCCTTTGGCAGATTCATAAAATAAGGGACCACAAAACTAACCAAATCTTAATTTTTTTCTTTTGATTTAATAGGCAATAAAGCAACAGCACACTTCATATAAAAGTATACCCATGCTCAGGGAAATGAAGATAAATATGAAACTGAAACAAAACCCAGTAGGAAAAGATTAGAGTTTAATCAACAATGAAGTATGTATATAGAATACCAATGTTTTAGTATTTAGACATTTTTGATATCAGATGATAGCTACTAATCAGCTGCAGTTTTGTTTAAAAAGCTTCCATAATTTATGGAAATATTAATCTTATTTAATATTTAAGGGTGTTCGAGAATTCTCAGAATTGGAAGTTATAATTATAATTAAATAACTGAAATAGGGGATCAGTCCCTAAACCCTTATGTTTGTAAAAAACAAGTTAGATCTAGAGTAAAAACCGTTAGGGGAACTGTACAATTTACTGACACTGAGCTGATGTACTAAATGCCTATTAACTGCCTTTTAAATTTCAAAAAGATTCATATTATGTTCAGTTAATGAGTTAATGGCAGGTCAAAGATCTTATTTCTTTGAATTTCTCAAATTCTAGGTCTTTTTTGTAAAAGCATAATGTATTGGCCTAACACATTTAATATCATTGAGATAATCATATTCAAATACCTGAATTTCATCAAACAAGGTATAATAGTTTATATTGTTCGATGTCTGAGATTTGCATTTCAAATACGATTTATTGCATTTTTAGAATTACACAAATAACACATACCTATTGTAAAAATTTAGAAAATACAAAAATTTGTGAAGAAGAAAATAAAAATTGAGCATTATCTCACTATTCAGAGATAACCCATTGTTATTTTTAGTGTATATCTTTTTCAGGTTTTTTATACTTTTTCTATGCTCTTAGAAAACAGAGAGCTTTCTCCACACATACTTTTGCATCTTGTTTTTTTCCTTCATATGACAATAAATTTACATCTTCCCTCTTATTCACACATCAGCCCACTGTCATCCAGCTTCCTGTCATTCCAATGAAACTGATGAACCAAACAGGCACTTTGTTGTCTTCGTCTTTTTCCATGACTCAAAGTGCACTGTCTGATGTGGTGGCCACCAGCCACATCTGGCCATTAAAAGAAAGTCAGTTCCTCAGTCATGGTAGCCACCTTCATGAAGCCAATAGCCACTTGTGGTTAGTGGTGATTGTGTCAGACAGCACAGATCTAGAATATTTCCATCACCGCAGGAACTTCTTTTGGACAGTGTTATCTCAGCCCTCTGAAACCTATTCTCCTCTAAGTGTCCCCTAGTGTGGTAAATGGTATCACAATCAACCCTGTTAGTTGGCCTATAAATCAAAAGTCATTTTTATTGATATCTTTCCCTCTACTGACGCAGAGAATCTATCTCCTTCTCTTATTTAATAAAGAAGAAATACAGCATGATAAACAAAAAAGTTTATATATAAAGTAGAAGCAAATTAAGTTACAATACAAAGAAAGCAGGTGTTGTCATGTTCATACCCAAAAAAGTCAGAACAAACTGAGCCAAAATCAATATTTCATGTTCATAAAACAGACATTCTGGATGGAAAACATACTTCAGTGACATAAAGGAAATAAAGGAGAATGTGCAAAACGAAAAAGCAGAAAAATCTATATCAGGGGACGGATTTTTCTTCTCCAAATTGAACACATCAAGGTAACCAAAAATGTATGAGATTTTGTGCATTTAGATACTTCATTTAATCACCTTGTTCTAAAATATACAATATTGTACCAGAAAATACATACTCTGTTCAAATATTAAATATCAACAGAAAAGGAGATTTAAAAAAATAAAACAAAACTCCTACACTAGCAACAAAAATTACAAAATACCTCAGAATAAATTTGGAGAGGTTGAGATAGTAGAATAATCATTCCCTTGTCCCAAAGAACCCAGCTCCCTTGAAGCCGAAAGAAGCTTATCCTGTTCTTTGGTTGGTCTGATTCTTGAGTATCAGGTCACGGGTGCATATATTACCATGAAGAGATAAAGCACTTCCCACCTCTCTACAGGCTGGGATTTTTAGTCTAATTGTTTGTAAATCATCCCTTGATTCTTTAAGCCAAGTTTCTGGTAACATTGCCAGTTCAAGGTTTTATTTTATCTTTTTTATCTTTTGGGGGCATCCTTATTTTGGTGGGAGACTGAAAGCGGCTGAATCAGGATTTGCTAGCAAAAAGCCATTATAATTAAAAAATTATGAACAACTGTTGATCTTTTTTTTACCTGAAAGTAATCTTTTCATCTTATGGAAATGACTGTGATAATTATATAATCACTGGGCATTTTAAATATCTTTTGGGAGAAAATAGACTATAATTTTTACACAGCTTCATTAAGATATAATGTACATACCATGAAACCCACCCAGTTAAATTCTACAATTAGTTTTTAGTATATTTACAGAGTTGTGCAACCATCAACATTATCCAATTCCAGAGTATTTTCATCACTCCAAGAAAGAAGCCCTAGGGGCGCCTGGGTGGCTCAGCGGGTTGAAGCCTCTGCCTTCGGCTCAGGTCATGATCCCAGGGTCCTGGGATCGAGCCCCACATCGGGCTCTCTGCTCAGCGGGGAGCCTGCTTCCCTTCCTCTCTCTGCCTACCTGTGATCTCTGTCTGTCAAATAAATAAAATCTTAAAAAAAAAAAAAAAAAAAAAAAAAAAAGAAAGAAGCCCTATGCCCAGTAACAGTCACTTCCTATTTACCCCTAACCTCCAACCCAAGCTCCTGACAGCCATTAACCTACTTTCAGTCCCTGTGGATTTGCCTCTTCTGGACATTTCATATAAACTGAATCATACACAAATAAATAAATAAATAAATAAATAAATAAATAAAACTGAATCACACAATATGTGGTCTTTTGTGTCTGGCTTCTTTCATGTAGCTCGCTATTTTCAAGGTTCATTCCTAAAGTAGCATGAATCAGTACATGATTTCTTTTTACTACCAAATAACATTCCATTGTATGGATATAAAATATGTATCAGTATGTGTCCATTTGGGTCATTTCCACTTTGGGGCTATTATGAATAATGCTGCTATGAACATTCATGTATTTTTCAGACATGAAATTTCATTTATTTGTGTATATACCTAGGAGTGGAATTGCTGAATCATACAGTAACTTTATGGTTAACTTTGTCTCATGGTGGCTTCACTAATTTACATCCCCACCAGCAAGGTCAGAGGGTACCAATTTCTCCACATCCTCACCAACATTTGTTATTTTGTTTTTCTTTCTTTTTTTCTTTTTAAATTCAAGCTATCTTAGTGGGTGTGAAGTGATATCTCATTATAGCTTTGATTTGCATTTCCCTGATGACTAAGGACGTTGAGCATATTTTCTTGTGTTTCTAGGCCATTTACATATCTGCTCTGGAGAAATGTCTTTTCATGTCAGTAGAATAGAATTTTTACAACGTATGGTATTTATTGTCAGCAACCATGGATGAAAAGATAACTGGAAAATACTTGAAAAATAAAATGCTAAGTGCATCATATCTTTCTGTTTTTACCGCATTCTGAAATTCTTTGTGCACCGACCAAAGCCTTTCAGAGATACCATGTGGGATCATTAGAAAACATCCTATTTTTTACCCTATACTCCTGATAATAATGGCCCGTTGATTAAGATTTTTTTATTTATGTCATCTAAATAAAAAGCATGATCAATTTCTTTATTTTTAGAATTTTGAACTAGAAATGCATTAGATACTGTGAATTTACATTACAAAGTAATTTTTTAAAAAACTGTTTGGTCTTGTGAATAAATTCATTTTTAACCCAGGAGGAGACGAATCTATATGTGGCAGGATACTTTTTCCCTTGTTTTTTAATGATCCACTATCTCAAAGAAGATAAGGGAATTACTTGGGACCAACCAACATAATTCAGTCTTAAATTTCTCAGTGTCTCTCTCTATTAAGAAAATAATTTTATTTCCACTACTTTCTTACTGTAACGTCCTTATTGCTTCTCCCTCACTTTGTCACTGAAACCAGAGGGGAGCCTGATTGGGCCATGTGCTCTTACTACCCCCAAGTGGCTTCTAATCGACCTACAGCTGGACTCACTAAGTCCAGGAAACTTAACCACTTTTAGAAGGAGCACATTACCTATTTGGACAACTTTGACCTAATAGAAGATTATTTCTCTACTTTTCCTTTCATTCTGATTTAGCAAGAGAAAGTGAGGACAGGTTGGAAGGAAATCCCATTTGGATTGCAACTGTTTACAGTGAAGTCTATAGTGGAAGTGAAATTCTTCTGCTCTGAAGGCTGCCCAGTGGGCTCCATGGCCCACACTCTCTCTGTCTTCCATTTCTGGTCCCTCCCAGACCCGTTCATTTGCCTTTTCAGTTCATCCACTATCTGTGGCTAATTAGCAATTAGCCAGTAATAAAAATGCTTGCTTAGAGACGAGAGTTAGTGTTCCCAACATTATTTTTCCAAGCACCTGTCTAATATTTTATCTGTCTTCCGCTTTGTGCAACATGACCTTTTTCTTATTAATCAAATTGATCATGCATGCCTTCCTAGAAATCTCTCTACTGATTACCGGTCGCAAATAAGAAATCTACCTTTTGACAGTAAATATTAAAGGAGGTGGAGGGAAGTATTTGAAATATTTTCTGAATTCTTCCTCTCTTAATATGTAGTTAGTGAAGAACATATAGCAGAAAATTCAGTGGCTCATTATTCATGCTTACGTAGGTGTGGACGTGGGTGTAACTATCTATGCTCTTTTCAATTTGCATTACAGTGTAAAGCACAGGCAGAAATACTTATTAACTGGAAGATTAATCTTTCTTTAGTAAGAAAAAAGTTTCAATCCAAGCCTGGAGGATGGGGAATCTAGGGTCACAAAAATTATTTAAAACGAAAACTTAATTCCTATGGAAGTTTGCTGCAGATACAAAGTTCCCCGGGTGTGCTGTTATTCCAGGGAGCCTTACTGTCTGTTCTCAACCACTACCTGCAGGTGGCACCCTTTCCACAAACTAATCTCTCCGGACCCTGAAAGGTAGGCACTCCCACCTGGCCAACAGAACTTAAAGGCTGAAAAGGTCAAACCACTACAGAAAACCGCCCTGTATCACAGAATACCACATATTTTAACCAAGAAAATTCAGACACTTTATGCACACCTCCAAGATGACAGCAAAATGAGAAAAGGAGAGAGAGAGAAAAAAAAATCTCATCTAGCTGCATACCCAAACCTTTAAGGAGAATCAGAACAGATCAACAAAGATGAGCATGTCTAAAAGACTTTCATACTTTATCAAAGAATGAACTAAAACGTTTCAAAACTTCTGCATATTAATTGGACCCGCTCACCAAAGGAGTTACTAGGGAACAAAGCATGTGGCTTCCAAAGAACAACATCTAGAGGACGTGAGGGAAACTGGGTGTGATAGGCAACTAATGAATCATTGAACACTACCTCAAAAACTAATGTGCTATATGTTGTGCTATATGTTGGCATATTGAATTTAAGTTAAAAAAATTAAAAATAAATAAATAAGAGAGTTTTTAAGAAGAAATTATCTTATCATTATTATTACAGCCCCCTACTTAAAATGACCCTTTTAAGAGGTTCCACATCTCTGGCGACAGGTCTGGGCAAAGAGTAACTTTGTGTTACTGCAGTGTCTCAGGAATGTCAAACAGCTCATTTGTTCCTGACTTTCCTCAAGAAACATATTTTATAACCAGTGAAAAAATAAAAGCAAATTTAAACTTTATCTACTCTTGAAATTAATCCTGGATGTAACATGTTTTTGTTTGTTTGTTTTCCTACTTGGGCTCACACAAGAGCAAAATATCAGAGGCCAGGGTTTAGGGTTAGGAGTAGACATGATGATGTTGGGCTACAAAAGTGAAAAGCCACCAATATTGCGATACAGGAAATTAAAAGTTTGAGATTAATTTCTTTGGTAGCAAAGAAATTAACACAAAAGTGCATAAGAGCCTTCTGTGACAAGCCTTGCTTATGTTACTCACCAATTCCCTAAGCCCCTTAAAAGTGTGTAGTGTTTTCTTTTAAAGATTTTATTTATTTATTTAACAGAGAGATCACAAGTAGGCAGAGGAAGGCAGAGAGAGTGGGGGAAGCAGGCTCCCCGCTGAGCAGAGAGCCCGCTGAGAGGCTCCATCCCGGGACTCTGAGATCATGACCCCAGCCGAAGGCAGAGGCCCAAGCCACTGAGCCACCCAGGTGCCCCGAGAGTGTGTAGTTTTATATTTCCGTGACCGCTGGGCTGAACACAGAGCCGGGAAGGAGATGAGGCTTCACAGCCCCTTCTGGTTTTGAAAGGGACAGTGAAGGCAGAGGTAAATGCAAGCCTGCTTTCATAGGCAAGGAAAAGAAAAAGAAAGAAAGAATGTTCCAATTTGTTTCCCTTCCTTACCTTTCAATTATGGATGTAGGCCAGGATTAGCAAACTATAGCCCAGGCAAAATCCAGCCTACCGCTTGTTTCCGCAGATAAAGTTTTATTGGAACACAGCCAGGCCACGCTCCATGGCGGCTTTTGCACTACACCAGCATGGTTTTTTGTGGGTTTTTTTTCCATTTTAAAAAATTTATTTATTTTTATTAACATATAATGTATTATTTGCCCCAGGGGTACAGGTCTGTGAATCGTCAGGCTTACCCATTTCGCAGAACTCACCATAGCACATACCCTCTCCAATGTCCATCGCCCAGCCACCCCAGCCGTACCTCCCACCCCCTAGCAAACCATAAGAGACTAAGAGACTCTTAATCTCACCAGCATGGTTTTTACTAGTTGTGACAGAGCCTGGCTGGCCAGCGACCAACCGGGAAAATAGTTTCCTTTCCTGGCCCCGCACCACGTGATAGTACCCAGGCCCCGCCCCTCCAGGAAGTAAGTCACCTGATGGTCTGGGCTCCCGGTATCTTTCTTATTACGCATATCCTTCCCCTAAGACAGTGTCGGGCGCCTAACTGATGCTCCAAAAGTATCTGTTGAGGGAATGAGTGAATGAAGGTCACCTTGAGCACTTTGAGGCACGTGGTCCTTCTCTCCGTGCAGGGGAATGACGGTGATCCCACATTTTTCAGACCCTTATGTCGGAAGCCTCAACGAGGAGCCTGGAAGAGAGCCAAGGCCAGAGAAGACACTGAAACAGTGGCTTCCCATTGCAGTCACATTACATGCATGGCACAGACACGCCCATCTCTCTTGGAACGTGTTTATGATGACGATAGTCACCATTTGTGAAGTCTCGGGGAGGTGCATCGCGGATTTGTGCGCACCATCTTCTATAACAGTCCCAGCGCTGTTACACAGACACTATTATCATTCCCATGGTACAAATGAGAAATGAAGACTCAGAGGTTAAAGAACATGCTAAAAGACACAGAGAGGTGGGCGCATCCAAGCAGTTTGATCCTGGAAAGCCGTGTAGAAGAAGCAAAATTCATTGTTTCATAAAAGTATCTTTGGCTTCGGGGCGCCTGGGTGGCTCAGTGGGTTAAGCCGCTGCCTTCGGCTCAGGTCATGATCTCAGGGTCCTGGGATCGAGCCCTGCATCGAGCCCCGCATCGAGCCCCGCATCGGGCTCTCTGCTCAGCAGGGAGCCTGCTTCCTCCTCTCTCTCTGCCTGCCTCTCTGCCTGCTTGTGATCTCTCTCTGTCAAATAAATAAATAAAATCTTTAAAAAAAAAAAGTATCTTTGGCTTCATTTTCTTCGTTTTGTTATGATGGTCAGAGTAGTCTCAGAGATTCTTTGACCTGGTCACCGGTTGGCAAAAAGCTTTGCTAAACATAAATACCAACTCCCCTGCTGCCTTCCAGCCTCGTGGCAAGAAACAGAAGTATCCCCTGTGCAAAGTTCTCCAGAAGGTAAATGCTGATGGAAGAGAAGGTGCCGAGGAGGTGAAAACGAATTATGGTTAATAATGGCAGATGCTTCAGAGACAGTGATAAAGGATGTGGACATTGGATTTGATCTTCTTTGTAGAGCAGTTGCCACGCAGGGGTGAACTTTGATACCTATCAGGGGAAGGTTAAAAGGGAATGAATGTACCAAAACCAAAGACATCACAGAGAAAAAAAGGAAACTATAGACCAATATCCCTTATGAATAGAGGCATAGAAGTCCTAAATAAAAAATCGAGAAAACCAACTTAAATTATGCAACATGCAAAAAAGGAGTGTATACCACAGCCAAGTAGATCTATCCCAGTGATGCAAGGTTGACTCAACACGCATAACTCAATTGATGAAATATTCCATACAAATGGCACAGAGAACAATATTTTCACCAGACACAGAAAAAGCATTCAACCAAATCCAACAGCCTTTCATCATAAATGCATTCAACAAACTAGGGATAAAAGGGAACTTCTTCAACCTGGGTAATGGGCACCTGGGAAAAACCCAGAGATACCATCACAATTAATGGTGAAAAACCAAAAGCTTTCCCCCTAAGAGGTTCTAGCCAGAGCATTAGGAAATTCTTAATTCCATTAGGAATTTCTTAATTCCCTCCAAACTCGAGGGAATTAAGAAATAAAAAGAAATAAAAGGAATCTAAATTGGAAAAAATAAAGCAAAACTACCTGTATTCACAGATTATGTGATCTTGTTCACCAAAAAAAAAAAAAAGGAAAAGGAAAAGAAAAAAAGAAAAAAGAAATCCACAAAAAACTATCAGAACTAATAAACAAGTTCAGCAAAGTTTCAGGACACAAGATCAATATACACAAGTAAATTCTACAGTTATGTACAATTGTTTACACTGAGGTCGTATTCCAGTGCAATTCCTATACTATGAATAATCTAAAAAGCAAACTAAGGAAACAATTCCATTAAAAAAATCAAGAAACATGAAATACTTGGGAATAAACAACTAAGAAGGTGCAAAACTTATACAGTAAAGACATTATTGAAATAAAGCCATATGTAAACATAAAGGCAGCTTGTGTTCATGAACTAAAAGACTAATATTGTTAAAATTTCAATACTGTACACCTGAAACTAATATAACACTGTATGTTAACTAACTGGAATTAAAATAAAAACTTAAAAAATAAAATAAATTTTAAAAATTGCAATACTCTCAAAATTTACCTACAGATTTACAACAAATCTTATTGAAAGTTCAGCTGTATTTTTTTTTGTAGATATGGATAAGTTGATCCTAAAATTCTTAATGAGTTATAAGGGTCATGGAATAGATAAAACAATTTTGAAAAAGAACCTGGTCAGAGGATTAACTTTCCCAACATCAAAACTAACGGCTATATATAGGGCACTTTTGTGACTCAGTTGGTCAAGTGTCTGCCTTTGGCTCAGGTTGTGATCCCAGGGTCCTAGGATCCAGTCTTGAGTTGGGCTCCCTGCTCAGGAGGGAGTCTACTTCTCCCTCTACCCTCTCCACCATTCATGATTTCTCTCTCACTTTCATGCTAATAAATAAATAAAATATTAAAAATATTTTTAAAATATTAAAAATAATATTAAAATATTAATAAAATATTAAAAATATTAAAATGTGTATATATGTATATATGTGTATATATACATATGTATATGGAATTTTCAATTCTACATTGAATTATGAACTATGAATTCAATTCATAGTTCATAATTCAATGAATTATGAATTTCATAATTCCATTCATTTGATATATATATCAAATATATATTCCATATTTGATTGATATATATATTTGATATATATATCAAATGAATGGAATTGAAAATGCAGAAATAAGCCTACTACACATTTATGGGCAATTGGTTTTCGACAAGGATGTCAAGACAACTCAAGAAAGAAGAATGTTTTCAACAAATAATGCTCTCCGACAACTGGATATCTACATACAAGAGGATGAACTAAGAGCCTTGCCACACAACATGCAAAAATTGACTTCGATTGTATCAAAGATCTAAACGTAAGAGTTAAAACTATAAAATAGTTCACAGAGAACATAAGTGTAAATCTTCATGAACTTGGATTTGGCAATGTATCTTTTCGGGAACATATTCTTAGATATGACACCAAAAACAAAAGCATAAACAACAAAAGAAAACATAAATAAATTGGAATTCATCAAAATTAAGACTTTTGTGCTTCAGGGGTGCCTGGGTAGACTCAGTGGGTTAAGCCTCTGCCTTCAGCTCAGGTCATGATCTCAGGGTCCTGGGATCAAGTCCTCCATTGGGCTCTCTGCTCAGCAGGGAACCTGCTTCTCCTCTCTCTCTGCCTGCCTCTCTGCCTGCTTGTGATCTCTTTCTGTCAAATAAATAAATAAAATCTTTAAAAAAACTTTCATGCTTCAAAAGACACTATTAAAAAGGTGAAAAGGCAACCCATAGAATGATGGAAAATATTTGCAAATCATATGTCCAATAAGAATCTAGTATCCAGAGTATATGAAGAAGTCCTACAACTCAATAATGAAAAGACAAATAACTCAATTTGAAGATAGACATAGGATGTAAGTAGATATTTCTCCAAAGCAGATTATACAAATATCCAATAAACACATGAAAAAGATGCTCAATACCATTAGTCATCAGAAAAATGCAAATCAAACCCACAATCGGAGACATTTCACACCTACCAAGTGTGTCTGTCAAAATGACAAATAACAAACACTGGCAAGGATGTGGAGAAGTTGGAACTCTCATATATATAGCTGATGGGGATGTTGTAATGTGCAAACACTTTGGAAAACAGTTTGGCAGTTCCTCAAATTTTAAACATCATGACCATATGACACGGCAATTCCACTCTTAGGTATATATCCAAGAGAATTGAAAACATGTCCACACAAAAATCACAAAAACATGTACGCAAATATTCATGGTAGCATTATTCACAGTGGCCAAAATGTAGAAACAATCTCAATGTCATCAACTGATAATCATAGAAACAAAATATTGTATATGCATAAAATGGAATATTATTCAACTATAAAAGGAATGAAGTGCTGACTTGTATTATAACTTGGATGAACCTTGAAAATGCTATACTAAGTGAAAGAAGGCAAACACGGAAGGCCACATATTTTATGATTACATTTATTCAGAATGTCCAGAATGGACAATTAGTGGTTGCTGGGCTTGGGGTCAAAAGGGAGATTGGGTAGTGACTGTCAATGGGTATGGGGTTCCTTTTTGGGGTAATGAAAACATCCCAGGATTGGGTAGTGATGATGGTTATAAATATACCAAAACCATTGACTTATACACTTAAAAATGGCAAATGTTATAATCAATTACATCTCAATTTTTTAAAAATTTTATTTATTTACTTGTGAGAGAGAGAGAGAGCGAGAGAGAGAGCGAGTGCACAACCAGTGGGAGCGGCAAGCAGAGGGAGATGCAGGACTCATCCCAGGACCCCAGACCCGTGACCTGAGAGTACAGACACTTAACCAACTGAGCCATCCAGAATTCCCTACATCTCAATTTTTAAAAAGGAATTGATCATGAGGAAATGGGGAAAGAGCATATATATTGGAAGTTGAATCATTCTGAAACTAAGATATGGTAGAAAACTAGAACAATTCCTAGATAGGGGATCAGGGTCAACTAAACAAATGACAGAATGGGGAAGCTGAGCTATGCTTGAAGGTGTAAGGAACCAGAGGTGAAACAGAAACTGAAAAAAATTGGATGGAGGCAGAGAACACACATCTATCGGCTTATCTCTAATTATAGCAGAGAAAACTAGGGTTGCAAGAGTGTAGTTGCTTTCCTTTCTATGTAGCATTGGTAGCTTCTGATCCCAAATGGAGGAAAGGGCCAAATGAGCCAATTAATCTTCCCGTGTGTAATATTTATGGTATGTATGCATGACTTCGTTTCTTTGTAGCAAACACCCACAGAGATTAAAAGGTTGTTATTTTGTGATAGATGTAACACTGATAGCATCCAAATAAATGAAAAAAGAGGAAAATGAGTTGAACTGGGTTTACGAATTTTCCAATGTTGAAAGGGAAGTAAAAAGCCCTTGTAAATACTGTACGTTGATGCTGTATATGGTAAAGGCAAAATATTCTTATGTATTCAGAATAGCAATTTTTCTCATGCAATTTCTTCTCAAAGCATAGATCATTTATAATCGGTTTGCATGGGAAAGCTTTTCTTTTCTGTGAACATGTTATTTAATTGCCTTGAAGTTCTATGGGAGTGAGCAGAGACCCTCCACAGCAGAAAACCGAATCCAAAGCTGGAAACAGATCTTACAAAAGGAAAGAGAAAAACACAAGTGTAGACTAAAATGATGCATTCTGGCCTCTTTCTGCACAGTGACAACACCACCTTTTCACATTAGTGACTTGACAGGAACCAGATCCCAGAAATCTGTCTGCGTTGTGTAAGGGAGGAAAAATAAATTTCCATCTACCCTTCTATGTTCTTGGCTGAGAGCCCTCTATAATAAAAAGACAGATTAAAAGGAGAAAAACAAACAGAAGTTCAATAGCATGTATACCTCCTGTATATCTAGAACACACCAGGAAAACTGAGTCACTCCCCAAGCCATTTCTTTACACACCATCTCTAGCTAAAGGCAAAAGATGTTGGGTGGGGGGACCAATTACAGGAGGTTACCAGGAAAAGCCCAGGAAATGAATCCATTGATAAGAATTTCTAGACTTAAGTCCATTGATAAGAATTTCTAGAGATTGAGTCATCCTCTTTCTGGTACATCCAGAAGGACACCCTTACAAATGGAGATCTCCCTTAGAAGTGTAAATGTCTCCTACAAAAGGGCTACTTCTACTCATTTTTTGGAGTTTTTACTTTGTCTCCTATTTCTTAAAAGTAATCAGCCTCAAATAATCATTATGCTAAAACAGTCATCTTTGGAGGTGGCAAATTCTGCTCCCTTTCAAAGTGGAATGAGTCCCAATTATGACAAAAACTGTAGAGAAACCCGGATTTTGGATTCTTCAAAGGACAGAAGTTAATCAAGGACACCTACCTTTGTGTGTCAAATATTTCAGCAGTTTTCCCTTCATACTCTTTTAAGTCTTCAGGTAATATAGAAATATAAATAGACCCATTATCTTGTCTTGGATTAATACATGCTACTATCAACAGGGCATTAAGAATGTTTGGAAGTAAGCCATCATTGATTATGTAGAACATCTTCCCCACTATTTCCTTACCAATTATAGTCAAAATTTTAAAATCCCTATGATACATCAGGAGAGAGAAGCATGCATATGCTCGTGTGCATGGGCGCACGCTTGCACACACACATGCAGGTAGAAAGAGAGATGGATTTTGACTGTCACTGGAACATTCTCGTTCTCTCACCCTATAGCAGAGCTGTGTGATAGCGCAAAGCAATCTGTATGTGGGTGTGCTGCTATTATGCCTGTCCTAAAATAAGCCCAAATACATTTGAAGACAGAATTTCAAAATCTTGAGAAGCTCTGAAAACTCAGCAGGATTGATTTTTAAGAACTTCTGATTAAGAAATGAGTTTTGTAAAACAGATTTCTGTCTAGTTTAGAAGACACTCTGCTGTTTAACTCTACTCATTTCAAGCTAATCGAGTTTGGCATTTCACTAATTAAAGTCATTTGGAGCTTAAGCACATTTTCAGAAATTTCAACAGATTGAAAATTCAAGACATCTATACATTACTGTCTTCCTCTATCTTCTTAAATTTAGCTCTTTCTAATTCTATTCTTGAACAATGCATCTACTTCACTATTACCTCACTGATTCTCATGTCCCTTAATAATTGTGGAATTATTAATTATAATTATAATTAATTATAATGATCTGGAGGTAGGAATGGGAAGCAAATTGGCTTTGGTGCTTTCAAAATTCTTTATTCAATGCTTTTTATTTGTCTACTATTATCCTTTTTATTATTCTTCCTTCCCTCCTATTTATCATTTATCTCTCCATCTACCTATGTATCTATCTAGTGTTGGGGAGAAAAATTTAACTCTACCCTTTAAAAGTTTTCTGGTTGACTTAAGAATTAAATTGACATGAGACAGATTAACAAGAGAAAATTAAATTAAATTTTATTCATATGGGGACTCCACATACATGAGAGGTTCAAAGACAGGTATAATGAGGTATATATGCCATCCTGAGCTAAGGAATGTGATAGGGACCTGGGGTTTCAAAGGGTAGAGGGCAATTCATAGGGCAACAAAGAGCAAATGTTTAGTAATTAAATGTTTGCTCTATCATGTAGCTGAGTCACTGGATAAAATTTATCTCTGATAATGATCTTTATTTGGGGAAAGATCCCACTTTAGTTTCTTCTAGATAGTTAAGGAAGGGGCAAAATTTCTCTTAGGCCCACAGGGTCTTGGATGCCTTCAGCTCAAAATAGTCTGCATATCAAAGAGGTGTGTCTTGGGAAGGCCTGTTTTGAAACCCTCTACTAACTAGCTAGCTCTCTCTATATTATGTCCTATGCTTCATTCCAGAAAAGACGTTATTCTTAGCTGTCTATTAAAGAATCCCATATTCTAGTGTATGAATATCTGTAGGCTATTTTTTTTAAAGTGTTTGACTTTTTAAATTATTATTTTGACATAGAACTTGATACAAAATATACATATAAACATATGTAAGTTGTAAAGCACAAGAAAATGAAAACCCATGGGCCCTCAACTCAAGAACGAGAACATTATCAACATTGTGTCTACATACGATTGACTTCTCCTCTACTTTCCTACTTCTTTCATAAGAAATAACCATGATCCTGAATCTTTGTTTAATATTCTCTTGCACACTTTGCATTCACCCACCCAAATATTTAGTTTTGCATATATTTCAACTTTAGAAATAATGTTATGTTGTGCCTTCTTTTTTCCATTATTATATTTCCAAGTTCCATCTAGGTTTTCATGTATAGTATTCCTCATTTTTTTTTCTGCCATATAGCACTTAATTATTAATACGCTACAATTTGTCTCATCTGTTATGAATAGATATCAAAGTTGGTCTAGGTTTTCATTTTTTATTTCTATGAACCAGAGTGTTGGAAGTGTTATTATACATATCTTCAGGTGTATGTGTGTAAGAATTTCTCCAAAGTATGAACATGCAAATGAATAGCTTGACTCTGAAGTAGCCTTACGAAATAGTACCAATGGCTTAAAATACCACCAGCAGTGGGTATTGTCATACTGTCTTTAATTTTTACCTGACCAGTAGGTATGATGGTCTCAATTTGTATTTTATTGTTTACTAATACAATTGGACATATTTTCATATCTTCATCTGTCATTCTGTTTCTTTATCTATAAAAAGGCTACTGCTGTCTTTTCCTGTTTTCTATTGTGTTCTTTCTTTTTCATATTGACTTTTATATATTTTAAATATATTCATCAAAATCATTTCTATTAATCTATGTAGCATATATCTTCTCTTAGGTGGTGGCTTGCTTCTTTATTCATTTTATGACATAATTTGATAAATAAAGTTCTTAATTTTGATGTAGCAAAATACACTCATGGTCTTACTTTAATGTAATCAAGTTTATCATTTTTAAAAAATGATCAGCAGGCTGTGTCTCATTTAAAAATCTTTCCCAATATTTAGCTGAGAAATTTATTCCCCTATACTTTCTTCTGGATATTTCTTAATGTTGGCATTCACATTTGAGTCATGAGTCAGTCTGAAACTCATTTTTGTGAACCATGTAAAAGGATCCAATTTCATGTTTTCATATAGAAAACCAATTATTATAACATAATTTATTGAATAATTTCTTCTTCACCCAGAGATCTGCAATACCACTATGTCTGCCATATAGTAAAGATACATGCATCTTTTGATCTCTGGCTCTTCTAGTCTGTTCTAGTTTTATTTCTTTGCACTGTGCACTGCTTTGAATAAATATATACTTTTTATTAAATATAACAGGCATGTTTCCATCCTATTCCTTTTTTTTTCTAATATGTCTTAGCTACCCTTAGTCTTTCATTTATAGACTTGTATATGCACCAAACCACATGCTAGAAGTAACTCACCAAGGACAGGACTGCAAAAATTATTAATGGAGTTTTGAACACGATTGGACTGAATCTCTAGACCAAATTCAGGAGAACTGAAATACTGATAATTCTTAACATACCCATCAGCATGATATAGCTATCCAGTGAAAAACCTTGAGGTGACTGGGTGGCTCAGTTGGTTAAATTAGACTCTTGGTTTTGCCTCAGGTCAGGTTCTCAGGGCTGTGAGATGGCGCCAGGGATGAGCCCCATGTCAGGCTCCATATTCAGCGGGGAGTCTGCTTGAGACTCTCTCCTTCTCCCTCTGTCCCTCCCTCTGTGTTCTCTCTCTCTCAAATAAATAGTTATTTTAAAAAATTAAAAAATCTTTAATGACCTTCAAAATGTTTTGTTATTTCTGCAAACAGAGAAAATCACAAGGCAATTAGAATAGACCTTCCTATTGATGGTCCAGATGTTAGTTTTTGCAAACAAGTAGTTTTAGATAACTATGACTAAATGATTAAAGCACATGGAGGAAAAAGATGGAAAGGGAAAGAAAGATGAATAATTGGACAGAGAATTAGAATCTATAAAAAGTCAAGTGGACACTCTAGAACAGAAAGAAAAAATCTAAATTAGAAAATTATTAGGTCCTGGGGCGCCTGGGTGGCTCAGTGGGTTAAGCCTCTGCCTTCGGCTCAGGTCATGATCCCAGGGTGCTGGGATCGAGCCCCGCATTGGGCTCTCTGCTCAGCGGGGAGCCTGCTTCTTCCTCTCTCTCTGCCTGCCTTTCTGCCTACTTGTGATCTCTCTCTCTATCCAATAAATAAATAAATAAAATCTTTATAAAAAAAAAGAAAATTATTAGGTCCTTTAACAGTATACTACATTTGAACAGAATCATGGAAAGAAAAAAAAATGAGGGGGGGAAGGACACAGGGCAGTTAGAAATTAATCACATGAGCAAAATATGTATAACTGTCCTATAAATAGAGGAGAGCAGGGTGCCTGGGGGGCTCAGTTGGTTAAGTGTCTGCCTTCTGCTCAGGTCATGTTCCCAGGGTCCTGGGATGGAGCCCTGCATTGGGCTCCCTGCTTAGCAGGGAGCCTTCTTCTCCCTCTGTCTGCCATTCTGCCTGCTTGTGCTTGTTCCCCTCCCCTCCCTGTGTGTGTTGAATAAATAAATAAAATCTTAAAAAACATAGAAGAAAGAGAGAAGAAATAGGAAAGAGTATTTGTGGACATAGTGGCCCCAAATTTTCCAGATATGATGAAAGTCCTCATTCCACACATTCATAACAATCAGCAAACTGCAAACAGGATAAATGCAAATAAAAAAGTTTATCATAGTCAAACTGGAAAATTAATGATGAAGACAGAATCTTCAAAGTATTTGGAGAAAAAAAAGATGTATTATCTTCAGAAGAAGAACAAAAAGATGGAGAAATGATATTGCAATAGAAACTATGAAAGCCAAAAGCCAATGCAATGACATCTTTAAAAAAATGCAGAGAGAGGGACGCCTATGGGGCTCAGTCAGTTAAGCGCCTAACTGTTGATTTCACCTCAGGTCATGATCTCAGGTTTCTGAGATCAAGTCCCACATCCGGCTCCACGCTCAGCGTGAAGTTTACTTGAGATTCTGTCTCCCTCTCTGTCCCTCCCCCTATTCTCTGTGTCTCTACCAAATAAATAAATAAATAAATAAATAAAGTATTTTTTTTTTTAAATGCAGAGAGAAACACTTCTAACATAGAATTCTAAGCCCAGGAAAAGTAGCCTTCAAAAATAAATGAAAATCAGGGCATTATCAAACACACAAAAGATAAAAGAATTCATTGACAATACACCTGTATTCATGAAATCCTCAATGAAGTTCTTCAGACTGAGGAAATGATTCCAGGTAGATTGTAATCCTTGATTTCTAAATGTTTTGTGCTCCAAGCTTAACTTTTAGGCCTTTAAAATCTTGTGGGAAAACCTGCTGCCACTATATTTATCCTCTGATTACTTTACAGTTCCTGTGCTGCCCATGACTGTTTAACTATATAAGGATTTTCTACACCAAGAAGCTTCAAGACATAATCTCTAATCCTTCCAAACTGTCTGGAATGTTAATCTGTTGTAATCTTTTGCCTCTTGCATGACAGATCTTGTCTAAAGTAGATTCCACATTTTTAGATGAACAGGCACTAATTCTAAGGATATTTTCTCAGACAAGTGGAGGATAGGTAGAGATAACAGTTTCCTTTAAAAGTGTTTGCATTTGGAGATTAATATGATGTTCTTATGTACTAGTTAGCATGGCTAGGAGGAGATTGAACTATCAAAAACAGAGCCCCGACAGCCTGTCCCAACCAGTCCCTCCATTGTTGAGTGGTGTAAATTGACCAGTTAGTACCTAACATTTAGAATGTTTGGTCCCACACATTTGACATAAACATTTCTTAATCCACTATTTTGAATAAAATAATATCATGTAAAACAAATGTCTCATATTTGTTCTTATTTTGGATGTGGTACGTTTCTACAGAGTCAACTGATTTTGACCGAATTTCATTTATAAATAAAAGCTATTGTTTTCAATTTAATATATGAGTCATTCTATTATGCTGAAACTAAGCAATAGCAAATCAGTTTCCATATGAGCATATCCTCTGTGTGGCTATCCCCAGTGCACAGAACCTCCATCCTTCGACAGAATTGATTACCATATTGGAGAGGACACAGAGCCTTAATATGGCTGCCTGCCTCGCCCTGGTATGTGAAGTAGGTACATAGCAGCCAAAGATCCTCTAATTCTGGGAAAAACCATTTTAAATGTGTTTTTGTTGATTTGTCTGTTTATAATCAGGCCATCAGTGTAGTGTGATCAATTGTTCATTTGTTTAATTATTTCTTCATACACCATTTATTGAGAAAATGCTCACATAATATTAGGTATAGAGAGGTCGCTTTGCTTTCATATAGAGAAGATCTGGCTTCAAATACTGACTCTGCTACTTATTAGCTAGTCAGTGAGATTTGGGGAAAAAAAATTCTGTGAGACTCAATTTTCTCCTCGGAAAAATGTATATCACTACCGTTAGAACAAAGACACTTTTGCCTTGTATTTCCATTCCAGGACAAGCGAAAGCCTAAGAAAGTTTTATGCATGAACTTTAGTCTACAACTCTATGTATATCATAGCAGGACTATCTTCTTATCTTGTCACTTGAATGAAATAAAAAAAGAGCCACAGGATTGACAGAAACTGAACATCAATATTCATGATGTTATTACATGGAGACAGAGCATTTATGATATTTTCTTAAGCTGTTATGTCTGGTTTATAATGAGTATCCCAGAATAAGCAAAAGGCTAGACTTCCAAGTCTCCAAAGAACCATTCAGCTCTATGCATCTGTCTGAATTTAAATAATGACGCTCCACATGCACAAAGAGGCAGCTCGAGGAAAAGGGAGCTAAGAAAATAGTGTGCTTACATGGAGAGATTTTAAGAGCGAGTCTTCTGCTTGTTAATATCCAGTGTTGGTAAATTCACACAGAGATCTGTCTATGACATAAATGATCACCGGAAGTCCAGTGGAATGAAACCCCCTGGTGCCCTCTGGGTCCTGGAAGAGGGCCAAGATAAAGTGGAGTTTGGTGTTCTAATTGCTGGGGTACTCCAGCAGTGTCTGTCTGCAAACATCAGATCTTTTAGAAATGTCGGAGTTGTATTGGAAGCCCAGTCACACATTCTTTAAACACAGGGTCAGAGAGAGGCAGAAAGAAGCAGAAAGCGATGGATACAGGCACGAAAGTATCCTGGCTCCTTTACTCCTCAAAGGACCTGGTCTAAGGTAGTATCTAATCGTAAACCTAGAACTTACTCATCATCAGGATCCTCTCAATAGAAAACTTTCTGGAAATATCTCTGGGAAATGATAGTATTTTCTCAGGAATATTAAATGTATACTGCCTTTTTCAACATGTGGAGCTGCTGGATTCAACTGTACAGTCAGCCTATGGCAATTTAAAGTTATCTATAGGCACACAAGCAAAGATTTATCTGTGGTCAGGACCAAAGAGCCCAATCTGAATGCTTAAGGTGAGTGCAGAGAAACCGACTTTCTGTGGGCCAAGGATCTTTGGTTCAAACAAGAAATCATAGGGTAGACCTCTCCCAGAGTTCTTTTCCCCTTGAATAAATGCTACCTAATAATAATCTGGCCATCAGAGCAATTTGTTCGTTCAAAGAATGCTGCCACACACAAAATCTCATTCCCAAGTCTTTGTTGCATACGTTACAATTTTTAATATAATAAAACTCCAGGACAAATAATGTATACCTTTTCTACCTGTAGCAGAAACTATTTACAGTAGTTATAAATAAAGAATGATTTCTTAGGTGCATACCGTTATTCTTTCTCTTAGGCTGAACATGTAGATAATGTAAGTAAAATGGTGTAATGGGTGTGTGTGTGTGTGTGTGTGTGTGTCTATGTGTGTGATGTTCATAGCTTCCTATCATTTCATAATCATCATCATTGTTTCTTTTGCTAGATCATTCAAAACCTTAAGATGTAGAAGTGGCCTTGTAAAGAAATTGTATAGGGCAGTACCTGCCCTTTCTAATCACTTTGTTGTTTTCATATATACTTTCTGTGTTCAACCTCATGTTTCCTCACTTGGACACTTTACTTACTATGAAAATTGCCCCTCTTCTCTTTGTCTTAACAGGATTCTTGGTTTCTCAGTCCAGTGATTTAGCTCAATAAATGTTACTGAGCCTTACAATTTTCCAGGTACTTGAGCTGCTGTGGTTAATAAAACGTGCTTCCTAGACTCAAATAGCTCAGAACCAAACTGGAGAAAGAAACACATATTTTTGTGTCTAACACTGACACATAGAGGCACCATAACTGTTCTAGCACACTGAACATGCAAAATTCAATAGAAAAGTAGATTATCTTACACAGCAGATTTTAAGAAATGTAAAAATTTCTTTTCATTAATTTTCTTCATCAATTATAGCTCAATACAACCGTGGAACTTTCTACACTTTTTTCCCCTTGGTATGCTTTCTTTATATCATTCTCTTTTTTAAGATTTCATTTCTTCATTTGACAGAGGAGAGAGCAAGCATGAGTGGGGGGCAGTGGGAGAGGGGGAAGCAGGCTCCCTAAGAGCAGGGAACCTGATGCAGGGCTCAATCCCAGGACCCTGAGATCATGACCTGAGCCAGAAACAGGGGATTAATAGACTGAGACACCGAGCCACCCCACCTCTTTTATATGTTTCTGTTGTGCCTTTCTTGGACTAAGATTCTTTGGGGAATGTTACAAAGCTTAGGACTCCAGGCTCATTATCTAACAACTCTTCAATATATGCAATTACTAGCCCATAGTCACTATTAGGGGTCTCTTAGGGAGCTATTAGAGGTCAGTTAACCTGGGCTGTTAAAAGTCAATTAAAATGAAGGTCATCAACGTTCCTGATAACCTCAGGATCATCTCAGTCAGTGTACTCCAACATTAGCTACACAGTGGAATCACCTGGAAAACTTTTCAAACTATTGATGCCTACATGCTTCTACCACCATCCCCACTCCCACACCAAGATTCTAGTTTAATGATCTGGGATGCTCCCCAGGTCTTTCTAATATGTAGCCAAGAAACACTGCCTAACTCTATACTATTTCCTCTGATTTACATACATTTTTCTTCCCCCATACATAAATGAAAGATTATAAATATTGATAGCTTCAAGACCTCTCCATCCCCATGTTCAGAGCACAAACATTCCTCATGATAAGTTTCTTTCAAATTATGGGCTTCCTTGTCTTCTAGGTTTGTGCAGTGACATCAAAACAGGCCAGCAATTTTTCTTGTACTCTTTTTACTAAGAGAGGAAATCTATGTCCCTTTGCCTTGAATCTGGGTTGACCTTGGTTTTATACCTATTATAAGTACAATATAGCAGAAATGCACTGTGCAATTTCTCAGGCTATGTCAAACAAAACCATAATGCCTCTGGCTGGTTCTCTCTGAACAACACTTGATACCCTGAGTCACCATCTGAGAAGTCTTACCATCCCGAAGCTGTCAAAGAGCTAGGCCACATGGGGAGATCACCTGTGGCAGTCTGACCAACAGTTCTAGTCTTCAGATCAACCCAGTTTAGGTGTAAATCATGTAAGTAAAGAAGTTTATAGCTGATTTTTCTCCTCCCCTACTACTGAGTCACCCATGTCTTTGAGTCTTTCCAGATGAAGTCTCTGGTATGGTGAAACAGATCAAGTCATTTCTGCTATTTCCTGTTCAAACTTCTGACCCACAGAATCACGAAAAGGTACAGAATTTGACACCTGGAAAGAGGATACTGCCAAGCCAAAAAAAAAAAAAAAAAAAAAAAAGCCCACGTGGTGGTGGCTGTGGGACCATGCCGGATAGAAACTGGAATGTTCTTGAGACTATTGGTAGGAGTCTGATGCGGCCTCAAGGAGGCTCTCAATGTGGGATTAAAAAACAGTGGGGAGGGGGCGCCTGGGTGGCTCAGTGGGTTAAGCCGCTGCCTTCGGCTCAGGTCATGATCTCAGGGTCCTGGGATCGAGTCCCGCATCGGGCTCTTTGCTCAGCAGGGAGCCTGCTTCCCTCTCTCTCTCTCTCTCTGCCTGCCTCTCCATCTACTTGTGATCTCTCTCTGTCAAATAAATAAATAAAATCTTTAAAAAAAAAAACAGTGGGGAAAATGTAGTTAAAAGCAGGCGGAAATGAAATTCTTGATGTGTAGTGGCAAAAGAGTTTAACAAAACTATCATTTATGGCTGTGTGGAAAATAGAAAAGATGTGTCATATGAACGGATGGTCTTGCTGAGTGTTTCCTTGTAGAATGTCAAAAGCATCAGTTGTATTTTTCCTGTTAGTTGAGTATCATAAGGTATGTTTAGAAAAAAGCAAGATGAAGAAGGAATTATTAAGTTTCAAGCACAATTTACAAGAAATACAAAAAATCAACAACTTGCCGTTTTTGAAAATAAGACTTTTTATAACTATCAGTTTTCCCAACAGAAGGTTATCAAAGAAAGGAAGTGTTTGTATTAGTCAGCGTTCTCCAGAGAAACAGAACAAATGGGATGTCTGTCCAGCTATCTCTCTACCTACACATACACAATATATATGAATATATATTTATACATGCATATATATGTGTATATATTATGTGTACATATGTACACATATACATATATGTATGTCTATTAGTTATAAGGAATTGGCTCACATGATTATGGAGGCTGGTAAGTCTCAATATCTGTAGTCAACAAGCTAGAAAACCAAGAGAGGTGATGGTATAGTTCTATTCTGAAGGCCAGTAGGCTTGAATCCAAGGAAGGGCTGATGTTCGAGTTTGAGTCTCCAATCAGGATAAAAACTGATGTCCCAGTTTAAAGCCAATCAGATAAGAGGAGTTCCCTCTTATTCAGGGGGAAGGTCAGCCTTGATCTAGTAAGGCCTTCAACTGATTGGATGAAACCCACCCACATGAGCTTTATTCAGTCTGTTGATTTAAATGATAATCTCATCTAAAAACACCCTCACAGAAACACTCAGAACAATGTTCAACCAAATATCTGGACACTGTGTGGCCCAGTCAAGTTGACATATCAAATAACCATCATAAGGTTTCAAAGCAAAGATCAAGTTCAAGGTGATACAAGAAAATATCTCCTGGTAAAGAAAATATCTCCTGGTAAGTTTACTATGAAACACTTTTTTTTATTTCTCCAAGAGACTTAAGTTAGCACCTCCTAGACCCTTCCAGACAGACAAAATGACTTAAAGGATGGTACAGTTGCATATATCTTTGGCAAAGACAATCTGTCACTTGTTTGTAACTTTCCTCTGAGATTTATGCCACTTTTCTAATCAATACCTTATTTTCCTACAACAGCTTTCCTTTGTACAGTTCTAATCACTTGTCAATAAAACAGATTGCTCTTTTTTTTTTTGCAGAATACAAACTTTAGAAAATCTTAGCTTCATGTTTTAAAATAGCCAATCTTTTCCAGAATAATGTAGTACAAACCAGTAGAACCAATTCATGACATTGTTTTTGCTTTTTAAAAAAATTTTCTATTTATTTGAGAGAGAGAGAGAAAGAGAGCACGCACTCGAGTGCACTAGCAAGGAAAGGGCGGAAGGAGTAGCAGACTCCCCACTAATCAGGGAGTCCAACACAGAGCAGGGCTCCATCCCAGGACCCCAAGATCATGACCTGAGCTGAAGGCAGACACTTAACTGACTAAGCCACCCAGTCTCCTCCACTGTTTTCACTTTTAACTCTAGCATATACATTAAAGGACAAAATTGTTACACAGAACTATAGATGCAATACTTTGTGAATGACACACAATATTAAAAGATGTAAAATATAACATAAACAATATAAAATATGGGGAACAGGTAAATGCGTAGAACACCTTTCTGCAACTGAAGTTAAGTTGTTATCAATTTAAAATGGACTGTTATAACTATAAGATGTATTATGAAAGCCTTATGGTAATCACAAAGCAAAAACCTCTAATAGAGACACAAATGATAAAGACAAAAGACTCCAAACATACCACAACAAGGAAATCATGATTTCACAAAGATAGCAAGAGTGGGGAAAAAAAGAACAAAGGAACTATAAAACAATCAGAAAGCTATTATCAAAAGGGTGATTACTAATCAAAAATTACTCTAGATGCTAATAATTTAAGTTCTCCAGTTAAAAGACCTAAAGTAACCTGAACAATTAAAAAAGAAACCATGATCCATCTATTTACTGCCTACAAGAGACTCACTTAACCTTTAAGGATGAAAGGGAAGTGGTAGAATAACATATTACATGTAAATGGGAAACAAAAGAAAGTAGAGGTCATAATGTTTATATGAAACAAAGTAGACCTTAATTCAAAAGTTGTAACAAGAGACAAAGAAAGTCATTATATAATGATTAATTATTAATATTAATATTAATTATTAATATTTAAAATATTAGTATGATTAATTAATTATATAATTATATAATGATCTGTTCATCAAGAGGCTATAACAATTGTAAATTATACACACTCAATATCAAAGCATATAAATATATTTAACAATTATCAACAAATCTGGAGGCAGAAATAGATAGCAATGCAATTAATAGCAGAGATTTCAACACTCCACTTTCAACAATGGGCAGATCACCCCAACAGAATATTAATAAAGAAATAATGGACTCAAATAACACTTTAGACCAAATGGATCTAACAGACATATACAGAACTTTCCATCCAACAGAAGCAAAATGCACATTTTTTTCAAACGTGCATAGAATATTCCTGTGGATAGATCATATGTTAGGTCACAAAACAAGTCTTAACAAATTTAAGAAGATTGAAATCATACCAACTATCTTTTCTAGTCACAGTGATATGAAACTAAAAAAATCAAAAACAGGAGGAAAATTGGAAAATTCACAAGTATGTGGATATTAAACAACACACTTCTGAACAACAAATGGGTTAAAAAAATGAAAAGTGAAATAAAAAACATCTTGAAAAAAATGAACTGGAAACATAGCATACCAAAGCTTTATGGGATGCAGCAAAAGTAGTTCCAAGGTGGAATTTTAAGGGAATAATTGTCTACATTAAGAAAAAAGAATGATCCAAACAACTTAAACCTATACCTCAAGGAACTAGAAAAAGAACAAACGCCCAAAGTTCACAGAAGAAAGGAAATAATAAAGAACAGAGCAGAAATAAATGTAACAAAAATAATAAAGACAATAGAAAAGACCCACATAAATAGTTTATTAAAAAGATAAACAAAATTGACAAATCTTTAACTAGATTAAGAAAAGTGAGATGACTCAAATTAACACAATTATAAATGAAAGAGGAGATATTACAACTGATACTACAGAAATACAAAGAATTATAAGACATTACTGTGAACAATTATATGCCAACAAATGAGATAACTTAGAAGAAATCAATAAATTCCTAGACCAAGAATGAATCATGAAGTAATAGAAACTCTTAATAGACCCATAACAAAAAGAAAATTGACTCACAAATCAAAAATCTCCCAATAAATAAAAGCCCAGGACTAGATGGCTTCACTAGTAAAATTCTACCAAATATTTAAAGAAGAATTAATACCGATCCTTATTAAACTCTTCCAAAAAAAAAAAAAAAAGGAAGGAACTCTTCCAAACTCATTCAAAAAGGCCAGTATTATCCTGATACTGAAACCAGGCAAGGACACTGCAAGAAAAGAATATTATGGGCCAATATCCCTAATGAACATAGATACAAAAGTCCTCAACAAAATACTGGCAAACTTAATTCAAGAGCACATGGAAAAGATCAGGCACCATGATCAAGTGGGATTGATCTCTATGGTACTAAGATTTTTTGACACATGCAAATCAATAAATGTAATAAACCACATTAATAAAATGAAGGATAGAAATGATATGTTTATTTCAATAGATGCTGTAAACGTATTTGACAAAATTCAACGTCCTGTCATGATAAAAACTTTCAATGGATTAGGTATAGAAAGAATGTACCTGGCTAATAAAAACCATATATGACAAGCCTGCAGCTAACATTATACTCGATGGTGAAAAGTTAAAAGCCTTTCCTCTAAGATCAAGAACACAACAAGGATGCCCATTCCTGGCACTCCTATTCAACAAAATATAGAAGTCCTAGCCATAAAAACTAGGCAAGGAAAAGGAAAAAAAGTACATATTGGAAAGGAAGAAGTAAAATGATCTGTTTGCAAATAACATGATTTTGTATAGAGAAAAAGCTGAAGACCCCATCAAATTTTGGGGGGGAATTAATAAATAAATTCAATAAAATGGTAGGATACAAAATGAACATGCAAATAGGAGTCACATTTCTTTTATTTTTTTAAAAGATTTTATTTTATTTATTTGACAGACAGAGATCACAAGTAGGCTGAGAGGCAGGCAGAGAGAGAGGAAGGGAAGCAGGCTCCCTGCTGAGCAGAGAGCCCAACATGGGGCTTGATTCCAGGACCCTGAGACCATGACCTGAGCCGAAGGCAGAGGCTTAACCCACTGAGCCACCCAGGTGCCCCAAAGGAGTCAGGTTTCTATACACAAACAAACTTTCAGAAAGAAATTAAGAAAGCATCTCCATTTACAATAACACCAAAAATAATACTTAGAAATAAATTTAACTGAGGGGATAAAAGACCTCTACACTGAAAACTATGAGATATTGATGAAAGAATTTGAAGAAGACAGAAATAAATGGAAAGATATTCTGCATTCATGGATTCAAAAGATTAATATTGTGACCATACCATATTACTTAAAGCGATTTACAGATTCAATGTGATCTCTTTCAAAATTACATTGACATTTTTCATAGAAATAGAAAAATTATTCTAAAACTTGTATGGTACCACAAATGACTTGAAAAAGACAATCTTGGGCGCCTGGGTGGCTCAGTGGGTTAAGCCGCTGCCTTCGGCTCAGGTCATGATCTCAGGGTCCTGGGATCGAGGCCCGCATCGGGCTCTCTGCTCAGCAGGGAGCCTGCTTCCCTCTCTCTCTCTCTCTCTGCCTGCCTCTCCATCTACTTGTGATCTCTCTCTGTCAAATAAATAAATAAATAAATCTTAAAAAAAAAAAAAAGAAAAAGACAATCTTGAGAAAGAAGAACAAAGCTGGAGGCATCATGCTCCCTGATTCCAAACTATTCTACAAAACCATAGCAATTAAAGCAATATTGTATTGGCATAAGAACAGGCACATAAACCTGTTTATGTGGAACAGGATAAAAGGCCTAGAAATAAACCCATGCATATATGCAACTAATTTTTGACAAGGGCACCAAGAACACACAATGGAGAAGGGACAGTCTCCTCATAAAGGGTGTTGGGAAAACTGAAAATCCACATGCAAAGGAATGAAACTGGACCCCTATCTCACACCATTTACAAGAACTAACTCTAGGGTGCCTGGGTGGCTCAGTCTGTTGAGGGTCTGCATTCGGCTCAGGTCAGGATCCCAAGGTCCTAGAATTCAGTCTTGCATTGGGCTCTTTGCTCAGCAGGGAGCCTGCTTCCCCCTCTGCTTGCCTTTCCCTGTGCTTGTGTTCGGTCTTTGTCTCTCTCTGACAAGTAAATAAAATCTTTTTTAAAGTTCTTTATATTTTTGTTTATTTATTTATTTATTTTAAGGAAGTTCTTTTTTTAATTTTATTTTTTCAGTGTTCCAAGATTCATTGTTTATACACCACACCCAGTAAAATCTAAACAAAAAAAAGAAAACCCAACTCTAAATGGATTAAAGACTTAAATGTAAGACCTGAAACTGTAAAACTGCTAGAAGAAAACTTAGAGAAAAAGTTCCTTGACATTTGTCTTGGCAATGATTTCTTGGAAAGACACAAAATGCACAGGCAACAAAAGCTAAAACAAACAAGTGAGGCTATGTCCTTATCAGATATATGGTTTGCAAATATTTTTCCCATGCTCTAGGTTGTCTTTTCAGTTTATCGATTGCCCTTAACTTTGACATAGCCTCACATGTTTGTTTTAGCTTTTGTTTAGATTTTACTGGGTGTGGTAAATGCCCTTCAACTGATGAATGGGTAAAGAATATGTGTACATACATCTACAATGGAATATGATTGAGCCATAAAAGAGGAGAAAATCTCCCTCTCTGATTTCTTCCCATTCAGTTTTGCCTCCCTTCTCCTGTGATCCTATGCACTATTTCTTATATTCCATATATAAGTGAAACTATATGATAATTGCCTTTCTCTGATGGATTTATTTTGCTCAGCATAATACCCTCCCATTCCATCCACGTCTATGTAAATTGTAAGATTTCATCCTTTTTGATGGCTGAGTAATATGCCATTGTAGATATCTCCCGCATCTTCTATATCCATTCACCTGATGATGGACATCTGGGCTCTTTCCATAGTTTGGCCATTGTGGACATTGCTGCTATAAACATTGAGGTGAAGGTGCCTCCTCAGATCACTACATTTTTTATCTTTGGGGTAAATACCTAATAGAGCAATTGAAGGACTCTTAGCTCTAGGAAAGAAACTGAGGGTTGCTGGAGGGGAGGTGGGTGGCAGATGCAGTAACTGGGTAATGGGCTTTAAGGATGACACATAATGTGATGAGCACTGGGTGTTACATGCAACTGATGAATTACTAAACTCTACTTCTGAAACTAATGATGTTGGCTAATTGAATTTAAATAAAAAAAAAAAGAATTAGAAAAGAAAAAAAAAAAAGAAGGAAATCCTGCCATTTGTGACAATGAGGATGTATCTGAATGGCATTACGCTAAGTGAAGTAGCCGGACTGAGAAAGACAAATACTACACCAGTATTTTATGGTATCAATTACATATGGAATCTTTTAAAAAAAGAGGAAAAAGCTGATTTCATGGAAACAGAAAATAGGATGGTGTTTGCTAGGGGCTGAGGGGAGGGGGAAATGAAGAGATGTAAGTCAAAAGGTACAAACCCTCAGTTGTAAGTAGAATATATTCTGAGGATCCAATGTATAGCATAGTCACTATAGATAATAATGTATTATACGCTTGAAAATTGCTAACAGTAAATTTTAAGGTGTTCTTCTCATACACAAAATGAGAGTTAATTCTCGGAGGTGAAGATTGTGTTATCTTGATCTTGGTAATTACTCCGCAGTGTATATCAAACTATCACATTATATACTTTGAATAAGTGTATTTGTCACTTATTCCTCACAATTTGAGGAAAAAAGGAAGAAAGTTTTAGGGTAATTATTTTCCATAATCCAAATCCTATTCTGTATGCTCCATGATTGAAGATTCTAGAAGTTGAATTGTGGCCCAAACTGCTAACTTAAGCAGCTAATATTTCACTTAATATTTTTAGATTTTAATGGGCTTATGAACTCAGTTATTTTGAGGTCCATATGGAGCAAGATTTTATTTTATTTATTTTACTTTATTATTTATTTATTTATTTATTTACTTAACAGAGATGGAGATAGCAAGAAAGGGAACACAAGTATGGGGAATGGGAGAAAGAGAAACGGGCCTGCAGCTGAGTAGGAAGCCCTACACAGGGCTCGATTCCAGGACCCTGGGATCACAACCTGAGCCGAAGGCAGACGCTTAATGACTGAGCCACCCCAGTGCCCCAGGAGCAAGATTTTAAATACCTACAAAGGATTAATACATTCTAATTCATGACTCCTTTGTCCCCATACAACCCTGTGGACCAGAATTTACATACCTTTCAAAATATGAGAGAACTCTGATAACTTAAAAAAATGTGGTAATGGTATTTGCAAAAGAAAGATGCAAGTCTTGGATTTATGTAGCTTACAATGTCTAGGATGTAATTTTGTCATAAGATGAATTTTTGCTAAGAGTGAGGTTGCCCTGTGAGACAATTTCCTTCCAAGTGAGCTAGTTCCTCAGGAAATAGGAAACATCTGCCTAGCTTGGGATAAAGTGACTTGCATTAGTGTGGTCATAAAAGGATCGTGGCTCTTTTGCTTGATTCTAACGCTGACACACAGCCAGATGAGTGGCCTCAGATACCTTCATTCGCATGGCCAATGCTTTAATATAACTTTCTTTAGCACCTACTTGGGTCAGGTACTATTACGGAGACACTGAACACTCAAAGACAAATAAGACATATCCCATGCCCTGAGCGGCTCACCATCTAGTGGGAAAGCAACTTTACACAGATTTTAATATAATATGCTAAATAACGGCAGTGATAGAGGAATACACAAAATTATATGAGAGATCAGAGGAGGAAGACTTACAACCTGTTCTCTGAGGAGAGGCTGTCTGAATTCAATCATCAGAAATAAATTTATCTGAGTAAAGAGAGTAACATAAGGGCATTTTTAACATAAGAGCTCACAAAAACAGACAAAGGCCTAAAGTGTAAAAGAAAAAAAATCAGGGATGGCATCAAAGACTCGGAACAGTTCATTGTTGCTAGAATATAAAATGCAAAACAGCAAGTGGTAGGTGATGAAACTTGATTAATAGTCTGGGGAAAATTGTAAGAATCATATGTTATGGTAGGGAGTTTGGACATATGGGAACTCACTGGAAGACGAGAGAATAACATTACCAAACTTGCTTATGAGAGAGAGAATTCTGGCACCAGCATGGATAATGAGTTGAAGAAGGTTAAAATTGGACGCAGAGGAAACAATTAAGAGGTTTTTTTAAGTCATCCAGTTGAGAAAAGATGATTAGACTACAGCTCTGGCAATAAAACAAGAAGGAGTAGAAAAATTCAAAATACATTTTGAAGGTAAATTTGGAAATCTTTGATGAATTAGACGTAGAAGGTGAGTGTCAAAGTGGACAGAAAGAGGTGAAGAATGACTCCTAGGCTCCTTAGCTTGGGAAAGGAAGAGAATGAATACCATAAGTTTAAAGAACATTGGAAGAGCGCTCCTTTTTTACTGTGTAGACGTAGGACAAGAGATATCGTGAACTCACTTTTTTTTTAAAGATTTTATTTATTTATTTGACAGACAGAGATCACAAGTAGGCAGAGAGGAAGACAGAGAGAGAGAGAGAGAGGTGGAAGCAGGCTCCCTGCCAAGCAGAGAGCCTGATGTGAGACTCGATCCCAGGACCCTGAGATCATGACCCGAGCCAAAGGCAGAGTCTTAACCCACTGAGCCACCCAGGTGCCCCTGAACTCACTTTTTGTTTTAAAGATTTTATTTATTAATTTGATAGAGACAGCGAGAGAGGGAATACAAGCAGGGGGAGTGGGAGAGGGAGAAGCAGGCCTCCTGCTGAGCGGAGAGCCTGATGTGGGACCCGATCCCAGGAACCGGGATCATGACCTGAGCCAAAGGCAGATGCTTAACAACTGAGTGACCCAGGCACCCCATGAACTCACAAACACAGACAAACTGTATTTGAAGTGTATTTAGACTAAATATAAGATTTCTGTCTGGAATTCACGTAGACATTCTGAGGTCCATCAATATCTGGTAGTGAAAACAATTAGACTGGATAAGATGACCCTGGGGAAATGTGTTCAATAAAATGAATAGCGAGGCAAGGAAAGAATCCTAGGCAACCCCAGTGTTTAATGACCAGGCAGGTTACGAGAAACCTGCAAAGGAGATGAAGACAAAAGAGAGCGGTAGGGGGGAATGAGCGGTAGAAGTCACGAGAGTGGATGAGATCACTAAATCATGATCAGGGCTAACGACAAGGTTCTTAACTTTCACTGTGCTTGAGGGAAGATCCCCAGAGGACTGGACATTTTCCAACTGAGCTTTGGGGATGACGGCAAGAAAAGGGCCTAAGGGATCTGCTTATCGCCACGAAAAGCTAAAAAGGAGTTATGAACCTCATTTACGGAGCTGCACTTTGTTGGGTGATATTGCAAGACAAGATATTTGGTAGCAGGACAGGGGACATGGTTTCCTTTGTCCCTTTTCTGTTTAAAATGTGCTTGATATGCTCTAAATTTTGGCTTGGGAAAAACATGTTTTATAATTTTATTAGTCAGGGCTCTCCAGAGAAATGGACCAATAGGAAGATACACACACACACACACACACACATATACCCATGTGTGTGTATATATATATATAAATGTTTATTATGTATAATATATATTAAATGATTGTGTCTATATATGCATATATGTATATAGTACACATATACATATGCATATAGTACCTATACTATATATATGCCATATACTAGACTACAGTATGTATACTATAATATAGTATTATATATGAATAGTGAGGCAAGGAAACAATCCTAGGCAACCCCAATGCTTAATAACCAGGCAGGTTAAGAGAAATCTCCAACAGAGATGAAGACAAAATAGAGAGATAGGGGAATGAGCACCAGAAGCCACAAGAGTGAATGAGATCACTAAATCACAATTAGGACTAACGACAAAGTTCTTAACTTTCACTAGTATATATAGTGTATATGTATATATATAGTGTGTATACACACACACACTATGCATACACTGTATATACTATATATAGTGTATATATACTATACATATATGTATACATGTACATGTGTATGTGTATATATGCATATATATAGTTTTTTTATGAGCAGTTGGTTCATTTGATTATGTGATTATGGAGGCTGAGAAGTCCCATAATCTGCTCTCTGTGAGGTGGAAACCCAGGAAAGCTGGTAGTATAATTTAGTTCAGTTCCAAAGGTCTGGGAATCAGAAGAGCTAATGGTGTAAATCCCAGTCAGCTGACACAAGGAGATGGGATGAGCTATATCAAGGCAAGGCATGGGGAACAAGGAATGAGGCAGAAAAAAGGAGACGATTCCTCTTTCCTCAGTCTTTTGTTCTATCCTGGTCCTCAGTGGATTAGATGATGTCCACCCACACTGGGGAGGACAATCTGCTTTACTGAGTCCACCAATTCAAATGCTAGTTTCATCCAGAAATAACTTCATAGACACGCCAGAAAAGATGTTTAATCTGGGGACCCTGTGCCCCGTCAAGCCGACATACAAAATTAACCACCACAATATTCATTTCAGTAAGAAAGCAAAACAATCATTTATTGGGTAACTGGTTTTTATGTTTCAGGCGAAGTGCCTTATTTTTATTTATTTATTTTTTAAAAAGATTTTTATTTATATATTTATTTGTGAGAGAGAGAGAGCATGAGAAGGGGAAGGAAGGTCAGAGGGAGAAGCAGACTCCCTGCTGAGCAGGGAGCCCAATGCGGGACTCCATCCCAGCTCTCTGGGATCATGACCTGAGCCAAAGGCAGCTGCTTAATCAACTGAGCCACCCAGGCGCCCACCTTTACTTTTCAGAAACTCAAACCTGGTAAAGGACTCAGATACTCAAACAAATAAAACTATTGTACCGTGTATTGTGACCAAGCCTCTGATATCAGTAAGTGCAAAATGTTGTTAGAACTCAGTTGAGGAAGTAATTAATTCTGACCGAGTTGTGGTTTGGTGAGAAGAGAATATATAAGAAAAGGGACACGAATTGAAACTTGAGAGATCAGTAGCACTTTCTCAGACAAGTAAGTGGGTAGGAGAAGCATTATAAGAAGAGCATACGTATGATCAAGAAGAAATTAATATGAGTAGAACGTGAGTTTGGGGATGATGGAATGCAATCTAAAGTAGCTAGCTATCTGAGAGGCGCCTGGGTGGCTCAGTCAGTTAAGCATCTGACTTTTGGTTTTGGTCATAATCTCAGGGTCCTGGGATCCAGGCCTGTTACAGGCTCCCTGCTCAGCGGGGAGCCTGCTTCTCCTTCTCCCTCTAGCCTCCCCCCTCCCCCCACCCTGTTCGCGCATGCACTCTAGCTCTCAAATAAATAAAATCTGGAAAAAAAATAAAGTAGCTAGATATTTGAGAGAAAATAATTGATATGAGAAAGAAAGGTTTTGTGGGAAACTCTGAATTTAGACTTGACACTAAAGGAAAAACAATGATATGTTTCAAACAAGAGAGTGACATTGTCAGATTTGCACTTCGGAGACATTGAGCTGTGATTGAGAGAATTCAGGGGCAAGTGCAAGGCTAGAGGTAGACAGACCCTTTCAGAAGCAGAAGCAGTAGGCCCAGTGAGAGATATTGGTGGCATGGGCTCCAGCAGAGACATATTCTTTAAGACGTAGATACTGAATAAATAATTCTTGAGTAAGTGAAATTCCTGACAATCGTCTGGGAAGAAGTGTCCTCTAATCAATTAGATACGCAGATCTCTGTTTCAAAAAAGAAATGGAATCGTTTTGATTATACATGTGCTAGTCGAAGTCTTTAAAGTAGACACAGGGGAGCCTGGGGGGCTCAGTCGGTGACACGGCTGCCTTCAGCATAGGTCATGATCTGGGGGTCCTGGGATGGAACCCTGTGTTGGACTCCGTGCTCTGCAGGAAGTCTGCTTCTCCCTCTGCCTCTGCCCCTCCCCCTGCTTGGGCACTGGCTCTCTTTCTCAAATAAATAAATAAAATCTTAAAAAGATAAAGTAGGCATCATACTTCAGGGAGACCACTCAATTAAGAAAACCGTAGCTTAATGGAACTCGGAGGAATACTCATGTTTAAAAACAGGATGAACCCTGGGAAGAGACACGGAAAAAGCGGTCAGAAAAGTGTGAGAAGAGAATAGCATCTCAGAAACCGAGGAAGGAAAGAATCTCAGTAGGGTCGGGTGCCTGGGTGGCTCAGTGGGTTAAGCCACTGCCTTCGGCTCAGGTCATGATCTCGGGGTCCTGGGATCGAGTCCCACATCGGGCTCTCTGCTCAGCAGGAAGCCTGCTTCCCTCTCTCTCTCTCTCCCTGCCTCTCCATCTACTTGTGATCTCTCTCTGTCAAATAAATAAATAAAATCTTTAAAAAAAAAAAAAAAAAAAAAAAGAATCTCAGTAGGGTCAACAATATCGTACCGCAGGAACAAGCCTTAGGAAGAACTGACAAGAGGCACTTGGGTAATCTAAAAAGTGAAGGGGAAAGAAGCCAAGATCCAAAAGCTTCAGGAGGTATTTTTTAAACTATATTCCCAGTGAGCCTTCTTTTTCCATACTTGTGCCCTTGCAGCTCGTTATAGGATTGTTTACTGTTATGTGTGCATGTCTATGCACTCTCAGTGATGTTATAAATGTGCTTGAAGCCCTTAACTAGCTAAATAAAATAAATACACACCAATACTTTGGGTTTTGCATTCAAATGAGTAAACATTTTGTACATATGGGGCTGCATGTTGAAAATATTTATGAGTAAATGCTCGTTGTAAGTTGTGCACCTAAAATTCTAATTATAGATCCTTATTCCTTTTGCAAACATCCTAAATTAAATTTTAAAGCGAAAGAAAAAGATAATTCACGGTGCCTTGCCTGATATATGTTTGGTATTTAACTGTACCTCCAAAATACGTTTTTAACTTTTGATCTCCTTCCACCAATTTTAACGTTATCTTCCTCTATGCTTTTTTTAAAAAAAGATTTTATTTATTTATTTGACAGAGATCACAAGTAGGAAGAGAGGCAGGCAGAGAGAGAGGAGGAAGCAGGCTCCCCGCTGAGCAGAGAGCCCCCTGCGGGGCTCAAGCCCAGGACCTTGGGATCATGACCTGAGCTGAAGGCAGAGGCTTTTTAACCCACTGAGCCACCCAGGTGCCCCTACTCCATGCTTTCTTAATCACACTTGGCTTCAGGTAGCGTCTTTAGGTAACTAGATTTCTCATATAAAATAAGTCTTTACCACTTCTCAGGTACTGGCAATAATGGTATGAAAATTCTCCCTTGGTCAGCCCTGGGATCCATTCATCAAAGGCAGAATGGCATAATGGAAAGTGCAGGACCTCATCTCATCATTTGTTTTTTTAATGTGTCTTCTGAAACCAATTTCAAATATCTAACACTGTGTCATAACACTGTGGTTTTAAATGTACATAGGGGAACTATTTAAGGCAATGTTAATAGAGTGAGGGTAAAGAGACAACAAAAAAGATGAGATTTCTACACATCACACAGGCTGTGAAAATGACAGAGCAAGTAGACTGTGACAGGTCTGGATATAACATGGAATGCCTACAGAAACCCCTGGAAAAGCCAAACAAAAATATAACAAAAATAATTGATATGTCAAAATGGAATTCTAAAAACCAGTTGATGCAACCTACAGGAGTCAGGATAATGAAAACAGAGACATGCAAACAAGGAGGCAAAAACAGAAAACAAAAAAGTAAAATGGCAGGAGCACCTAGGTGGCTCAGTTAGTTAAGGGTCTGCCTTCTGCTCAGTTCATCATCCCAGGGTCCTGGGATGGAGCCTCATGTTTCTGCACTCAGCAGGGACCCTGCTTCTCCCTCTCTCTCACTGCCCCTTGCCACTACTCGTGTGCCTGTGGGCTCTCTCTCTCAAATGAATAAAATCTTAAATAAATAAAATAGCAGATTTAAAGCCTATCATATCCAGACTTACATAAAACCTAAAGATTAAATACACCAATGAAAAGACAGAGATTGGTGAAGTGGATGAAAAAAATAAAGAACGAACTTTTACATTTTATATAAGAAACTCACTTCAAATGAATTGTTATATGTGGGCTGAAATTAAAAGGATGGAAGAAGATATACCTTATAAATGTTAATCAGACCTCTACTAAGACTGACAAAAACAGGGGCGCCTGGGTGGCTCAGTGGGTTAAGCCACTGCCTTCGGCTCAAGTCATGATCTCAGGGTCCTGGGATCGAGCCCCGCATTGGGCTCTCTGCTCAGCGGGGAGCCTGCTTCTCTCTCTCTGCCTGCCTCTCTGCCTACCTGTGATCTTTCTCTGTCAAATAAATAAATAAATAAATAATTTTTAAAAAAGACTGACAAAAACAAAAAGAAAACACAAATTACTAATATCAGGAATAAAACAAGAGATATCACTACATCATAAGGATGATAAGGAAACCTACAAACAACTTTATATAACATAAATTTGACAACTTAAATGAAATGTGCCAACTCATCAAAGGTCACAGTCTATCATGACTCATACAAAATAAACTAGATAATTCAAATGGCCCTGTAACTATTAAAGAAATTGGAGGTTGTTTATGTGTTTTTTTTAAGAAATCAGAGTTTCAGTTTACAAATTCTCCCCACTAAAAATTCTCTAGACCTAAAGAGTTTCATTAGAGAATTCCACAAAAATTCCACAAAATGTTTACAGCATGAATGCCAAATGTACATAATCTCTGCCAGAAAATGAGTTGGATGCGTTTTACATTTAATTTTACAAAGCTACTATTACCCTGATATCAAAACTGGACAAAGATAGTTACAATGGTTATTATCAAAAACACAAGAGATGACAAATGCTGGGGAGAACCCTTGTACACTTCTGGTGTGAATGTAAATTGGTACAACTGTTACGAAAAATAGAATGGCAGTGCCTCAAATTAAAATTTAAAATACAACAACCATATGATCTATCACTTCTATTTCTGGGTATAAATCCAAAAGAAACGAAATCACTATTGCAAAGAAACTTCTACACCCTATGTTCACTGCAGCATTATTTATAACAGCTAAGACATAGGAACAACCTAAGAGTCCATCAATGAACTAATGGATAAAGAAAACGGATAAAGATATAGTGTTATTTCACTTACATATGTAATCGAAAAAACTGAACTCATAGAAATGGGGAGCAGATTAGTGGTTTCCAGGGGCAGGGGTTAGGGAGTGGGAAAAGATGCAGGAAGGTTGTCAAAGGATGCAAACATCTAGTTATAAGATGACATTGTGGGGACGTAATGTACATCATGGTGTCTATAGTTAACAATCCTCAGTTGGGTATTTGAAAGTTGCTAAGAGAGTAGAAGATTAAAGTTCTCACCACAAAAGAAGTAACCCGTGAAGTGATGGACATGTTAATCTTACTGTGGTAATCATACTACTGTACACATATTGAATCATTACATTGTATACTTTAAATGTACACAATGTTATATGTCAATCATATGTCAATAAAGCTGAAAAGAATATATACATACATAAACTGTTGGTTCTCTTAAAATTTTAATTAAAAAATTAAGATGACTCCAATTGTATTTAGACATTGTATTTAACAGGAAAAGATTTCAAATTAAAATATTATTAATATGTTCCACGGGCGCCTGGGTGGCTCAGTGGGTTAAGCCTCTGCCTTCGGCTCAGGTCATGATCTCAGGGTCCTGGGATCGAGGCCCGCATCGGGCTCTCTGCTCAGCGGGGAGCCTGCTTTCTCCTCTCTCTCTCTATGCCTGCCTCTCTGCATACTTGTGATCTCTCTCTCTCTCTCTGTTTCAAATAAATAAATAAAAATCTTAAAAAAAATAAAATATTATTAATATGTTCCTGATACTTTTAAAATTAATACTGTGCCAAAAATACACTGAACAAAATTTGGTAGAACTCAGAGGATAAACAGACTAAGCTACAATAAGAGGAAAGATTTCAACATCTGTCTCTCAATAATTTATGAGCAAAGTAGGCAGCGAATCAGTCAGGATATAGAAGGCTTGAACCGAAGATTAACTAATGGGATCTGATGTCCATAGATCACTTCATCCAACAATATCAGAATGCACACCCTTTTCAAGTGCACCATGGAACATTTTCCAAGATAGACCACATTCTGGGTTATAAAGTAATTATCAATAAATTTAAAGTGATTCAAATCATACAAAGCTGGTTTTATGACCCCAAAAGAATTAGATTAGAAGAAAATAACAGAGAAATACCTGGAATATCTGTAAATCTTTATAAAGAAATTCACATAATTGTAAAGAACCCAGGGACCAAAGTAGCAATGAAAATGTATAAATATTTATGGGATATTGATAATGAAAACCATAAGAGAAAACCTGTTATTTTAACTACCTATGTTGAAAGCTTGAAGTTGTAAAATCAATAATCTAAACTTCCACTTCAAGAAGCTAGAAAACTATGAACGTAGCAAAGTAAACTCAGAATATATAGAAAGACACAAGCATTAATCATGGTGTATTGGTTCGCTCTTGCTGCAGCCATATCTAAGTACCACAGACTTACTGCCTTCAACAACAGAAATTTATTTTCCCATAAGCTCTGAAGGCTGGAAAGCTGACATCAAGCTTTGCCAAGACTGGCTTCTTCTGAGGGCTGTGAGGAGAATCATCTATACAAGGCCTCTCTCCTTGACTGGTAGATGGGCATCTTCTCCCTGTGTCTTCACATCGTCTTACCTCTGTATCTATGTCCACATTTCTTTTTTTTTTTTTAAGATTTTATTTGTTTATTTGACAGAGAGATTGAGAGAACAAGTAGGCAGAGACGCAGGCAGAGAGGGAGAAGCAGGCTCCCCACCGAGCTGGGAACCTGACGTGGGACTTGATTCCAGGACCCTGGGATCATGACCTGAGCCGAAGCCAGACGCTTAACAGACTAAGCCACCCAGGCGCCCCACAAGTCCACATTTCTTCTTATGAAGACACCAGTCAAGTTGGATTAGGTCCCATTTCATTTTAACTGAGTTACCTCTGTAAAGTCCTTTTCTCCATGTCATTTTCTAAGGTATGGCTGGTGGGGGTGGGGGGTGGTGAGGACTTTAGCGTATGAATTTGGACAGGGGAGGACACAGTTTAGTCTCTCCTAGGTGGGTAATAAGGAAATCAAAATGAATGAGAGTGATGTCACTAACAATGGCTGAGGAGGGACCTCCACGGCTCCATCCCACCAGAACACCAACAAAATGCTGGTTAAAATGGTCAGAATCAAGTTGTGTAGAATCTGGGATCTAATCCAAAACTTAAAACAGCCAGCGGAAACTCTAGTAAAGAAAGACGTTACTGCCTCATGGTAAGAGGGTGCTGTGAAATTTTAAGTAGCTCCCACCTCCTATGCCCTCAGATGGGCTGTGGCCACAAAGGTACGAACCTGCATGCCTGCATGCCAGGGACAGGTTTTCCTGCAGAGTGGAAGTGGGGACATATGCTCAAAGACTTGTGGTTGTGTTGTTCTGCATGGTAGCTCTCTAAGGAACTAGCCGGAGGACTTCATTCATTCATTCATTCATTTTTTTTAAAGATTTTATTTATTTATTTGATAGAGAGATCACAAGTAGGCAGAGAGGCAGGCAGAGAGAGAGGAGGAAGCAGGCTCCCTGCTGAGCAGAAAGCCCGATGTGGGGCTCGAACCCAAGACCTGGGATCATGACCTGAGCCGAAGGCAGCGGCCTAACCCACTGAGCCACCCAGGCGCCCCATTCATTCATTTTTTTAAAGATTTTGTTTATTTATTTGACAGAGAGAGAGAAAGAGAGAGAGAGAATAAGCAAGGGGATGGGCAGCCGAAGGACTTCATTCATTCATTCATTCATTTTTTTAAAGATTTTGTTTATTTATTTGACAGAGAGAGAGAGAGAGAGAGAATAAGCAAGGGGATGGGCAGAGGCAGAGGGAGAAGCATGCTCTCCGCTGAGCAAGGGGCCCAATGCAGGGCTCGATCCCAGGACCCTGAGCCAAAGGCTGACGCTTCACCCACTGAGCCACCCAGGCGCCCCTTGTTCATTCATTTTTACAAATAAAGAGAATTCCCAGGCCTGGAGCAGCTTTCAAAGTGACATTTGCTGCCCGGTGGCATTTGCTGAAAGCATTTAAAGCAAAAGTATTGGCCACAGCAGCTGGCGGCAAGCGAATAACAGCCAGGAGAAGCACCAGACAGGCTACCAAGTCTGAGAAAAAAGGGGGTTGAGAAAGGAGCTAAATAAAAGGGGAAATGGCTTGTGAAAAGCTCCCAATATAAGGGACTAGAGAAGGCCAACCACAAGCTCAGGGCTGGATGCCTGCACAGAAAAAACCTGAGAAGACTCTGAGCTTTTACCCCTGGTTGACCATGAGGATCCAACAAGCATAAAGGGAAGGCCAAGGCAGAGTTGTGAATGGCCTGGCTAAGCACTGAAGAAACACCCCCCAAACAGTGCCAATCTGCACACCTGGGAAAATACTTTATTGTTTTGTTCTGTTTCTATTTCTACCTTTATTTTTCCTTCCCTTTCTTCTCTTTTCCATCTGCTCCAGGAATTTAAGGAAACTGTGAAAATACTAGCTGGTCGAATAAGCTAACAGAACATAGACTCCAATGGTATGCAGGACAAATAATACAGATTTTACAAAAAAAAAAATGGTTTAGAAAAGTTACGAAACAGACCAACAATGAAAACCCTTAACAAATATATGGACTTACAAGGGACCCCCATTAGCCAAAATAATCTTGATAAAGAAAAAGTCATAGGACTCATGCTTCCAGATTTCAAAACTCACAAAGCTAGTGCTGGCATGAGGATGGACTTATAGGCCAACGGAATAAGAAATTGAGAATCTAGAAGTAAAGTCATACATCTACAGCAAGTTGATTTTTTAAAATTGTAATGTGGTTAACAAACAGTGTTGTATTAGTTTCAGGGGTATAATATAGTGATCAGCGATTCTATACATTACTCGGTGCTCACCATGATAAGCGTACTCTTAATCCCCTTCACCTATTTCACACTTTCCCCTCCCACCTCCCCTGTGGTAACCACCAATTTGTTTTCTATAATTAAGAGTCTACTTTTTGGTTTGTCTCTTTTTTTTCTTTGTTTTGTTTCTTAAATTCTTCATATGAGTGAAATCACTCTGACTGATTTCACTTAGCACTACACCTTCTAGATCCATCCATGTTGTTGCAAATGACAAGATTTCATTCTTTTTATGTTTGAGTAATATTCCATTATATATCTGTGTATTTTACACGTATATATATTTATATGTCTATGTGTGTGTGTCTGTGCATATATATATATATGTATAAATATAAATTTATCCATTCATCTATTGATGGACACTGCTTCCATAATTCAGCTATTATAAATAATGCTTCAATAAACATAGGAGTGCACATATCTTTTCAAATTCGTGTTTTCATATTCTTTGGATAAATACCTAGTAGTGGAATTACTGGATCATATGGTAATTGAATTTTTAATTTTTTGAGGAATCTCATACTCTTCCCCAGTGGCTGCACCAGTTTGCACATCCACCAACGGCATGAGGATTCCTTTTTCCCCATATCCTCACCAATAATTGCTGTTTCTTATGTTTTTGATTTCACTGGGGAAAGAATAGGCTGAAGCGAGCACGAAAGAATAGACTCTTTGACAATGGTGCTTGATATCCATGTGCAAAAATATGAAGTTGGATCGCACTGCATACCATCTACAAAAATTAGCTCAAAAATGGGCCAAAGATCTCAACCTAACAGCTGAAAGTATAAAACTCTTAGAAACATGCCAAAAAATCACTGTAATGGTAGATCTGGCAATTTTTTTAGAGATTTTATTTATTTATTTGACACAGAGAGAGAGAGATCACAAGCAGGCAGAGAGGCAGGCAGAGAGAGAGGGGGAAGCAGGCTCCCTGCCGAGCAGAGAGCCCAATGCAGGACTCGATCCCAGAACCCTGAGATCATGACTCAAGCTGAAGGCAGAGGCCCAACCCACTGAGCCACCCAGGAGCCCTACATTTGGCAATTCTTAAACATGACAATAAAAGTAAAAGCAACAACACAAAATGTAGATAAATTGGACTTCATCAGACCTAAAAGTTCATCCATCAAAAGACACTATCGAGGAAGCGAAAGTCTGCAAAATTGAAGAAAATATTTGCTCATCATATATCCAGTAAGGACCAAGTATTCTAGATATGTTTAAAAAAAATCATAACATCACTTAAAACTCAATAATACAAAGGTAAACATCCCAATTAAAAATGGGCAAAAGTTTTGAATAGGCATTTCTCTAAAGGATATATGCAAATGACCAACTCATGCATGAAAAGATGCTCAACATCATTAGATAGCAGAGACATGCAAATCAAAACCATAAGATATCACTGCATAACCACTGGAGTGACTATCACAATAATAGTTTTAAAAGTGCGAAACAGCAAGCACTGGCAGGGAGGTGCAGATGTTGGAATTCTCATACCTTCGTGGCAGGAATATAAAATGTGTGAATATTCATAATTAGTGGTAGGAATGTAAAACAGTAGTACAACATCTGTGAGAAAGAGCTCGGTAGTTTATCAAAAAGGCAAACCTAGAATTACATGATCCAGGAATTCCATTCCTAGGTATATTTCAAAAGAATCAAAAATGGGTATTCAAAGAAAATCTTATTTATGAATGTTCACAGCAGCACTATTCACAATCATTAAAAGGTGACAACAACCCAAATGTCCATCAGCTAATGCATGAAGAGACAACTTGTGTTAGAGCCATGCAATGGAATGTTATTCTGTTGTAAAGAGGAGTAAAGTATTGACACATGTTAAACACAGAGGAACGTTGAAAACTCTGGGCTAAGAGAAAGAAGCCAGACTCAAAAGGTCAGACATTATCTGTGTCACCTATTGAAATTTTGAGAACAGGCAAAACCATAGAGACAGAAAGAAGGTAAGTGCTTTCCAGGGGCAGGGAACAGGGAGAAGCTGGGAGTGACTGCTTAATGGGTATGGGAATCACTCTTTGGGGTGATGAAAAAGATTTGGAAAAGGGTCATCCTTTAGAGGTAGGTGATGGTTTCTCAACACTGTCAATGTACCGAATGCAACTAAACTGTGAGCTTTAAAATGACTGTTCTTTGGGACGCCTGGATTGCTTAGTCAGTTAAGTGGCTGCCTTCGGCTCAGGTCATGATCCCAGGGTCTTGGGATTAAGTCCAGTATCGGGGTCCCTGCCCAGTGGGAAGTCTGCTTCTCTCTGCCCCCTGCCCCTTCCCCACTTGTGCTTGCTCTGTCTCTCTCTCAAATAAATAAAATCTTCATAAATAAACAAATGAACAAACAAACAAATAAATAAAATGGTTGATTTTTAATTATGTGATTTTTTTCTACAATTGGAGAAGTTAGTTGAAAGAATGAACAAAACCTCGAGGACAACCAATGAAACCAAAAGATAGCTATTTTAAAAGATCCATAAAGATTTACTCCTCGGTATTTACCCAAAAGGCATCAAAACAGAAATACTCAAAAAGACTTGTACAATATTGCTTACTGCATCTCTATTTCTAATAGCTAGAAATGGAAAATAATGTAAATGTCTCTCAAAGGGAGAATTGATAAAAAAAAAAACGGTGCTATGTTCAAACAATAGAATACTACTCTGCGGTCAAAAGGAGCAGACTCTTGGGGCGCCCGGGTGGCTCAGTGGGTTAAAGCCTCTGCCTCTGGCTCAGGTCATGATCTCAGGGTCCTGGGATCGAGCTCCAAATCGGGCTCTCTGCTCAGCGGGGAGCCTGCTTCCCCCTCTCTCTCTGACTGCTGCTCTGCCTACTTGTGATCTCTCTGTCAAATAAAAAAATAAAATAAAAATCTTAAAAAAATAAAAGGAGCAAACCCTTGTCACAAACAACAACATGACACATCTCACAGACACATCATTGAGCAAAATAAGCCCATCATAAAAGAGTATATGCTGTATTATTCTAAGTATATGAGGCAGAATTATTGTGTGGTAATGACAAAGACCAGATCAATTGTTCCCTCTGGGAAGTTCTGACTGAAGAAAAGCATGAGGGAACCGTCTGGAATTGTGAAAATATTTTACAATTCAATTCAGGGTATGGTTATACTTGTGCATGATTTTGTCAAAGCTCATTAACTTATACAATTAAGATCTGTTCATTTTAATCTGTGTGAAAAAATCTCAAAAATATAATATTTAATATCAAGTTTGCATGTGTCTACCCTAAGGCACTTATGAGCTAAATCTTGTCTTCTCTCAGACTCAACTATTTAGGCTAGTTGAACAGACCCTGTGGGTAATGTCAACAAATCCTATGGGCCGAGCAACTTTAGTAAAGGCAAAATCTAGAGCAGAGATCTGAACTTTATTGGCTTTGTGAATTTTTTTTCAAAACCAATATTCTTTTATGAAGCCTGAATATATTACAGTGAGCACCATACCTTTGGTCCTTTGGTTTTGCTTAGTTATTCTAATTTTCCTGGTTTCTCAGTAAGTTTGTATTTAAAGCTATTTTTATATGTGGTAGGCAGGACCAGGTAGAACACACCACAAGGGTAGGCAATGATAAGACAAGAAGGTACAGTTGAGAACCATTTCAAACACTTAAAAAAAAAAAAAACAAAAAACCTTGTAGGAGCACCTGGGTGGCTCAGTTGGTTAAGCGTCTGCCTTCAGTTTAGGTCCAGAGTCTTGAAATCTAGCCCTCCATCTGGCTTCCTGCTTGGCGGGAAGTCGGCTTCTCCCTCTCCCTCTGCCCTTCCCCTGCTTGTGCATGCTCTCTCTCTCTCAAATAAATAAATAAAAATCTTTAAAAAAAACAACAAAAACATTGTAAACATTTTTTAAGTCTAAAATGCACAAAGGAAAAAAATTCCTAAAGCAAATGCATATAGCCCATCAGTTATAAAATAAACCTACATCTTAACTATCCACATTGGGGAATAGAACTTTGTAAGAAGCAAACCTTACATTACACTGTGTCCTCTCCTGATCACAATTTCTTCCCAACCTCTAGAAGTAATCACTACCCTGATTTTTTGTGGTAATAATTTCCTAGCTTGTTATTTTACATTTAAACATCAATGCATGTATTCCTAAACAATATAATTTAATTTTACCTGGTGTTCAACTTCATAAAGATGGAATCATGTCACATGGATTCTATGTCCTTTCCTCTTTTTGTTAAAGTTTATGCTTATAAGATTCATCTTTTGACATGATCTTAAATCAAGCTTCTTAAATCTTTAGAGATAATGTTGATTTGTTTCACGTTTATGATGATTTCATCTCTTGCTCTTTTACTCTATTCTCTTCATTCCCTTTTCCTGGCCTTAAATTCTGTTTTTTTTTAAAGATTTTTAAAATTTATTTGTCAGAGAGATAGAGTACAGGAGGCAGAGTGGCAGGCAGAGGGAGAAGCAGGCTCCCTGTGGAGCACGCCCAATGTGGAACTCGATCCCAGGATGCTGGGATCATGACCTGAGCCGAAGGCAGCCTTTTAACCCACTGAGCCACCCAGGTGCCCCCTTATATTCTGTTTTAACTGCTTTTAACTCTACACCACGTCACAACATTTTCCCATCAGTATACAGAAATAGGGAAGTTCAAAGCATCTTTACAGCTGGCTGGGAACTAAAACAGGTATCTAGCCTTGACATTTACCTAGGGAAAAGATATCTCAGGCAACTAAAGCAACAATTTTTCTCTGTCCTGCATGATTGCAAGGCCTTCATTAGATGAAAAAATTTGTATCAGTTAATTGCGCACTTACTGGTCTCATTTCATGATATAATCATGTGGTCTTTAGTGAGAATATTTCAAATATTTTAACTCAGAAAAGAAATAAATGGGAAATCAAAACAACTGAAGTTAAAGAATATGTTAATTTATTTTTACTTTTTTTTTTTAAAGATCTTTTATTTATTTGACGGACAAAGATCACAAGTAGGCAGAGAAGTAGGCAGAGAGAGAGAGGAGGAAGCAGGCTCCCTGCAGAGGAGAGAGCCCAATGTGGGGTTTGATCCCAGGACCCTGGGATCATGACCTGAGCCGAAGGCAGGGGCTTTAACCCACTGAGCCACCCAGGTGCCCCAAGAATATGTTAATTTAAATAGATATTTCTTTTTTCATCGAAACTAAAGAAATGTACCATAGCTATAAAGAGTTACTTTACTGGCTTAACATAAGTGTCATAAAATAAAATTCAGAAATATAAAGTGAAGTAAGGAAAAATGCCCTTTGAAAATAAAAACTACCCTTCCTTTCTCTCCCTACTAAGGATACTTCATGTGATGGAAGCGTATACCCACACACATGTACTCTTTATTGAGCAATCCCATTCCACTAATGGATACTAAACACCAACAATGACAATGAAAGCATGGGGGAACTTACATTTTGTGAATTTGGATGCTTTTAGAAAAGATGGTGAAATCACAAATGCCACTATGTGTATTTCCAAATGGTTATTGAAATGAAGGTGTATTTAGGACCAGCTGGCCAATCCATTTTTTAAAAGATTTTATTTACTCATTTGAGAGAGAAAAAGAAAGAGAGAGAGCACGCACTAGTGAGGGAGAGGGGCAGAGGGAGATGGAGAAGCATATTCCTCACCGAGCAGGGAGCCCGACATGGGGCTCTGTTCTAGGACCCTGACGTGGGGCTCTGTTCTAGGACCCCGAGATCATGACCTGAGCTGAAGGCAGATGCTAAACCAACTGAGCCACCCAGCAGCCCTTGACCAATCCATTCTGTCAAGCAATTGACTTGATTGATTTTTGTTTAGTTTGGAGTGTGTGTGTGTGTGTGTGTGTGTGTGCGCACGCACGTGTGTATGTGTGCATGAGTGTGTGTGTTTAGATTTTTTTTAAGTGACTGAATGAACTGATTATCATGATGTGTTGCTAGACACACACTTATTTCCTTGACTGAAGACACAATTTAAAAAACACAATAAAGCACCATACTTGTCTTAAGCAACAGAAGGTAGGTTAGTCAATAAAAGCATTCACCTGAATAGATTTTCACTTGATTAAGAATGCCTGTTTCAGGATCAACTTTTTTCTTTTTTATGTTGTCTTCTTGAAATGATTTGAAACAACAAGCAGACTATGATATATTTCCCCCAAGATTCTTTGCCCTCCAGTCAAAGACCACCAGGGACACACCTCTAGTTTAACAAGTTGGATTTACTACTCACTGTAGGGAGGGAGGATGCACACCTTGGGGAACTGCGGTGTACCTCAAAAAGAAGGTGCTAGAAAGAACCTATTATGGCATTCCTGCTTCGATTGGGGATTTGGGGGATTGAGTGCTGCTAAAACTCAGGGGCAATCCTATGATTTGTGTGTCACAATAAAACTTCTTTAAAGGGAAGACAGATTAGAGGGAGGATAAAACTGTTTTAATAAAGAAGTAACATTTTGTCCAAGAGCGCATGTATGTAATATTTTGTAGGTTGCACAGTGACCTCCTTTTGGTCTGTGTGGAGACAATATTATGAAGCGGCCCCATTTTGTCTCACTCCATCATGGTCACAGAGTGACCTTGTCTGACGTTGGTGTCCTGTGAAATTGTTTACGTCCAACAGAAGAACAACATGGACTAGCCTTGAGTATCAGGCCAGCTCTCTGAAAATCCCCGAGGCCTACTCTAAGTGTCAGACCAGTCCCCAGATGTCAGTTGCTGGGTTTTTCTTTTTCTTTTCTCACACTTTTGTTCTCACATAAGGGGAAAAAAAAAAACAAAACAAGAAACACCACAGAATCAGAGATCCTGCTTGCTCTTAAAATAACTTTTGAAGATACAGAATGAAATTAAAGACTCATTTTTTGTTACCGTCCCTACTTGTAAGATTTTTACCAGAGGAGAAAAAACACAGTGTTCAAGGAGGCTTAGATTCCGAATGATAGTGGTAAGTGAGGAGTACTTTCCATTTTAAGTTTTAACTCAATTTAACTTATTTTAATACTTCTTTTTCCCTACCCTGTATTTTAGGAGGCTTTCTCCTGCTCTCAGGCTTAAGACAACCACGGAAGAACCTGCTACCACCAACAAATTTAACCTTGCCAAATTGTGAAAACTCCAGCAGACTGCCTTTGAACTTGGTCCCCCTTTATCAGCACCCCTGGGTCTCCAGCCTGCAGGGTTACACTGCAGATTTTGTATTCACCAGCCTCCATAATCCCATGAGACAATTTCTTATATTAAATCAATTTCTCTCTCTCTCTCTGTCTCTCCACACACACACAGACACACACATACACATCCCTTCCCAGGGACCTAATATTTGCCTTAAGCATCCTCCTTGACATACCAAGCAGGATAAACTTGATTTTGCAAGCACAACTATGGGTCCTATCCAGGTTTCTAAATTCACACTCTCACCTCTAACCAAGTCACTGTCCCCAGGATAAACCAACACAGACTTGTGCCCTTTTGCACACCTGTTTATAGACTCCAAAAGGCCCAGAGTCCAATTTCAATCTAACACGAGAATAGGCAAAGGACTCAACCACAATGAGCCTCCGCTTCCTTATTTATAAAACTGGAGCTATATTAATAATCAGAAATACATTTTAGGGGTGCCTGGGTGGCTCAGTGGGTTAAGCCTCTGCCTTCGGCTCAGGTCATGATCTCAGGGTCCTGGGAGATTGAGCCCTGCATTGGGCTCTCTGCTCAGGAGGGAGCCTGCTTCCCCCCTCTCTCTCTGTCTGTCTCTCTGCCTGCTTGTGATCTCTCAGTCAAATAAATAAATAAAATCTTTTAAAAAATACGTTTTAGCTTCTGCATGGAATAAGGCATGTAAAGCCGGTTGGACACAGTCCAAGAAATGACAGCTGCTATTATTATTGCTTTTCTTATTACTGTTAGTATTATTAAAATTATTATGCCCTCAAGTCTCCATTCTGATCATACAATAGAGTGGGTGTACTCCGTGTCCTTCAGACAATAACAGATGGTTCTCTGAAAAGTCATGTGGGCAAGGATTGTGTGTCGCTAAGTATAGATAAGTTTCATAGACTTTAAACATCAAAGTTGTGGTTGTATCCTTTTGCTTGAGAATTCTATCCTACTTCTCCATGGAGGTGAGGCAATAAAGTATCTAAATATAGGACTAAATATATTGGCAATGTTTTCTGTGAAATATGATTCTGGATAATTTTTCATACATAAGAATAAATAAAATATTAAGATGACCACCAATCTTTTATAATAGCTAATGGCTAACATAATTTGGTCTTCAAAAAACAGACAAATATAGCCTAAAATGGTGGCCCATGAAGATTATAAAAATGTCTATGGGTGCCTAGGTGGCTCAGTAGGTAATCATCCTAATTTGGCTCAAGTCTGATCTCAGGGTCCTGGGATCGAGCCCCGTAATGGGCTCCCTGCTCAGCAAAAAGTCTGCTTTTCCCTCCTCCCTTGCCCCTCCCCTGCTGATGCTCTCTCTCGCAAATAAATAAAAATCTTTTTAAAAAATCTGAATAATGCTATAATAAACATCTGATTTGAACAATATGGTTTTCCGGGCATCTAGGTGTAAAAATGCATCTTCAACAATAACATGCAGTGATCTTGTGCACTTGATTAAAAGAAAAACATTACACTAACAGCATCACCTGAATTTTTGTTTTGTTTTGAAGTGTAAAAGATAGACTTAAGAATAAAGACAATGAAAAAGGGGCAGCTGGGTGGCTCAGTCTGTTGGGCATCTATCTGCCTTTGGTTCTGATAGTGATCCCGGGGTCCTGGGATCAAGCCCCACGTGGAGCTCCTTGCTCAGAGGGAAGTCTACATCTCTCTCTGTCCCTCCCCTTGTTTTCTCTCTTTCTCCTCCTTCCAAATAAATAAATAAAATCTTTAAAAAAAGACAATGAAAAAAATTGGGTTTTTAAGTTTTATAGTAGAATCCCCCCACACCCAACCTCCTGCATCTCTCCACCTACCCCCAACTCCTGAGAACACCAGAGAGCAAAATACTCATCTTGCATGAAATCACAGCCATATTGCGCTCAGCATTCTATGCAATTTTCTGGTTGCAACATGAGATTAAGCTTTCAGAAGTACAGAAAGTTCAAGAGATGAGAATTCAATCAGGATGGCCATACACTTCTTCAAAGTGACACTCTCTGGAAGCAAGGTCTTCAATATTTTGAGGAAAAGTTATTCCCAACCTTGACTTCTTTGTCAATGAGTCAGAAGGGCAGAATATTCAGATGCACAAGTTCTCATAATTTGCTGCCATTTACATCCCTTTTAAGTAGGCGATGCAAGTATGCCACCAAAATAAGGGGGAGACAGAGCAAGAAACAGAAAGATATGGGATCCAGAAAGAGGAGATCAATGAGAGAGACCAACTTTAGGTAACAACTTGTCCAAGTTGAAATACGATGATGAAGGACTCTAATAAAGCTAGCTCCAGGAAAGAGAGAAAATTAATAGGTTACCAAAAGTATTTTCTCAGTACATATGTACTGAAAGGAAATTTCCATTTCCAGAAAATTAGTCATAAGTATATAAATTTTTAAAAAGAAATTTCAAGAAATGGACAATTGTACCAGGAAGGATGTATAATTATTCTCAATTCATGGTTCAGATGTGAATCTAATTTAATCATAATGTTTATGCCCTGAATGTTGATCTAACCAAGCCAATAGATGGTAGTGGTGGAGAAGTCCTTAATTAGCCTTGTAGAACTGTTTTAATTTTTAATAATGGTAGGAATAATTAGTAGAAAATGTAAAGTGTTGCCCAAAGGGTTCGGTTCAGAATGTCTGGATTTCTACTGATAAGAATGAAATAGGTTTGGTGTAGAGATCAAAATCACAGAATCTGGTCAGTCTGGCTCAGGGTGATTGTGTCTTTTTAAATAAATACATGCCGTATCATTTCTCTGTAAAAAACAGATTGATCTGTATTTTTATTTGCTTAAGGAAGCAGAAATTATGCAAATGACATATGCAGCAGGGGTTAATAGCCCCTAAAGATAAAGAGTTCCTATGACCCAACACCAAAAACAAAAAAACCAAAACACAAACAAAACCAATCCTATTTTAAAATTAGGCAGAGGATCTGAATAGACATTTTTCCAAAGAAAACATACAGATGACCAACAGACACAGGAAGAGATGCTCAACATAACTTACCATCAGGAAAATACAAATTAAAACCACAGTGGAGATATCACCTTACAAGTGTCACAATGACTAGTGTCAAAAAGACAAGAAATAACAAGTGTTGATGAGGATGTGGAGAAAAGGGAATCCTCGTGCACTGTTGGTGGAAATGTAAATTGGTGTAGCCACTGTGGAAAACAGCATAGAGGTTCCTTCAAAAATTAGAAATAGATATACGACTCAGTAATTATGCTTCCAGGCATTTACCCCCAAATCCAAAAGTGTTAATTCAAAAAGGTATCTGCACCCCTATGGTTATCGCAGCATTGTTTACAATTGCCAAACATTGAGACAGCCTAGGTATCCCTCTATAGATGAATGGATAAATAAATGGTGGTGTACATACACAATAAAATATTGCTCTGCCATAAAAATATAAAATCAAATATTTTATATTTGACAACATGGATGTACGATATAGAGCCGAAGGTGCTGAGTAAAATAAGTCAGAGAGAGGAAGACAAATTCCATATTATTTCACTTACATGCAAAATCTCAGAAACAAAACAAACAAACAGAAACAGACATAGACTCCTAAATACAGAGAACAAACTGGGGGGTTGCCAGAGGGGAGAGGGTAGGGGAAATGGGCAAAGCAGGGGAAGGGGATTAAGTGCTACAAACTTCTAGCTGGTGAGCATTTCTTGTATATCAGTGTTCAATCACTATGTCTTACACCTAAACCTAATATTCAGAAAATGAGATGGGAAGATGGAGAGTAAATGATGATTTATTTTCTCCCTTTAATAGAGAAATGGAAATTTCTCCCCTTGAAGAGCAAAAAGGTAAAAGGGTGGGAAGGATAAAAAGAGACACAGACATTCAAAAATCTAAGTCTGTCATGATCCTAATTGCATGAAGAACAAAATGATTTTTTTTTCTTTTTTTTTAAGATTTTATTTATTTATTTGACAGAGAGAGATCACAAGTAGGCAGAGGCAGGCAGAGAGAGAGGAGGAAGCAGGCTCCCCGCTGAGCAGAAAGCCCGATGCGGGGCTCGATCCCAGGACCCTGGGATCATGACCTGAGCCAAAGGCAGAGGCTTTAACCCACCGAGCCACCCAGGTGCCCCAAAATGATTTTTTTCTAATAAAAATATATATATTTTTAAATGGAAGCAGATATTGATGGTAGGTGATAACTCATCTTCTACCCTGGCCACTTGTTTCTGCCTTTTTGTTGTTTTGTTCTTTTCTATAGGTCTGATACAATTTCATGTAAAGTAGTTTATTATGTGATTTTCTTTGAACTTTTGAATTCTAACCAGAATCAATGGAATTGTTTAAGCAGATGTGAACATAAGTTAATTTGCATATTTAAGCACCACTGAGCCAGGATATACAAACACAAACACCAAGCTCTTTTGTCAATATCAACCTGCATAAAATTAGAGACACCGATAAGCTGTTTATTTAGAAGCATAACCCACAATCCGTGGAACCCTCTGAGGTCTTGTCCTTTGCTACAAGTAGAGAAATTAGTAAAAATGCCCATACTTGAGGTTTTATAATTTCATATTGAAATATGGAATTTTAGCCACACAAGAATATTCATATTCTAGGATTAGTATAGGAGGGAGAGAACAGAGAAAAACCTTATTTGCATGATGGAACAAGTCACAACTCTGAATTTGCATAAGTAGGCCCAGCCTCAAAGGTAGATGGAGTCAATAATTAATTACCCATGTGATATGATTCACACAATTCACCCACAGCAGTCCTCCATCCAGCAGTGTAGAAAAAAATCCACAGTCAGCAATTCAGTATTGAACGTTACCCTCTCACCTATGAGAAAATCTTTCTAAAAATGAGATGGGTTCTATGATTACTCCAAATTGTGCTTTCTTTCATAAGATTTCTTTCCTCTCTGACATGCAAGGTGGGTGGGGTAACATGGGAGTACTGGGATAGAGACTATGGTATATATGAGAGGGCAAGAGGTCAGCCAAAATAGAGGAAAGAAAAAGAAGGCTAGGATGTTGTTAATAAGTTTTCTCTAATTTCATGATTTTGTCTCCAGTTCCAATCAAACGTGATCCTGAAATAACTGATAATATAAATCATTCCAGAAGAGATCAGAAGGTCAGGTGTATTATGATACAGGCTTATTCTAAAAAAGAAATCATCTGAAGTCTAGATAGTTGTAAGGTGTCTGGCTGTACAATGTCGGTCATCAGGAAATTTTAGTTGGGTTGTGTTTTCTTTCCACGTTCCTCATTTTATCTCCCCTCCCAACACACATCCCACCACCCTTTCCTGAGTCCAGTTTCCCACATCCTGAAGTCACTACTCTTCTGGACTGAACCAATCCCCTAAAATACATTGTTTCCTCTTCCTTTTCTTCCTTATTCAAATCGTACACATTCTTCTTCCAAATTGAGTTAAGTTTGAATTTTCTTTGAGATAGGTAAAGTTTGTTTCGGAGAATAAAGCATCGTCTTTCAGTACATACTGCTAATGTTGCTTGAGTCAGCCTTTCATCCTCCCATCAGTTACATGCTTGTGGTGAAATGATATATTCTCCAAAGCAATGGTGTTCTGATTTCTCAAACTGCATGGGAATTTCAAACATTGCCTCGTATCACATTGGCTCTACAAATCCATTCCCATTTCTCAGATTATGCGCTCCAGTTACAAGTTTGGGAAATATGGCTCTCCTACTCATTAGTGCTCAAGACCACTGATCTTCCATCCCTCTGTATGAAGTATCTACCAAAGTTCTAAATATGTCCTTTATTGTATGCTCATCCCCTTATTGTTTGCAATTTTTCTCTCCCCTCTTTCCCAAGATTTTCAACTGTGTCCTGTGCTTAAGGATGAACTAACTTCCAGACCTTCTCAGCCTTATCACAGAATGTTTCATCCTCTCTGTTCTTAAAAGAAGATTCTCACTCAAGGATGTCAACCCCCACTCCCCTACCCGCCGCCTCATCACTCTTGTTGCATCTTGCCTATGTGTCCATTTCCAGAGCAACAGAGCAGTGTGTGCAGCTGTGATAGGGCCTGGATTGCAGAAATGTTTATTTGTTCGCTTTCCCTTGTAGCCACTACTATTCCACCACCTTGAAGTAAAAACACCCTTGGAAGGCTGTTGAACTAAGTTCTACATGTATACTATGTGCTGAATTTTTAAAAGGTTGATTGACTTCATAAGACAATATTTTCAACTGTAATTTCAATGATCATGATTATTACCTTGAGTTTCATACATAAATCAAAACTCTTAGCTGGCCCTTGAATAGGTGAAATTAAGTTATTAACTTATTGGAATATGGTTATCCATATAAATCAAATGAGATAGCTGTGTGGTACAAAAATTGGTATAACCTTTAATTATACAACGAAATGTCAGGTGTATGTACATTTTTAACTTGAAGGTACTATTTCAAATTAGGATTTATACAAATTAAATAAAAGAAAGATGGTTAATTAAAGTATTAATAATAACATAATTCACTTGGCATTGCAGTTTGCAAAGTTCAAAAGAACGGTTTAATTAAATCTAAATTTAATTTATTTTCATGAAAATTACATTTTGACCATTTTAGTGATATTTAAGAGAGGAGACAAAATTATATTCATATATTTAAGAAACTAATTCCATTTGAATAATTATATTTTAATAAACGAATAAGCACCATCTAGGTGTCTGAAAATTTTGATCAAAACTTGTATCATTTTGAAAGTCCCAGAAATATGGCTCATTATCTCTTTACAATCCTCCTTACAGAGTTTCTATTGGAAATCATCACTTTGTAAGAAAAAGTGTCCCCTACATTATCCTGAATTTCATAGAAATTTTCCTTAATATCTATCCTACTCTGGGTTCCCCCAGAAGCAGTCCCATGGATTAGTGTGCAAGCAGTTTATTAGAGAAATGATCCCCTGGGGAGTATCTGGGAAGAAATGACACAGGAAAAGGAAGAAAGTCAATACTGTGTTTCAATTAGCAGGTCAAGCAGTGATGGGTGTGGGTAACCGGTGTTCTAGCTTCCTATGCACCTCTGAGAACAATGCATTTAAGTTGCTCCACTCAAGGGAGAGGAAGCTGGGGTGCTCATCTTCCAATTCCTGTCTCTCACTGGCTTAGGGTTGTATTCGTTTCCCATGGCTGATTTAACAAAGCATCACGAATGTATTATTATTTTGTTTGTTATTATTATGCCTATTATTACTGTTAACCATCGTACAATTCTGTTAGTGAATCGTGGTGAGCTGAAACCTAAATGTCAGCCTGGCTGCATTTCCCCGTGGAGGCTCTAGAAGAGAGCACATTTCCTTTCATTTTCCAATTCTGGAGGCTTTCCTTGGCTCGTAAAGCATTTCCTTCTACTTCAAAGGCAGCAACGTTAAGCGAAGTCCTTTTCATGTGCCATCTGTCAGGTTTCCTCTCTTCTGCCTCCTTCTTCCACTTATAAGGACCCTGTTTACATTATCCAGATAATTCAGGATCATCTTCCTATTGCAAGGTTATCCATAAGGTTATCTGATTGGAAACCTTGTTTTTTTTTTTTTCTTATTGTGTGTTACATAATATATTTATGGGTTCCTAAGATTAAGACACAGGATTATTAGGGAGCCATTATCCTCCCTTCCAAAAGGTTTGTTCCTCAGTCAATATATCCCCATGCTCCTGGCCACAAAAAGTCCTGCTTGCAACAGAAACTTGCTGGCATATAAGGGAACGCTGGATACCCAATGCCTATGCATGGGGCACCAACCTTCTCTCACACAAATTCCTTGCCTTAACTGAAACACGGATCTTTTCAAGGAACACTCTTTCCCATGTGGCCTTCTCAGAGGCTATTCATATCATGGCCCACAGATTTAGTGTCCTGTATTGACAATCACTGAGTTATTCTACCCTCTGCCCCTCTCCGTCCGACTTCCAGGTACCATGGCATAGTAGGCAAGATCGTGAACTCTGGCATCACGTGGTGCTTCAATCCTAGTTCTTTTACTTTTTGGCAGTGTAGCTCAGCAAGTTCCTTACCATCTCTGTGTGTCCATTTTCTCATCTGTAAAGTGTCAATAATGCCTTCCTAATAAGGAAGTTGAGAGAATTATATGACATAATATAAAGTGCTTAGAACGCTCTCTAGCATTTAGTAAGAGCTATATGAATGTTTGCTGTTGCTGCTGATCTGTCCATCTAAAGCATATTCTTCCTTATGTACCTTTTTTCTTTCCAATTCCTTGTCCTTTCATTTTCTTGGATGACTTTAAAATCCATAAACCACTCTCAGACCCTTGACTCCCCAAACATTCCCATGTACTGGCTCTAATTAACCCATGTCCATGGCTATATCATGAATTCTCATCCTACTATCTGATTACAACCTTCTCTTTTTCCAGCTCATTCACTCCCATTACATCTGCTTTTTGAAGCTAATAAGATTTTCTGCCACATTTTTCAACTTTCGCTTAGTTCATCAGCTTTCAACTCAGTATACTTTTTCCCAGCCTTGATCCAATGGCCAATCACTGATGTGTTCTCTGATGAGCACCCTTAGTTCTTTGTCTTGTCCCTTCTCTCATGCTTACCTTCCATACTATCACATTTGGAGCAATCTTAAAATTAGTCTTGTCTGCTTCTATAGCAGAGCTTGGGTGTTGATGGCTGTGCAAATGTTCAGATTAGTTTCTCCGCAAAATACTTCACTAAGTGAAAGAAGCCAATCTGAAAAGGCTCCATACTGTGCATTTCCAACTGGGTGACATTCTGGAAAAGGCAAAACTATGGAGACAGTTAAATGATCAGTGATTGCTAGGAATTAGGGGGAAGGGAGGCATAAATAGGCAGAGCACAGAAGATTTTTAGGGCCAGCAAAACAACTCTGTATGGTACTATAATAGAAGATTGACGTCATTATACATTTGTACAAACTCATATGCTGTCCAACACCAAGAATGACTCCTAATGGAAGCTGTGAGTTTCGGGTGACAATGATGTGTCAATGTAGGTTTAGCAGCTGTGACAAATGCACCACTCTGGTGGGGGACATTGATAATTGGAGAGGCTATGCTTGTGTGGCAGTCAGGAGTATATGGGAAATCCGTACATCTTACCCCATATTTCTTTGAACCTAAAATTGCCCTTAAAAAAATAAAATCTACCAAAAAAATTGGATCCTGCTTGGTTCCACCAATACCACCTTGATAAAAAGTAGATCACTGACTCAGACTTCTGGATTATAAATGAGTAAGGTGGAAGTCCACCTCCCCACTCAGCTCTGGTGACACCTTTTTTAAAGATTTTATTTATTTATTTATTTATTTATTTATCAGAGAGCGAGAGAGAGAGAGAGAGAGAGAGAGAGAGAGAACACAAGCAGGCAGGAGGAGGAGGAGAGAGAAGCAGACTCCCTGCTGAGCAGGGAGCTGGATGCAGGATTTGATCCCAGGACCCCGGGATCATAACTTGAGCCAAAGGCAAACTCTTACCTGACTGAGCCACCTAGGTGACCCAACACTTTCCTAGTCAAATGGAACATGAACTGGCATTGTCTTGTCACCTGGGAATGAACTTGTAACCTTAGCTTCCCTTTGGACCTTGCTGGAAACAGAGGCTGTGAGGGTACAGAGCTTCAACTACACACCATTCCATTCCGCCTTGTTGAGGTCTGGTAGGTTTGGAGGCTGAGCTTTTTCTCTGGGTTCAGCTGATGTGAGGGTGGGCTGGGGAGGAATTGGAATCCTTAGGAGTCTCTCTACTCACATGGTCTATTCAGTCTTATTGATCCTAGTGGAAGGTGGAGGCTCAGCTTGCTTCTGGATTCCATTGATATGAGAGGAGAGGAGGTGAAGTACAGTGGAGACGAGCCCATTTCGCATCATCTTATTAAGTCTCTTTGTGCCCTTTGGGAGTGGAGGCTCTGATCACTGCTAGTCTCTGCTGACACTCCCCAGCTTGGGAACTCTAGCACCACCATCTTCTGTCATGTAGAGATGGAAGTGTAGTTCCATGCTTGACTGCACTTACCACTGGTTGGAAAATGGGAATGCTGCTACCGACTTTTGCTGGGGTTGGGAATAGAGCAGGAGATTAACTACTCCCCGCTCAGCACTACTGAAACCACAGGAGAGTAGTGTATGATTTTCCTGTTGGGGGTTGGCTGGAGTACTGTGAGAATTCCAAAAACGTTGCTATTATCAGGCCATGCTTTTTCTGGTTCTTTTGCTAGAAGGAACAGGTGTTTCTTGGATTCTTTTTTTTTGGGGGGGGAGTCCGTGTTTGTTGGTAGTTCTGGGTTGGAGGATTCCACAGCACCTTATCTTCGAGATATATATATATATATATCTCGATGAGACAATAAGAAAACCCAGAGAACTCATGGCTACATCATTCCTCAAGTCCCCGTGTCCCTGGGCAGACAATCTACTCTTTCCGCCTTTTGGAATGTCCTGTGCTTTTTAACTGTGCTATATTTAGTTTTTTTTTTTTTTAATGGTAAGATGGAAAACATGGGAAGAATAAGATTACTTCATTTTAGCAGAAACAGGTGTTCTGTTTCGTAGTATTTTTTTAATATTTTTAAAAGATTTTTATTTATTTGAGAGAGAGAGAGAGCACACAAGCAGGCGAAGAGGACGAGGAAGAAGCAGACTCCCCACACAGCAGGGAGACCAGAACCCTGGGGTCATGACCTAAGCAGTCGAAGGCAGACACTTAACCAACTGAGTTACCCAGGTGCCCGGCATTGCATTTAACAAACTTGTTTACTGAGTAACTCCTAGATGCAAAACAGGATGCTAGGTGTTGTGAAATAATTCAAGAATGCTAAGCCACATCCAAACCCTCTAGAAGTTTACAATCTATTTAGCCAAATAGTGACAGTGACATAAAACGGAATACAAATTTTATATAATACAGACTCTTATATGTGGTGTAAAATGCTAAAACGATTAGAGTCGGAAGAGTTCGGTGTGGGCTGATAGACAGGATAGAAAGTAATTTAGGCTAAGGATCATTATATGAAAAGCAATTCCATAACAAAAAGTTACTGAGGTTTTTAAAGGGGATTAGTGTTTCCTGCGATCCAATCATTATTTTCTTATTGGTTTGCCTGTTTGTTGAGTGGCGGAAGTGGCAGAGGTGGGAGAACAAAGCATATCTAGGAAAGAGAAAGGATTTCATCCCACATCTTCAGTTTATGCTTGGGTTTGGAGGACACTCTTAGTGTATAAAGCATTCTATCTCCATGTAGCAATGCCAGCCGGTTCCCCGCAGAACCCTTCCTATCTACTTCCCCCCTTCCTTCCCTGCCTCCCCATTCCCTTCCCTTTCTTCCCTTTCTTTCTTCTGTGTATATTCATTCAGCACACATTTGCTGAGCTTTTTTTTTTTTTTGGCTTTTGGAACCAGACAATATCGTAGGTATAGTGTCGAAGATTCTTCTTCCTTGAAGTTTGCTGTCTAGTAAAAGAGATTAGCAGGATACGGAATTACCCACCATACCAAAAAATGCATTTCCACGATACCATCTGAGTGGTAGAGGCTGTACACGTAGTAGTAGGGTTTTGGGGGGGACAGTTGCTATTTTCTATTATGTCTTCTGAAAGATCAGAGATTTTATCTGGCATATTCTCCACTTGCCTTTCTCCCTGCCACCTGTCTTGACCATTCGGCCCCAACTGTCATATCCATACTTAAATTTGCATTCCAAATGAAGATTAGTAATCAAGCATGGCCTGTAAATTGAACCCCACATTTCAGTAGCCAAGCCAAACAGTTTTTGGAACACTATAGAAGGAAGGTCACAGGATACTGAAAGCAAGGTGATCAAAGCTTTTTTCCAAGAAGAGATGGGAGAAATGAAGTGATACATTTTAGGATCATCCCAAATTAATTTAGAATTTCTCACTTTATAGCCCAATCACTCAAGTATTAAAAAACCCTTCTATAAAAATTTGGTATGAAATGTTCCATTCAGCCCAGCAGTGAAATTTTTTCTTGTATTTGAGAAAAAGTGAAAAGAAAAACAACAGATGTTGAATTATAGAAATAAGAATTTCAGATGGTTTATTTTCTTTGGAATTCATGTAACTTTAGGACAGACCCATTTATTTAAATTACATTTTACAGATGGGTTGTCTGTGAAGAGATTCCTCCTGGGAGTGGAAAAAAGTAAAAAGAAAAAAAAAAGAAGAAAAATCCGAGTTCTCTTCTGCAATGGCTCTTCATGTCTTTGGGCAAAATCCTCCTTATAAATAGATTGTTTTCTTTAGCCCACATTTCTACCAAAAATGGCAGGGCCTTGCCTCCATCCCGAATGTATACAGCCTGCCTCTCTAATACCCAGTAGAATCAAATCCTCTCTGCTCTTGTCAATCAAGTTTCCTTCTAGGTATGTTCTTGTAACAAAACTTCTTTCCTTCCCTATTTTTTTTTTAAGATTTCTATTTACTTGAGAGAGAGAGAGAAAGTAGGGAGAGAGAGAAACAGACCCCTGCTAAGCAGGGAGCCAGATGCAGGGCTCTATCTCAGGACCTAGAATCATGACCTGAGCTGAAGGCAGGTGCTTAACCGACTGAGCCACACAGGGGCCCCTCCTTTCTCACTTTTTAAAAAAAGAAGTTTGTGCATGATCTTGCTTTTAAGATGGAATTTGCTGGAGGCAATTGCATAAATTGTACAAACCCCCAACCATAGTTCTTCATGATTGTTCCTTCCTACTTTCATTTTTCTTGTGTGTTCTGGTATTTTTACTTTGTCTTCTTTGGCCTTTCTTGCTCTCTTGTTGTCCTCTGTCTCTCTTTGTCTCTCTGTCTCTCTCTCTTTAGGATTTATTTACTTATTTGAGAGAGAGAAGAGAAAGCAGGGAGGAGGAGGAGAAGGAAAGAATCTCAAGCAGATTCTCCAGGAAGCCTGACTTGGGGTTCCATCTCATGGCCCTGAGATCAAGACCTGAGCCAAAACCAAGAGTCAGACACACTTAACCGATGGAGCCACCCATGCATCCCCTCCTTTTAATTCCACTTTCCAATTCTCTCCAACACATTTCCCTCTGTGGTCATTTGACTTATGTGTGATATCTACTTCCACTTAATAACTGAGATTTTTAGATCCAACATCCAAAAGTCTGTTTTGGGCTTTTCTCACAATTTGAAAGGACTACGGAGCCCCTTTAAGGAATCTCTAGTCTCAGCAACAAAATTGTATTTTAACCAATCTGTCTCTGTCTTTTCAAGCTCATGTATTCTCATAGGTTTGCTTAATGTCATTACATAGTTTACCTTTGAGTTATATTTCTAACCAGCATTTATCTAAATTCCTTCCTTCTTTTTTCCCCTCCTTTAACTACATTACATGTTTATTTCAAGATATTAAAACAGTTCATTAAAATACAATAGACTGAATATACAAATGGACAATAGTCAGACCATATATAAAAATAGAATTCTGAGGGTGCCTGGGTGGCTCAGACGTTTAAACATCTGCCTGCGGCTCAGGTCATGATCCCAGGGTCCTGGGATGGAGCCCTGCCCTGTCTTGGGTTCCCTGCTCAGTGGGAAGTCTGCTTCTCTCTCTCCCTCTGCCCCTCCCCACTGCTTGTGCTTGCCTTCTCTTACTTTCAAATAAATAAATAAAATCTTTAAAAAAAAATAAAAATAGAACTCTGGGATGCCTGAGTGACCATCAGTTAAGTAAGTGTCTGACTTTTTATTTCGGCTCAGATCATAATCTCAGCATCCTGGGATCAAGCCCCATGTTGGACTCTGCCCTCAGCAGGGAGTTTGCTTGAGGATTCTCTCCCTCTCCCTGCTTGCACTCTCTCCATCTCTCTCTAAAATAAATAATAAATATTTTTAAAAATAGAACTCTGATCTATAATCTGCAGCTCCAGTTCAGGGAAACAACCCATTATCTACAGGAATCAGCCCAGGAAGTCAGCATGTTATCTAAAAGTCAGACCTCTGGGAAATCAGGCCACTGTCTATAGCAACCCGTTCAGGAAGCCAAATAATAATTCCTATGACAGTTGACCCCAAACGGCCATGACTCCATGAATAACTGGCAGCTTCCCTAATCTTTGTCTCTGCTTCCAACTTAGGACCAATCAGAGAAAGCCAAATACATCTCCCCCCCCCCCCAACCAATCACATGTGATCCAGGCTTCCAGTTAGACTACTTTCGGCTTCCCCACGGCAACAACCTCCAATCAGGGTATCCTTGACGCTGTCTATTTTTTCTACTGTAAAGCTTTCTCACACTTCGGCCTGACTTGGAGTCTCTGCCAAAGCCCACTTGATGATGGTAGCTGACTCCCTCACTATCGCAAGCCCTGAACAAACAGCATTCACTTGTCCTCATGGGGTTGGTCTTTATTTACTTCCTGAGAATTTTGCAAGGCCTCAAGGTCAACCAGAATAGAGGGCTTCAGGTCTTCTCAGGTCTGTCTCAGACATGGGTCTAACCCTGCATATTTATTTTTTTAAAGATCCTGAGGACCCCAGCTGCGATTTCACATCATGACCCCTGACTATTTTCACAAAAGCCCTATGGTAAAGCTTTCCCTGAAGTTCAGTAATGCCAAGGCTCTGTGATGAGGGCTTTTCCAGAGAGACACGAGACAGGTCAAATAGGGACCATTCTCTGTGCATGGGGCTTTTCAGGGGACTCCAAATCAAGTCAGCCCCCTTAGTGGCTGCAAGACTGCTGCTTTTCACAGCAATTGCGAACTCCTTTTCTTTGGGGCTGCCATTGAGCTGAGGAGAGGGGCTTGGAGTAGTCAAAATACCTCAAATCCTACTAGTCTTCCAGAGGTCCAACGGTTTTCTTGAACAAACGCTTCTCGGATTTTTGAAAGCCTTTTGTTAATTTCCAGAGCTCTGAAAAAGTTGATTTCGACCATTTTTTTGGCCATGTTTTCATTGCTTTTAGAGAGGACTACGTTGATAGAGGTACTCCACCATTCCAGGAGTCCTCACGCTTTTTAGGTCCATTGATAGACTGATAGATGAGGTTTGCTTTTATTTTTTCTCTTCGTTAGAATTTTTGGCACTTATCTTTAAGAGTGAGATTGACCTCTGATTTTCCTTTTCCTAAACTGTCCATATTCCATTTTGAAATTAGCCTCCATGTGGAAAGCATTCTCTTTCTCCAGGCAGCATTGCCTTTGAGTTCTAGCAAGCAGCTAGAAATGGATCGGATGATCTTAATCCAATGAGGAATGGAGATCATTTGAGGATGAGTTCAGTTTTCAAGCACGGTGTATTTCTAGTTCACCCTCACTCCTCTGTGAAGTCTTCTGAGGTCCCAGTTGATAGCCTGGACTGTTTCCCAGGGCCAGGGAAGCTTCAGGCTCCTTCATCACCATTTTCCCCCCTCCTTAGTGCTGTAAAGATGGTCCAGAACTCTGCTCAGCATCTCTGTTTATTAGCAGCTGCTTTCTGGTTGGCTTTTCTCTTTCTTGTCCTATGCCACTTAGAAATTGTCAAATGTATACGTGAGTGCTGTGAGATGTGTAAGCCTGATGATTCACAGACCTGTACCCATGGGGCAAATGATACATTGTATGTTAACTTAAAAAAATCAAAATAAAAAAATTATGACTGGTAATCCTACAATGTCCCCCCAAAAAATTGTTGACTGTCTGGAAAATAAAGGGAACTCAGAATGTCTGGCTTACTTTGTTGTGTTTTCTTTCCTTCCTTGACTTTGGTCTTGTAAACCCTGAGCTTTTTGAAAACTGGAAGCTCCCACTTTTTTGACTCTCCCCTGCTTCTCTGCTTCTTAACCACTGGCTTCAAGATGTTGGGTTAACATCAAAAAAGAGAAAGAAAACAAATTATCTGGTATCTCCTTATAGAGGGACCCTAGTCCCATCATGAGAGCTCCACCTTCATGAAGTCACGCAGACCCAATTACCTCCCAAAGACCCATCTCCAAATACCATCCCACTGGAAGTGAGAAGCTTCAACAGAGAAATTTTCCAGGGACACAATTCAGGTTGTAGGCCCATATTTTCTGCCACCCCAGCCAACCACCCATTCTGTCCCAAAGCTTTCTGTCACACTTTAGTCTGCATTTTCTAGAATTTTATATCATTTTATTCCTACAGTCTATACTTTTTAATGGCTGTTTTATTTTTTTCAATTCTGCATAATTATTTCTGAGATTCATCTGTGTTGTGGGTATCGATAGTTCATTCCCTTATATTACTGAGTAGTATTCCATCATGCGACTATACCATGGATTATTGGTTGATTCACCAATTGATGAATATTTAGATTATTTCCAGTTTGGGTCTATTAAAAATAAAGTCACTATAAACATTTGTGTATATAAATTTTTGGGTGAACATATGCCTTCATTTCTCTTGGGCAAATACTTAAGAATAGAAAGACTGGGATCGTATGGTAGGTATAAGCCTAACTTAAAACAATTCTGTCACACCTTTTTCCAATGAGGTTGTATCATTTTTCATTCCTACCAGCAGTGTATGAAACTAGGTTTGGCCAATCATTTTCATTTTAGCATGTCAAATATATGGGCAGTAGTATTGCATCGTGGTCTTATTAGGCATTCCTTAATGACTATTAATGTTGATCAACATTTCATCTGCTTATTTTCCACTCAAAAGGGTTTTTTTGGGGGGGGTGTCTGTAAAACGTTTTACCTATTTTTAAATTATTTTCTTATTATTGAGTTTTGAGAGGGCACATTATGTTCTAGATAGAAGTCCTGTGGGAAATATATGATTTGAAATACTGTATCTTAGTACGGGGCTTGTGTTTTCATTCTTACCAGTGTTTCATCAGGATAAGAGTTTTCGATTTTGATGAAGTAAAATTTAGCAATTAATTCTTTTATAGATGTGCTTTTGGTGTTGACCCTCCCTCCACCCTACCCGCCCCCGCCACAGGTAAAACTTGCCTTAATGCAGGCTCTCACATACACAAATTCTTCTATACTTTCTTCCAGAATTTGCACAGCTGTAAGATTTACATTAAGGTATATGATCCATATTGGATTAACTTTTGTATTTGCTTTGAGGTATGGATTGAACATCCCTTTTTTAAACAAATGTATATCTAATTCCAGCTCTATCTTTTTTAATTGATTACCTTTGCACCTGTGTCAAAGATTAATTTTCCGTATATGTGTGGGTCTATTTCTGTACAATCAATTCTCTTTCATTGGCCCATTTGTCTCTATTTGTATCAACATTTGTGTCATTGATTAATGTAACTTTAAAAGAAATCTTGAAATTAGGTAACATTGGTTCTCAAAATTTGTTCTTTTTCAAAGTTATTTTGACTATTCCAACTTCTTTGTACTTTCATATGAGTTATAGAATGTTACTTTCTGGAAAAAAGAGTGCAGGAATTATGATTTGGATTACATTAAATCTGTAGATCAATTTAGGGAGAATTGATATTGAATACCCAGCTTGCCAGTCAATGAACAGATTATGTCTCTCCATTTACTTAGGCTTTCCTTTATTTCCTTCAGCAAAGTTCTGTCATTTTTAGCATAAAGTTTTCTCAAGTCTTTTGTCAAGTTTATCACTGAATATTTCATATTCTTGATGGTCTTTTAGACAGTTTTTCTTTCAATTTATGATTGTACATTGCTAGCATGTAGAAATGAAATCGGTTTTTATATGTTGATTTTATATCCTACAACCTTGGTAAACTCATTGTTTCTATCAGTTTTGTTGTAAATTCCATAACATTATCCACATAAATGATCATTATGAACATTATTTCTTGAAATATTTTTTCTGTGTCTCCAAAGAATGGGAAGGCTCTTGATGTTGTTGCTCAGCTAACTGAGGCCATTTTCTTTGCTTTTGGTGCTTTTTTCCTTTTCTTTCTGTTTCATTTTGAGTTTTTTCTCTATCAATATGTCTTCTAGTTTACTAATCTATACTTTGGCAATAACTAATCTGTCATTAACCTATCCAGCATAGTTTTTGTCCCATACAGTGCCATTTTCCTCTCTAGACGTTTGATTTGGTTCTTCTTTAAAAAAAAAAAAAACGAACTCTTGCATATCGTAATTTTTGAACATATAGAACACAGTTGCAGTAACTTTTTTAATGTCTTTCTCTGTTAATTCTAACATTTATGTCAGTTCTGAGGTGGTTTTAACTGATTACTCCCCTCAATATAACCCATACCTTTCTACCCTTTTGCATGCCTGGTAATCTTTTTTTTTTTTTCAGATTTTATTTATTTATTTGAAAGAGAGAGAGAGAGAGCATGAGTGTGGAGAAGGGGGAGAGGGAAAAGCAGACTTCCCGCTGAGCAGGGAGTCTGACTCAGGGCTCGACCCCAGGATCCGGGATCATGACCCGACCCCAAGGTAGACACTTAACCGACTGAGCCACCCAGGTGCTCCACATGCCTGGTAATCTTTGATTAAAAGTCAGATATTGTGAATTTTACCTTGTCAGCTGCTGAATAATTTTTGTTCCTATCAGTATCCTTAAGCTCTTTTTCTGGGGCACAGTGAATTTACTTGGAAACTGTTTTATCTTTTTGGATCTTGCTGTTAGGCTTTTTGGGATGGGCCAGAGAATTGTTGGGTCCAGGGTGAATTATTCCATTACTAGACATGATATTTATGTATACTCTACCTAATGTCTCCTGAGTCATGATGTTTTCTTATCTTTTTGGTAGGAGTAAACACTATTTCATTCCCTGTGTGAGCACCGGGCATTGTTATCTCTAATCCTTTAGGATAGTCATTTTTCCAGTGTCAGTCAGTTTCCTCGCATACATTAACTTCCTAGTTCTTGGCTAAATACTAGCAGGGGGTTTCCTGAGGTGTCCTGAGTTTTCTTTCCACTCTGGTATCCTGCCCTGTCTAGCTGTTTCGGTTTCTCCACACTGTCAGAGTCCTGGGTTCTGAATTTTTAGGGGAGCAGAACAAGATGATCCCTCTCAAGGGCGACAGGAAGACCACAATAACTTTCAGGGAAGTTCAACCATTGGCTGGTTGTTTAGCAGTGCTGCGCAGGTCAGAATCAGGGCAGAATGTTTTAAGGTGACTGCACAAATTTGCCCCTTGATTGATATAAAATTGTTACAACAATGGTTAATACTCTTTCTCCTTGATTTATAGTCAAACCAAACATGTGCCTTGAATCAGTGTGTCAGAGAGCATGTGAGTAAATTATCTTTGAATCAAACTATGAAAGAAAACACAATGTCTCTGACAAAGACATGTTGTTCCCTGAACTGAATGCTGGCATTTCTCACTATGATTTTGATTACATATGGACTCATATTTATTTCTGTCCGGACTTTTCTCTGAAATCATGATGGAAATTCAAGGGAGACCATTCAGCAGACAAAATGTTTTCCACACACCTTGTTCAAAGAACATATTCAAATTACATAAAACTTGCCAATTGTTTTCTGCTTCGGAGGGTACATGCATGATTCAGGCGTAATAAATGAATCTGCTCAGTCACTCTCCATTGTCAGATAAGGAACTACATAAAAATTATTCATGGGCCCCAGAATGTAATCCAAATAATTGAAACAGTATCATGAATGCCTGAGGGTAAATAAGATGGGTGCCTTAAGATATTGAATGGCTGTCATGTGAAAGAGTAAAAATATTTTGTTTGGCTTAGGAGACACACAGTTCATATTAATGGTTCAAAATTTTCATGTGTTAAATTTGGTTTTGTTGAAGAATAAATTTTCTACCAAGACGATTCCATCTTGGAATAAGTTTCTTCACATAATAGTTATCATTTCTTTCACTCACAAATACTTTTATTTTTAAAGCATTTTATGTGGTTTTAATTCTTAAAACAACCCAGTGAAGTAGGCAAGAGAATTGGTGTCAGTGGTCTGAGTTACCTCATTTTGTAAGAACCGATTTTGTGCATCTCTTCTCAAATCAGTGTTCAGTGGGGTCATATAAATAGCTTGAAATTGGCCTTAGTAGGGGTATTAACACCTTGCAAATCAACAAATGCTATAAATACTTACCTGTCCCCATCCCCTAGCCAACTGTGAAATATTTACCAACACATTGTTGGATAAAGATGAATGAGTCTGAGGCTTCTGTGAGTCAAGTGACTTCTCCAAAGTCTCTTAGCAAACAGGTGAGTAACTGAATCATCTCTACCTTAGGGCAGGGTTCGGAAAACTTCTGCCTGAGAGCTTATATCCTGTGTTTATGTGGCCCTCAAACTAAGAATGGTTTTACCTTTTAAAAGGTTTAGAAAAGAAAAAGAGTATATGACAGAGGACATACACCCCAGGAAAGCTTGTCAAAGGCAAGCAGATTGAAATATTTATTATTTGACCCATTACAAAATTAAGCTTGTTAATCTAGAGCCTCAGCTCTATCATATGCCCTATGGTGAAGACTGCTACTTGTCCATCAAATTTTGTCCTCCATATCTTCTATAGTAATTGAGATGTAGCCCGACACACTATTGCCTAGCTAAGCTCTATTACCCAGCAACCCTTGTGTTGAGGTGTAGATAAATGAGGATACACTCTCCAAAGGACGAGCATGGTAGTGAGCTGTGCAATTTGAGTCATTTTGTACAAATGAAGATTGCTCTGGGATCACTATTCTTTTTTCCTTTCTGCTGACTGGAAAATTTGAAGGTCGGAGTAATGAAGTTAAAAGCTATTTACTGAGAGTTGCAGAACTCCCTACTAATCTGGGATCCTAGGATCAATTTGTGAAGCAGAGTCCACTTACCAACCCAGGAAATTTTTATATATATACTTTTTAATTTTTTTTTATTTTTTATTTTTAGAGAGAAAGGGATAGAGCTTGTGCACATGAGCAGGGGTGGGGAAAGGCAGAGGGAGAGAGAGAATCTTAAGCAAGCCCCATGCCCCTGACACGGGGCTCAATTTCACAACCCTGAGATCATGACTTGAGCCAAAATCAAAAGTCAGATGCTTAACCTACTGAACCAACCAGGCACCCCTCCCCGACCCAAGATTTTTTTATGTGAAAAGGAAATTATTTTCTATCTTTTGTTAACCATTGAATTTTTTTGGTCTCTTCATTACAGTGATTTAGCTTTTATCCTATGATACTTCCCTCTTCCCTGCCCAAGGCTCTTGGCTGTGGTACACCCTGCAGACTCTTCCCTGTGTCCCCAAATCTCTCTTCAATTACTGTTTAAGCTCAATCACTTTGGCTTATGGACTAGCAAATGGTGAAGCTAAACATTTGAAACCAAGTGTTGTGATTTCATTATGACATAAAATAAGGGCCTCTGTAGTATGTGTGTGCTGGAACTTAAATAAAAAACTCAAAATTTGCCCTAAGCGGAAAATATGGACAATAATTTCAGCTAGCCTTGCAAAGGTCCTCTCTTCATTTCTATGCCAGTGAGCAGAAAGGTCATGTTCATGCATTTTTGTTCTTTATTGCCATAGTGGGCTTTCTCTGAGAAAACAGGTAACTAAACTAGTACCTGTGAGTTATCTTAAAAAAGAAACCAATTTCAGTGTTTCTTTTCTCCACATCCTCGCCAGCTTTTGTCATCTGTTGTCTTTTTGGTAATAGCCATTCTAATAAGTGTGAGGTGATGTCTCATTGTGGTTTTGATCTGCATTTTCCTGATGATGAGTGATGTTGAGCACTTTTTCATGGACCTTTTGGTCATCCATATGTCTTTGCTGGAAAGATTTCTCTTCAGCTCCTTTGACCTTTTTTAACCTGGGTCATTTGGTTTTTTGCTATTGAGTTGTGTGAGTTTCTTATAGATTTTGGATGTTGCCTCTTTATTGAATATGTGGCTTACAAATATTTTCTTCCGTTACATAAGTTGCCTTGTACGCTTTGGTGAAAATATTAACTGGTACAGCCACTGTAGGAAACTAGGTGGATGTTCCCCAAGAATGGAAAAAAAGAACTCTATGATCCAGCAAACCCACTTCTGGGTATATATCCAAAGGAAATGAAACCATTATCTCAAAGAGATATCTAGATTCCCAATGTTCATTGCAGCCTTATTCGTAATAGCCAAGGTATGGAAACAACCTGTGTCTGCCAATAGAAAAATGGGTCAAGAAAATGTAACACACAATACGGTTATTCAGCCTTTAAAAAGAAAATAAATCCTGTCATTTGCAACAACATGGATGAACTTGGAGGGCATTATGCTAAGTGAAATAAGCCAAACAGAGAAAGCAAATACTTATAAGTGGAATCTTAAAAAAATAAATAAATAAAAAGCAAAAAAAAAAAAAAAAAAGCAAGCTGAACGCAGTGAAACAGAGAACAAAAAAATGATTGCCAGGGGCAGGGGAAATAAGAAGACCTTGGTAAAATGATACAAACTTTCAGTTATAAGATGAATAATGTCTGAGGATCTAATGTGTAACATTGTCACTACAGTTGGTAATACTATATAGTGTGAGTGTAATTGCTAAGAGATTAGAACTTAAACATACTCACCATCCTCCAAAAATGCGAAGCAATGGTTGTGTTAATTAACTCAGTGGGGGGATTGTTTCACAATGCATACTTACATCAAATCATCAAGGTTTCACACTTTAAGTATCTTACAATTTTATTTGTGAATTCTACTTCAACAAAAGCTGAGGAGGGGGGAGAGAAACCAATTCAGTAGACACTTCTATTTGCTCATCTAATGATGAATATAGAAAGAATTTTTGGTCTCAAATGAAATCTTCAGTGTCTTAAAATAGCTCACCATTCCAATCCTGCTCTCTGAGACCAATCTGTAAATTACATTACACCAACCTGTAATGGATAAAATGTATTTAAAGTAAAGTCAGGACTGTTTGGATAAATGGAAGATGACTTTTTGAAATGAGAAATGCAATTTTGACTTAATTTGTTGAGGCACTAAATCAATAGATTGTACAAGTCGGAAGAGCACTTAGGCCAAACTTATGAATTCAGATCTTCTAACATTTCCAAGCTCTGTTCTGTATCTTCTCTCTGTTCTTGAAAATTGCCTTTGCTTTGCTCCCTAGTATCTAGTTGGGCAGAGCTTGTCTCTCCTTTGTGTTGTGTTTAGGCATTTAATAGCACAGAGGACAGAATCAATCACTGTCTCTGCCTCTCTGTCTTTGTCTCTGTCTTTCTGTCTGTCTGTCTCTCTCTCTTTTACACACACACACACTTTTTCAAGGAGGTTGGGTTGATCATAAGGCATTGGAAAGCCTTTTACATCTTATCTAAATATACTCCTCCTGCATAATGGTGTTGAAAGAGGTCATAGAGATGATGTGATTGCCTGTCGACCCTAATGCTGGACCAGGGGAACTGGTGGTACATCGCCTCCTTCTCTGTCCTTGGAATGTACATTCTACCAACCATTCCACACCAGGAGCCATTTTAAGGATGCAGCCTTGAGAGATTTTTGTGATGTTGAGACACTCTGGACTGTATATAAGACTGAACCCAGCTTAGATACATATTATTAAGATATTATTATATGGAGATATAAACTTTTATGATTCTGGTGAGCTGATGTGGCAATCTACTCATGTTGTGGCCACCCAAGATAAGCCCCCATCTGTAAGTTCCTTTGTATATTGAATGTGTCACCTACCACTCTAGAGTATCCTCTTTTTTCTGTCTCTCTTTACCCTCCACAGTACATGCCAATGTCTAAGGTTGTGAACCAACAAGTGGTTATTTAGAGGTACAATTTCTGTGGTCTGCTGGAAAATTACCTTATTTAAACCTGGACCATGGTTATTATCAGTAGATTAGATAAGGGTACAAGACCAACTCCATGGGATTGGTCGTCCTGGTTAGCTGCCATCAGATAAAGCTTCTCCAAAGAGCTGATCATGCTTGCTTTGAACCAAGATCACTAAGAAAAGCAGGGATAAAAATACTTATTTGTACCTTTATTCATTCAAAAATATTTATCCAAGAGGTGCCTGGGTGGCTCAGTTTGTTAAGTGTCTGCCTTTGGCTCAGGTTGTGATCCCTGGGTCCTGGGATCGAGCCCCAGGTTGGACTCACTGCTCAGCAGGGAGTCTACTTCTCCTTCTGCCTTTCCTCCCTGCTCATGATTTTTCTCTCTCTCTGTCTGTCTCTCCCTTTCTCTCTCTCTCTCTCTCTCTCACACACACACACACACACACACAAATAAATAAATAAAATCTTCAAAAAAACACAAATAAATAAACAAACAAAATTTATCCAGGGCTTAATCAATGATACAGATTGAGATAGTACTAGGAAAACAGCAGTGAAAAAAACAGACATGGTTTCTACCCTCATAAGAACTTACTGTGGAAAATAACATTGAGCAAATAACAACATGTGAGTTGAATGTTATGAAAAGGAAAGCAAAGGAGCAGGGGGATACATAGCAGAGTTTCCTCCTTTCTCCAGGTAACCTTGCTAAAAATGAAAATATTCTTGGGAGAGCTGACTACTACCCAGTCATAAATGATTCAGTCTTTGAATCGTTAGAATCACCTGCATTTTCTCATGAGAGTAGGGATCAGGACAGAACGAACACAGTATCTTGGGATCAAGGACAACTGGAAATGAGGAAAATATTATATATGCTACCTTTTTTTTGGTAACTGGGGATTGTGGTGACCAGCTCAAACGCCAACAGTGAAGGGATAGATAAAATAGGAGTGAAGGCAGCTGGCCAAATGGAAGATGATATAGTGTGGAGGGTTCTAGTATGTATGGTCAATATTTCCTGATTTTTCAGCTGTAAGAAAAGTCAGAAGTCTGGACTGCAATGTAAAATTTCCCAATTTTAAAATGTTGGCAGCTAATTTATTGCATGTTTAACCATTTTTAAAATTAAGTATGAAGCAAAATGTATCTCTAGCCAAGATGTGGCCAGGGGTCATGACTTTGTAATTTCTCTTCTATATGATCAGTAAAAAGATTTGTGAAATGAAAAAGTTAAGAAAGGGAAATGAAGGGACAGTTTTGAAGAGAGGGGAAGGGAAGAAAAATGATGAGTTAGCAATGGTTTAAGATGCTTCCAAGGTCACAGAGGAAAATATTAACTGAACAGGGTTTTTGTTTGTTTGTTTTTTTGTTCTTTGTTTTTGTTTTGGTTTTGAACCAAGAGCACCCAGGACATGGAGTTTTGCTAAAGAGGTGTAAAATGAAATATTTCTTTTCAGAGTATCTACTATTCTTATTTGTGTGTTTATAATTTCCTTGCTTCTTAGTATAGTATGATTGTGTGTGTAGACGTGTTAGGAACACAAGACCATGATACGCATTATGGGTGTTACAGACTAAACTGTAAGAAAATAAATGTCTGTAGTAAGCCATTCAGTCTGTGTTATTTTGTTATGGTGTCCCTAGCAGATTAAAACAATGGCAATACACGGTTTATGGTGGTGATCAGATCTGACATCCACCTGAATCACTAATAAGAATGTCAGAGAATGTGGGGACGTTTGAGAAATGGAGCACATTTGGCTGCCAAGTTCATACCACAAAAGATTTTATTGAGAGTTCTATGGAAACTGCCATCTCTGCAAAACCTATTCCCTCAGTGGAAGGAGCTTCCTCCGTGAGACCACAGCCAATCCTCAGGGATGCACTGGAACCTGCCAGCGAGGTAAGGCAATTCATCAGAAAGAAGAACTGGCAATGGAACAGAAGAGCAAGACAAGGTAGGGTCCTTGAAGCTTCTCTGTCTACCATTATATCTCACTCCCACAAACTTCCTAGTATATTAGCCTCTGATTCACTTCTGCCTTCCCAATGGCCAACTCAAATGCAGAATTATATAGGGAGGAGGATTCTTGAAAACATAGCTCCCAGTGCTAATTGGGAAGAACAGTGCCTTGTGGATAACACACTTCCATGCGCAGAACATATCATTAACAAGATATTATTTACTTTTAACTTCTAAACAGTAACAGCCTATATGCACTTGTCTGAAATCAACCATGATTATGAGTGCTGCCAGACTTGCTTTCTTTTTTATTCCTGTAGAATATGCCATAATTTATCCATTCTCCTGCTGATGTACATTTGGGCTTACTTCTTGTCTCTGGCTTCTGCAAAGAATGGTTAAACAAAGGATGCAGTCCATGTCGTCTGACACTCATGTGCAAGAAGTTTTCTATGGCATATGCATGAAAGTGGAGTTCCTAGGTATGCACATTTTTGAATTTTCCAGATAATGCCAAATTATTTTCCAACGTGGTTTTTGAATTCCAACAGTAGGAGATAAGGGTTCCCATTACTTCATATCTTGGAAGACACTTGAAATAGGCAGGCTTTTCATTTTTGTGCTCTGGAAGGTATAAAACTGTATTTTGTGTGCCTTTATTTGTAAATTCATTGATCACTAATGAAAATTAGCATACACTGCTATAATTTTTGAGCTTTGTTTCATGTGAAATTCTATTCATGGAGTTAGTCCATTTTTTTGTGTTGGGTCATTTGTGGCTTTCTATATTGAGTCATAGGGGTTATTTATTATGTCTATCAGGACTTCGGCAGTTAAATGTGTTGTAAATATCCTTCATTTAATTTTTGACTTGTCTTTAAATATGTAGTGCTTTCAGTGAACAGAATATCTTAATTTTAACATAATCAAACACATCTCTCTTTTCCTTTAGGGAATTTGAATCTTGTAGATTTATTTTTAATTAATTAATTAATTACTTTAAAAATTATCATTAAAGAATACACTTTATTTAAATCCATTCTTACATGAGATCATAAAAATATTCTTCCATACATTCTTCTAAGAAAGTTTTGATTTTCACATTTAAGTATTTAACCTACGGTGAATTGATTGTTGTGTGTGGCATGTGGTTTTTGTATCTCAATTGATGGATAAATATTTCTCTCAGCACTATATCATCACTTACTAAATGGTCATTCCCTTTCTACTTACTTGCAATGGCACTTCTGTCACATATCGATCTATCATCCAATTATCATCTATCTTCTTCCTCCCTTCCTTCCTTCCCTCTCACTCTGCCTCCCTCCCTCCCTCCTCCCTTCCTTTTTTCTTCCCTCCTTTCCCTTCTTTTTTCCTTCCCTCCTTCCTTTCTTCCTTTCTTCCTTCCTTCCTAACCATTGTGATCCACTAATCAACTTATGTAGCCTGATCCAGCACCATATTGTCTCAGTTTCTGTATCTTCCATAAAATTTTGAGATAAAGCAGAAATATTTTCATTTTCTTTCTTCAGTAGAGTCTTTACTCCAATATCATGTTCTCAAATTCAAAGAAAAACCCTGTTATTATTTTGATTGGAGTGTTTTGAATCTATGGATGAATATTGGAAGTAACATTTTGTATTGGTTTTCCTATACAAGAACAGAATTAATTTTAGCATTTATTTATGTCATCTTTAGTTATTTTCAATAAAGTTTTACAACTGTGACCATAATGTTCTTAGATATCTTTTAATATTTCAACTATAGGTGCCATATATTATTATTATTTTTTAAACATATTTATTGAAGTATAATTCAAATACTATACAATTCAATCACATAAAGTGTATAGTTCAGGGCACCTGGCTGGATCAGTCAGTAGGGCATGCATTTCTTGATCTCGGGCTTGTAAGTTCCAGCCCCACATTGGGTGTAGAGATTATTCAAAAATAAAATCTTTTAAGAAGTGTACAATTCGGGGCACCTGGGTGGCTCAGTGTGTTAAAGCCTCTGCCTTCAGCTCAGGTCGTGATCCCAGGGTCCTGGGATCGAGCCCCGTATCGGGCTCTCTGCTCAGTGGGGAGCCTGCTTCCTCCTCTCTCTCTCTCTCTGCCTGCCTCTCCACCTACTTGTGATCTCTCTCTCTCTGTCAAATAAATAAAATCTTAAAAAAAATTTTAAAAAAAGAAGTGTACAATTCAACGTTTTTTATTATAAGCACAGAGTTGCATCACCATTGTCACAATCAATTTTAGAACACTTTAATTTATACAGCAAAGAAATCCCATATCTGTTAGTCACCACCTTCTAACCCCCTCCATCTCTCTCCCAGGCCTGAGCAAGGACCAATATATTTTCTGTCTCCTTGGGTTTGCCTCCTCTGGACATTTCATGTAAATGGAATTTACATGTGGGCTTTTGAGTCTGGCTCTTTTCACTAGCAAAAATCTCTATGAGTCTATGCCTTCAGTTGCTTTGGACATCTTCCTAGAGGGGGACTTACTACATCATGAGGTAATTCTGTTTCTTTTTTTTTTTTTGAAGGGCCACCATGCTGTTTTCCATAATGATTGCACTAATTTACATTTCAACAAACAATTGCAAGTTTTCTCATTTCTCCACATCCTTGTCAACATGTTATTATTATTTTTTTAATAACAGCCATCTGTGATGTCTAGTTTAATGTGTTAATTTGTCTAGGCCCCAGTACCCAGATACCAAACATTATTCTTTATGTTTCTTCGGAGGTGTTTTTTAGATGATATTAAATTTAAACTAGTAGATGTTGAATAAATTAGATCGCCCATCATGATATGGTTGGGCCTCATCTAATCACTGGAAGATCTTAATAGAAATAGACTAATCTCTTTCCAAGAAGAGTGAATTCTACAGCAGAATGTCTTTGGATTCCAACCATAACATCAACTCTTCCCTGGATCCCCATTCTACTGACCTACCTTGAAGTCTGTGAACTTGCCAGTCTCTACAATCTTGTGAGCCAGTTCCTTAAAATCAATCACCCAATCACTCCTATACATCCTATAGGTCCTGTTTCCTTAGAGAACTCTGACAGATACATCATACTAACTGCAACATACTAAATGCAATGAGTTTCATTTGCATTTCCCTAATGATTTGTGACATTATATCTACTTTATTGGGGTACAATTTACAGAAGTAAAATATAGACATTTTATGTGTATAGTTTCAGATGAGTTTTGACAAATGTATATATCTGTATAACCGCTATGATACTCAATATGGAAAACACTTCCATCACTCCAACAGTTTTGTCTTAAATCTTTTCAGTCAATTTCCCCAACAATCCTAGCCCTAGACAAGTACTAATATGCTTTCTGTCACTAAAGATTCAATTGGCTTCTTCTAAAATTTCGCATAAAGTGAATCATACCTTATATGTGCTTTATGTATAGCTACTTTTGTACAGCATAATATTTCTGAGATACAACCATTTAATTAAATGTATCAATAATTTCTTTCTTTTTATCACTTAGTACTATTCCATTGGACAAATACACTTCAATTTGTTTACACACTCACAATTTGGTGAGAAATGTTTGGATTTTTTCCCCAATTTTTGACAATTATAAATAAAACTGCTTTGAAATTATATCACAGTATAGTTATGGCAAACAAACCAGGAGCAAAATAGCAGACGAGGAATTTCCAATTCCTCATTCCCCCATGCAAATATCAAAGCACCAACAGAAAATGGCTACACATATATTTTGTGAGAAGACAGGGATTCTTTAAACTTATGGATATACCTAAGATTGAAATTGTGGGATTATATGGAAAACGTATGTTTTACTTGATAAGAAATAGCTAAAATGATATCCAAACTGGTAGTAGTATTTTATTTATTTTATTTTTTTGTTATTTTTCAGGCAGAATGTGTTTTATGGGCAACCAACAAGCAGGTTAATGAACCATAGAACTTTCTTTACTTCAAACTAACATTCAAGAAAGATGAATCCAAAATGCATCCTCCAATACTGACCAACAGAGCTAAGTACAAATGAAGTCAATGGTGTACCCCGTTAGCATGCTGTGCTGTATGTCAAGAAAACGAGCCCTTCCCTGCCCCAAGCCCTGGTCCCCTGGCAAACACAGATAAAGGATTGTGCACTGCGCCATGATGAAACTGTTAGGCAAGAACTTTGGTTCATGCCATCCACTGACATAGAGGTGGCACTGAACACCCACAGCCCCCACACCCAAACTTAGTCAACGGTGGTCAGCCGGAGATGTGGGCTATGCTCCTTCCACAACATCAGATGAATCCTGTGGTCAAGCGTGCTGGTGGCAAAGCCCAAGCCCGTGTCATGGTGCCCATACAGTCCATTGACCCAGGACGCTTTGTCCACCAGGAAGCTCAAGCCTCTCTTTGACTTCCTGTACTCTGGCAGAGGCCAGTGGCTAATCAGGTTCTCTGTCTGCAAGTCTATGATATACAGGGAACAGTAGTCAAACAATGGGACAAATATATCTCCAAAGCCACGCAAGGCCATGTTTGCTATCTCAGGAGTCCACTGACCCTGAGAATATCACAACCGACTAAGTCCTGCACAGCCAAACTACAATGTATGTGCCATCATACTGAAGTCTTGGCGGTAGGCAGATACTTCTAGCCTCAGTGACAAACATCTTTAAGCACTTGCAGTTGATTTCTCTCCCAGCTGGCCAAATCTTGATCTCATAGTTGTCCACACTTTAGAGTATGTAGTCTCCAGGGCTGTGCAAAAGAGATCTGACTTGACACTCCTGCAGAATCACCTTGGTGACTCATTCCATGCATCAGTGCGTGTGTTCAGGCTCATCCCAGCAGATTAAGTCCATATTTTCCCAGTGAAATCTTCAGAGCCACTCACCAAGATACCCAGTTCATCTTTGTAGTCAATGCTAAACACTGCCCCCACGTGATCCCGGAAGTGCTGGGTCCTGGCTTCCAGAACTCCATTGCCAACAAGCCACAGTGTTCTCAAAGGAGCCCATCCCAAGCTTCTGTTCATCACACTTCACTGCTGCCCAATTGCGGGTCTGGATTTCATAAATGCACTGGCCTGTGCTCACTTCCCACAGCTCTGCAGACAAGTCGTCTGACCCTGTGCAGAGAAAGCCATCTTTGTGGTCAAGTGCATACCCTCTGGCGGTGTGTCCCATTAATGATGAGGGCTCAAAGGCTTCAAGGTTCCAGTTGCTTCATTCTCAAATAGGCTTTCAAACAAACTTTCTTCCAGGGCAAGGCGTCCTGAACAGAATCATTATGTGCCAACTCAAATTTTTACATGCAGACTGAGGACCGAACCATTTTAACAAATAAAAACTGAGCTCCAGGGGAAGAAGTTTGAGGAAGTATCCCAAGTAATTGGAGAGATAGATGCCTGGGCTGGACTGCCCCACTCAGACTAATCCGGTGATCCAGAATTTTTTTTTAAAGATTTTTTTTTTATTTATTTAACATAGAGAGGGATCACAAGTAGGCAGAGAGGCAGGCAGAGAGAGGGGGAGAAGCAGGCTCCCTGCTGAGCAGAGAGCCCAATGTGGTGTTCGATCCCAGGACCCTGGGACCATGACCTGAGCCAAAGGCAGAGGCTTAACCCACTGAGACACCCAGGTGCCCCCAGAGTTTCTTTCTTTCTTTTTTTTTTTTTTTGCCAGTTCTTCCGAGAAAGAAATGTAACAGAAATGTTAACAAGCCACGCCTCGAAGTCCCTTCTCTCCATAAAGTTATGGAAAAATTGACCTGAGCAAGCCCCCCAGGGGCCGGCAACCTCATGCTAGGCTAACACCAACTAGGTCCGTTGGGCAGCCCCCCACCTGCAGGGAGAGAAAGACAAAGGCCCTGACCCCTGTAGAGCATTTTAAACTTCCACCAGCAACACGTGCACAGGAGAGTTCCAGTTGTTGCAAATACTTGCCAAATAAGTAATTTGGGGCCTCTAAAATGTTAATCATTCTGTGACTGTGTATTCATTTCTCATTGTCGTTTTAATTTGCATGTTCTCTAGGAGTAGCTGATGTTGATTGTGTCCTTACTACTATATGTTTATATTAACTATTTTTATATTTTTAAAAATATCTTTATATATTTATTATATTTTACTATCTATGTAATTTTTTAATTTTTCAACTATTTTGCCCATTGTATTTGTGAGTTGTCTTTTCTTTTTTAGTGAGTTGTCTTCTTAATAAAGAATTGTAAGTGTTCTTTCTATATTTGGTTAAAATGTTCTACTTAAGATATATGTATTCAAATGTATTTTCTTATTCGGTGGCTTGCCTTTTCACTTTTTTAAAAAATATTTTTTAATTTATTTATTATAGAGAGAGAGCACAAACAGGTAGAGCAGCAGGCAGAGGGAGAGGGAGAAGTAGGCTCTCCACTGAGCAGAGAGCCGGACATGGGGCTCAATCCCAGGACCCTGGGATCATGACTGAGCAGAAGGCAGACACTTAACTGACTGAGCCACCCAGGTGCCCCTGCCTTCATCATTTTCTTAATGGCACCTTTTTAAAGATATAAAAGTATGATTCTGAAGAATTCAAATTTGTTAACTTTTTTCTTTTATAGTTTGTGCTTTTTGTGACCGATTTTTTGCTTATGCCAAGAAAATCTGTTTATTTGCCTAAGGCTAGATAAAAATTTATCCCAAAATTGTTCGCTCACATATTCTGTGGGACAGGAATGAACACCTGGCTTAATAGAGATTTCTTGTCTTTACTTCATGATGCTGGGCCCCCAGTTGGCAGACCCAAAACCTGAGTATTATAATCTGAAGACACTAATGTATAAAATTATGCAGACTGTCCATTGAGACCTTAGTTTAGATTTTCCATTGGTAAGCCTACATATGGCATCTCCATGTGACCCGGAGTTCCTCAGAACATGGTGTCTGGGTTTCAAGGGCAACTATCTCAAGATAAAAGAAGAACAGATCTAAACTATATCCTTTTTATGACCTACCCAGAAATTATATAACATTATTTCTACTACACTGTGCTGGTCAGAGAAGTTACAATTCTCTACCCAGAATCAACAGAGAGAGGACAGAAACCTCAGCTCTCAGAGGGAGGAGATGTTACTCACATTGTCACATATATGCGGCATATATCTGTCGTGGATCTACCATCTACCACGGTCTCTCCTCTGGCCCGAACAATTCACACTCTTCTTACATACAAAATTCACATGTGTCTCTTCCAAAACCTCCAGACTCTCATCCCATTAAGTGACAGGTTCGATCTCAAGACCCAGGACCTCACCAAGATCTGTGCTCTGTTGGGTGAGGCTGCTCAGCTGTCGAACCTCGTGTCCATGTGGTCAAGTACAGCTCCTCTTGATTTGAAAATCCTGTGAACTGAAGAGATATTATCTGTCACTCACACCCACATGCACACATACACACACCAACATGAAATGTTTGACAGGCATAGATACTCCTTTGCAAAGGGAGACAAGCACGAGGCATGTTGGAGTCAAAGGTCCACAGCAATTCAGAGATCCAGTTTGCTATATGTTGCTAGTTCCTTGGTGAGGGCTCAGTCCTATGGCCTGGGAATGACTCATCAAAGCTTTTGATTCCATGATTTTATTCATCTTTCCTATGTGTTTATAGCTGACTTTTCCCTTCCTTCCTTCCTTCCTTCCTTTCTTTTCTTTCTTTCTTTCTTTCTTTCTTTCTTTCTTTCTTTCTTTCTTTCTTTCTTTCTTTCTTTTTTTTACCATGCATCCTACTCATAAAAAGTTGGGGCTACAAGGACACCTGGGTGGCTCAGTCAGTTAAGTGTCTGCCTTCGGCTCAGGTCATGATCCCAGGGTTCTAGGATCGAGCCCCACATCAGGCTCTGCTTGGTGGAGAGCCTGCTTCTCCCTCTCCCTCTGCCTGCTGTTCTGCCTGCTTATGCTCTATCTCTGTCAAATAACTAAATAAAAGCTTTTCTAAAAAAAAGTTGAGGTTACAAAAATCTCTTTAATTTTGTAGTTCAAGCCATTTTAAGTCTTTCAAAAACATAGTGATTTTCTTATGAATCAAAACATGATCTTCGCCATTAACAAAAGCCACACTCATAAATCTCTTTGAGTTTAGCCCTGGTTTATTTGGGCACCCCATACAACTTCTGAGGAATACTGAATGCTCTTCAGATCTTGCAAATTCCATTGTTAAATTGAGAAGATCTATGAGACGAGTTCATAAAGATCTTTAAGGGAGTTTTGTTCAACTAAATGATTCTTGGAGGTACCATATTAGATTTTTCTCTAGTCTTACAAAGGATCTTATAATCTTACTATGCATTTTCTCTTTTCTCTGAAACCGTCCTTTAAATCTAGAATCTTGGAAAGCCTGTAAGTTATAGTTTTTGAACCTTTCTTTGTATTTAACAGATTTCCCTTTGAGTTATTTCTCTAACATTTTTCGGTTTTTTTTTTTTTTTTTTTTTTGGTCTTTAGAGGTGTAATTTCTTTCTTTCTTTCTTTCTTTTTTTTATTTTTTATTTTTTTATAAACATATAATATATTTTTATCCCCAGGGGTACAGTTCTGTGAATCGCCAGGTTTACACACTTCACAGCACTCACCATAGCACATACCCTCCCCAATGTCCATAACCCCACCCCCCCCTCCCAAACTCCCTCCCCCCAGCAACCCTCAGTATGTTTTGTGAGATTAAGAGTCACTTATGGTTTTTCTCCCTCCCAATCCCATCTTGTTTCATTTATTCTTCTCCTACCCCCTTAACCCCCCATTCTCTAGCATTTTTCTATAAGGAACAAGAAGATGTTAGATGGCCCCTTTGATACCCTGCTTCAAATTTCCTTAGTTGCATCGTTCAATTTATCATATATAGTTTCTCTTTTCCAGATGCCTGTGGATGACATTGTGTTTAAACTTACAGCCACTGCAGAACAAGGTTTTCCTTTCCTCCATGTTCCAATAATAAGTTCCTCACTTTCCTTTAAGCCTTAAATGACACATTTTATGATAGTCTTCATGCTGCTTCTGATAACCTTAAGGCTTTTCCAACTTTGGCCTAACATCTGGGTCTCAAAACACTGCCATGTCAGGTTTCCCTTTTATGGAGGTTTTCATGTAACAGATATCTTCAGTTAGTATGGCTGTGTGACAAATTAACCTAACACTTATGATGTAAAGCAACCATTGATTGTGTCTCATGGATTTCACAGGTCAGGAATTCAAACAGGGGAAAAGTGGGGATTTTTTTTTCTCTGCTCCATGGTGTCTGGGGCCTCAGCTGGAAAACAACATTGCTGTATGTGGAATTTTTTGCACCCTGCTCCAAATAATCTTAGCCCCTCCTACTACCCTGGTGGTATTTCTTCAAAATGGAGTCAAGAGGGATGTTTGTGTTGGGAGAAGCCCCAGGCTAAAACACCATGGATTTTCACTGTTTTTGCTAAGATTCAGTACATTTTCTCAAATGCTTCTTACATTGTTTAATGTCTGTGACAAACTTCCATAGTCTTTAAATGGTAGCTGTCTTTCAAAAAATAATTTTGTCCATTTTTAGTGCTGCTTTTCCAGGATAGGAATTACCAAAATCATCATGCAGCCATACTGGAAGTGTCCTCCCCCTCTGCTTTCTTCACCTTCATTATTTTTATTTGTATTTTTTTAAATTTGTATTTATTTCCACCTTCATTTTTTTTAAAGATTTTATTTATTTATTTGACAGAGAGAGATCACAAGTAGACAGAGGCAGGCAGAGAGAGAGAGAGGGAAGCAGGCTCCCTGCTGAGCAGAAAGCCCCATATGGGACTCGATCCCAGAACCCTGAGATCATGACCTGAGCCGAAAGCAGCGGCTTAACCCACTGAGCCACCCAGGTGCCCTCCACCTTCATTTTTGAAAGAAATTTTCACTGAGTAAAGAATTCATGCTCCACTGTGTTATAGTTTATATTATTTTCAATAAGATATCTACCATTGTCCTTATCTTTTTTCTGGAGCATATAATAAGCATGCTTTTTCCTCTAAATGCTTTTAATATTTTCTCTTTATTGATGGGCTTACATGATTGATCACAGCATAACTTAGGGTCAATTTCTTCATGTGTCTTGTGCTTAGAGTTCATTAACTTCCTGAAACTGTAAGTTGATTATTTGCATCAACATTGGAGCCATTAATTCAAATACTCTTTTTATTCCCCCACTTTCTCCTCTCCTTCAGGGACTCCAATTCCACATATATTGGCAGCTTGGATTTTTTTTTTAATAGTGCACATATGCCCTATTCATTTTTTCCCTCTGCTTCATTTCAGATAGTTTCTATTATAACATTTGCATTCACTAATCATTTATTCTGCACTGTCTGCTCTGCTCTTAATAACATTCACTGTATTTTTTATCTTAGGCATTGATATTTTATCTCTAGGAATTTTATTAGGGTCTATTTATATTTTCCATGTATCTGTGTAATATATTCAATTTTTCTGTAGCTTCTTGAAAATATGGAAACTATACTAAAAACTGTTTTAATGTTTATGTCTACTTAATCTATAATGTCAATTTGGAGTCATTTATGATTGATAAATATTCATCATTGTTACATTACTATGTTCCTTATTCATTGCATGCCTGTTAATTCTGACTGGATAACAGCCATTGTGAATTTCATCTTGTTTGATGATGGATATGGTGGCATTTCTAAAAATATTCTTGAGCTTCATTCTGGGGCCTATTTATGTTACATGGAAAAAGTTTGATCCCTTTGGGTATTGTTTTTATTGTTGTTAGATGACACCAAACCGGTGTTTAGTCTAGCATTATTTTTCCTGTTCCTGAGGTAAAAACAAAAACAGGAACAAACAAAAAAACTTCTGAGAACTCCACCCAATGCTCTGAATTATGAGATTGAGACTGTTCACTCTGGGTGGTGGGAATGGGCTTCATGCCTAGCCTTATATAAGTTTTAAGATTTTTTTTTTCTGTAATTCTTTTGGATGATTCTTTCTGTAACCTCACCCATATGCAATGATTGACATTTAGCTAAATATTCTAGGAGGGGGGACCTGGGTGGCTCAGTGGGTTAAACATCTGCCTTTGGCTCAGGTCATGATCCCAGGGTCCTGGGATCGAGCCTCGTGTTAGTCTCCCTTTCCCTTTGCTCCTCCCCACCCCACTGGCACTCTCTTTCTCTCAAATCAACAAATAAAAATCTTAAAAAACAACAACAAAACTCCAGGAGATTGCTTTGCAGTTACCGAGTTCCCTGTGCACTTCTCTCTTCTTCACTACTTGTCCCTCTGAATTCTAGGTGTCTTGGCCACCCCAGACTACTAGCTCCATGTCTTCAACGCAGGGAGACTGCTGTGCTTCACTTGAGTCCCCCATCCTGTTCTCTGTGGCCTGGGGATTTGCTCTAGGCAGTACCTGGGCAACATTAAGAACAGGTTATTTCTTCTCTGATTCTTGGAGATCAATGTCCATCATTACCTACTGTCCGGTATTTGGAGGACAAATTTTAATATACTCATGTGGTTTATTTGTTGTTTCATGTGGTAAGTTAATGATAAATCTAACTCTTTTATTCACCCACATATTCTTCATATTAATTTTAAATTGTGACTGATATAAGTTTTCCTTCAATCTGAAGAATGTCCTTGGACAAGTTTTTGTAATGCATGACCACTCACAGCTTTTATTTGACTGATTGTGTGTTTTCATTGTGCTTTCTTTTTTTTTTTTTTAATTTTTTAATTTTTTTTCAGCATAACAGTATTCATTATTTTTGCACCACACCCAGTGCTCCATGCAATCCGTGCCCTCTACAATACCCACCACCTGGTGCCCCCAACCTCCCACCCCCCACCCCTTCAAAATTCTCAGATCGTTTTTCAGAGTCCATAGTCTCTCATGGTTCACCTCCCCTTCCAATTTCCCTCAACTCCCTTCTCCTCTCCATCTCCCCTTGTCCTCCATGCTATTTGTTATGCTCCACAAATAAGTGAAACCATATGATAATTGACTCTCTCTGCTTGACTTATTTCACTCAGCATAATCTCTTCCAGTCCCGTCCATGTTGCTACAAAACTTGTGGATTCATCCTTTCTTTCTTTTTTTTTTTTTTTTTTTTTTTTTTTTTTTTTTTACAGCTTTATAAACATATATTTTTATCCCCAGGGGTACAGGTCTGCGAATCGCCAGGTTTACACACTTCACAACACTCACCATAGCACATACCCTCCCCGATATCCATAACCCCACCCCCTCTCCCAACCCCCTCCCCCCATCAACCCTCAGTTTGTTTTGTGAGATTAAGAGTCACTTATGGTTTGTCTCCGTCCCAATCCCATCTTGTTTCATTTACTCTTCTCCTACCCCCTCGACCCCCCATGTTGCATCTCCTCTCCCTCATATCAGGGAGATCATATGATAGTTGTCTTTCTCCGATTGACTTATTTCGCTAAGCATGATACCCTCTAGTTCCATCCACGTCGTCGCAAATGGCAAGATTTCATTTCTTTTGATGGCTGCATAGTATTCCATTGTGTATATATACCACATCTTCTTTATCCATTCGTCTGTAGATGGACATCTAGGTTCTTTCCATAGTTTGGCTATTGTAGACATTGCTGCTATAAACATTCGGGTGCACGTGCCCCTTCGGATCACTATGTTTGTATCTTTAGGGTAAATACCCAGCAGTGCAATTGCTGGGTCATAGGGTAGTTCTATTTTCAACATTTTGAGGAACCTCCATGCTGTTTTCCAGAGTGGTTGCACCAGCTTGCATTCCCACCAACAGTGTAGGAGGGTTCCCCTTTCTCCGCATCCTCGCCAGCATCTGTCATTTCCTGACTTGTTAATTTTAGCCATTCTGACTGGTGTGAGGTGATATCTCATGGTGGTTTTGATTTGTATTTCCCTGATGCCGAGTGATATGGAGCACTTTTTCATGTGTCTGTTGGCCATCTGGATGTCTTCTTTGCAGAAATGTCTGTTCATGTCCTCTGCCCATTTCTTGATTGGATTATTTGTTCTTTGGGTGTTGAGTTTGCTAAGTTCTTTATAGATTTTGGACACTAGCCCTTTATCTGATATGTCATTTGCAAATATCTTCTCCCATTCTGTCAGTTGTCTTTTGGTTTTGTTCACTGTTTCCTTTGCTGTGCAAAAGCTTTTGATCTTGATAAAATCCCAAAAGTTCATTTTTGCCCTTGCTTCCCTTGCCTTTGGTGATGTTCCTAGGAAGATGTTGCTGCGGCTGACGTCGAAGAGGTTGCTGCCTGTGTTCTCCTCGAGGATTTTGATGGATTCCTTTCTCACGTTGAGATCCTTCATCCATTTTGAGTCTATTTTCGTGTGTGGTGTAAGGAAATGATCCAATTTCATTTTTCTGCATGTGGCTGTCCAATTTTCCCAACACCATTTATTGAAGAGGCTGTCTTTGTTCCATTGGACATTCTTTCCTGCTTTGTCGAAGATGAGTTGACCATAGAGTTGAGGGTCCATTTCTGGGCTCTCTATTCTGTTCCATTGATCTATGTGTCTGTTTTTGTGCCAGTACCATGCTGTCTTGATGATGACAGCTTTGTAATAGAGCTTGAAGTCCGGAATTGTGATGCCACCAACTTTGGCTTTCTTTTTCAATATTCCTTTGGCTATTCGAGGTCTTTTCTGGTTCCATATAAATTTTAGGATTATTTGTTCCATTTCTTTGAAAAAAATGGATGGTATTTTGATAGGAATTGCATTAAATGTGTAGATTGCTTTAGGTAGCATAGACATTTTCACAATATTTATTCTTCCAATCCAGGAGCATGGAACATTTTTCCATTTCTTTGTGTCTTCCTCAATTTCTTTCATGAGTACTTTATAGTTTTCTGAGTATAGATTCTTAGTCTCTTTGGTTAGGTTTATTCCTAGGTATCTTATAGTTTTGGGTGCAATTGTAAATGGGATGGACTCCTTAATTTCTCTTTCTTCTGTCTTGTTGTTGGTGTAGAGAAATGCAACTGATTTCTGTGCATTGATTTTATATCCTGACACTTTACTGAATTCCTGTACAAGTTCTAGCAGTTTTGGAGTGGAGTCTTTTGGGTTTTCCACATAGAGTATCATATCATCTGCGAAGAGTGATAGTTTGACTTCTTCTTTGCCGATTTGGATGCCTTTAATTTCCTTTTGTTGTCTGATTGCTGAGGCTAGGACTTCTAGTACTATGTTGAATAGCAGTGGTGATAACGGACATCCCTGCCGTGTTCCTGACCTTAGCGGAAAAGCTTTCAGTTTTTCTCCATTGAGAATGATATTTGCGGTGGGTTTTTCATAGATGGCTTTGATAATATTGAGGTATGTGCCGTCTATCCCTACACTTTGAAGAGTTTTGATCAGGAAGGGATGCTGTACTTTGTCAAATGCTTTTTCAGCATCTATGGAGAGTATCATATGGTTCTTGTTCTTTCTTTTATTAATGTGTTGTATCACATTGATTGATTTGCGGATGTTGAACCAGCCTTGCAGCCCTGGAATAAATCCCACTTGGTCGTGGTGAATAATCCTTTTAACGTACTGTTGAATCCTATTGGCTAGTATTTTGGCGAGAATTTTTGCATCTGTGTTCATCAAGGATATTGGTCTGTAGTTCTCTTTTTTGTTGGGATCCTTGTCTGGTTTTGGGATCAAGGTGATGCTGGCCTCATAAAATGAGTTTGGAAGTTTTCCTTCTATTGCTATTTTTTGGAACAGTTTCAGGAGAATAGGAATTAGTTCTTCTTTAAATGTTTGGTAGAATTCCCCCGGGAAGCCGTCTGGCCCTGGGCTTTTGTTTGTTTGGAGATTTTTGATGACTGTTTCAATCTCCTTACTGGTTATGGGTCTGTTCAGGCTTTCTATTTCTTCCTGGTTCAGTTGTGGTAGTTTATATGTCTCTAGGAATGCATCCATTTCTTCCAGATTGTCCAATTTGTTGGCGTAGAGTTGCTCATAGTATGTTCTTATAATTGTCTGTATTTCTTTGGTGTTCGTTGTGATCTCTCCTCTTTCATTCATGATTTTATTTATTTGGGTCCTCTCTCTTTTCTTTTTGATAAGTCTGGCCAGGGGTTTATCAATCTTATTAATTCTTTCAAAGAACCAGCTCCTAGTTTCGTTGATTTGTTCTATTGTTTTTTTGGTTTCTATTTCATTGATTTCTGCTCTGATCTTTATGATTTCTCTTCTCCTGCTGGGTTTAGGGTTTCTTTCTTGTTCTTTCTCCAGCTCCTTTAGGTGTAGGGTTAGGTTGTGTACCTGAGACCTTTCTTGTTTCTTGAGAAAGGCTTGTACCGCTATATATTTTCCTCTCAGGACTGCCTTTGTTGTGTCCCACAGATTCTGAACTGTTGTGTTTTCATTATCATTTGTTTCCATAATTTTTTTCAATTCTTCTTTGATTTCCTGGTTGACCCATTCATTCTTTAGAAGGATGCTGTTTAGTCTCCATGTATTTGGGTTCTTTCCAAATTTCCTCTTGTTATTGAGTTCTAGCTTTAGAGCATTGTGGTCTGAAAATATGCAGGGAATGATCCCAATCTTTTGATACCGGTTGAGACTTGATTTAGGACCAAGAATGTGATCTATTCTGGAGAACGTTCCATGTGCACTAGAGAAGAATGTGTATTCTGTTGCTTTGGGATGAAATGTTCTGAATATATCTGTGATGTCCATCTGGTCCAGTGTGTCATTTAAGGCCTTGATTTCCTTGTTGATCTTTTGCTTGGATGATCTGTCCATTTCAGTGAGGGGAGTGTTAAAATCCCCTACTATGATTGTATTCTTGTCGATGTGTTTCTTTGATTTTGTTATTAATTGGTTTATATAGTTGGCTGCTCCCACGTTAGGGGCATAGATATTTAAAATTGTTAGATCTTCTTGTTGGACAGTTCCTTTGAGTATGATATAGTGTCCTTCCTCATCTCTTATTATAATCTTTGGCTTAAAATCTAATTGATCTGATATAAGGATTGCCACTCCTGCTTTCTTCTGATGTCCATTAGCATGGTAAATTCTTTTCCACCCCCTCACTTTAAACCTGGAGGTGTCTTCGGGTGTAAGATGAGTTTCTTGTAGGCAACATATAGATGGTTTTTGTTTTTTTATCCATTCTGATACCCTGTGTCTTTTGATTGGGGCATTTAGCCCATTAACATTCAGGGTAAGTATTGAGAGATATGAATTTAGTGCCATTGTATTGCCTGTAAGGTGACTGTTATTGTATATTGTCTCTGTTTCTTTCTGATCTACTACTTTGAGGGTCTCTCTTTGCTTAGAGGACCCCTTTCAATATTTCCTGTAGAGCTGGTTTGGTATTTGCAAATTCTTTCAGTTTTTGTTTGTCCTGGAAGCTTTTAATCTCTCCGTCTATTTTCAATGATAGCCTAGCTGGATATAGTATTCTTGGCTGCATGTTTTTCTCATTTAGTACTCTGAATATATCATGCCAGCTCTTTCTGGCCTGCCAGGTCTCTGTGGATAAGTCTGCTGCCAATCTAATATTTTTACCATTGTACGTTACAGACTTCCTTTCCCGGGCTGCTTTCAGGATCTTTTCTTTGTCACTAAGACTTGTCAATTTTACTATTAGGTGACGGGGTCTAGACCTATTCTTATTGATTTTGAGGGGGGTTCTCTGAACCTCCTGGATTTTGATGCTTGTTCCCTTTGCCATATTGGGGAAATTCTCTCCAATAATTCTCTCCAATATACCTTCTGCTCCCCTCTCTGTTTCCTCTTCTTCTGGAATCCCAATTATTCTAATGTTGTTTCGTCTTATGGTGTCACTTATCTCTCGAATTCTCCCCTCGTGGTCCAGTAGCTGTTTGTCCCTCTTTTGCTCAGCTTCTTTATTCTCTGTCATTTGGTCTTCTATATCGCTAATTCTTTCTTCTGCCTCATTTATCCTAGCAGTGAGAGCCTCCATTTTTGATTGCACCTCATTAATAGCTTTTTTGATTTCAACTTGGTTAGATTTTAGTTCTTTTATTTCTCCAGAAAGGGCTTTTATATCTCCCGAGAGGGTTGCTTTAATATCTTCCATGCCTTTTTCAAGCCCGGCTAGAACCTTGAGAATCATCATTCTGAACTCTATATCTGACATATTACCAAAGTCTGTATTGATTAGGTCCCTAGCCTTTGGTATTGCCTCTTGTTCTTTTTTTTGTTGTGAAGTTTTCCGCCTTGTCATTTTGTCCAGATAAGAGTTTATGAAGGAGCAAGTAAAATACTAAAAGGGTGGCAACAACCCCAGGAAAATATGCTTTAGCCAAATCAGAAGAGATCCTGAATTGTGAGGGGGGAGAAAGGGGATAAAAAGGGGTTCAGAAAGAAAGAAAAAAAAAAACTATTAAAAAAAAAGAAAGCCGATAAAAAAATATATAAAAAGAGGAAAAAAAAATATATATATTAGATAAACTATTTAAAAAACGTTAAAAAAAAGAAAACGGTAAAAGTTAAAAAAAATTTAGCAGAAGAAGAGAAAAAGAAAAAAAATTGAAAAAGAAAAAAAAATTAAATTAACTGCAAGGCTAAAAAATCATGGGGAGAAAGCCATGAGTTCCGTGCTTTGCTTTCTTCTCCTCTGGAATTCCGCCGTTCTCCTTGGTAGGTGAACTTGGTCCTGGCTGGGTTTCCCGTAGATCTTCTGGGGGAGGGGCCCGTTGTAGTGATTCTCAAGCGTCTTTGCCCCAGGCGGAGTTGCACCGCCCTTACCCGGGGCCGCGCTGAGTCATCCGCTCGGGTTCGCTTTCGGGAGCTTTTGTTCCCTGAGCGCTTTCCGTAGAGTCCGGAGGACGGGAATAAAGATGGCGGCCTCCCGGTCTCCGGCCCGGAGGAGCCGAGAGCCCGGGGCCCCACTCCTCAGTGCGCCCTCAGAGAACAGTGCCAAATGACTCTCGTCACCCTGGCCTCTGGCCGCGCTCCGAGCTGACCGAGCCTGCGACCGGTTCAAGGCAACCCTGAGCTGAGAGTCACTCCTCGGCTCTGTCTCTGCAGCCGGCTTCCCCGTTCTAATACCGGTAAGCTCTGCGACACTGAGACACCCCCGATCCTTCTGCGACCCTGCGGGAGCTGAGGCCGCGCTGACCCCGCCTGGGCTTCACCCCAGTTAAGCCTCTGGAGCGATGTCCCTCAGCAGAACAGACTTTTAAAAGTCCTGATTTTGCTCCGTTGCTCCGCCGCTCGCCGGGAGCCGGCCCCTCCCCCCGCGGTCTATCTTCCCGTCGCTTTGGATTCACTTCTCCGCCAGTCCTACCTTTCAGATAGTGGTTGATTTTCTGTTTCTGGAATTGCTGTTCTTCTTCTCTTCAATCTCCCGTTGGATTTGTAGGTGTTGCAATCTTTAGATAAGCTATTTAGCTGATCTCCCGCTACCCGAAGTAGTCTCAGCCTGCTACTTCTCCGCCATCTTGACTCCTCCCCTTGTGCTTTCTTTTCTTAAAGAATGTTTTCACTGGTATAAAATTCCAGGCTAAGATTTTCTTATTTCTTTCAGCACTTACTGAAAGCTCACTGTCTTCTGGCATGCATTTTTTTCTGATCAAATATCTGCCATCTTTTATAAAGAATTTTTTCTCAGGGTACCTGGGTGGTGCAGTTGGTTGAGCATCTGATCTGACTCTTGGTTTTGGCTTAGGTGGTGATCTCAGGTCAGGGTCATGAGATCGAGCCCCACATGGAGTCCTGCACTCAGTGAGAATTCTGCTTGAGATTTTTCTCTCTCCTTCTGCCATCCTGTTTGTGTTCTCTCTTTAAAATAAATGAATAAATTAAAAAAAAAGAATTCTTTCTCTTTGTGTATTCATCTTTCTTTTGGTTGATTGAATGATTTTTTTGTCTGTTCATGGTTTTCATCTACTGGATCACACTGTGCTTTGGTGGTGGTGCTTTTTTCCTGCTTGAAGTTTGCTGAAACTCTTGGATCTGTGTTTATACTTCTGCTCAATATTGGAAAATTTCAGCCATTATTTTCTAATTTTTTTTGCCCTCCTTCTCTTCTGATATTATAATTATTTATATGTTAGCCAGATTCCCTGATGGTCTGCTAACTTTATTCATTATTTTCTCTCACTGTAGCTCAGTTTGGACAGTTTCTATTTCTACATCTTAAAGAGCCTATCCTTTATTTTTCAGTACTTAACTCACTGCTTTTCTCTTCCAGTAACGCTTTCGTTCTCAACAGTATATTGCTCAGCACTAGAATATTCATTTGATTTTTTTTTTTGTAGCACTGGTTTCTCTTCTCATTTTCATGTGTTTCTGGAATTCCTTGGGCATATGTATAACAGCTGTTTAAAATGTTTGTCTGCAAATTCTACCATCTCTCTAATTTCTGGGTCTGTTCCTATTGACTTATTTCCATTCAAGTTATAGGTCACACTTTCCTGCCTCTTTGCATGTCTATTAATAGGAACTGGATGCTTCAACAGTGTGAAGTTTACATTGCCAAGTACTGGAAATTTGTTATCTTGCTTTAGCCAGTGTTGGATTGTGTTATGGCTGGCATTAAGTGTACTCTTGGATCAGCTTGATGCTTTTGAAGCCAGTTTTAGGCTTTGTGGCATGAGTCTAGGATGGTATTTACTCTAGGACTTGTGCAGTCCTATTTCTAAGGTATGACACTTGTGGGATTCTCAACTGAATTATTTAGATGCACAGCAAATTTCACACTAGCTGCTGAGAATTTGACTATTTCACTGCCCTGGGAAAGCTCTGAGAGTTATTTGTCTCAGAGCTATTTTATTTCACCATGGATTTTCATCTTCTTTGTGGGTGTCTTAATATTGTGCAACTGATTCAAGGAATCACCTACAAATATTCTACAACACTTTGAATAGGTCCCTTTTGTTTACAAAGTTCAAGGACCTCAGCCTTCCCAATATCTGTCTTCTCAAATCATTAAAAATGTTTATTCTCTGCTTAGCTTTCCATTCCTTGTCCTTTTGGTCCAGAAAGTGTCCCCAAGAAGAGAGACAAAATGATTATAAAGCTCATCTCATTGTTTTCACTTCTCTCCAGGGTAAAAGTCATTCACTTTTTATTGTCTAATGTTTGTAGACAGTTTTTATTTTTTTATTTTTTAAAGATTTTATTTATTTATTTGACACACAGAAAGAGAGATCACAAGTAGGCAGTGAGGCAGGCAGAGAGGGGTGGGGGAAGCAAGCTCCCCACTGGACAGAGAGCTGGATGCAGGGCTCCATCCCAGGACCCTGAGATCGTGACCTGAGCCGTTGGCAGAGGCTTAATCCACTGAGCCACCCAGGTTCCCCTGTAGACAGATTTTAAAAACATTGCCCAAGGACTTCCAGGTGCCTCAGTCGGTTAAGCATCTGACTTTGGCTCGGGTCATGGTCCCAGTTTCCTGGGATTGAGCCCCGCATCAGGCTCCCTGCTCCATGGGAAGCCAGCTTCTTCCTCTCCTACTCCCTCTGCTTGTGTTCCTGCTCGTGCTCTCTCTCTCTCTCTCTCTCAATCTCTCTGACAAATAAATAAATAAAATCTTTTTTTCTAGTTGTTTTAGGACAAGTACCTGTTACTCCATTGTGCTAGAAGCAGAAAATGGAAACTGACTTGTAAAAATTTCTCTTGTAAGTTGTTTGATTTTGAATTGTATTTTCTAGTTTTTTGGATATTGGCCTATAGAAATGGACTTTAATGTTAATATTACATCCAGCAACCTTACTTTTCTAAGATGGTGCTGAGAATTTATCTGTGATTACATTTTCTAATTTTCTACATAAACCATTTTATCATGTGTAAATAACTTATTGTTTTGAGCTTACCAAAACGTATACTTTCTGATTCCTTTTATTGTTTTCTACACTGCTAGGACCTCTGGCCCATGATAAATAGAAATACTGATAGTGAGTCATGCTATCTTGTTCCTGATTTTAAAGGAAACACTACAACTGTTCTGCCATATGTCTGATATGTTGTATAGCGTTCTCTTAAATATCCTGTACTGCATTGAAGAAGTTTGCTTCTATCCCTTTGTCTTTCTCAAATATAAAAAATATGTGGGTTCTCAGATCACTAGGGGTCAGAAACAAGCTACAGACCATTTGGCTAGCAAGTAAAGGCTGTGGTAAGAACTCCTAATTATACTTAAGTTAACTAAGGCAAAAAAGGTCAAAAAACAATGAATCAATATCAATGTCCCCAACAACAGTGTTCCAAATTCTTCAGTGGTTTTGAGCCTATATTAAATTTAGTTCCCAACAGAGTTGTTTAGGTATCCCCAGCTTAGGTGGGAAGTAGTATCAGGCTAAAGGTGTCCCTAAGTCCTAGGAAGCACTCATTGTTGGCTAAGAGAGCAGTGCTTATGAGCTGTGATATAATCAAATGGGATCTTTCCATTTTAGATTGCTAGAGACAAGGAGGACAGTTAACAACTTTATTTGCCAGCTGGCCAAATTGAACTACTGAGATAATACTAGAAAAAAAGATTCCACTCATTCTTCCTTCAGAAAATGTTTGTTCTGTCAGAAAATATGCTAGAAACTGAGAAACCACAAGAGAATTAAATTTACATGGTCTCTGTCTTTCCTCATAGAGCTTGAAGTCTAATGTACTCATGGGTGATTTGGGTCTCTAGTTGTCCTTTAGGACTGCTCCATTTGTGTTCTGCAACACTTTCTTCCCATTCATGTGCCCATTCAGATGGCACAATGCCTGCCAGCTCAGATATTGGACTGACCCTCTTTCTACCTTCTACCCACAAAATAAATACGGGTTGTAATCAGTTCACTGAAGTTCCCCAAATTCCTCTGTTCACAGATCACTTAGTGTCTCAGTAATTGTGTTCACTTTCCCCTTACCAGGCCATAAGAAGATCTTAATTTCAGACAAATTAGTAGTTAATTTCAAACAATTTTGTAAGTGGTGTTTTTTGCTGTTTTTTTTCTGATTCCCATATAATTAACAACAGTATTATTTATACTGATTTCAGCTGTACAATATAGTGATTCAACAATTCCATCAATTACTCTGTTCATGGAGGTAAGTGCACTCTTAATCCCCATCACCTATTTCCCCCATCCCCCCACCCACCTCCCCTCTGGTGATCATCGGTTTGTTCTCTATAGGAAAGAGTCTCTTTTTTGGTTCCTCTCTTTTTTACTTTGTTTGTTTTGATTACCAATTCAATTTCATTGCTGGTAATCAGTCTGTTCAAATTTTCTGTTACTTCCTGATTCAGTTTAGGAAAACTGTATGTTTCCAGGAATTTATCTATTTCTTCTAGGTTGTCCAATTTTTTGGCTTATAATTTTCCATGGTATTCTCTTATAATCCTTTATTTCTGTGGTATCAGTTGTTATTTCTCCTCTTTCATTTCTGATTTTGTTTATTTGACTCCTCTCTCTCTCTTTTTTTTCCTTTTGATTATTCTGGCTAAAGTTTTATGTTGATCTTCTCAAAGAACCAGGTCTTAGTTTCATTGATTTGTTCTACTGATTTTTAGTTTTTATTTCATTTATTTTGTGCTCTAGTCCTTATTATTTCCTTCTTTCTACTGGTTTTGCATTGTTTGTTCTTTTTCTACCTCTTTTGCATGTAAGGTTTTCTGAGATTTTTCTTCTGTCTTGAGGTAGGTCTGTATTGTTATAAACTTCCCTCTTACAATAGTTTTCACAGTCTCAATGATTTTGGACAATTGTGTTTTCCTCTTCAATTGTTTCCATGTATTTTCTTAATTTCCTCTTTAATTTCATTGTTTAGTAGCATGTTATTTAACTTCCATGTATATGTATTCTTCCAGATTTTTCTCTTGTGGTTGATTTCTAGTTTCACAGTATTGTGGTGAGAAAAGAACCATGGTATGACTTCAATCTTTTTGAATTTGTTGAGACTTTAACTGTGACTCAATATGTGATCTACTCTGGAGAAAGTTCCACGTGTCCTTGAGAAGAATGTGTATTTTGCTGTTTTAGGATGGAATGTTCTGAATATATCTTTTAGATCCATTTGGTCTAGTGTGTCATTCAAAGTCACTGTTACCTTGTTTATTTCCTATTTGGATGATTTATGGATTGATGTAAGTGGGGTGCTGAAGTCCCCTACTATTATTCTATTATTACCAATTATTTCCTTCATTTTTGTTTTTAGCTGCTTTATGTATTTGGGTGCTCCCATGTTGGATGCATAAATATTTATAATTTTGTATCTTCTTGTTGCATTTTCTGTTTGTGATTATGTACTGTCCTTTGTCTCTTGTTACACTCTTTGTTTTAAAGTCTGTATTGTCCAGTATAAGTATTGATACCACAGCTTTCTTTTCACTTCCATTTGCATGATAAATGCTTTTCCATTTTTTCACTTTCAAATCTCCCTGTGTGTTTAGGTCTGAAATGAGTCTCTTGAAGGTAGCATATAGGTCTTGTTCTTTTATTCACTCCATCACCCTATGTCTTTTGATTGGAGTATTTAGTCCATTTACATTCAAAGCAATTATTGATAAGTATGTATTTATTGCCATTTTGTTACTTGTTTTATGGGCTTTTGTAGTTCTTTGTTCCTTTCTTCTCTTCCTCTCTTCTCTCACAGTTTGCTAGTTTTCTTTAGTGATATACTTGAATTCCTTTCTCTTTATTTTTTGCATATCAATTACTGGTTTTTGTTTGTGGTTACCATTAGGTTTGTATATAATACCTTATGCATATAGCAGTCTATATTAAGCTGATGGTTGCTTACTTTGAACCCATTCTTTGCTCCTTTCTTCCCCATGTTTCAGGTATATGGTGTCAGAGTTCACACTCTTTTATTTTGTGAATCCCCTGACTGATTTTATAGATACACTTATTTTTGATGCTTTTATGTTTCCTACTTTTCTTACTTCTACTTACGGTCTTTCCTTTCTACTCAGAATCCCCTTTAACATTTCTTGTAGTGCTGTTTCAGTGGTGATGAATTTCCTTAACTTGTATTTGTCTGGGAAAATCTCTCTTTCTCTTTCTATCCTTTTTTTTTAACATTTTTAATTTATTTATTTATTTGACAGACAGAGATCACAAGTAGGCAGAGAAAGAGAGGGAAGCAGGCTCCCTGCTGAGCAGAAAGCCCAATGTGGGACTCGATCCCAAGACCCTGAGATCATGACCTGAGCCGAAGGCAGAGGCTCAACCCACTGAGCCACCCAGGCGCCCCTCTCTTTCTATTTTTAATGATAGCCTTGCTGGATAGGGTATTCCTGGCTGCTGGTTTTTTTCTTTCAGCACTTTGAATATATCATGTCATTCCCTACTGGCCTACAAAATTTCTGCTAAAAAAAAATCAGCTGTTAGCCTTATGGTATTTCCCTTGTATGTAACTGTTTTCTTTTCTCTTAGTGCTTTTAAAATTCTCTCTTTATCACTACTTTTTGCCATTTAAATTACTACGTTCTTTGTGTGGACCTTTTTGTATTGGTTTGAAGGACCATCTGTACCTCCTGCATCTGGATTTCTTTTCCAGATTTAGGAAGTTTGGGGCTATTATTTCTTTAAATAAATTTTCTGCTCTCTTTTCTCTCTTTTCTCCTGAGATCCCTACGAGGCAAAGGTTATTATGCTTGATGTGATGATCTGACTAAGCTCCCTAAGTCCATTCTTATTTTTTGTTATTATTTTTCTCTCATCTCTTCAGCTCAACTGCTTTCCATTACTGTGTCCTCCAAGTCACTGATATTTTCTTTCTCTAGTCTATTTATTCCACCAAGTGTATTTTGAATTTCATTTATTGAGTTCTTCACCCCTGATTCATTCTTTTTAATTTTTTTTTTTTTGTTAAGGATACCACCAATGTCCTCCACTCTTTTCTCAAGTCCAGTGAGTATCTTTATGACAATTACTTTAATACTATTTATCAGCATATTACTTATCTCCACTTCAGTTAGGTCTCTTGCTACAGGTGATTCTGCCCTATTCTTTCATTTCATTTTTCTTTTTTTAAAAAAAGATTTAATTAATTAATTTATTTGACACAGAGAGAGTGTACACAAGCAGGGGGAGCAACAGACAAAGGGAGGGGGAGAAGCAGGCTCCCTGCTGAGCTGGGAGCCCAATGCGGGGCTTGATTGCAGGGCCCTAGGATCATGACCTGAGCTGAAAGCAGATGCTTAACCGATTAAGCCATCCAGGCACCTCTGCCCTGTTCTTTCATTTGGGACATATTCCTCTGTGTCCTCATTTTTTTTGTCTGTGTCTTTGTCTATATGTTAGGAAATTCAGCTACATCCTCCACTTTTGAAAGTACTGTCCTTATGAAGAAGAGGTCCTGTAGTGTCCTGCAGTGAGTTTCAGGGTGTCTGCGTGTTACATGTACCCTGCAGTTATTGCTGAGCTGCCTTGGCCTTCAGTTCAATTGTCTGCAATGGCTCTCATTGCCTGTTATGGCCAGAGTTTGGTTCCTGTGTTGTGAGCGACCCAGTCTGGGGCTGCTTTTGTCTTAAATTGAGTCATACCAGGCATTTGTCAGAGATGCAGCAGCACCAATCTGCAGGAGAACCCAGCACAGGGATCAGTGTTAGCAAGTTAGGCAGCAAGTGTTGGCGGCGCACTGGTTCATGTAGGTATCCATGGGTCTAGGCTGGGGGGTTAGAGAGGGAAATGGTGCCTTATAGCTTCTCTGTTCCTGGAAAAGTCTTCCAATGATCCCTACCCCTCCAGCATGTGCTCTGAGATTAGCAAACAAATCTCTCTCCCATATACCCCAAGTGTTTTTCAAACTGCTTCTTCTATGCTGTATCTCTGCAGGGCTGTTTGTGATGCACGCACTCTCTCTCTCTCTCTTTCTCTCTCTTTTAACATATGATGTATTATTTCAATCAGGGGTACAGGTCTGTGAATCAACAGTCTTACACAGTTCACAGCATTCCCTATAGTACATACCCTCCCCAGTGTCCATCACCCAGCCACCTTATCCCTCCCTCCCCACCCCCAGCAACCCTTAGTTTGTTTCCTGAGATTAAGAGTCTCTTATGGTTTGTCTCCCTCCCCGGTCCCATCTTGTTTCATTTTTTTCCCTCCCTACCCACCACTACCCCCCGCCCTGCCTCTCAAATTCCTCATATCAGAGAGATCATATGGTAATTGTCTTTCTCTGATTGACTTATTTCACTTAGCATAATATCCTATAGTTTCATCCACGTCATTGCAAATGGCAAGATTTCATTTCATTTTGATGGCTGCACAGTATTCTTTTATGTGTGTGTGTGTGTGTGTGTTTATGAGTGTAGGCTCAGTGTAGGCTTGATCCCAGGACCCTGAGATCATGATCTGAGCTGAAGGCAGAGGCTTAACCCACTGAGCCACCCAGGTGCCACTAGTATGTGTGTGTGTGTGTGTGTGTGTGTGTGTGTGTGTGTGTGTATCTATACCACATCTTCTTTATCCATTATCTGTTGGTGGACATTTAGGCTCTTTCCATAGTTTGGCTTTTGTGGACTTTGTTGCTGTAAGCATTCGGGTGTGTGTGCCCTTTTGGATCACTACATTTGTATCTTTAGGGTAAATACCCAGTAGTGTGATTGCTGGGTCATAGCTCTATTTTCAATGTTTTGAGGAACCTCCATACTGTTTTCCAGAGTGGCTGCACCAGTTTGGATTCCCACCAACAGTGTAGGGGGGTTCCCCTTTCTCCACATCCTCGCCAACCTCTGATGCTATCTCTTTAAAGTGCAGAGACTCAGTTTCCTCTTGCCCTCCTGGCTCTCCTATGAGCCTGCTGATTTATTTTTAAAGATTTTGTTTGTTTATTTATTTATTTATTTATTTATTTGACTGATAGAGAATGAGAGGGTGTGCACGAGCAGGGGGAGGGCAGAGGGAGAAGTAGAATCCGTGCTGAACAGGGAGCCCAACATGGGGCTCTGACCCCAGGACTCTGGCATCATGATCTGAGCTGAAGGCAGAGATTTAATCGATAGAGCCACACAGGTACCCCGAGCCTGCTGATTTTTCAAGTTCTGGATTTTAAGCCCTGCTGAGTGTAAGAACTTATGAAATTTGGCCCCTCTGGTTTTCAAAGCCAAATTCATCTTCCCCATGTGGGCTCCACTATGTGAGAGTCTGTTTCTCTCCTCTGTCCATGCCTGCAGTGACCTTCCCTCCCACAGACAGATCCACAGGTCCATTTAGCTCCTGATCACACTTGTGCCCTTCCTACCCTTTCAGTATAGCTCTTCTCTACATTTAGATGTGGAGGGTTTGTTCTGCCAGTCTTTATGTTGTTATCTGGATTATTTACACTGATATGGGTGTTATCTAGTTGTATCCATGGAATGAGGTAAGCTTAGGGTCCTTTTACTTGGCCATCTTCTCTGGAAATTTTAGAAACTCTTTATATCCTAACAACTTAGTGGCAATTTGGGGGAAAAAACCTACACACCTAAATGAAAAGAAAATATGTATTTCACTTTCAAATAATCATAATTACTTACTTATGTGATACGTAACTTTTTAAACATTTAAAATCAGATTGGATATCATCATTTCATGCTCCACAATGACTTTCACACAGTATATGCTTTTTTTAAATTTATTTTTTAATTTTTAAATTACAAGCTTGCATGTAGTTTTTTAAAAGATTTTATTTACTTACTTGACAGAGAGAGATCACAAGTAGGCAGAGGCAGGCAGAGAGAGAGGGGGAAGCAGGCTCCCTTCTGGGCAGAGAGCCCTATGCGGGGCTTGATCCCAGGACCCTGAGATCATGACGTGAGCCGAAGGCAGAGGCTTAACCCACTGAGCCACCAAGGCACCCCCAGTATGTGCTTTTTAATCACAAGAACTACCAAAATCCCAGCACAGTAAATGTATGATGTCATCAAAAATAACGCAGTAAAATCTAATGTTGAAATTGTGAAATGTCTTGAGCTAGTACTCCATCTGCCACTGATATATATCAAATATCATACTGTTTCCCATTAAATTTTAAAATTATCCCACAACACCTCTGTGAATTCCCTGCATCTTCCTGGGTTTACTTGGTATAGTTCGGAAGCCATATCTTGTGTCCTTTCCCCTGTTATATGAGTGTTCCTTCATTTTACTAATAAATTTGATGAACAGCCAACTTGGTAATGGATGACAATGGTTTAATATACTACCATTTCTGGGTAAATTCTTGTTATGAAAGCGACCTTATTAACCCTATTCAAAGTAAAACAAAACAAAACAAAACAAAAACTCAAGTATTGTACTTGGGTGGTGAAGAAACTATTTTAGATGTGGTAATTGCATTTTTCTTGACTCCTTCATTTTCTCGTGGGAATAGGCTACCTATTTCATCCTTCAAAAGAACGGTTTTTGTCAGAACTACTATTATCACCAGAGAATATCCACATTTCCTCTAGAGAGATGGTTAATATAGGGACCAGACTGCTGCATTCAAATCATGGCTCTGCCAGTTACTAACTCTGTGACTTTGCAGGCTACTTAACTTCCTTGTAACTTACTTTTTCCATTTTTAATATGAAGTTAAAAATAGCACTTATTGCATAATCCAGGGAACAAGATTAAATGAGGTAATGCATATATAACATTTAGAACAATGCTTGTCCCAGATTAAGTGCTCAAAAAGTGTCAATCATTATTATAGGCAGAAATAATAGGGATCAGTGGTCTCCTGTGAATAAAAGGTATATGAATGAGTGGATCTGTGCCATCTCTTTATCGTTTGCCTAGACCCAATAATAGGGTTATAGGATAATGGGACATCTGTAGTCTTTACCTGGAATCCTGTGATTCAAGCAAGTGGTTCTGGTTATATGGATTGTCTTGGTTTTTCTGCCTGTTTATACTAACAAAATGGTTGTAAATGCTTATTCATTTTGAGTTATAGGGATAAGACATGGACACCACACTATAGACGTGGACACCAGTGCTTGAAGATCACCCATATTTGGCTTTGAGAAGGAGAGAGAGAGAGAGAGAGAGAAGAGAGAAGGAAGAGAGAGTGAGCGAGAAAGGGCTTATTAAGGACTGACTGATTGGCATTCAGTTGAAAATAAGGATAGAGAAGAAGGTAAAAGTGTACGGATTTTTGAATCCTTGAAAGGGTATAATTCTAATTGCTCTACTTTAGGTCAGTTTTCAGTTTACATTAAAACTATAAATGCGAAGGAAGAAAAAAAGAACTTTGTAACTTGAAAGCCTTGAGTAATATGGTATTTCTATTTTATAATACCCAGGAGTAGAGAGACTCATAAAATCTCTACCAACTGATATTGGTTTATTCAACACAGCACACCACTTAAGACAACTGATAATCCCTGGCTTCCTAGATACCCCACTGTATTTTTAAAAGAAAATTCCAATAATTTAGCCAATTCAATCTTTTTCTCTAGGAGTCTCTAAAGAAGGATTCACATCTCATTGGAAAAAAGGTAGACACCAAAAGGAGTCATAAGGAAAATATTTTTGTAGTTCCCCTAAGTATATATTGAGTGTATTCCTTTTGTTGCCAATAAAATTCACCTTATAGAAGTTATGTGTGGAGGTTTATGGATATACACAGTAATAACCAAGAGACAACGTAATAGTTGAACCAGGGCAAAGTAGAGGGGAAAAATATATTCGGAATCAGATGTGTGAGACAAAACTAATTTATCAGGAAACAGTGGGAAACCCAGGATAAAGTGGATCTTTTAGGATTCCCAGACCCAATTCCAGTGTTATCTACCCCGCACCCCCTCCCCCGCTAAGTCCAAGCAATTCTGGAACACCAACTCAATTCTGACACTCTCTACTTGGAGATAGCATCAGATTCCACAGGTTAAGAGTTTAGTTCTACAAAACTGCCCCTCACCCCACTTGAGACACCAGTTGCATGCCCTAGGCATGGTCCAATGACCACTTCGTTAGGTTTGATTAATTTGTTAGAGCATCTCACAGAACTCTGGGAAACAAGATAAGTAGTTTATTGAAGTATATGATAAAGGACCAGCCCCCACCCTAATCCTTAGGTTATGAAAGGGCTTTCCACATGAAAAAAATGTTCCACATCACTCAGCATCAGGGAAATACAAATCAAAACCACAATGAGGTGGTTTACACCACTTAGAATGGCAAAAATTAACAAGAGAGGGAATAACAAATGTTGGTGAGGATGTGGAGAAAGGGGAACCCTCTCACACTGTTGGTGGGAATGCAAGCTGGTGCAGCCACTCTGGAAAACATTATGGAGGTTCCTCAAGAAGTTAAAAACAGCTACCCTATGACCCAGCAATTGCATCCTGGTTATTTACCCCAAAGATAGAGATGTAGTGGAAAGAAAGGGCATATGCACCTCAATGTTCACAGCAGCAATGTCCACAATTGTTAACTGTGGAAGGAACTGAGATGCCTTTCAACAGATGACTGGATAAAGAAGATGTGGTCCATGTGTACAATGGAATATTACTCAGCCATCAGAAAGGATGAATACCTAACATTTACATCGACATGGATGGAACTGGAGGGGATTACGCTAAGTGAAATAACTCAGAGAAAGACAATTATCATATGGTTTTACTCATATGTGGAATACAAGGCATAGCACAGAGGACCATAGGGGAAGAGAGGGAAAACTAAAGCAATCAGAGAGTGGAGGAGAGTGGAGGGGCTTTCCGAAAGTCACCTCATTAACATAACAAAAGACACCTCTATCACCCTCATCACAGGAAATTCCAAGGGTTTTAGAAGCCAGGAGACAGGAACTGTGGTGGAAGACCAAACGTCAATGACAAATATATTTTGGTCACGTTAGTGACCAAACATATATTTCCTGTAAATCACAGTATCATAGTGAGTTAAGCCTTCCTCCAAACCTATCCAGAAAGTGGTGGGTCATAAATAAGAAAATAGTGCCAGTTAGGGCTAGATCAAGGAGGAAACTAATTTGGCAGGTGAGAGAGCTGGAAGCCAAATAGCAGCTATTTCAAACAGATTTCCACGAGATAGTAGAGAAAATCAAGGCTCTGTTGGCAAGAGGCTAACTGGGGCATGATCTTGAATGCTGAATTAAACTTGAATCTTCCAGGATCCAGAGACTACGCATAACCCCAGGCAGTGATAATTACCATCATGAAATTTTAGAACTGGTAGAAAGCTTAAAAATACTTTAGTTTACTACTTCATTTTTTAAATAAAGAGATACATGATCAGAGCGGGGGACAAGACTTGTTCCAAGATCACACAGTGAAATGTTAGAGTCAGGTTAGCTACCTTCCTCTCTATGCTCTTTCTTATCATAGAACCATCTTCTGAGGCCATGAATTGAACGGACGATATCAATACATAATGCAGAATGAATGGCAAGGTCAGGTAAGGATCACCAGATTGTGGCCCATTTCAAATAACCAAGGTAGCCAATATTCTATTCACAAATCACTTGGTTTATCCCGAAACCTGCCCCACAAGTTAGTCACATGAGGTTAGAGGGGGAAGTTAATGAAACACTCTTAAGAGGGTCCAAGAAGGGGCATCCCAATGTGAGCAGTGAAGCACCAACCTCGTCTTCAATCCTGAGATAAGGGATGACTGGAAGTTCAGTCAGGTGCTTTCTGTGCAGTCAGAGCCTCCAAGAGCACCTTTTTGAAGCAGTGTATTGCATGGATGTTCCATCAGCCTTCCAGCTGCTGCTAGACGTTCCTTCTTTTAAGCGTTCACTAAGGTGGGTGTAGTAGTGGTTCCATCTGAGGATTTTTGCCATGCCAGCTTAGTCCGCTCTATCTCCCCTCAAGTCTTTCTGTGGACATTTCCAAATGAGTTTTACTTACCAGTTACACAGCTTATCTACATGGACACACTCAAAGCCCTACATCGGATATTGACAAACAACAAATGTGGGCGTTCACACTGGCCACTGTGACTCCATTTGTCTTACTCTGACTGAGTTTATTCCGTACCTTCTATGAGTTGGAATCACATGCAAAGTATCACACCATGATAATACACTGTATCCAAATTTCACTTTGTTGTCCCTTTATTTAGCATGCCTTTATTCTAGGCTTTTAATCTTTATGCAGAAATGCAGTTGACTGAATGTCTTTCCACAAATATACAGATCACCACTTGCAAGGAATATTTCCAGAACATAACCAGAATAGTAAATGTATTCTTTTTCTAATCATTTGATATTACCAGAGGATATTTCAGTGGATGCTCTTAGGGAAGGAAGTTTATCTTCAGAATATTCCAGTTTCAATCATCTCTATCAAGAAAAATAAGCACAGGGAAATGTCCCCAACCCCCTTAAAGGCTTGAGCCTATCAAAAAATTTTATATTCTTTCAGGTTAAGGCATTGAAAAGGCTACTAGAACACAAATAGGTTCTCTAATAACAAAATTATTGATAAAAATACACTTAGAAAATCTGTGAAGAAAGATAAATTGTAAAAGATGTCGGTTTGGGGAAGAGAGGGCCAGAAAAAAGAAGAAATCAAAAAGTCTTAGATGCAATTAAGTTCTATGAGTGCATTCTTCAGGCAATCAGGACATCATGGTGGGAGGAGGGTGATGGACAGAAGAGCTGTTAATTTTGTACCTTTGTTTCTGGGAAAAAAGAAAGGGTTCCTCGTTGTCTCCGAATTGGCTTCATTTTAAGGCTGTTGCTTCTAGGACTCGATTAAAGAATCCAGCACAGATGTTTTTTCATCAGTTTTTTTAAACAGTCTGTAATATTTTGGAAAAAAACCTCAATATTTCCAAGAAACATTTTTTATAAACACAGTTTATATATTATCTATAGAAATAACTGACAGACATTCCTCCTTCCGTATCAATCTGACATTATTTTTCTTGAAGAAAGCTGAAGAGATGGGTGTTTAAAAACATTATGAATATATTAGGAGAAAATTCCAAGCCAACTTCAAAGTTGTGTGTTCTATTGACCTACTTGTGTTTGGATCATTGAATGCATCTCCTGGGGAAAAGCCTGACCGACTACAATGAAAGGGAGTGTTTTCAATTCTCCATGGGAGATTTCCCTAGCTCCATGAAAATGAAAGCAGTTTTCTGGAAGATACTTGACCCCTCAAATAAGGCCATCTCTGAAAAAGAGGCAGCGCAAAGCATGAAAAATGATCTCTAACTAGGCTGTCTTCTTATCTATGTTTAAAGGAGATATATGTTGATATTGTTCTATAGTCAGACCACTCTGATGGTGGTCTTTGAAGCAGCCCTTCTGTGTGGTTCACCCTTCTTTGAGCGTTTATAAATAGGTATGGCACTGTAGTCGCAAGGCCTGCCATCTGACTTGCTGCCTCATTCTAAGTAAGCATTTGTTGAAGACTGCCCACCATCCAATCACTGTGCTACGCATTTTGTATGCATCATAGGGCTTATTTCATCAGACCCACAGCTACCTGACATAGCTGTGTGATACTTCATATCTGTGTATTACTGATGGGGAAACTAAGGTGAAGTCATCTGTTCAAGGTCCCATGGCAGTGCAGAGATTTAAACCCAAGAAGACTTGTTCCAGAACTGATTCCCCAACCTCTAACCTTACTATCCCAGAATGCATAACCAAAACAACTTGGTTTCTTTTTAAAATGAGATTTGAAGGTAGATATCTTTTTTTAGAGATATGAAATTCAGAAATTCAGAAACCTAGAACTTAGAAATGATTTAATACAGCCCCACCTACTCCCTGCTCTTTGACGAGTAGGGAAACTGAGGCATAGAGAGGAAAAGTGGCTTAATTCAGGGTAGAAAATACATGGTTGCTCTGGTTTGAATGTTTGCATCCCCCCAAATTCTTATGCTGAAATCTTAATGCCCAACATGATGGCATTAGAAGGTGTGGCTTTTGGAGGTGCCCAAATCATCAGAGTGAAGCTCTTATGAATAGAGTTGGTGCTCTTATAGAAGAGAATTCACAGATCTCCTTAGACCCTTCCACTCTGTTATGACATAGTAAGTCTGCGACCCAGAAGAGGGCTCTCATCTGAGTGTGTTGGCACCCTGATCTCAGGCTTTCAGCCTCCAGAACTATGGGACATTGATTTCTGTTTTTATTAACCACCTAGAGTGTGGTGTTGTGTTTTTGTTTTTTGTTTTTGTTTTTGTTTTTATAGAAGGCTGAATGCGCTAAAACAATGCTAGAGATCATTTGAGGACTCGAGACAAGATGGCGGAGAAGTAGGAGGAGGCGCCCTTTAAACCTGTACCCTAAAGTGAGCTGATTACCTTCCAAAGAACTCCGATCACCCACGAAATCAGCCTGAGATCAGAATTATACACGTCTGGATCTCTACAGGAGCAGAAGACGCCAGTGGGCAGGTAAAGCGGAGTGGGAATGTCAGACTGATATCGGAAGATAAACAAAAGGGGGAGGGAGCCACCAGAGGCGACCGATTGGACAGTAATACCCCAATCCGAGAGTGTCCTGCGTCTGGGGACCAGCATTAACTCGGAGTCTGGTTGAAAGCACTCAGAAAGAGCAAAGGATCACGGGGGGGGGGGGGGGGAATTGTGGGAATCGGGGGCGGCTAGGGACAGGGGCTTAAGTCCCCAGACCCAGGACAGCCACCCCTGGCGCAGAGCCAGAGAGAGTGCGGCGGAGAAACCAGGTCTTGGTCCCTGAGCCACCAACGTGCCTAAGAGCGCATGGGGTCCGGCTCCCGTGAGGGGCTGCGAGCCTCGCCAGCAGGCAGAAGCACAGCCTTTTTGCAGTCCCCATGCAAGAGCCGTGCCCTGCTATCAGAGTGCGAGTCGCGCCCCACGCCCTCCCCTGAGAGAGTTGCACACAGGCGCCAGCCCTGTGCTCTCCACCCGGAAAGACCAGGCACTCCCAGCCCGGGGCCAGCGGGAAAATCTCAGTGTGCGGTCGCTGCTTGGAACCTCTCTGGCAGTCTGGAGCTGCACAGACAGCCGCCGCTGCCGCCGTGGTTTTGGGTACAAACAGAAGATCCTGCGTCCCCAGGGACCGCGACTCGGAACCTGCTCTGCCAGTGGCCAAGGGGGAATTTATTTGGGCTCTGCAGCCAGACTGAGGCTTCTCTCTCAGGGGGAGGTCAGGGTGCAGTTTGCTTTCCTCTAAACCTACAAAAACCATCAAAAGCGGTCAAGGCGAGAGAGAAAAAAAAAAAAGTGAACAAACATAAAAACCTCCAGAGAACAAAAGGCTGAAAAAACCGATTTCCTCAGAGCCCACCCCCTTGAGGGGGGCGGGAGGACTTAGAGAACATCACTGACTGAAAACCCACGTGGCAGGCCCCTCCCCCAGAAAACCAACCAGGAAAGGAAAAAAAAAAAAAGACGACAAGAGAACAACCACCACTATTTCATAGGACAACTTTTATTTTTAATTCGTTCCCACTATTCTGGCTCATTTTTTTTATATAGATAATTTTTTAACCTATTTACCATCATAGCGAGCTGTCCAGTACATCAAATTCCATAATAACCTTCTAACCTGAACTTTCTGATACATACACCTGTGTTCTTCTTTTGCATTTCTATTTTTTAAATTTCTTTTTTTTTAATTTTAGTTTAGTTTAGTCTAGTTTATTCCTTTTTTATTTTTATTTTCTAATATTCATATAGAGTTAAACTTCAAGGTAATCCCCTTTCCCCAATCAATGCTACCCCTATAGGTAAACCAATTTTTAATCCCCCTTTATCTTAGGAAAGTTGAGTCCTTTAAAAAAGATATCAGATACATCCAGGAAGAATCAAAACAACCTTCCTCGCCCACACTGAGAATTTATAACCACTCTCCCATCTTTTTCTTCCACCAGTGTTTCTGTGTTTTTGTGTTTGTCCTGATAGTATATATATCTTACACTTGGGGTTCTTTTTGACGAGGCTCTTCCTTTATTTGCTTATATATATATATATTTTTCTCTTGTCATATACTTTTATCAGTCTTTTTGTTTGTCTGTTTTTGTTTGTATACTTCATAAATCTTACCTTGGGGCCCATTTGGGCTGAACCTTCTCTTTTATCTTCCCTTTCTTTCCTGTCTCTCTCTCTCTCTTTCTTTTTTTCTTTTTCTTTTCTTTTTTCTCTCATTTGGGTGGGGAAATCCTGATTGCTCAGAAGCGTTCCAGGGTGCACCTTGACTGCACCACGGTCGATACATCCAGCTACATCCGTTCAGCCATCTCTCACCAAAATGACTAGGAGGAGGAATGCCCAACAGAAGAAAAATACAGAGGATGGGCCTTCTGCAACAGAGCTAACAGCTATCAACGTAGACAATATGTCGGAAAGAGAATTCAGGCTAACAATTATCCAGGCAATAGCTAGGTTGGAGAAAGCCATGGATGACCAAACGGAATTGATTAGGGCTGAACTGAAAGTGACCAGAGATGATGTTCACAATGTTAGGGCAGAGCTGAAAGCTACTAGGGATGAGGTTCACAATGCTCTCAATGAGTTCCAATCTAATCTAAATTCTCTCAAAGCTAGGGTAACTGAAACAGAAGATAGTGATCTGGAGGACAAACAGATAGAGAGAAAGGACCAGGAGGAAGCCTGGAACAAACAGCTTAGAAGCCACAAAAACAGAATCAGGGAAATAAATGATGCCATGAAACGTTCCAACGTCAGAATTATTGGAGTCCCTGAAGGGGAGGAGAAAGAAACAAGTCTAGAAGATACAGTGGAACAAGTTCTTCATGAAAATTTTCCCAATCTCACGAATGGAACCAGTGCTCATGTACTAGAGGCCGAATGGTCTCCGCCCAAGATTATAGATTCCAGAAAAACATCAAGACACCTGATAGTCAAATTGAGGAATCATAATTGTAGATATAATCTCTTGAAAGCCTCTAGGACAAAGAGGCTCCTTACTTACAGAGGAAAGCCCATCAGAATAACATCAGACCTGTCCACAGAGACCTGGCAAGCCAGAAAGGGCTGGCAAGATATATTCAGGGCACTAAATGAGAAGAACATGCAGCCAAGAATACTTTATCCAGCAAGACTGACATTCAAAATGGATGGAGAGATAAAGAGTTTCCAAGACAGGCAAGGCTTAAAAGAGTCTGCAACCACCAAGCCAATACTGCAGGAAATATTAAGGGGGTTCTATAAAAGAGGAAAAATCCTAAGAATAGCATTGAACAGAAATATAGAGACAATCTACAGAAAGAAAGACTTCAAAGCTAACACGATGTCAATAAAAACGTATCTATAAATAATCACTCTCAGTGTGAATGGCCTAAATGTGCCCATAAAACTGCACAGGGTTGCAGATTGGATAAAATGACAGGACCCATCCATATGTTGTCTACAAGAGACCCATTTTGAACATAAAGATACACCCAGACTGAAAGTGAACGGATGGAGAAGCATCTTTCATGCCAATGGGTCTCAAAAGAAGGCCAGGCTAGCGATTCTCATATCAGACAAATTAGATTTTAAACTAAAGACTGTAGTCAGAGATACAGGACACTACATCATTCTTAAAGGGACTATCCACCAAGATGATCTAACAATTGTAAATATCTATGCCCCCAATATGGGAGCAGCCAATTACATAAGAAAACTGTTAATCGGGGCACCTGGGTGGCTCAGTGGGTTAAAGCCTCTGCCTTCGGCTCAGGTCATGATCCCAGGGTCCTGGGATCGAGCCCCGAATCGGGCTCTCTGCTCAGCAGGGAGCCTGCTTCTTCCTCTCTCTCTGCCTGCCTCTCTGCCTACTTGTGATCTCTGTCTGTCAAATAAATAAATAAAATCTTTAAAAAAAAAGAAAAGAAAACTGTTAATCAAGATAAAGAGTCATATTGATATGAATACATTAATAGTAGGAGATCTTAACATGCCTCTCTTAGAAATAGATCATCGAAGCAGAAAATCAATAAAGAAACAAGAGCATTGAATGACACATTGGACCAGATGGACCTCATAGATATATGCAGAACATTCCACCCTAAAACAACAGAATACTCATTCTTCTCAAGTGCACATGGAACCTTCTCAAGAATAGACCACATACTGGGTCACAAATCAGGACTCAACCGATACCAAAAGACTGAGATCATTCCCTGCACATTCTCAGATCACAATGCTTTGAAACTGGAGCTCAATCACAAGGAAAAGTTCAGAAGGAACTCAAACACCTGGAAGCTAAAGACCACCTTGCTTAAGAATGTTTGGATCAACCAGGAGCAAAAAAGAACTGAAACAATTCATGGAAACCAATGAGAATGAAGACACTTTGGTCCAAAACCTATGGGATACAGCAAAGGCAGTCCTAAGGCGGAAATACATAGTCATCCTCAAAAAAAAATTGAAAAATCCAGAACACACCAGCTGTCTCTACACCTTAAAGAACTGGAGAATCAACAACAAATCAAACCAGATCCACACATAAGAAGTAAAATAATCAAGATTAGAGCTGAGATCAATGATGTAGAAACCAGAGATACAGTAGAACGTATCAATGAAACTAGAAGCTGTTTTTTTTTTTTTATAAACATATATTTTTATCCCCAGGGGTACAGGTCTGCGAATCGCCAGGTTTACACACTTCACAGCACTCACCATAGCACATACCCTCCCCAATATCCATAACCCCTCCCCCCCTCTCCCAGCCCCCCTCCCCCCATCAACCCTCAGTTTGTTTTGTGAGATTAAGAGTCACTTATGGTTTCTCTCCCTCCCAATCCCATCTTGTTTCATTTATTCTTCTCCTACCCCCTCAACCCCCCATGTTGCATCTCCTCTCCCTCATATCAGGGAGATCATATGATAGTTGTCTTTCTCAGATTGACTTATTTCGCTAAGCATGATACCCTCTAGTTCCATCCACGTCGTCGCAAATGGCAAGATTTCATTTCTTTTGATGGCTGCATAGTATTCCATTGTGTATATATACCACATCTTCTTTATCCATTCGTCTGTTGATGGACATCTAGGTTCTTTCCATAGTTTGGCTATTGTAGACATTGCTGCTATAAACATTCGGGTGCACATGCCCCTTCGGATCACCACGCTTGTATCTTTAGGGTAAATACCCAGCAGTGCAATTGCTGGGTCATAGGGTAGTTCTATTTTCAACATTTTGAGGAACCTCCATGCTGTTTTCCAGAGTGGTTGCACCAGCTTGCATTCCCACCAACAGTGTAGGAGGGTTCCCCTTTCTCCGCATCCTCACCAGCATCTGTCATTTCCTGACTTGTTAATTTTAGCCATTCTGACTGGTGTGAGGTGATATCTCATTGTGGTTTTGATTTGTATTTCCCTGATGCTGAGTGATATGGAGCACTTTTTCATGTGTCTGCTGGCAATCTGGATGTCTTCTTTGCAGAAATGTCTGTTCATGTCCTCTGCCCATTTCTTGATTGGATTATTTGTTCTTTGGGTGTTGAGTTTGCTAAGTTCTTTATAGATTTTGGACACTAGCCCTTTATCTAATATGTCGCTTGCAAATATCTTCTCCCATTCTGTCAGTTGTCTTTTGGTTTTGTTCACTGTTTCCTTTGCTGTGCAAAAGCTTTTGATCTTGAGAAAATCCCAATAGTTCATTTTTGCCCTTGCTTCCCTTGCCTTTGGTGATGTTCCTAGGAAGATGTTGCTGCGGCTGAGGTCGAAGAGGTTGCTGCCTGTGTTCTCCTCAAGGATTTTGATGGATTCCTTTCTCACATTGAGATCCTTCATCCATTTTGAGTCTATTTTCGTGTGTGGTGTAAGGAAATGATCCAATTTCATTTTTCTGCATGTGGCTGTCCAATTTTCCCAACACCATTTATTGAAGAGGCTGTCTTTTTTCCATTGGACATTCTTTCCTGCTTTGTCGAAGATGAGTTGACCATAGAGTTGAGGGTCTATTTCTGGGCTCTCTATTCTGTTCCATTGATCTATGTGTCTGTTTTTGTGCCAGTACCATGCTGTCTTGATGATGACAGCTTTGTAATAGAGCTTGAAGTCCGGAATTGTGATGCCACCAACTTTGGCTTTCTTTTTCAATATTCCTTTGGCTATTCGAGGTCTTTTCTGGTTCCATATAAATTTTAGGATTATTTGTTCCATTTCTTTGAAAAAAATGGATGGTACTTTGATAGGAATTGCATTAAATGTGTAGATTGCTTTAGGTAGCATAGACATTTTCACAATATTTATTCTTCCAATCCAGGAGCATGGAACATTTTTCCATTTCTTTGTGTCTTCCTCAATTTCTTTCATGAGTACTTTATAGTTTTCTGTGTATAGATTCTTAGTCTCTTTGGTTAGGTTTATTCCTAGTATCTTATAGTTTTGGGTGCAATTGTAAATGGGATGGACTTCTTAATTTCTCTTTCTTCTGTCTTGTTGTTGGTGTAGAGAAATGCAACTGATTTCTGTGCATTGATTTTATATCCTGACACTTTACTGAATTCCTGTACAAGTTCTAGCAGTTTTGGAGTGGAGTCTTTTGGGTTTTCCACATATAGTATCATATCATCTGCGAAGAGTGATAGTTTGACTTCTTCTTTGCCGATTTGGATGCCTTTAATTTCCTTTTGTTGTCTGATTGCTGAGGCTAGGACTTCTAGTACTATGTTGAATAGCAGTGGTGATAACGGACATCCCTGTCGTGTTCCTGACCTTAGCGGAAAAGCTTTCAGTTTTTCTCCATTGAGAATGATATTTGCCGTGGGTTTTTCATAGATGGCTTTGATAATATTGAGGTATGTGCCCTCTATCCCTACACTTTGAAGAGTTTTGATCAGGAAGGGATGCTGTACTTTGTCAAATGCTTTTTCAGCATCTATGGAGAGTATCATATGGTTCTTGTTCTTTCTTTTATTAATGTGTTGTATCACATTCATTGATTTGCGGATGTTGAACCAACCTTGCAGCCCTGGAATAAATCCCACTTGGTCGTGGTGAATAATCCTTTTAATGTACTGTTGAATCCTATTGGCTAGTATTTTGGCGAGAATTTTTGCATCTGTGTTCATCAAGGATATTGGTCTGTAGTTCTCTTTTTTGATGGGATCCTTGTCTGGTTTTGGGATCAAGGTGATGCTGGCCTCATAAAATGAGTTTGGAAGTTTTCCTTCTATTTCTATTTTTTGGAACAGTTTCAGGAGAATAGGAATTAGTTCTTCTTGAAATGTTTGGTAGAATTCCCCCGGGAAGCCGTCTGGCCCTGGGCTTTTGTTTGTTTGGAGATTTTGGATGACTGTTTCAATCTCCTTACTGGTTATGGGTCTGTTGAGGCTTTCTATTTCTTCCTGGTTCAGTTGTGGTAGTTTATATGTCTCTAGGAATGCATCCATTTCTTCCAGATTGTCAAATTTGTTGGCGTAGAGTTGCTCATAGTATGTTCTTATAATTGTCTGTATTTCTTTGGGGTTCATTGTGATCTCTCCTCTTTCATTCATGATTTTATTTATTTGGGTCCTTTCTCTTTTCTTTTTGATAAGTCTGGCCAGGGGTTTATCAATCTTATTAATTCTTTCAAAGAACCAGCTCCTAGTTTCGTTGATTTGTTGTATTGTTTTTTTGGTTTCTATTTCATTGATTTCTGCTCTGATCTTTATGATTTCTCTTCCCCTGCTGGGTTTAGGGTTTCTTTCTTGTTCTTTCTCCAGCTCCTTTAGGTGTAGGGTTAGGTTGTGTACCTGAGACCTTTCTTGTTTCTTGAGAAAGGCTTGTACCGCTATATATTTTCCTCTCAGGACTGCCTTTGTTGTGTCCCACAGATTCTGAACCGTTGTGTTTTCATTATCATTTGTTTCCATGAATTTTTTCAATTCTTCTTTAATTTCCTGGTTGACCCATTCATTCTTTAGAAGGATGCTGTTTAGTCTCCATGTATTTGGGTTCTTTCCAAATTTCCTCCTGTTATTGAGTTCTAGCTTCAGAGCATTGTGGTCTGAAAATATGCAGGGAATGATCCCAATCTTTTGATACCGGTTGAGACTTGATTTAGGACCAAGAATGTGATCTATTCTGGAGAATGTTCCATGTGCACTAGAGAAGAATGTGTATTCTGTTGCTTTGGGATGAAATGTTCTGAATATATCTGTGATGTCCATCTGGTCCAGTGTGTCATTTAAGGCCTTGATTTCCTTGTTGATCTTTTGCTTTGATGATCTGTCCATTTCAGTGAGGGGAGTGTTAAAATCCCCTACTATTATTGTATTATTGTCGATGTGTTTCTTTGATTTTGTTATTAATTGGTTTATATAATTGGCTGCTCCCACGTTAGGGGCATAGACATTTAAAATTGTTAATCTTCTTGTTGGACAGTTCCTTGGAGTTTGATATGGTGTCCTTCCTCATCTCTTATTATAGTCTTTGGCTTAAAATCTAATTGACTGATATAAGGATTGCCACTCCTGCTTTCTTCTGATGTCCATTAGCATGGTAAATTCTTTTCCACCCCCTCACTTTAAACCTGGAGGTGTCTTCGGGTTTAAGATGAGTTTCTTTTAGGCAACATATAGATGGGTTTTGTTTTTTTATCCATTCTGATACCCGGTGTCTTTTGATTGGGGCATTTAGCCCATTAACATTCAGGGTAAGTATTGAGAGATATGAATTTAGTGCCATTGTATTGCCTGTAAGGTGACTGTTACTGTATATTGTCTCTGTTTCTTTCTGATCTCCTACTTTTAGGGTCTCTCTTTGCTTAGAGGGCCCCTTTCAATATTTCCTGTAGAGTTGGTTTGGTATTTGCAAATTCTTTCAGTTTTTGTTTGTCCTGGAAGCTTTTAATCTCTCCTTCTATTTTCAATGATAGCCTAGCTGGATATAGTATTCTTGGCTGCATGTTTTTCTCATTTAGTACTCTGAATATATCATGCCAGCTCTTTCTGGCCTGCCAGGTCTCTGTGGATAAGTCTGCTGCCAATCTAATATTTTTACCATTGTACGTTACAGACTTCTTTTCCCGGGCTGCTTTCAGGATGTTTTCTTTGTCACTAAGACTTGTAAATTTTACTATTAGGTGACGGGGTGTGGACCTATTCTTATTGATTTTGAGGGGGGTTCTCTGAACCTCCTGGATTTTGATGCTTGTTCCCTTTGCCATATTGGGGAAATTCTCTCCAATAATTCTCTCCAACATACCTTCTGCTCCCCTCTCTGTTTCCTCTTCTTCTGGAATCCCAATTATTCTAATGTTGTTTCATCTTATGGTGTCACTTATCTCTCGAATTCTCCCCTCGTGGTCCAGTAGCTGTTTGCCCTCTTCTGCTCAGCTTCTTTATTCTCTGTCATTTGGTCTTCTATATCGCTAATTCTTTCTTCTGTCTCATTTATCCTAGCAGTGAGAGCCTCCATTTTTGATTGCACCTCATTAATAGCTTTTTTGATTTCAACTTGGTTAGATTTTAGTTCTTTTATTTCTCCAGAAAGGGCTTTTATATCTCCTGAGAGGGTTGCTTTAATATCTTCCATGCCTTTTTCAAGCCCGGCTAGAACCTTGAGAATCGTCATTCTGAACTCTATATCTGACATATTAGCAATGTCTGTATTGATTAGGTCCCTAGCCTTTGGTACTGCTTCTTGTTCTTTTTTTTTTTTGTTGTGAATTTTTCCGCCTTGTCATTTTGTCCAGATAAGAGTATATGAGGGGCGCCTGGGTGGCTCAGTGGGTTAAGCTGCTGCCTTCGGCTCAGGTCATGATCTCAGGGTCCTGGGATCAAGTCCCGCATCGGGCTCTCTGCTCAGTGGGGAGCCTGCTTCCCTCTCTCTCTGCCTGCCTCTCCATCTACTTGTGATCTCTCTCTGTCAAGTAAATAAATAAAATCTTTAAAAAAAAAAAAGAGTATATGAAGGAGCAAGTAAAATACTAAAAGGGTGGCAACAACCCCAGGAAAATATGCTTTAGCCAAATCAGAAGAGATCCCAAATCGTGAGGGGGGAGAAAGGGGATAAAAAGGGGTTCAGAAAGAGAAAAGAAAAAAAAAAGAAACTATTAAAAAAAGAAAGCCGATAAAGAAAAAATATAAAAAGAGGAAAAAATATATATATATATTAGATAAACTATTTAAAAAACGTTAAAAAAAGAAAACGGTAAAAGTTAAAAAAAATTAGCAGAAGAAGAGAAAAAGAAAAAAAAATTGAAAAAGAAAAAAAATTAAAATAACTGCAAGGCTAAAAAATCATGGGGAGAAAGCCATGAGTTCCGTGCTTTGCTTTCTTCTCCTCTGGAATTCTGCCCTCTCCTTGGTATTGAAACTGCACTCCTGGGTAGGTGAACTTGGTCCTGGCTGGGTTTCTCGTTGATCTTCTGGGGGAGGGACCTGTTGTAGTGATTCTCAAGCGTCTTTGCCCCAGGCGGAGTTGCACCGCCCTTACCCGGGGCCGGGCTGAGTAATCCGCTCAGGTTTGCTGGGTTTGCTTTCGGGAGCTTTTGTTCCCTGAGCGCTTTTCATAGAGTTCCGGAGGGCAGGAGTGAAGATGGCGGCCTCCCGGTCTCCGGCCCGGAGGAGCCGAGAGCCCGGGGCCCCACTCCTCAGTGCGCCCTCAGAGCACAGCGCCCAATGACTCCCGTCACCCTGGCCTCCAGCCACGCTCCGAGCTGACCGAGCCTGCGACCGGTTCAAGGCAACCCCGAGCTGAGAGTCACTCCTCGGCTCTGTCTCTGTAGCCGGCTTCCCCGTTCTATACCGGTAAGCTCTGCGACACTCAGACACCCCTGATCCTTCTGCGACCCTGCGGGACCTGAGGCCGCGCTGACCCCGCCCGGGCTTCACCCCAGTTAAGCCTCTGGAGCGATGTCCTTCAGCGGAAAAGACTTTTAAAAGTCCCGATTTTGTGCTCCGTTGCTCCGCCGCTCACCGGGAGCCGGCCCCTCCCCCCGCGGTCCATCTTCCCGTCACTTTGGATTCACTTCTCCGCCAGTCCTACCTTTCAGATAGTGGTTGATTTTCTGTTTCTAGAATTGCTGTTCTTCTTCTCTTCAATCTCCCGTTGGATTTGTAGGTGTTTGCAATCTTTAGATAAGCTATTTAGCTGATCTCCCGCTACCCGAAGTAGTCTCAGCCTGCTACTTCTCCGCCATCTTGACTCCTCCCTAGAAGCTGGTTTTTTGAAAGAATCAATAAGATCGATAAACCATTGGCCACACTAATCCAAAAGAAAAGAGAGAAACCCCAAATTCATAAAATTATGAATGAAAAGGGAGAGATCACAACTAACACCAAGGAAGTAGAAACAATCATCAGAAGTTATTATCAACAGTTATATGCCAATAAGCTAAGCAACCTAGATGAAATGGATGGATTCCTGGAAAACTATAAACTCCCAAAATTGAACCATGAAGAAATCGACAACCTGAATAGACCGATATCTAGTAATGAGATTGAAGCAGTGATCAAAAACCTCCCCAAAAACAAGAGCCCAGGACCTGATGGATTCCCTGGGGAATTCTATCAAACTTACAAAGAAGAAATAACACCTATTCTCCTGAACCTGTTTCAAAAAATTGAAGCAGAAGGAAAATTTCCAGACTCTTTCTATGAAGCCAGCATTACCTTGATCCCCAAACCAGGCAAAGACCCTACCAAAAAGGAGACTTTCAGACCACTATCACTGATGAATATGGATGCTAAGATTCTCAACAAGATCCTAGCAAACAGGATCCAACAGCACATTAAAAAGATTATCCACCATGACCAGGTGGGATTCATTCCTGGGCTACAAGAATGGTTCAACATTCACAAATCAATCAATGTGATAGAACAAATTAATAAGAGAAGAGAGAAGAACCACATGGTCCTCTCAATTGATGCAGAAAAAGCATTTGACAAAATCCAGCATCCGTTCCTGATTAAAATGCTTCAAAGTATAGGGATAGAGGCAACATTCCTGAACTTCATAAAATCTATCTATGAAAGACCCACAGCAAATATCATCCTCAATGGGAAAAAGCTTGCAGCCTTCCCACTGAGATCAGGAACACGACAAGGATGCCCACTCTCACCACTCTTGTTCAACATAGTATTAGAAGTCCTAGCAACAGCAAACAGACAACAAAGAGAAATAAAAGGTATCCAAATTGGAAATGAAGAAGTCAAACTCTCTCTCTTCACAGATGACATGATTGTTTATATGGAAAACCCAAAAGATTCCACCCCCAAACTACTAGAACTCATACAACAATTCAGCAACGTGGCAGGATACAAAGTCAATGTACAGAAATCAGTGGCTTTCTTATACACTAACAATGAAAATACAGAAAGGGAAATTAGAGAATCAATTCCATTTACTATAGCACCAAGAGCTGTAAGATACCTGGGAATAAACCTAACCAAAGAAGTAAAGGATCTGTACTCAAGGAACTACAGAACACTCATGAAAGAAATTGAAGACACAAAAAGATGGAAGACCATTCCATGCTTTTGGGTCAGAAGAATAAACATTGTTAAAATGTCTATACTGCCTAGAGCAATCTATACTTTTAATGCCATTCCAATCAAAATTCCACCAGTATTTTTCAAAGAGCTGGAGCAAATAATCCAAAAATTTGTATGGAATCAGAAGAGACCCCGAATTGCTAAGGAAATGTTGAAAAACAAAAATAAAACCGGGGGCATCACGTTACCTGATTTCAAGCTTTACTACAAAGCTGTGATCACCAAGACAGCATGGTACTGGCATAAAAACAGACACACAGACCAGTGGAACAGAGCAGAGAGCCCAGATATGGACCTTCAACTCTATGGTCAAATAATCTTCGACAAAACAGGAAGAAATATACAGTGGAAAAAAGACAGTCTCTTCAATAAATGGTGCTGGGAAAACTGGACAGCTATATGTAGAAGAATGAAACTCAACCATTCTCTTACACCGTACACAAAGATAAACGCAAAATGGATAAAAGACCTCAACGTGAGACAGGAATCCATCAGAATCCTAGAGGAGAACATAGGCAGTAACCTCTTCGATATCAGCCACAGCAACTTCTTTCAAGATATGTCTCCAAAGGCAAAGGAAACAAAAGTGAAAATGAACTTTTGGGATTTCGTCAAGATCAAAAGCTTCTGCACAGCAAAGGAAACAGTCAACAAAACAAAGAGGCAACCCACGGAATGGGAGAAGATATTTGCAAATGACAGTACAGACAAAAGGTTGATATCCAGGATCTATAAAGAACTCCTCAAACTCAACACACACAAAACAGACAATCATATAAAAGAATGGGCAGAAGACATGAACAGACACTTCTCCAATGAAGACATACAAATGGCTATCAGACACATGAAAAAAATGTTCATCATCACTAGCCATCAGGGAGATTCAAATTAAAACCACATTGAGATACCACCTTATACCACTTAGAATGGCCAAAATTAGCAAGACAGGAAACAACATGTGTTGGAGAGGATGTGGAGAAAGGGGAACCCTCTTAGACTGTTGGTGGGAATGTAAGTTGGTGCAGCCACTTTGGAGAACAGTGTGGAGATTCCTCAAGAAATTAAAAATAGAGCTTCCCTATGATCCTGCCATTGCACTACTGGGTATTTACCCCAAAGATACAGATGGAGTGAAAAGAAGGGCCATCTGTACCCCAATGTTCATAGCAGCAATGGCCACGGTCGCCAAACTGTGGAAAGAACCAAGATGCCCTTCAAAGGACGAATGGATAAGGAAGATGTGGTCCATATACACTATGGAGTATTATGCCTCCATCAGAAAGGATGAATACCCAACTTTTGTAGCAACATGGACGGGACTGGAAGAGATTATGCTGAGTGAAATAAGTCAAGCAGAGAGAGTCAATTATCATATGGTTTCACTTATTTGTGAAGCATAACAAATAACATGGAGGACAAGGGGAGATGGAGAGGAGAAGGGAGTTGATGGAAATTGGAAGGGGAGGTGAACCATGAGAGACTATGGACTCTGAAAAACAATCTGAGGGTTTTGAAGGGGTGGGGGCTGGGAGGTTGGGGGAGCCAGGTGTTGGGTATTGTAGAGGGCATGGATTGCATGGAGCACTAGGTGTGGTGCAAGAAACAATGAATACTGTTACGCTGAAAAGAAATAAAAAATTTGAAAAAAAATAGGAATTTCAATTCAAAAAAAAAAGCACATGAAATAAAGAAGAAAGGAATTAAAGAGAATGGACAACAGGAAGGGAGGAAAAGAAGGAGGAAAAAAGAAGGGAAGAAGGAAAAATGTCATGGCAGGATACAGAGAACTTCAGAGCTCTAAGTTTGACCTAATCCTGACTCTAGCATTGTTTATTTATTTATTTATTTATTTATTTTTTAATTTTCAGTATAACAGTATTCATTGTTTTTGCACCACACCTAGTGCTCCATGCAATCCATGCCCTCTACAATACCCAACACCTGGCTCCCCCAACCTCCCAGCCCCCACCCCTTCAAAACCCTCAGATTGTTTTTCAGAGTCCATAGTCTCTCATGGTTCACCTCCCCTTCCAATTTCCATCAACTCCCTTCTCCTCTCCATCTCCCCTTGTCCTCCATGTTATTTGTTATGCTTCACAAATAAGTGAAACCATATGATAATTGACTCTCTCTGCTTGACTTATTTCACTCAGCATAATCTCTTCCAGTCCCGTCCATGTTGCTACAAAAGTTGGGTATTCATCCTTTCTGATGGAGGCATAATACTCCATAGTGTATATGGACCACATCTTCCTTATCCATTCGTCCTTTGAAGGGCATCTTGGTTCTTTCCACAGTTTGGCGACCGTGGCCATTGCTGCTATGAACATTGGGGTACAGATGGCCCTTCTTTTCACTCCATCTGTATCTTTGGGGTAAATACCCAGTAGTGCAATGGCAGGATCATAGGGAAGCTCTATTTTTAATTTCTTGAGGAATCTCCACACTGTTCTCCAAAGTGGCTGCACCAACTTACATTCCCACCAACAGTCTAAGAGGGTTCCCCTTTCTCCACATCCTCTCCAACACATGTTGTTTCCTGTCTTGCTAATTTTGGCCATTCTAAGTGGTATAAGGTGGTATCTCAATGTGGTTTTAATTTGAATCTCCCTGATGGCTAGTGATGATGAACATTTTTTTCATGTGTCTGATAGCCATTTGTATGTCTTCATTGGAGAAGTGTCTGTTCATGTCTTCTGCCCATTCTTTTATATGATTGTCTGTTTTGTGTGTGTTGAGTTTGAGGAGTTCTTTATAGATCCTGGATATCAACCTTTTGTCTGTACTGTCATTTGCAAATATCTTCTCCCATTCCGTGGGTTGCCTCTTTGTTTTGTTGACTGTTTCCTTTGCTGTGCAGAAGCTTTTGATCTTGACGAAATCCCAAAAGTTCATTTTCACTTTTGTTTCCTTTGCCTTTGGAGACATATCTTGAAAGAAGTTGCTGTGGCTGATATCGAAGAGGTTACTGCCTATGTTCTCCTCTAGGATTCTGATTGATTCATGTGCTTTTTGAATTTGTGTAAGCCTGCATGTGTTTAAATGGCTGCCCTGTATACACTGAATTTTCTTTTCTGAATATTGTCTTTGCTTCTAAGTGTCTAGTTCCAGGTAAAGGCAAGTGATCCCAAAGTAAATGGAGGAACAGGACAGAAAATACACAGATCAATCTTGTTACTGAGAAAAGCCGCAATATCAGAGAAAATAAAATACTGATTTATTTTTCATTTTTAAGAAACCATCATTTTCTTGACATTATTAAAAGATTATTTACTTACAATATTAGGTACCCATTTTGATCACAGTTTGAGGCACTTTGAGATAGATATCCATGTGTGACAATGTCCACAGTCAAGATATAGTATTTCCATAATCATGAAAGATTTCCCTATGCCCCTTCCAGTCAATGCCCTTCTCCAGCTCTCAGCTCATGGAATCACGGTTCCTTCTGTGTTTGTAGATTAAATTTGGACTTTGAAAGTGCTTTATAAAAAATGGAATCATAGAATGTGCCTTAATATTTTTCTGGTTCCTTTGCTTTAGAAGAATGCTTTTGAGATCGATTATGTTATTTTGTTTATCAGTCCTCCATTTTTTTTCTCAGTATTATTCTGTTGTTGTCTAGACAACAATTTGTCTATCCATTCACCAGTTGATGGATATTTGGGTGCTTCACTGTTTTTGGCTAGGATGAATCAAAATTTCGTGAACATCCATGTTCAGGTTTTTATGTGAATATGTAGCTCACTGCTTTCTGATAAATTCTCTAAGAGTGGCACTGCTGGGGTCATGGTATGCATTTAACTTTTAAGGAGCTGTCAAACTGTTTTCCAAAGTGCTTGTATCATTTTATGCTCCCACCATCAGTACGTGAGAGTTACATGTGCTCCGCATACACGAACACTTGGCATTGACATTCTTTTTCATTTTAGCTGTTCTCATGAGCTTATCTTCTTATTAATGAGTTGTAAGAATTTTTGATATAGGCTGGACACAGATTCCTTGATAGATATAAGTATCGCCAACAGTTTTGGAGCTTATGTTTTCAATAGTGTAAGTGTTCTTTAAAAAACACAGTTTTCAATATTGATGAGATGCAATTTATTAATTTATCTTTCAGAGTTCATATATTGTGTCCATAGAAGAAAAGCTTGTCTTCCCTAATTAGAATTTTTCCTATGTCTTTTTCCCAGAAGTTTTATAATTTAAGTGTTTACGTTAGGTTCTGTGATACATTGTGAGATAACTTTAGCATATGGTGTTAGGTAATTTTCAAAGTGATTTCATTTCCATATGGATGGCCAATTGTTTCAGCACCATTTATTAAAAGGACTTTCCTTTCCCTATTGATTTACATTGGCACGTTCATTGAAAATAAATCAACCATAAATGTAAGGGTTTATTTTTGGGACTTCAGTCTATTCCATTTATCTATCTTTCTATCCTTGAGCCAGCTGTAATTTTTGTATGCTTATGCTATTGCTTATGCTTATGTTATTGTAACTTTTCATGAGTGTTGAAATCTGGTAGTGTAAGTCCTCCAACTTTGCTATTGAGTCCTCTCCTCTTTATTCTCTTTTCTATTTCCAACTTTTAATTAGAATCACTAATTACTTATTTAGGATTTTGTCTCCACAATTAACTTATCAACTAACCATCTGTGTTTTACTCTTACAGTCATTGCTCTAAATTTTATAATATATACCCATACCTTACCATGATCCAACCTCAAATAATATTGTATCACTTTATGTCAAATATAAGAACCTTTCAAAAGTAGGCTTCCATTTCCCCCTTCCTTCCTTTGTACTAATGTGTTAGTATATGTTATATACCAATATAGTTCTAGTATAATATATAGCATATATATTAATATATCATATTAATTAGTATATAATGTGTGCTAACACATTAGTGTTATACAAGTAGTGTCAAATAAGATCTTATTTCTATATGTGTTATAAACTTCACAATGTGTTATTATTTTTTAAACAATTATCTCTTAAAGAGTTAAAAATAAGAAAGAAATGCTTTTCACATTTAATCGTATACTTATTTTTTATGCTTTTCATTTCCTTTTGTATATATCGATGGTTCCATTTGGTATCATTTGCCTTCTGCCTGAAAAACTTCCTTTCGCATACCTTCTAGTGACAGTCCACTGAGGCCAAATTTTATTCACTTTTGAAATATATTTTCTCTGTATATAGAATTATAGACTGTCTTTTTTTTCCCATAGCACTTTAAAGGTGTGATTCCATTGTTTTCTGTCTGCCATGGTTTCTGAAAATAATATGCTCAAAGTCTGATCATTGCTTTTTGAAACATGCTTCTTATCTCTGGTTTACTGTGAGACTTTCTATTTAACATTGGTTTTTGGCAATTTGAATATGATGTACTTTTGTCTGGTTTTCTTATGTTTAATCTTGACAGTCCTCCATTGATCTAATAGATCTGCAGGTTCTATCTCTCATAAAATTGAAAAATTTTCAGCATTATTTCTTCAAATATATTTCTACCCCACTCTTTCTGGTAATCCAATTATGAGTCTGTTAGAACACTTGATACTGTGTCATCTTTTACTGATACTATCTTGATTTATAAGTCTTTGTACTGTGCTTTGTGTTGCATAATTTTTAGTGTTAGATCTTCAAGTTTGTGCATCTGTTTTTCTACACTAATTTGCTCTTAATCTCATTTAGTAAAATATTAATATCCAATATTGCATTTTCACCTCTAGATTTTAAAAAATAATTTGTTGTCCTCTTATTTTCTTCATATTCTTCTTGAAATTTTTGGACATATTAAGCATATGGCAGACATTTTAGTAACTTGCAGATAACTTGCTCTTTTCTCTGATTGTTCTATAGTTTTGTTGTGGTGGGTCTAGATCAGCCTTTAGGCCAGGGCTAATTTTGCCCCGCTACTAGAGCCTATGTTGAAGTAGTATGTGAGGTCTCCTCACTCTGCCTAATAGGAACTCAAAGGATTCCTTGCTCTGTGTGAGCTCTGGGATAGTTTGCCTTACGGATCTTGTAATTATTTTTTTCTCCGGAAGTTGCATTTGGCCAACCATCAGGGGATTTCACCTTATGTGTATGCAAATGAATATTCAGCCACTCATACAATTCTCTGGATCTCTTTTTCTTTGTAGCTCCCTCTTTTTCAGTATTCTGCCCTTCAAATTCTAGCTGCCTCAGACTCTTAAAACACATATATTTTATTTAACTCAGCAAGAACGCTAGTCTCTGTTTGAGTTTCCCCTCCCTGCCCTGAGGCCCAGAAACATCCTCCTGATAGAAAGCCAGGTAATTGTAGGGCTTAGCTAAGTCCTTTTTCTTTTTTCCAGGATCATAATCCTATGTTTTCCACTTCAGCCTAACAACTGAAAACAGATGTTTCATATATATGATCCAGTTTTCTAATTTTTTTATGGCTGGAAGTTAATTTTATATACCTTTACTCCCTTACAGACAGAAGCAAAAATTGACATTATCTTTTTGGGAAAGAACATGAAACGCTCCAATATGGTACGTATATATTGATTTTAAAAGATGCCTTCTGGAAAATGATGGAATAGGGAACTCCAGGATTTCATCTCCACAATAGTAGCTAATGAGCTGGCAAAAACTGTCACCATCAACTTTTAGAGAACTCTGGAATCGAGTAAAAATTTTGTAACAACCAGGGGAAGGCTTAATGAGGTAAGAAGGTACTGTTTTGCAGTAAGAGAGTAATGTGGCATTTAAAATTGCCAGTTCCTAGACTGAGAGTGGCCGTGAGGTAATGGTGCAGGTCGCTAGTGTCAAAGTGAATGATTAAGACCTTATCCTTAAAGAACTGTGGTTGTCTTGTTTGAACTGCTTGATGGCTCATGAAGGACAAAACCATAAGCTTGCTTTTGTTTTGCCGAATGAGGAGTGTTCCTGGGGCAGGGATGGCTTTCTGAGTGGCATTTTCCAGAAATACTTAAAGGTGCAAGTTTTAGCCCTAGCAGATTACAGCAAGAAACAAGAGTCAGGGCAAGCAATAGATGGACCAGAAAATCTGGGAAGGAAGATGTTAGGAAAGAAGATATGAGACAAAATAAGGGCTTTTAAAAGGTCCCATATATACCAGGGATTCAAAATGGCTATGGGTATAAGCAGGACTGCCGACATCCTCAGGAAAGTCCAGAAAAATATCAAGCTTCACCTCCAGCTGATCTAAAGACCTTGTGTAAGCAGGAAGTGAAAACTAAGGCAGAATTATCAAGGCCTAGAAAAGTCCTAACACAGTTTCAGCCTGTAAAGACTGGGAGATTATTATTCCATTGATTGATTAACTGATTTAGGCTTCAGGTATTAAAAAAAAACCTGTCAAAACAGTAGCTGGCCATTTGACTAATATCAGAAGACAGACTTCAAAACCCACACATGACAAAGATTACAGACTTAACCAAAAAAATTTAGAAAAGTCACTAAACAAACAAACAAACAAGCCAACGGAAATGGTAAACCCCAGAGAGGGAAGGAAATATGATTTCTATGATTGCCACATTATAATGTGCAAAATTTTCAATTTTCAATAAAATTAACAGTGTATATAAAGAAATAAGAAAGTTTGATTCATTCACATAAAAATAGTAAAAGTAGTAAAAAAATAGTAAAAAGACAGTAAAAACTGTCTGTGAGGAAACCCAGGCATTGGACATATTAGAAAAGGAAATCGAGGGGCACCTGGGTGGCTCAGTGGGTTAAAGCCTCTGCCTTCAGCTCAGGTCATGATCTCAGGGTCCTGGGATTGAGCACCTCATTGGGAATCTCTGCTCAGCAGGGAGCCTGCTTCCCCCTCTCTGCCTGTTGCTCTGCCTACTTGTGATCTCTCTCTCTCTCTGTCAAAGAAAATAAATAATAAAAAAAAAGAAAGGAAATCAAATCAACTGATTATTTAAATGCACTCAAGGAGTTGAAGAAAACCATGAAGGATGAAAAATAAACCAAAAGAATGATGTCTTAATAAATAGAAAGTGTCAATAAAGAGATAGAAATTATAGAAAAGGAATCAAATAGAAATTCTAGAGCTGATGAATGCCTGGGTGGCTCAGTCAGTTAAGAGTCTGCGTTCGGCTTAGTTCATGATCCCAGAGTCCTGGGATTGCAGGCTCCCTGCTCAGTGGGGAGCCTGCTTCTCCCTCTCCCTCTGCCTGACGCTCCCCCTGCTTGTGCTCTCCCTCTCTCTGACAAATAAATAAATAAGTAAAATCTTAAAGAAATCATAGAGCTGAAAGTTAAAATAATTAAAATTTAAAATTTGCTACAGAAATTTAAATTTTGCTACAGGGGTTCAACAGCAGATTTGAGCAAGCAGAAGGAAGAACCAGCACCCTTGAAGATAAATCCATTCAGGTTATCCAATGAGGAGCAGAAAGAGAATAGAATGAACACAAATAAAAAAATTGTGGATGTTTGTGTGCTTGATGGCATTGCTCAAGTCTAGTCTCTTAGAATGACTGTTATCAAAAAAAACAAGAAATAACAAGCATTGGCAAGGATGTGGAGAAAGGGAACACTTATGTACTGCTGGTGGGAATGTGAATTAGTGCAAAACCGTGGAAACCAGTATGGAGGTTCCTTAAAAAGTTAAAAATAAGAGTGCCTGTTTGGTGCAGTCAGTTAAGCATCTGACTCTTGGTTTTGGCTCAGGTCGTGATCTCTGAGTCATGAGATCAAGTCCCAGGTGGGCCTCCACACTCAGTGGACTCTGTCTCCCTCTCCCTCTGCCCCTACCCCCCAACATGTGCGTTCCATATAAATAAGTAAACAAACCAATAAATAAACAAATAAATAAATCTTTAAAGAAAAATTAAAACTAGAACTACCACATGAACCAGCAATTCCACTTCTAGGTATTTATCCAAAGAAAATGAAAAAAAACTCAAAAAGATAAATGTACCCTCATGTTTATTGTGTTTATTGTAGCATTATTTACAATAACTAAGACATGGAGGCAACCTGTATCCATTGATGGATGAATGGATAAAGAAGATGTGGCATATATATATAATGGAATATTATTCAGCCATAAAAAGAACGAAATCTTGCCATTAGCAACAATATGGATGAAACTTGAGGGCAGTATGCTAAATGAAATAAGTCAGATAAATATAAATGCCCCGTGATCTCAGAACAGATTTACAGTTGCAGGGTGGGGAGTGGGCACCATGGGTGAAAGGGCTCAAAAGGTACAAGATTTCAATCAAAAATAATAAGTCACAAGGATGCAATGTACAGTATGGTGACTATAGTTAATAATACTGTACTGCATATTTATAGAGAGCTAAGAGAATAGATCTTAAAAGTTCCCATCATAAGAAAAAAAATTTGTAATTATATCTGCTGATGGAAGTTAACTAGACTTACTGTGGTGATCATTTCACAATTTATTCAAAATTAAATCATTACATTATACATTGAAACTAATGTTTCAATGTAATTTTTAAATTATGTAAATATGTAAATCATGCCCCAACTTTTTTAAAGTAAAGAAATTAAGTAGTCTATTTAGAGACTTTGGAAAAAACTAATAGTTTATCTGTTCTTTCATTGGTAAATTTAATGTTGCAATTTCTTATCATAATATAAATTTGCTTTAAACTTAATCTTTTCCATATCAAGTATTTGGATATATGGATGGTAGTCGAGTCTATACAGCACACATGCATGTTAGAGCTGTTATTCTGAAGCTACCTTAGATATTACAAAAAGTGTACTGCAGGGGCACCTGGGTGGCTCAGTGGGTTAAAGCCTCTGCATTCAGCTCAGGTCATGATCCCAGGATCCTGGGATCGAGTCCCGAGTTGGGCTCTCTGCTCAGCAGGAAGCCTGCTTCCTCCTCTATCTCTGCCTGCTTCTCTGCCTACTTGTGATCTCTCGCTGTCAAATAAATAAATAAAATCTTTTAAAAAAAAAGTGTACTGCAGCCACAAGCAGAATTACCATACACATATGAAGACAAAAAATATATATATATTTAGGATGTTATTTCAACCTTTAGTTAGATTGATCAAGAAAACAGAGAAGACTTAAAACTGCTACCAACCTTATGGAAATATAAGAATAAAATGAATTTTGAGGGCATACTATGAACCACTATATGTCAACAAATTAGATAGCCTGAAAGAAATGGACCAATTCTCAAAAAGATACAAGTTACTGAAACGCGCCCAAGAAGATATAAGATGTGTTGCTTCCACATGCATCTACTAAACAATATACATGCCATAACAGGGATTTAAACAAAGTGCGGAGGAGGTACTTAAAGAGAGATTAATCTCAACCTCGAGAATTGGGGTGGGTTTAATAAATGTGACATTGAGGTGAGCTGCAATGAATGGGTTTTGATAGACGGCAAATGTGCTTCCGGTAGTGGGAGCAGCTGTGAGGAAACACTTGGAGATAGGGGCTTCCGTTGCTTGCTTGTTAAACTGTTGGCGGTGTGGTTAAAGCCTGAGAGTGTAGACGGCTCCAGCTGGAGATGAGATTTTTGAAAAAGTGGATTGGGACTAGTGGATAAAGGGATTTAAATTGCTGTCTCTAGAATCAAATCTGAATGATATGATTAGTAATCTATACTTTTTTTTCCTGGGGGGAATGAAGGGATATGATTTGTATTTGTGGACAAATGCCTCTATAGGTATGGTAAAGGATTATTTAAGAGGATGAGATGCAGTAAAAGATATTAGATTGGTATTACTGAGGAATCCTAAGTACCTGACAAGACAATGGCAGTGGGAATGAAAAAGATTGTTTTCTTTATTTTTTCTAGTTTTATCTAATAAAATAATGTTTGACAACTTGCTTTCTCAGGAAATAAAACTGTATTTCTGTGTCATCCAGAGAGTGATTATGTCCAAATGAGTTTGGCCTTACATATTACGATTATGTGAAGAAAGTCTTATTCTTGTCTACTTAAGAGTTTAGCTTCCAAGAAAAAATAAGATGGAATGGAGATCCACTTGTACCTAGTTACTTTGAGCTTGAGGACATCTACTATGACACTCTTGAACAAGACTAACAGATTAAAAATAAGAGCCGAATGAAGGGTTTGGCTAGCTCGGTCAGGAGAGCATACGACTCTTGATCCCGGAGTTGTGAGTTCGAGCCCCATGTTGGGTGTAAAGATTACTTAAAATTTAAAAAAAAAAAAAAAAGAAAGAAAAGAAAAAGTAAAAGAAAAAAAAGTAAGGGGGATGCCTGGGTGGCTCGGGAGGTTGGGCTTCTGTTTTCAGTTCGGGTCAGACCCGGGTCCTGGGATTGGGCCCCGTGTTGGGCTCTCTGATTGGTGGGGAGCCTGCTTCTCCCTCTCTCTCTCTGCCTGCCTTTCTGCCTGCTTGTGGTATCTCTCTCTATCAAATAAAGAGATAGAAATCTTTTAAAAGAAAAAAGAGAAAAAAAATAAGGGCCATATGAATATTTTGCAGGTAAAGCCTGTATTTTATATCAAGAATTTAACACAAAGCTTGTCCTATAGTATGAGTATATGAGTTATTTTTTTTAATGAATGATTAAAAACTATGAAATTCTCGAATGGTTGTGGTTTATAATTACAGTAACCGCATGTTACAGATTTTCTGGAGCAGTTCCAAGTAAGACAGCCAAAGTTCAAAACACCTTTGCACTTTTCCTCAGGAACCCTGCATATCTGGGCCTTCCTTCTGATTTTTTATCTTTTGTCGATTACCTTACTAAGCCCAGAAGCAGAGCAGGAAAAATCGCCACAGCCCACCCACTCCCCCCTTGGTGGACAGGTGCATCTAAAAATGGACAAAATTAATAAATGAATTAATGTGCTACAATTATTTGATCTTTACTAGGGGAACAAACAAGTGCCCTGAATCGTCAGAACTACCCACTTAGCTTAACAGAATCCAACGATGGTACATCAAATTTAGAGTGGATAGATCTCAAGAAAGGAAAACATGCAAGTTCCTAGAGATTTGTTGGGCATTTATGATTGTTTCGTTGGTTGTTTTCGTTTGTTTGTTTTGACCTGCAAACCCTAAAAATGATTGATACGGGAGAAAGTAAGAGGACATCTTACCTACAATATATTCATTTTCCTTCAGCCTTACATTTGACAATTCTTTTGATTGAAATCAACAGAAGATAAGGAAATGAATGCCTCTACTTTTGGTCCTGAATAATCTTGTTGTTCCCAAAAGCATAAAAATCATGGCCACTAGTAATACCATTTCTAGGCAGCTCTAAATTTAGAAAAAAATGAAAAATACATTTTGATTGGTAGGTATGCTGAAGGTTCCTGTTTGGGGCTCTGTGGAAGACAGAAAAATGTTATATTAAGAGGAGAGGAGGATGAGAGTTCAAGAGGTATCCACCAATGACATTTAAATGATAACAAAGCTATTTCTGAAACTACAGGACAAAAGAGATGTGTTTCAGATCTGCAGAATAGAATGAAAAACCCGGGGAAGAATCTAACTCCCGCATTTCCAGAATGAAATGCAAGAATTAATTGACTCAACTAAGAGCTTGTTCTTCTGAATACTAACTGAGACTTCTCATTTTCTGCTGCTCTAGCTGACAGATTTCACATTTTTACTCAACTATATATTAATAAAACAATGTACTGTGTGGTCTCACTTTCATGGACTTTTCATTGACATGTTGACATGAATTTTCATTGTTCTTTTTATTATGCAACCTGAACACACCTTTGGTTCTTTTCCTTGAGTTCAAGCTGACAAGAAAGACTTCAACTGTCTGAATGTAGATTCCCAGAGGGGGGAGAAATTGTCAATAAAGGTTATGGAAGGAAACTTAACTTTAATGGATAATTGGAGGGAAGAGGGAGTGGAGCTGCCTTATATACAAAAAAAAAAAAACGAGAGGAACTTAGAAATAAAAAGAGAGAGAAACAGATGGAGGAAGAGGGAGGGGGGAGGGAAAGGAGAAGGACACAGACAGAGAGAAAGAACATAAAGAAAAGAAGAGGAAGGAAGAGAGTGAGAGAGGGGGATGGAGAGACGAAAGGGAAAGGAGTACAATGGTGGAAACTGTCAGGGGCACAGGAGCGCCTGGGTGGCTCAGTGGGTTAAAACCTCTGCCTTCGGCTCAGGTCATGATCCCAGGGTCCTGGGATGGAGTCCCGCGTTGGGCTCTCTGCTCAGCAGGAAGCCTGCTTCCTCCTTTCTCTCTCTCTGCCTGCCTCTCTGCCTGCTTGTGATCTCTCTCTCTGTCAAATAAATAAATAAAATCTTTTAAAAAAAAAACTGTCAGGGGCACAAAAGGGAATTGCCTTTAAAAACTGCTGGGTTTCATCTGCCTTTGGCAGGAGTATATAGTAGTCATTGAGGAGGATTTCTCCACAGGAGGCAAATTGCCTGTGGATTCTGAAAATCGCACTGTACTTATAAACATAGAACATATCCCCGGTTGCAAGTACTTAACCGTGCAATTTGGTACTTCTTAGGGAAAGTTTCACATCACACAAATTCTTGTGTCAGAGCCTTCTTCCCATCCTGGGGGCAGGCTAAAGAGACAAGTGAGAGGTGATTTAACTTTTATACCAATTGTCATGCAAATCTGCCTTTGGCTTTGCCTCCGGTGGAAAATACTCTCAAATCTGCAGAAACTGCCGTAACTGGGGAAGTCATGTTTCGCCTAAATGAATGCTCTTCCTCTCAAATCAATCCGCATTCTCCACGAATGCCAGGCTTTATCCGAAAGTCAAAGGAGGCAGGATAGGGGAACGATCGGGAGTGGAAAGGACAGACTGGATGGGTATCTCCACCACAATGGGAGCTACAAGGCACTCCGCTCCTACAAAGGCATGGGGTTTGAGGCAACTTCTCTCGAACTCACAGCCAATTAGTGACAGAGATGAGGCTAGATCTCAGGCCTTGAGGCTCGCACACAGCGTACAGTCTCTCCCTTCCATTTCCGGGCTGTGCTCGGCTCCTACTTCACCTCCACCACCTACCTGCCCCCTCCCCGCCAGAGATCCTGTCGCAGCCTAAGCAAAAATTTGCCTGTTTTGGGAAATCTCTGACTAACTCCATTCTCCAGCCCACACTGATCACAGACTTACCCCTCTGTAAGTTTTCATTTTTATGCGCGATTATGCCCTTCATCATGTACTACTTTGGAGTTATTCTTGATTATTTCGTGGGGCTTGTTATGTCCTCCCTCCCCCACCCCCCGATTTAACTGCGGACTCTTTAAAGGACAGGGGCCAGGTTTCCTCCTTGCTTAATAACAACTCACAATCCTTTGCCACCCGCCCAGACACAACTTACACGGAACAGACGACGTATAGATCTTGTTTTAACTAGAGTTTGAAGTGAAGAGCTTTCAAACCCATTTTGAAAGTGCATGGCTTCCCTCTTAATACATTTCTCCATTTTTTAAGTCCTATGCAATGACTCTGCATTACTTTTAAAGTACAAAATTATATGGTATTAAAAAAAAATGGAGAGGCCCCGTAAGTTTGTTTTCTTTAATGATTCCTTTCCTCACAGCTTTGGCTGGTTCCTCTATTCCAAGGCCTCCTAAAACTACAGCTCTCCCTGGACTTTTCGCCCAAGCCATATATATGTATATCTCTCCGCTGGTGACCCATAGGTCTCTCTTCAAGCTCGGGGTCTTAAATCTGTTCCAGCATTCCGTTGATTCAGTCAGCTAACTAACATTTATCAAGTGCTGGTAAATGCTCAGGGCGGCTTGAGGTCTTGGGTAGACACCGGAAGTGAAACAGACAAGGTTATGCAAGAAAGCTGAGTGGGGGAAAGAGGCACAAGGAATAGATAAATCAATAGATGTGTGATATCTAATTGAGAAAAGTACATTGCAGATTCATAGTCCGAGTCTGAGGGCAAGAAGCAATGTGAATGGATTTCAAATCTATTTCCTATTTGTATTTTTAAGGTCCAGAGAGAAGATTTATTCCCACCGTTACAGGGCGGGGACCAGACTTCTATGGATGCCCTGGTTCCATTTGGATGGTTCCATGAGCTTGTCCCCTCAAATCCAACAGCTCTTAAGTATTAATCGACAAACCAGATGTTTCAGGATCTGAACTAGGTTCTAGGGGTAAAGTGGTGGGGAAAAATGATTAATAACATCAAAAACGCAAACGTGATCTTTGTGGTTATGGAACTTTCCCTAGAGAGTGAATCTTGCCAGAGGTTTCTCTTTTATTAGACCTTTCAGAGAACCAGCGTTTGATTTTTGTCTGTTTTCTCTTTCTGTTACCATTTCTGCATGAAATTGATTTTCTTTATGTATTAGGTATTTATTATTTCCTTTTTCCAGTTCTTTGAGTTGGCTCTGTTGTACTTTTTTTTACCCTACAAAGGGTAGGGTACAAAGGCAATTTCGCTACAAAGGCAATTTTTGTGCTTAAAATCTATATTGGAAGAAAAGGTTTTAGGAATAGACTTTTTTTTTAAGATTTTATTTATTTATTTGACAGAGAGAAATCACAAGTAGGCAGAGAGGCAGGCAGAGAGAGAGGAGGAAGCAGGCTCCCCGCTGAGCAGAGAGCCCGACGTGGGGCTCGAACCCAGGACCTGGGATCATGACCTGAGACGAAGGCAGCGGCCTAACCCACTGAGCCACCCAGGCGCCCCAGGAATAGACATTTTTTATGGGCCATTTTAGCTTCATCCCTATTTGGAAATGTCGTGGTTTTTTTATTACTCCGTTGCAAACATTTTCTTATTTGTATTATGACTTCTTCTTTGGGCTATAAATTACATGGAATTTTTGTTTTTGTTTTTCATTTTCTAGATATATGGCGGTTACTCTCTTTTTGTTGACTTTATCACATAGTCATCAGCAAAAATGGACTATATATCTTATTTTTAGACTTGTTTTGTGACCTATACGTGGTTAATACCTGTGTTAGATGAATGTGTACCACCTAAATGATGGGTACAGATGTATATTCTCCAGCTAGAGATTTTTGTTTGTGTTTTTCATATCCTTCATATCTTTATTTGTGTTTTGTCTGTGTGATCTATCAATTTCTGGGAAAATCTGTGCTAAAATCTCCTGGTGTAATTACAGATTTGTTTCTTTTCCTGTGTAACGCTCTCCATTTCTCCTATTTTAAGCCTACATTACTACAGCAGCCTGTTACATTATCTCATATCTTGTCATTCCTCATATAACCTTTTGTTTCCTAAGATGCAAATTTAAGCACATTGTTCTGCTCAGAATTCATTAATGATGCACTTGTCAATGTATCCGTCTTGAACACTTGGCATGATTTCCATGTTTGGGATCTACCTTCTATCCCCGCAACTATTTCCGCTAGTTCCTTATCATGAGATTTCCACATAAATTGTTCTTCTTTCACACCAATCTCATTTCTAGCTCTATGTTGTTCCCACATTGAGGAATACCCTCTGTTCTATCCTTTATTTACCAAATTCCTACCTGTTCCTTTTTTGAATTTAAATTCAAGTTAATTAACATATAGTGCAGTATTGGTTTCAGGAGTAGACTTGTTGATTCATCATTTATATATAATACCCAGTGTTCATCCCAGCCAGATGGTATCTTCAATACCCATCACCCATTTAGCCCATCCCCCCACCCACCTCCCCTCCAGCCACTCTCATTTTGTTCTTGTAACTATAGACTCTAAGATAAAAACAGAGAGAGAGGTAAACCTACCTGTTCCTTAAGGACACCTTCCTCCACAGAGCCTTCCTATTCATGAGAACTTGTACTGACCACTCCTTTCTCAAATCACCAGAGAACAGGTGTGAAGGGCATTTGATGGTTTTGTGTTTTCACTGGACTGGAAAATCTTTGAGGGAGAAGCTATATCTTCTACATGAAAGGGTACACCATATAGTTGGAATTTAATCTTTTTAATTTATGCTGCTCAAGAGTTTTGTTGGACTGTACTCTAAATGAAGAGGTTGATGTTTCTTTGCCAAGTTAAATGGAAACCAAGGCTGAAGATACAATATGTTGAAAGACCTGACTTGGTAGCTTAGTTTGGTCTAATTATGAAAACGCTGTTAATCTTATTTTGGGGGAATAAAGAGTTTTCTTACTCTTGGTGTATTAATTCTTGTCTTTAAGACCAACAAAGTGAAAAGTTTTATCCTCCTAATAAAATAAACTGAAAAGAGAACAGCAGGACAATTCTAATCACTCAACCATAGGTGATGCCCATTTATGCATGCTAGATGTTACATTCTTATTTACAATTCCTGCTTACATTTGGCCTGCATCCAAACCAAGAATAAAATGGTGAGAAATAAGTCTTTTCATCTTCTTTTTTTTTAATGAAAGAGATCAAATAAATTTAAAGGGAATTTTCAAAAAGGTTAGTTGCTGCTTCAGTTCGTTTCCTGACAGTTTATTACATGCTCCAGTACACAAGATGTTTTCTGCAGAGTGATCACTAATCAATGTCTTATTAAGAAATGGTAGTTCTTGTAAATCGCAGAAAGAGCATCTGTCTCAATACCCTACTTCCTTTTCTCATAGTTTGATTTGGGGGAGCTCAATCATATGGCACAGAATTTCATCCATAAAAAAGACCACAGTGAGGGCTGTGCCATCATAGTCAATGTCTTATCATCTGACAGTTCATCTTCCACAGAAAAATCTTACTTTTAATTTCTTTGAATACGCAGGTTGGTGTATATATGGTTTAAGGGTAGTTCATACCATTATCCCTTCTTCTTGAACTTGGAAACCCTAAGAAATGAGATTTATAATTCAACTCAAGCACTAGGCAGTTCTTAACTGTTTATTCCAAGAGTTGAATGATTTTTTTTTTTTTTTTTGGAGGTGAGTGGTTACTTCTTCCCCACTCCACTTGTTCTGTGTGGAAGGCCTTTCCCTAGAGTAATACTCTTGGCCTTTCTCCCTGCCAGAGGAGAAGGGGCTTAACTGACTGGTGGGCCTGGGAGAAGAAACTGTGTTAAACTCTTTCTCTCTTTCAGTGCTGTTTTATTGTTCAGTTGACAACACACACGTGTCACCATGTCACCTCTAGATCATGAGGTAAAGGGTCTGTGCCAGCACAGTGAGACCTGAGGTTCACCAGATATGCTGGTGTTTACATTCTTTTTTTTTTTTAAAGATTTTATTTATTTATTTGACAGAGAGAAATCACAAGTAGGCAGAGAGGCAGGCAGAGAGAGAGGAGGAAGCAGGCTCCCCGCCGAGCGGAAAGCCCGATGTGGGGCTTGAACCCAGGACCTGGGATCATGACCTGAGCCGAAGGCAGCGGCTTAACCCACTGAGCCACCCAGGCGCCCCTGGTGTTTACATTCTTAACCATTTATTTGCTGTCCAGTTTTGCCAACACCATTTGTTGAAGAGACCGTCTTTTCTCCATTGGATATTCTTTCCTGCTTTGTCGACGATTAGTTGTGGGTCCATTTCTGGATTCTCTATTCTGTTCCATTGATCTATATGTCTGTTTTTGTGCCAGTACCATGCTGTCTTGATCACTACAGCTTTGTGATAGAGCTTGAAGTCTGGAATTGTGATGTCTCCAACTTTGCTTTTGTCAGGATTGCTTTGGCTATTCAGGGTCTCATGGTTCCATATGAATTTTAGGATTCCTTGTTCTATCTTTGAGAAAAATGCTGGTGGTATTTTCATAGGGAGTACATTAAATGGGTAGATTGCTTTGGGTAGTATAGCCATTTTAAAATGTTTTTTCTTCCAATCCATGAGCATGGAATTTTTTCCCATCTCTTTGTGTCCTCTTCAATTGCCTTCATAACAATTCTGTAGTTTTCAGAGTACAGGTCTTTTACCTCTTTGGTTAGGTTTATTCCTTGGTATCTTATTGTTTTGGTGCAATTGTAAATGGAATTGATTCTTCGATTTCTTTTCCAGCTGCTTATTGGTATGTAGAAATGCAACAGATATTGACTTTATATCCCGCGGCTTTGCTGAATTTGTGTATTTTTGGTGGAATCTTTTGTGTTTTCTAAATATAGTATCCCATAGTCGGCAAATAGTGAAAATTTGACTCCTTCCTTGCTGATTTGGATGCCTCTTTTATTTCTTTTTGTTATCTGATTGCTGAGGCTAAGACTTTCAGTACTACATTAAATAGCAGTGGTGAGAGTGGACCTCCCTGTCTTGTTCTTGGCTGTAGAAGAAAGCTCTCAGTTTTTCGCTGTTGAAGATGATGTTCTTTGTGGGTGGTGAGTATATGGCTTGTCTGATGTTGAGGTATATTCCATCTATACCTACTTTGTGGAGGGTTTTTGTCAAGAATGGATGCTATACTTTGTCAAATGCTTTTTCTGCATCTATTGAGAGGCTCACATGGTTCTTATCCTTTCTTTTATTAATGTGATATATCACATTGTTTGATTCATGAATATTGAACCACCCCTACAGCCCAGGAGAAAATCCCACTTGATCATGGTGAGTAATTCTTTTAATGTACTATTGGATTTAATTTGCTAGTATCTTGTTAAGAATTTATCTGCTTGAGTTTCCAAGCTTTTAAGCAGAATAGAACAATCCGGGGGCGGGGGGAACTTTGGTATCTCTGAGGTAAGGAAATGGAGCAGAAAGTCCAGGAAGAACAAGGCAACTAGAGTTCACAGGAGACAGCTGCACAAAACCAAGAACTCTAGACATCAGAGGATGAACCTATATAGTATTTGGCTGAGAACTATTAAGTGCATATATATGAGGAAATTATATGAGGTGGAGGGCTGATGGGGAATATAATCTAAAAACATTAGAGACCAGTAACACATGTTCATATGGGTCCAGTAACAATGCTTATTTTTATCAGCCACACTGGAAAAACATATAATTCATGTGACAGTGAGTATAGTGTTTAAGAAGGTCTTGCCTCAGTAGACAGGAATAATTAACCCTAGGCCACTAATGCGGCCCTGCCTAACAAATTATAAAAGAAAGACTCAAAGTGATCAAACTGATTCTGAATATTTTAATTGCACCTTAAGGTAAAGCTCAAGAATATTTACAGAAATGCAAAAATATCCAGTTTCCAACAAAGAAAAAATTCCAATGTCTGATATCTAATTAAAGACTACAAGACCAAAAAAGAAATGGTGAAACACACCATAATAAGGAAAGTAATCAGTTGATTAAAACTGTCCCAAATGTTGGAATTAGTGGAGAAAACATGAAAAGTTATTATAACTATATTACATATGCTCCAAAAGTTGACTCATATGAAATATCTGGAGATGAAAACTAAAATACATAAGATAAAAAATACACTGAATGAGACTGACAATAAATCAGATATTGCAAAAGATAAGGTTATGTTATAAAGATATAATAATAGAAACTACTCAAAATTAAACACAGACAAAAAATAATTTAGTTTTTTTTTAGTTTTCTTTTAAATTTATTTACTTGGCAGAGAGATAGAGCACAAGGAGGCAGAGTGGCAGGCAGAGGGAGAGGGAGAGGGAGAAACAGACTACTCCTTGAGGAGGGCAACTGATGCGGGGCTTGATCCCAGGACCCCAGGATCATGACCTGAGCTGAAGGCAGACACTTAACTGACTGAACCACCTGGGCGCCCCAACAAAAAATAATTTAGTGAAATTAAAAGAGCATCCACATTGGACCACTATGTTGTACGCCTGAAGCTAATATAACAGTGTGTGTCAACTATACTTCAATTTTAAAAAATGGTCCAACTAAGAATAATCTACAAGAAACTTCCTCCAAATATAACAATTTAGGCAGATTGGAAGTAAAAGAAGGGGAAAAAAAATAAACCATACAGACCTAAAAAAGAGCATCTGTGATCTGTGGGACTATTTCAAGTAACCTAATATACATGTAATTACACTCCTTAATGGGGATAGCGTTGATACAAAACATATTTGAATAAATAATGGTGCATAATTTCCCCAGGTATATGAAAATGTTCAGTCTGGAGAAGCTCAGCAAACATCATGTTTAGGAACATGAAGAAATCTATATCAACTCACATTCGAGTTGCTATAAATCAGGGATAAAAAGGAAAAAAAAATAAAGCATCCAGAATTAAAACAGTATTAGTGAGAATTTTCTAGCACTAAATGCCTACATTGGAGAAGAAAAATGTTCTTCCACATTAAAAACCTGTAAAAGAAAGAGTGAATTATTTCCTAAGCAAGCGGACAATGGAAATAATAAAGTTGAAAGGAGAATTCAATAAAATAAAAAAACAGAAAAACAATAGAAACCAAAAACTGACCCTTTGAGAGGATGAATACAATTTATAAACCTCTAGCCAGACAAATCAGGAAGAAAAAGATAGAAGATAAAATTTACCAATATCAGGAATGAGAGTGGTACCATTACTACATATTCTTTTAAAAATGATCATAAATGAACATTATCAGCAAATTTATACCTACAGTTCAACACCTTAGATGAAATGGAAAAATCCCTTGAAAGCCACAAACTACCAAAGCTCAGTCAAAAAGAAATGACAACCTATCTATTAAGGCAATGAAATTTTAGTTAAAAATCTTTCCACACACACAAAAAATCTCAAGGCCTATATAGTTTAGCTGGTGAATTGTACCAAACACTTATGGAAATAAACAATGTGATTTCTATACTTACACATACACACAGTCCTCCAGAACACTGAAGATGACGGATATTTCTCCCTCATTTGATGAAGCCACATTATTCTAATAGCAGAAACAGACAAATGCAAGATGAGAAAACTACACGCCAATATACCTCACAAATATTAATGCAGAAACAAAAGATGTATAGACAAAGGTAATAAGTTTTAGCAAATTGAATCCAACAATATATAAAAAGATAATAGATCATGATTATAAACCTGAGAGTTTATCCATCCCAGGAATGCTCATTTGGTATAATATTACAAAATCAATCAATGTTATTCACTCTATTAGCAAACCAAAAAAGGGAAATCATATGATCACCTCAATAGACACAGAAAAAGAATTTGACAAAATCAAGCATCCTTTTGTAATTAAAAACAAACTCTCCAAGATAAAATAACTCAGACAGAGAAAGATGAATACTGTATGGTATCACTGACATGTGGAATCTAAAAAAGCCAAACTCATAGAAAGAGACCAGAATGGTGGTTACCAGGGGCTAGGGGAAGGGGGGAAAAGAGAGATGTTTGTCAGAGAGGACAAACTTCCAGCCAGTAAGATGAATAAGTTCTGAGGATCTACTATACAGCATAATGATTGTAGTTAATAATGCTGTATTATATACTTGAATGGTGCCAAGAGAGTAGATCTTAAATGTTCTCATCACAGAAATGCAATGACAATTATATGACATATTGCAAGTATTAGCTAATGCTATGGCGGTAATCATTTTGCAATATATGTGTTTCCAATCAGCACATTGTGTGCTTTAAACCTATGTAATGTTATGGGTCCATTACAGTAGTCTCCCTTACCGAGGGTTTCAATTTCTGCAGTTTCAGTTACATGTGGTCAACCGTAGTCTGAAAAGTAGATGATCGATCCTCTTGCTGATACATCTTCAGAAGTTCATTAGTAGCTTAAAGCTACGTCACAATGCTTATGTCATTCCCCTCACTTCATCTCACCAGATAAGCATTTTATTATCTCATATCACAAGAAGCAGGGTGAATACAGTACAAGGTATTTTTGAGAGAGAGCAAAAAAATATTTTATTACAGTATGTTTTATAATTGTTCCATTTTATTATTAGTTATTGGTGTGAATTTCTTACTGTGCCTAATTTATAAATCACACATTATCATAGATATGTATGTATAAGTAAAAATATAGTATGTATAGGGTTTGGTACTATTCAGTTTCAGGCATCTACTGAGGGTCTTGGAATGTATTCTCCATGGACTGGGAGGGTTAGTGTATACCTCAATAAACGTGAGGGAAAAAAAAAACCTCTTAGCAAACTAGAAATAGAAGGGAACTTTCTCAACTTAATTAAAAGCATCTACAGGGGTGCCTGGGTGGCTCAGTGGGTTAAAGCCTCTGCGTTCAGCTCAGGTCATGATCTCAGGGTCCTGGGTTTGAGCCCAGCATTGGGCTCTCTGCTCAGCAGGGAGCCTGCTTCCCCTTCTCTCTGCCTGCCTTTCTGCCTGCTTGTGATCTCTGTCTGTCAAATAAATAAATAAAATCTTTAAAAAAAAAAAAGGAAATTCTGACTGGCTGTGTCCAGACAGTAGATTAAAGGAAAAATGAATTTATATTCTTCATAAGAGATAAAGATGCAGGAAGTGAGGAGGTGCTGTCTCTGGGACAAAAATAAATAAATAAATAAAAGCATCCACAAAAATCTACAATTATCATCATACTGAAAGGTGAAAAACTGAGTGCTTTCCTTTTAATATTAGAAGCAAGGCAGAGATGTCCACTCTCATTTTAGTCTACATTGTATCAGTTTCTGATCAGTGCAACTGAAAAGAAATAGAAGGCATTCAGATTGGGAGGGAAGAAGTAAATTGGCATGTCAATGTAGAAAATCCAATAAAATCTACCAAAAAACTTGTAGAACTAATAAGTGAGCTTAGAAAATTTGAAGGATAGAGGTGCCTGGGTGGCTCAGTTGGTTAGGCATATGGCTCTAGGTTTTAGCTCAGGTCATGATCTCATGGGTCATGAGATTCAGAATTGCATCAGTCTCCATGCTCAGAGGGGAGTCTGCTTGAAGATAATTCTCCTTCTGCCCCTCTTTCCCACTCATGCACTATCTCTCTCTCTCTCAAATAAATAAATAAATCCTTAAAGAAATAAAGAAAAGAAAATTTGAACGATACCTTACAAGCCCAGGCATCAAAGATAATCCCATGGAGAATTATTTTTATTTTAAAGAAATATTTTAAAGAAAAGAAAATTTGAAGGATACCTTACAAGCCTATGCATCAAAGATAATTCCATGGAGAATTTATTTGTATTTTTCTACCTTTTTTTAGGACAGTTTTTTTAAGAAATGGTATGAAAAAAAAACAAGATATCCCTATGCAAAAACATAAACTTTGATCCAGATCATACATTAAAATGAACTCAAAATGGGCCAGAGAGCAATTTACAACGTAAAATTATAAAACTTCCAGAAGACAACATATGACCTAGCAGAGAATTTTTATGATTTTGGATTAAGCAAACTTTTCTTAGATACAGATCCAAAAAGCATAATTCATAAAGAAATGTTTTGATAAACTGGATTTCAATACAATTCCCACTCTTCAACACTGCTAAGGGGGAAAGATTAGCTGAAGCCTGGGAGAAAATATTTGCAAATCATACATCATATAAAAGAGATATCCAGAATACATGAAGAACTCTCAAAACTCAATAACATGAAAACAAATGATCCTATTTAAAAATGAGCAAAAGATTTCAACAGTCCCTTCACTAAAGAAGATACACAAATGGCTAATAAACCATGAAAAGATGCTAGATTTGGGCGTCTGCCTTCAGCTCGAGTCATGATCCCAGGGTCCTGGGATCGAGCTCTGCCTGGGACTCCCTGCTTAGCAGGAAGCCTGCTTCTTCCTCTCCCATTCCCCCTGCTTATGTTCCCGCTCTCGTGGTGTTTCTTTCTGTCAAACAAATAAATAAAATCTTTTTTCAAAAAAAGATGCTAGCTTTATAGTCATTAGGGAAAGGCAAATTAAAACCACCACGAGATACCACTGTACATCTAGTCGATGGTTAAATTTAAGATGTCTGTCCATACCAAGTTTTGTAGAAGATGTGGAGAAACTAACTCTCATACAATGGGAATGGGAATGTGAAAAGATACAACTTTGAACAGTGTGGCAACTTTATAAACAGTTAAACATATACTTACCATATGATCTAGTCATTCCATTCCTAGGTATTTACTCAAAAGAAACAAAATCCTATCTTCATGCAAATATTTCTCATGGGGGTTCAAAGAGGTTTTATTCATAATCACCAAAAACTGTAAACAACCACTAATGCTTTTCAACAGATGAATGGATAAGCTTGGTATAGTTATACAATAGAATATATATAAAACCACAATAAAAAGATTAAAACCATTGATACACACAATATGGGTGAATCTCAAAATGATTGTGTTCAATGAAAGAAGCCAGATGCAAGAGTCCATACCGTTTGATTACATTTACATAAAACCCTACATAGTGCAAAATAATCTCTATAATAGAAAACAGATCAATGGTCGCCTTGGTTAGGGTGGAAGTGTTCAGGAGGAGCAAAAGGGAGTATAAGGATAGGCGAGAAAATTTTGGGGGGTAATGAATATCTCACTACCTCAATTATGGTGGTGGTTTTACAGATGTTTTTGTATGTCAAATCTTATTAAAAATGTACAACTTAATTGTGTGCAGTTTAGGTTATGTCACTTATACCTCAAAACTACTAACAAATTCAAATAATGAGTCAGTCCAAAATCATGAAACAAAAATGGTATCCTCAGAATGGGCACGTTCATATCTTTGAATGGTTTTTGTATACTTTAAGTCCATCTTGCTTCATAGCTGTTCCCTAAGTTTTCCTATAGTGGGGTATGAGGTCATTAGCCTAGCATTACTAAACACAATTCTTGTAATATTTGTAGTATCTGTTCATAACAGACACAGGAACAGTTCTCTTTGTTAAAAAGTACCATGTTTTTATTCTTTTATGCTAATAGGCGGCACTTGACTTAGTCCAGGAATGAACTAAACAAATGACAAACTAGGGACATTATTTATTTAAGCAAGAGCAGCAAATTACATCCCCAGATAAGTTACCATAATACCCTGCTTGGGCTGCAATAACAAAAATACCATGGGCTCTGGAGCTTGATTATAGCAGAAATCAATAAAATTAGAAATAGGAAAATGATAAATTCAAAGAAACCCAATGTTGTTTTTTTGAAAAAATAAATAAAATTGATAAACCTCTAGCCAGACTAATCAGGAACAAAAGAAGACACAGACTTCTGATATAAGAAATAAAAGAGGGGTTATCATTTTTGGTCACATGTACATTAAAAAGGATAATGAAAGAATACTAAGAAAAAAAAAGATGTTTACAATTTGATAATTTTGATGAAATGAACCAATTTCTTATAGACACAAACATTCAAACTATCAAAACTCACACAAGGAAAAATAGATAGCAAGAAATTTATCTAAAGTAGAAAACAAAAAATTAATCAATAATTAATAAGCTAATAACCTTCCAAAAAAGAAATTGCCTATCCCAGATGATTTCACCAGTAAATTCTGGCAAACTTAAGGAAGAAATGACGTCAATTCTTCACAATATCTTACCAAAAATAGTGGCAGAATGAACATTTTCTAACTCCTATGAAGCCAGCACTACTTTCATGTCAAAATCAGATAAAGAGATTACAAGAAAGAGAAGTGACAGACCGATATCTGTAATGAATATAAATGTAAAAATCCTTAAGAAAATGTTAGCAAAATGAATCCAACAATGTATTAAAAAATTATACACCATGACTAAATGGTCTGTGAAGCTGTTTCAACATTTAAAAATTAATCACTTAATGTAATCTACCACATCAACAGAGTAAAGAAGAAAAATCATGTGGTCATATTAATTGATACAGAAAAAGCATTTGACAAAATCCACCACCCATGGTAATAACTCTCAGCAAACTAGGAGTAGAGGGGAAATGTCTCAATTTGATGAACATCTACAAAAAGCCTACAGGTAATATGGTTAATCAGAAAAAACTGGACACTTTTTCCCTGAGGTTGGGACTAAAGCAATATGTCTTTTCTCAACACATCTATTCAACATCATAATGAAAGTCTTAGCTAGTGCAATAAGACAAATAAAAACATGAAAGGTATACAGCTTGGAAAGGAAGAAATAAAACTATCTTTATTCATAGATAACATCATTGTTTATGTAAAAAATCCCCCCAAAGGACAAAAATTTTCTGAAACTACTGAATATAACAAGGTTGCAGGATGCAAGGTTAATATATTAAGGTTAATTGCTTTCCTATACCATATGGATAAACAGAAATTTAAATTTAATAAAACACTATCGCTTTAGCACCTCCCCAAAATGAAATACTCAGGTATATATCTAACAAATATATACAGGAACTATATGCAGAAAGCTACAAAACACTGAGTTAAAAAATCAAAGATCAAATAAATGGAGAGAAGAATGGGAAAAAGAAGTTGATCTATAGATTCAACACAATCTGATTTAATTTTTTTTTTATTTTCAGCGTAACAGTATTCATTGTTTTTGCACCTCACCCAGTGCTCCTTGCAATCTGTGCCCTCTCCAATACCCACCACCTGGTTCCCCCAACCTCCCAACCCCTGCCCCTTCAAAACCCTCAGATTGTTTTTCAGAGTCCATAGTCTCTCATGGTTCACCTCCCCTTCCAATTTCCAACTCCCTTCTCCTCTCTAACTCCCCTTGTCCTCCATGCTATTTGTTATGCTCCACAAATAAGTGAAACCATATGATAATTGACTCTCTCTGCTTGACTTATTTCACTCAGCATAATCTCTTCCAGTCCCGTCCATGTTGCTACAAAAGTTGGGTATTCATCCTTTCTGATGGAGGCATAATACTCCATAGTGTATATGGACGACATCTTCCTTATCCATTCGTCCTTTGAAGGGCATCTTGGTTCTTTCCACAGTTTGGCGACCGTGGCCATTGCTGCTATAAACATTGGGGTACAGATGGCCCTTCTTTTCACTCCATCTGTATCTTTGGGGTAAATTAAATTTTTTAAAGATTTTATTTATTTATTTGACAGTGAGAGATCACAAGTAGGCAGAGAGGCAGGCAGAGAGAGAGAGAGGAGGAAGCAGGCTCCCCGCTGAGCAGAGCATGCGATGTGGGGCTCCATCCCAGAACCCTGGGATCATGACCTGAGCCAACGGCAGAGGCTTTGGCCCACTGAGCCACCCAGGCGCCCCCAACACAATCTGATTTAAAACCTCAGCGAGATATTTTTTAATTATTGACAAACTTAAAAGGAAAGACAAAGAATGTAGAATAGCCAACATAATATGAAGAACAGAGTTGGAAGACACGCTATGTGATTACAGGAATTACACTAAGGTTACAGTAATCAAGACAGCATAATGTTAGGGGCGCCTGGGTGGTTCAGTGGGTTAAGCCTCTGCCTTAAGCCCAGGTCATGATCTCAAGGTCCTGGGATTGAGCCCCGCATCGGGCTCTGTGCTCAGCAGGGAGCCTGCTTCCTCCCCCTCTCTGTCTGCTGCTCTGCCTACTTGTGATTTCTCTCCTTCTGTCAAATACATAAATAAAATCTTTTAAAAAAAAAGACAGCATAATGTTGGATGAAATGATAAATACATAGATCGATGGAACAGAATAAACAGCCCAGGCATAAACCCATCCAAATATAGTTAGCTGATCTCTGATAAAAGTGGATAGGCAGTTCAATGGAAAAACGTAGTCTTTTCAATAAATTGTGCTAGAACAATTAGACAACCATATGCCAAAAAAAGAACCTAGATATATATCTTACATAAACATGAACTTAAAATGGATCATAGGCCTACATGAGAAAAGCAAAACCTCTGACATTCCTCAAAGAAAACATAAGAGAAAATCTATACGACCTTGTGTTTGGTGTTGAGTTTTTAGATAGAATACTCAAAAGCGAGCCATCAAAGAAAAAACTGATCAATTAGATTTTATGAAAATTCAAAACATATGCTCTGTAAAGGACATTGTTAAGAGAATGAGAAGTCAAGCCACAGTCTGGGAGAAAATATTTGCAAAATGCATGTCTGATAAAGGGTTTGTATCTAAAATATACAAACACTCAAAACTCAATAATAAGAAAACAAACAACTCTATTAAATAATGGGCAAAAAACATATTAGGGAGAGACTAGACAAATCTCCCATGCAAAGGAATTCTAACAATTTATAAAGATACTCTGCCTTCAAGGATATGGGATAAAATACCCAACTCCTTATGTGTGAGCTACACCTTGTGACTTCCTTCTAAAGAGCACAGTATGGAGAGGAAAGGCAACTTCACAGAGGAGACAACTGACAAACACTACCTCAGCAGGGTGGTCAAGATTAACAAGAGTGATATGTCATGTTGATGGTCTGTACTCTTGATATGATGTGATGAGAGTGGCACTTTGCCTTATGTTCTTCCTAACACTCAAAACCCCAATGAGGAAAAACATCAGACAGATTCCAGTAGGGTGGTTCCTACAATATTCCTAACCAGTAGCCCTCCAAATTCTCAAAATCACCAAAAACAATGAAAGTCAGAGAAACTGTCACAGCCATGTAGAGACTTAGGAGATAAGACATTGAATGTAATGTGGTATCCTGGCTGGAATTATGGGTTAGCAAAATCCATGGATTATCATTATCAGTATGGATAATACTAATTATAGAAATTATGAAAATACTATACATGGAAAATTAGTAAGATCATGGCATAGTAAAATAACTCTAATAAAAAATGAAGAAATCTGAAAAGTATTAAGTATGGACTTAATTAATATTGACAAATAACCATACTAATGTAAGATGTTAGTAATAGGAGAAACTGTGTGTAGTGTGTGAGAACTCTCTGAATGATCCAGTCGATTTTTCTGTAAATCTAAAACTATTCAAAAATAAAGTCTAGTACCTGTAGAAAAGTAATATAGGTAAGCAACTGACCTGAACAGAGAGCTTCTTTCCACCACCAAAAAATAAATTCCACAAAGTCCACCTCTTCTACGAAAAGGAAAAAAAAAATCCTTAGAAGTTAGAAATTCTCCAAGAGAATATTCCCACAAGATTTTGTTGTACATAAGGCTAAGTTTTCACTCTATCTTCAAGGCATATTTTGAGCACATACAATTCTTTTTTTTTAATTAATTAATTTATTTATTTTAAATTTTTTATAAGCATATAATATATTTTTATCCCCAGGGGTACAGGTCTGTGAATCGCCAGGTTTACACACTTCACAGCACTCATCATAGCACATACCCTCCCCAATGTCCATAATCCCACCCCCTTTCTCCCAACCCCCCTCCCCCCATCAACCCTCAGTTTGTTTTGTGAGATTAAGAGTCACTTATGGTTTGTCTCCCTCCCAATCCCATCTTGTTTCATTTACTTTTCTCCTACCCACTTAACCCCACATGTTGCATCTCCTCTCCCTCATATCAGGGAGATCATATGATAGTTGTCTTTCTCTGATTGACTTATTTCACTAAGCATGATACCCTCTAGTTCCATCCACGTCGTCGCAAATGGCAAGATTTCATTTCTTTTGATGGCTGCATAGTATTCTATTGTGTATATATACCACATCTTCTTTATCCATTCGTCTGTTGATGGACATCTAGGTTCTTTCCATAGTTTGGCTATTGTAGACATTGCTGCTATAAACATTCTGGTGCTTGTGCCCCTTTGGATCACTACATTTGTATCTTTAGGGTAAATACCCAGTAGTGCAATTGCTGGGTCATAGGGTAGTTCTATTTTCAACATTTTGAGGAACCTCTATGCTGTTTTCCAGAGTGGTCGCACCAGCTTGCATTCCCACCAACAGGAGGGTTCCCCTTTCTCCATATCCTCGCCAGCATCTGTCATTTCCTGACTTGTTAATTATAGCCATTCTGACTGGTGTGAGGTGGTGTCTCATTGTGGTTTTGATTTGTATTTCCCTGATGCCGAGTGATATGGAGCACTTTTTCATGGAGCACATACAATTCTTTTCTAATCTTTTCACCCTTTTCAGGTCCATGGAACTTTATTCCAAATCCTTTTTGGTTTATTTCATTTTCCTAAAAAAAATAAAGGAACTGACTTCAAATCCAAGTACTGCCACTCTTACTGGTTCTGTGACCTTGGAAAATTAATTTAACCAACCACCAATAAAATGATAATAACAATCCCTCCCTTGCAGTATTATCATTGTGACTGGGGAAAATAATCATCCTTTCTCTTCATCTAATTTCTAAGGACAATCAATTCTCTGTTAACTAACCAGTTAAAGTTTGTGATAATGATTGAGAAAACAAAGCAAAACCAAACAGTAAAGCCAAAGAGGTTCACCAGATACTCAATGGAGTTCAGGAGGAGACCAGGGAGCAGCTGCTGTTTGTATGGTGTTTTATGAATAAAACTTCCCTTTGACAATTCATCAAAATGCTATGTAAAACGTTTAATGGCTTTTCATTTATATTTAGATTCCTGATTCATATTTCTTTGAACGAAATGTGAAGCAGCTTGGCTTCTTATATATAATAAGTACTCAGAAAAGTATCACTTAAAGGAAAAAAAAACAGAACAGGGTCAAGTTGAATAAGTACAGTGGGAGGAGGGTTACTGTTATCATGGAAAAAGACACAATTATTAAGTTATTAATTAAAAGGATCCCACTAGGAATAGAATTGAACTAATAGTAGACAACCCAGCAACTCTAGTTTCCAGGCAGAAAAACTCTCGCATTTTCCCTTTAATATCTAAGTTTATGGACATGATCCACCCTCAGGAATTTTGTGAGGCTTTCTGGCATCTATAATTTTATTTTTGTCATATATGTGCATTTTTTCTGCTCATTCATATTCAGAGGACCTCCTTTTACTGGACTTCAGGTTTCTGTGTGGAGGGGCATTAATTTCCATAATACTTCTGCCCTGTCTAGAGGAGGAAGAGGAGTGTGATTTACTTGGTTAGTGAGTTTAGGAGAACTGGATGGTTTGGGCTCCAACATATCTCTTTGGGAGATTTCTCTGACTACAAAGTAGGGACACGCTGCTCTGCTCTCAGCCATACAGAAGAGTAAGTGGTCCAATCTCTGCATCTCTTAGGGGTGGTTTAGAGGTGTTTAAGCAGTGCCTGTGATCCTTCTGGGATGCAATAACAGAAAGTCAATTGTTATTAGGCAGTCTAATGCGTGTTCTCCAGTATCTCTTTATCTTATGTCTCCACTGATTTAAAATTTAGGAAATTGTTAAAAACAAGACAGGCCCAAAATGGAGTCACTTGTGCTAAGCCATGTGTCACCAAACCAAGGCTTACTACTTAATGTAATTACAGTTTGGGCTCTCCCAGAAACAGAACCTTAAACTAGTCAATCAGGAATTACGTGGTCAATACTGGTGAGGTAATCTGCCTGATAAAACTGCCATCCCCTGAAGGAAAGTGAACTTGCTACAACCAATCTGCTTTTTGCTAGTGTGACTTCCTTTCCCCACTCCCTCTGCTCATAAAAGGCTTTCATTGTGTGCAGATCCTTGGAGCACCTTTCTATCTGTTGGATAGGATGCTGCCTGATTATCATGAATCATTGATTAAAGCCAATAAAATCTTTTAAATTTACTCATTTGAATTGTTTTTTTGAACAAAGTTAAAGGATGTGGCATTTATTATTTCTATCCCAATGTAGCTCTCCCCAAAATTACATCTTTATAAAAGAACCCTTGCATCAAGAGTGTTAGCCAGAAATTGAGCCATGACTCTGCATTTCGATTTAGCAAATCATTCTAGAATTATTGGCAAAGGATACTATGCTGTTAAAGTTGACACTTCTATTGGTGGCATAACGACTATCATGGGAAAGTTGTATGAGATACGAGTGATGCATAATATATAACTATAGATGATTGTCTATTAAGCCAGATCACATAAATACAATTCTTGTCATCCAAATTCAGCACAACATATAAAATAAAATATACCATTATGAGCAATGCAATGACAGTGACAATGAAATATTATACTAAAAAAGTTAATTTATTTAAACTAAAAAACAAACAAAAAACAGTTCACTCATTTCTCCCACTCCCTTGCAACCACCAGTCTGTTTTTTTAGATTCCATAAATAAGAAAGATATATGGGATTTGTCTTTTTTGGTCTGAATTATTTCCCTTAGCATAATGCCCTAAAGGAACATCCATGTTGTCACAAATGTCAAGATTTCATTCTTTTTAATGGTTGAATAATAGTCCATGGTGTCTATACATTTATCCATCAATGGACACTTAGGTGATTTATATATTTTGGCTGTTGTAAATAACACTGCAATTTAACACAGAGGTACATATATCTTTTCACATTAGTGTTTTTACTATTTTTAAATAAATACCTGGAAGCATAATTCCTGGGACACATGATAGTTGTATTTTTAGTTTTTTAAAAGACATTCCATATTGTTTTCCATGGTGGTTGCACCATTTTACATTCCCACCAACAGTGCACAGGGGTTCTCTTTTCTCCACATACTTGCCAACACTTGTTATTTCTTGTCTTTTATGATAGCCATTCTAACAAATGTGAGATGATATCTCATTATGGTTTCGATTTGCAGTTCCCTTACAATTAATAATGTTGAGCATTTTCTCATGTACCTGTTGGCCCTCTGCATGTCTCCTTTGGAAATAAAGTGCTTATTCAGATCTTCTGTTCGTCTTTTAACTGGATTGTTTGTTTGTCTCTTGCCATTGAGTTGTATGAATTCTTTATGTATTTGTAATATTAGACCCTTATCAGATATGTGATTTGCAATTATTTTCTCCCATTCAGTATGTTGCTTTTTCATTTTGTTGATGGTTTCTTTTGCTGTATAGAAGCTTTGTAGTTTGATGTAGTCCCACTTGTTTATTTTGGCTTCCATGGCTTTTGTTTTGGCGTCAGATTTTTAAAAGATCATCACCAAGACTTATGTCAAGGAGCTTACCACCTGTCTTTTCTTCTAGGAGTTTTATGGTTTTTAGGTCTTAAATTTCAGTCTTTAACCCATTTTGAGTGATTTTTGTGCATGCTATAAGACAGTGATCCAGTTTCAATCTTTTCAGTGTGGCTGTCCAATTTTCCTAGCACCATTTATTAAAGAGACTGTTGTTTCCCCATCTTATGTTCTTGGCTTCTGCTATGAATTTATTGACCATATATGTGTGGGTTTATTTCTTGGCTCTCTATTCTGTTCCATTGACCTATGTGTTTGCTTTTCTGCCAATGCTATACTATTTTAATTACTATAGCTTTATAATATAGTTTGAAATCAGGGACTGATACCTTCAGCTTTGTTCTTCTTTCTCCAGATTGCTTTGGCTATTTAGAGTCTTTTTTGGTTTGATACAAATTTTAGGGTTGTTTGTTCTATATCTGTGAAAAATACCATTGGAATTTTGATAGGGAACACATTAAATCTGTATATTGCTCAGGGTAGCTACCAATAAGAGACATTTCTCACCTATTTAGAATTTAGTACTGCATATCATTCTTTATAATCCCCTAGTATAGTGCCAGGCACAAGATAATCCCTTCAAAGCACATCAGATTGGATTGCTTTGCCTCTATTAATACACAATGATTTTATTTATACTACTTCTGAAGCAGTGTAACCCAATTCTTAAGACTAGAAGTGGATGATTTATCTATAAAAAGCCAAAGACATGGAATATACTGTTGTATACATTTGAACAATGATGGTTTCTTAGTCTTTTCCATTCTTATCTTCATGGTAAATAGCTACTCATTTCTCAAAGTCATGCTCAAATATCACTTTCCCTATGCAGTCTTTCTTTTTTTACTATCCCCCCTCAATGAATTATTATATATCTTCTATTATGTCAATATGATGTCAATATTATATGCATATATTTATTATCACATTATCCCCTTGTGTTGTAATGAATTGTTTACATGTGTGTTTCCACACTGGGCTGTGACTTCTTCAAAGGTAAAAATTATTTCTTGTTTGTTGTGTGTCCCCAGTGCTTCCTCTGTGGTCAGTTTCATAAATGACAGTCAATAAATATTTGTCAAGTTACAAACTTCTAAGCTCAGGAGATGCCACCATTGTATCTACCCAAAGAAAATGAAAACTAATTCAAAATGAAATATGCCTTCTTATATTTATTGCAACATAGGTCACAATAGCCAAGATATGGAAACAATCTAAGTGTCCATCAATAGACAAATAGATCAGGAATATGTAGAGCTAGATAGATGATAGATAGATATAGATAGAGAAAGATGAGAGGTAGACAGATAATGCAGCCATAAAAAAGGATGTCATTGTGTCATTTGAGACAATATAGACTCACAGGGTATTATACTAAGTGAAATAAGTCAGACTGAGAAAGACAAATACCATATGACTTCACTCATAAGTGTATCCTCAAAAATGAACACATAAAAAAACAGAATCAGACCTATAAATACAGAGAACAAATTGATGGTTGTCAGTGAGGAAGGGGAAGGGGTTGAGCAAAATTGGTGAAGGGGAGTGGGAGATGCAGGCCTCTAATTACAGAATGAATAAGTCATGGAAATAAAAGGCACAGGATAAGGAATATAGTCAATGGTATTGTGATAGCACTGTATGGTGACAGATGGGAGCTACACTTATGGTGAGCATAGCATAAAGTATAAACTTGTGGAACCATTCTGTTGTACACCTGAAACTAATATAACATTGTGCATCAACTATGCTAAAAAAAAATGATACCACCATTTTCCATCCATGTTTAGGCAAGCAACACATATTTCCTTTGACTTAAGAGGTATTTGATTGATTGGTGGCTATATCTGATTGGGAAGTATGATAAATACAGATAAGACTTATTAACTTTGTAAGAATAAAATTCAGGCTTTTGTGAATATAACATATGTTGTATTATGTTATAGTTTTGTGATACCGAATTTATGTATTCCTGCAAGATAGATTTCAATTATCAAACCACACAATTCTTACTAGTCTCTCTGGTGAAAGGATTATTTGCAGTGCAACCAGTGACACGGAAATAGAAAGAAGCAAAGGCAAAATGTGCCATAGATACTTGACATTAAATCCATGACTAGGCCCTGATTACTTCACAGCTTTAGCTCAAGGGCCACCAACCAAATGGTCAATACCTATCAGTACTATGAAGTACTTACTACTTACTTCTTTTCCTACTTACTTTATCCATAAAATAGAGATAACCCATGTCATAGAATTGTTGAGAAGTATTAAATAACATCATACTTGTACTTAGAATAGTACTTGTATGTGGTAAAAATTGTTTTATTATTTTCCATACTGAGTGATTCTTCAAGTTGGTGACAATGACTCTGCCTTCTTTTACAAGTTTTTTGAGGATTTTCAGCAAGGGGGGGAAACTCCAGAAAGAGTTCCTACCCAACCCTTTCCCCTCATGGAATTTGCTGTCTTATGTTCCATTCATACTTTTAGGACTTAGCTCAATACCCGCTCATAACTCCAAATAATCTCAAAGATTTAGGTTACTGTATGATGCTCTAACCACTCTTCCCAAGCACAAAGTTAAGCCAATTATTATATGCCTGACCTGAAGAAATTTAATGCTCAATAACTTACTTAGAAAAGAAGGCAGGAACATTGAATTTAATTAATTGAATTAATTAAGAATTGAAGAAGATAGGGACACTGAATTAATTTAATATTGATGGAATCAACCATAAAGTTGCTTATTTGCATATCAAAATAGAATTTGAGAATCTTGGAAGCATGTCAGTTGCTGCCTGGGAAATGAGTATGCAGTGCTACTCTTGATTAAAATGTTCAAATAGAGACATTAATTAGACATATTCCAAGGTAGCACAAACCTCTCCTTGTTTCAGGGAGGACATTGGCATTATGAAAATAAATGTGATGTATTTCTTTAAGCTTAGTTCTTTAACAGAGTACATTTTACATGGTTATTAAGTATACCACAATAAAATGGGATAAGTAGTCTGATTACTCTGCTGCTTTGAATAAAATTAATTTAGTATGACTTAAGCATATGGATCTGAAATAAATTAATGCCCACATTTTTTATATATTGCCATTAATACTTCCATTCTGGCTAATGTTAAAGTTTTCCAGAAGCTTTGAAAATTATCCAGAGGTACAATATTAATGGTGACATTTTGTTTATTACAAAAGCCCAATAAAACATTGTTGGTCATTTCAAGTAAAATAGAAGAGTGTGGGGAAGGAAAACAGAGAGATACATTAATTAGTAGCTTATTAGAAAGGCTCTAGACACTGAACTTGAAAAGTTTTTAGAAAGACCAACCATCTTGACTGTGCAAATGCTACTGGGAATTCCAAAAATAGGAAGAGCTGGTTTGCTAAATGGATAATGTATAAAACATTGTACAAAGACTATCTAGTCCTCTATAGTGCTGGATTATGCAAAGGTATAAGGCAAACAGATTATTATTGCATTCTTAAATTTCAGTGACAATCGGGTTTTGTTTTACCTTATGATAACTAAATCCTCATAAAAATTATTTATTCAAATAGGTGTTTTGTGATAGAGTGATAATCAGTTTGAAATCATCATAGAAGTGGTTGAATTTAATATTGTTTTACAAATATATTGAGGTTATTTGAATGCATGCTTTGCTCAGGCACAAGATAAAACCTCAAATTCCTAGTAACAATATAGTGATGCTGTGATGACAGTAACAAACAGATTATTACAGGCGCTCTTCATTTCTTAACCACTCCATCACTAAAAATAAAAATTGTAAACATCTCAGTAAAGCAAAAATTAAGAAGGGCCATGGGCTATTACACATATGTATTTTTCCATTCATGTTTTCCTGGCTTTCTATGGCAATGAACGATCATACAGTCACTTGTGTCATTTATTTGACATTTTTTGAGGATTTACTATATGCCACAGCATATATTATTACATGTGCATGTGAAGATTATAAAAATTTAATGCAAAATTTCTTCTTTTTAAGGTTTCATAATCTAGTTTCTAGGTCGTCATAAAAATTGTGAGCTACGTTTGGTCAAAATCAGTTAGTAACTTTATTATCTAGCATACTGATTGTGCTTTCAATACTTAACAATGATAGGGGCAATATGAGAAGAGGACAGAGCTAGAACCAGAAATATAACAAAAATGAAAGGTAGTTAAATTTGCTGTTCTCTGGAGTGTATAGTGTGGGTCAGGAGTTTGGCTACTCAAGTGTATTAAAGACTTAAGATGTTCCATTTGAAATGGGATCAGTATCAGTCTCTCATTATAAAGCCAGGGTTGGGGGATGTGGAAACCTATCTATTCAGTAAAGGTAGGAGAGCTCTTTAAGTACCTTCACCAAACATGTATATAGAGGCTGGTTCGAGATGACAAAGAACTGAGGGCTGACCCAACAGCTACTGATCAACCAAAGACAGAGAGAATGCCAAGAGAACGGCAAGAGAGATGGTGTTGAATCTACAGGAGCTCTTATATATTGCTGTTGAGAGTATGAGTTGGTATAGTTCTTTAGAAAAACACTCAGGTATTTTTATAAAGATGAATATTGGGCGCCTGTGTGGCTCAGTCAGTTAAGCGTCTGCCTTTGGTTCGGGTCATGATCTCGGTGTCCTGGGATGGAGCCCCAGGGAGCCTCCTTCTCACTCTCCCTCTACCTGCTGCTCTGCCTACTTGTACTCTCTCTCTGTCAAATAAATAAGTAAAATATTTAAAAATATAAAAACAAATAAAAAAGAAAAACAGTGTACTGGATTTAAGTGAATTTTCAGGAAATTTCAAAGAGTCAATATCATGCAAACTGTAATCTGAAAACATTGCACTGAATGAGAAATACAGAGTCTAACTATAGGGAAAAAAAACACATTTAGTGAGTTTAAAACTGACTTCAAAACAACGAAATTTCTACATGTCAAACCTGAAATGGTACTTACAGGTAAATATACAACATTAAGTGTATATATTTAAAAATTTTTAAAATAGAGAAAGTAATTGAGTAGAATATTGAAATAGATAAGCCAGGAAAAGAACCAAACCGAGGGGAGGAGGTGGGCAGGCAGCATGAAGGAAGTTAAAAAGAAAAAAATAGAAAATGCAACTACTAGAAACACCACCAAAAATCTCTTGAGGATATCAGTAAAACCAAGGGTGAAATTTCCAAAGTGTTAATAAATAAACACATCGAATATGATTTGGAGAAAATTCTTGTTAGCTGAAGACAGAATTGTCTATATCCAATTAGAAGAGACACCCAGGTAATCCCTCAAGCCTCGAGAATAGATTTTTTTTTAAAGATTTTATTTATTTATTACAGAGAGAGATAACGAGAGAGGGAACACAAGCACAGGAGAGTTGGGGAGGGAAAAGCAGGCTCCCTACCAAGCAGGGAGCCTGGTGTGGGTCTTGATCAGAGGACCTGGGATCCTGACCAGCTAAAGGCAGACCTTAACGACTGACCCACCCAGGCACCCTGAGAATAACTTTTTTATGCTCAGAACCAATGAGAAGAGAGAATGAACATGTAGCTAAAAAAAAAAAAAAAAAATCAGTATTCTGATAAAGCCATCATATTGCCACTTCATGCCTTCAATATATCTAGGACCGTTAACATTTCACGGAGTGATTTCACATAGATGATTTCATTTTTAGAAATTAAAAATCACGGGATGTACATCTGTCATAGGTGTGAAAATGCCTACGTGAAAGGGAGTTACAATCTGCTGCTGGGTCTTGAGCCTTCCTGTAGAAAAGGGCAGCGATTCAGTATTCATAAATATGCTTTCCCTTGAAGTAAATGCACTAACAAGATTAGGGAGATAGATATACCATTGCTATTAAGGTGTCAAAAGAGAACTCCACAAATTATAAGCTCAATATTCCTAAGCTAAACCACTTTCAGGAGTTCATTTTTCTAATCTTAAAATCCATCATAAAAACAGTAACAGGAGGATTTCTGTTTATCTGTTACATTAAAACTTAAGAGCATTTTACTTGTTCATTTAGGACAACTTAACAAAGAGGAAGTTCAAGGCAATAATGTGTTAAAGCAACGGCTCGTGCATAGCAATCTATTTGGGATAAACTGATTATAAGGCATAGCCTTTGTTCTTAGCAAAATATTTTACTTTGTTATATTCATTGTATTCTCTTAAAAACGATTTTGCTATCATGAGGAATCCTTGATATTCTATATGAATAAAATCATTGCTTATATTTTAATCTTCCACATGAAATATCTTTCCACAAAAAGTAAATAAAATATTTTGATATAAACTGAAGATTATATCTAGTCAATGCTTGCAGATTTAATTATTTTTTTGACCACAAGAAAAAGAATTCTCTTGCTTTCATATACCCTTGGACCCAAGAAAGGAAAGACGGTGCCTTTAATAAATGGCATCTGGCCAGCAGCTGCTGTCATAGCATCTCCTGGCTTCTAAAAATACCTGAATATATTTTTTACAAAGTAAAACACACAACTCCTCGGGGCACCTGGGTGGCTCAGTGGGTTAAGCCTCTGCCTTTGGCTCAGGTCACGATCCCAGGGTGCTGGGATTGAGCCCCGCATCAGGCTCTCTGCTCAGCGGGGAGCCTCTTTCCCCCCCCCCCTCTGCCTGCCTCTCTGCCTACTTGTGATCTCTGTCTGTCAAATAAATAAATAAAATCTTTAAAAAAAACACACAACTCCTCAGAAAACTAAGATTTACAGATATCTTTTTGCCTAAATAAGAAAGAATGTCCACTAACTTCAGATTTTTTTAGACTTACAATGGGGCAACACTCATAAGTTAGAAGTATCCTAAGTTGAAGGGCACCTGGGTGGCTCAGTCAGTTAAGCATCTGACTTCGGCTCAAGTCATGATCTCAGCATCCTGGATCAGCCCCACGGTGGGACACCAAGCTCCGGGTTCAGCAGGGAATCTGTTTGTCATTCTGTGCACCCCCCTCCCCCAGCTCATGCTCTCTCTCAAACAAATAAAAAAATCTTTTAAAAAAATCCTAAGTCGAAAATGTATTTACTCCATCTAACCTACTGAGCATCGTAGCTTAGTCTACCCTACCTTAAATGTGCTAAGTACACTTACACTAGCCTGCAGGTAAGCCAAATGATCTAACACAAAGCATATTTTATGACAAAGTGTTGACTATCTTACGTAATTTATTGAATGCTCTACTGGTTGTAGGCCCTCGTGATGGCCTGGCTGACTGGAAGGTGCCACTGCCCAGCATCACAAGAGAGTATCATATTGCTTGCCCAGCACAGGTTGAAAATTCAAAATTTGAAGTACAGTCTCTATGGAATGTGTATCATTTGTAAAGGTGAAAAATTGTAAGTCAAATCATCGTAAGTTGGGGACTGTCTGTATAATGTAATGGAATTTGATTAAGCAACACACGTGTGCACACGTGCACACACACACACACACACAGTCACTGGGATCTCCTTTATGACACAAAACAGTTATGTGAAAATAAGGTCAGAACACCTTATTTTTTCCAGATTCAGAGAAGTAATTAGAAAAGACATACAAAAATGTAAACAATGGGTTGTTTCATTTTCTTGTACTTCTAGTGTTGGTCAATATTTTGACAGTAACTGTAAACAGTAACCATGCAGTTAAAGCATGTGGTTGAGGTATGTACTATATTTTTAAATGATAATATTTACCAGAAAATGGAGGTTAGAACACTGTTATCTAACACACTCCTTTATGATCACAATAATAAAAATCAATATTACTTCATAGATATTCAGTATAGTGGGTGGATAATTAGACAAGTACCAGCCTATCCAAGCCGAAAAGAACCTTCTGAGGCAGAACGTGTGGGCTGGAGGTTAGGGTAAGACTGGGAACAAATGTGCAACAGGCCCTTTGAATAAATTCATTACTATAGATTCAGACCACTTGGGACTCACCAGCAAGTGGACCACAAGGTCAAGTCTGGTCACATTGAACAGGAAATCTGGGGGGTGCTGGGATTTTTCTTCTCCCAGCTTCCAACATTTACCTGCAATGATCAATGGCAACACTAGGAAAGAGAACTGACATAGCCACATTCTGTAACTGGAGTAGAGTTTAGGCAGCAGAGAGAAATAGATGCAAAATTTTTAATCATGGAATATCACTTAACCAAACGGTGAAGAGGAAGCACGCAGAGACTAATTTTCTCCAGAAGGACAGCCCCCAAATTCCACACTCTTCCCCACCCAGGTCTCAGTATCACTAATTTGGTGAAGCAAATACGTATCAGGGCTCCTGGGTGGCCCAGTTGGTTGAGCATCTGCCTTCTGCTCAGGTCATGACCCCAGAGTCCTGGGATCGAGCCCCGCATCAGGACCCCACTCAATGGGGAGTCTGCTTCTCCTGCTGCCCCCGCCATGCTCTTGCACATGCTCTCTCTTCTCCCCTCTGTCTCTCAAAAATAAATAAATAAAATCTTTAAATAAATAAATAAATATACATCAATAAACTTCTGAGTCATTAAGTCTAATAGTGTTGAGACACAGTGAGAAAGTTTGCAGAGACTCCTTCCATGCTAATTTGGGTCATTGACCAGTTTAGTATGGACCAGCCCTAATTAAGAGATAAATACATATTTCGTAAAACCAGCATGTGGCTTATAAAAGTATCCTGCAAAATGAAAGGAAAAAAAGATAAACATGAGATTTAAGTAGTAGAAGTAGAGAACAGAGGAAACAACAAAGTGAAAAAGAAAAAACAAATTACCCAATTTAAAAAAAACATGCAAAGAACTTAAATAGACATTTCTCCAAAGAAATCGTACAAATGGCCAACAGGTATATGAAAGGATGTTCAACATCATTAATCATCAGAGAAATGCAAATCAAAACCACAATGAGCTATCACTTCACATCTGTTAAGATAGCCATTAGAAAACAAAAACAGAAAAGAAGAGTTTGTAAGGATGTGCAGAAATGGGAACATTTGTATGCTGTTGGTAGGAGTGTAAAGTAATGCCACTACTGCGGAAATAGCATGAAGCCTCCTCAAAACATCACAAATGGAACACCTGTATGATCCAGCAATCCCACTTCAGGGTATATATCCAGGGAAATACAACAAGGATCTTGAAGAGATACTTGTCCTCCCATGTTCATTGCAGGATTATTCACAATAGCCAAGAGGTGGGAATAACTCTAATTGTCCATCAAAAGATGAATGGATAAAGAAAATGTGGTATATAATACCATGGAATATTATTCAGCCATAAAAATAAGAAGATCCCATCATATGCAAAAGGTGGATAAACCTTGGCATTGTGCTGGGTGATACATCAGCCAGTTACAGGACAAATACCATATGATTCCATTTAGACAAATGAGGTACCTCAAGGAGTCCCAACTCACTGAAGCACAGTGTAGAATGGTGATTGCTGGGCCAGAAGGAGATAAAGGAGCGCTGCTGTCCAATGGGTATAAGTTTTGGGTCATATAAGATGAAAAAGCTTTACAGATCTACTGTATAACATTGAGCTCATAGTTAATGATACTATAATGTAGACTTAAAAATTGTGAAGAGGGTAGATCTCATGTTTTTGGTTTGAGGCTTTTAACTCAGTACCATTGAAATTGACTTTTAAAAAAGTGTGTGGGGCGCCTGGGTGGCTCAGGTAGTTAAGTGTCTGCCTTCAGCTCAGGTCATGATCTCAGGGTCCTGGGATAGAGTCCCACATAAGGCTCCCTGCTTGGTGGGGAGCCTGCTTCTCCCTTTCCCTCTGCCTTTCCCCCTGCTTGTGCTCTCTCTTCCTGTCAAATAAATAAATAAAATCTTTTTTTAAAAGTGTTCTCTTGAAATCTATATTTTGCAAGAGTGTCTTCTTCAGAATATTTTTAAACCCCAGCTGGGTATTTCTATTTGCCACCAATGATATGTGAAAACATGTAAAAGGGCAGCTTTTAGGGGTATTTTTTTATTATCTGAAAATTATCTGATGCCATTAATAAATACTCATCCTATTTTTAATCTGAAAGAAAAAGAAAAGAGAGGAACATTTTTAAAACCATTTACTAGAGTAAGCAGAAGTAACTTGCAGAAAACATCTGCTTTCTGCTTTCAATAAAGTTTAAATAAACTAGGAATCCATAAGAGAAACTGTGAATGTTGATAAAATAAGGCAACAGATTTATATGGAAAGGAAGGTAAGAATGTTCCAGAATTAGCATAATTAAATAAGTAATGACATGACACAGTACAACATTACTAGAAACACTGAACTATAGAATCAACCTTATAAAAATTTCGACCTGTAAGAAAATACAAAAATATTCTTAAACAAAAAGACATATAATGCAAAAAAAAAGTGCCACCCAAATTATATCCACTAAAATAAGGAGATATTGTGGGAAAGGAAATAAAACGCACTGAATTTTTCATGAAGTCTACCCTTTTCATGTTGTTTAAAGTTGTAAACCATTCCCCATTTGACACCTCTACTCTCATCGTTCTGCTCTATCTTCCCCCATAGCACTGACAGCCATTTAACAAAACCTTAACAAATAATTTAACATAACACAAAACTACTTATGTTTATTGTTGCCTGTTCACTTAACTAGAATAAAGCTTAATGAGGGCAAGAATTATTTATTTTCTTCACTGACTTATCACAAATGTCTGGAGGAGGACTGGTACATAGTAAGAGACTCAATGAATATTTTATTGATACATGAAGGGATGAAAGACTTCAGAAAGAGTCAATCACACTCTAAGTAGTAAAACATGGAATTTTTTTTTTAAGTTTTTATTTATTTATTTGACAGACAGAGATCACAAGTAGGTAGAGAGACAGGCAGAGAGAGAGGAGGAAGCAGGCTTCCCTCTGAGCAGAGAGCCCAATGTGGGGCTCGATCCCAGGACCCTGGGATCACGACCTGAGCTGAAGGCAGAGGCTTTAACCCACTGAGCCACCGGGGTGCCCCCAAACATATAATTTCTTACAGATAAAAATGAGGCAACACCTGGGTGGCTCAGTTGGTTAAGTGTTGGACTCTTGATTTCAGCTCAGGTCATGATCCCTGGGATGGGCCCTGTACTCAGCATGGAGACTGCTTGCAGATTCTCTCTCCCTCTCTCTCTGCCCCTCCCCCTACTCACGCCCTCTCTTCCTTTCTTTCTCTCTCTGAAATAAATAAATACATCTTTTTAAAAAAATGAGGCAATACATATGCATATAAAAATATGATGTTCTGGGGGGGCACCTGGGTGGCTCAATCTGCTCAGGTCATGATCTCAGTGTCCTGGGATCAAGCCCCATGTTGGGCTCTGTGCTCAGTGGTAAACTCGCTTGAGGACTTTCTCTCTGCTCCTACCCCCACTCTCTCTTTGTCCCTCAAATAAATAAATCTTTGGGAAAAATGTGATGTTTTCTTTATTTAGACCTCAACTAAAAAGGCTTGAATTCCTCTTATTTCTTAATTCATAATTCATTATCATTATTGGTTAGAGAAGACCCTCTTATTTGTTTTTCCTTTTTTAAACTTCATACTCCATTTCCATTCCTCTGTACCTCACAGGCAACTATTTTAACATGTTAAATGTCTGCTTGCATATTTGAAAGAGTGTTTTGCAAAGCATGTATTCTTTTGTGCATGTTTTTATAATTTGTGTGAACTATACTATCTTCTCTCATTCTGTTTTTTTCAACTTCAACCAAGTACTGTGGGTTTTTTTTTTTTTTTAAGATTTTATTTATTTATTTGAGAGAGAGAGACAGAGATAGCAAGCGAGAGCAGGAGCTGGGAGGAGAGGGTTCAGAAGCAGGCTCCCCACTAAGGAGGGAGCCCAATTTAGGGGTTGATTTCAGGACCCTGGGATCATGATCTGAGCTGAAAGCAGGTGCCTAACCAGCTGAGCCACCCAGACGCCCCAAATGTTGTGGTTTAAGATCCATCCATGTTGCTACAAGCATGCACTACTAACTGTTATGTAACTAGCCACATTTAGCCAGTGATGGCAATTAGATTATCTTATATTACCCTCCACACCAACATGCTTCAATAAACATCCTTGAATATACCCCCTTATGCAGCAATAGTATAATTATTTTAGGATATATAACTAGGAAAGGAACTGGTGGGCTACAGGATATGCATACATGTGATTTACTTGTATATTGACAGATTTCTCTCTAGAAGAACTGCACAATTACATCTCTACCAGCAGTACATGATGGTGCATGTTTTAGCCAATGTTCCCAGAAAGAATGAAGCCAGGATTTATGAGCAGGTAGTTTATCTGGAAGGTGATCATGGAAGGCAGGAGTAAGCTTACAGGGGAAACTGAGACCGAGAAGGCACTAGAAGAGACCAGCACAGAAAAGTGGAGGTAGGTGATATGTGCATGAGGTGAGATATAAATTGTCATAGATACAGCAGGATTAAAATCAGGGGAGAGACAGAAAGGTGGGGGTCAAGAGATCAGAGTATCTGGCATGGGTCCCACAACCCTATTTCCTTACCAATGCATGGATTCATCCAGTCTCCTGATTTTTGCTAGTCTTTTAGATTTAAAGTGAAACTTCATTATTATCTTAATTTGTAGTTCTGTCATCACTGATGAGTGTGAGCAACACTTCATATGCTTCCTAGAGTTTGAGGTTTCCATTTCTGTTCACTGCTTGTTTGTATCCATTGACCATTTCTCTCTTGAGGCTCTTCTCTTTGTCTTATTGATTTGCAAAGACAAATCATGTGTGCAGTTGTAAGCATTAAATGTATCTAGCGCCATTCTGTTAATGTGCCTTACTTCTGTCTATAGTGTCTTTTGCTGAATATAAATCTTGAATTTTAATTTAATTGGGCTATTTTAGAGAGAACTGACATTTTTACAAATACTAATACATGGAATGCTCCTCCATTTTAAAAAATATTTATTTATTTATTTTAGAGAAAGAGAGTGTATGCACAAGACAAGGAGGAGGGTCAGAGGGAGAGGGAGAGAATCTCAAGCGGACTCCCAGCTGAGCATGGAGCCTGTCTTCGGGCTCTGTCTCACGACCCTGAGATGATGGCATGAGCCAAAATCAAGAGTCAGACACTTAGCGACTAAGCCACTCAGGCACCCCATAAATGATCATTATATGCCTTTTCCTTTCAGCTCCTGTGAGGTATAATTGACAAATAAAAATTTTATATATTTACAATGTGTAACATGATGCTTTGATATATGTGTACACTATGAAACCCTGACTGACCACAACCAAGCTAACATTTTCCTTATCTCACACACTAACCATTTTTCTATGATGAGAACCCTTAAGATCGAGTCTTTCAAAAAATTCAAGTCTATAAAGCAGTGTTATTAAATATATCTGCTGTCATCTTGCTGTACATTAGATCTCTAGAAATTGTTCATCCTGCCAAACTGAATCTTTGTACTCCTTGACCAATATCTCTCTCTGTGCCCCAACCCCCTGCCCCTGGCTACCACTATTCCACTCTCTGTTGCTATGAGTTCCACATTTTTAGATTCTATATGCAAGTGAGATCACACAGTATTTGTCTTTCTGTGTCTGGCTAATCGCTTAGCATACTGTCCTTCAGATTCATCCATATTGTGGTAATAGACTGGGTGTCCTTTTTTAAGACTGAATAATATTCTAGGGTATATATATTTATACCATACATGGCATGTAACATATTTTCTTTATCTGTTTATCTGTCAATAGAAATTTAGATTGTTTCTACCTCTTAGTTATTGTGAATAATGTTGCCATGAACATGAGAGTGCTTGTATCTCTTCAAGATCCTGATTTAATTTCCTTTGAACATATACCCAGAAGTAGGATTCCTGAATGGTATGATAGTTCTATTTTTAATTTCCCGAGGAGCCTCCATACTGCTTTCCATTATGGTTGTACCTATGTACATATCTACCAACAGTGCCCAAAGGGTCCCTTCTCTGTACATCTATGCCAACAGTTGTCATCTTTTGTGTTTTTTATAGTAGCCATTCTAAAATGTGTGTTGTAATAACTCATTTTGATTTTTATTTCCCTGATCATTAGTGATATTGAACATCTTGTCATATACATGGTGGCTGTTTGTATGTCCTCTTTGGAGACATGTTTATTCAAGTCCTTTTCCCATTTTGTAATTGGGTTCTTTTCTTTCCTTTTCTTCTTTCTTTCTTTCTTTCTTTTGTTATTGAATTGAGTTATATATATTAAATATTAACCATGCCATGTATGGTATAAATATATATACCCTAGAATATTATTCAGTCTTTAAAAAGAAGGACACCCAGTCTATTACCACAATATGGATGAATCTGAAGGACAGTATGCTAAGTGATTAGCCAGACACAGAAAGACAAATACTGTGTGATCTAATATCTATTTGCAATGGCTTGCAAATATTATCTTCCATTCCATAGCTTGTCTCTTCATTTTTAAAAAAAAGATTTTATTTATTTATTTGTCAGACAGAGAGAAGGGAATGCACAAGCAGAGGGAACAGCAGGCAGAGGGAGAGGCCAGCTCCCCACTGAGCAAGGAGCCCAATGAGAGCATCAATCCCAGGACTCGAGGATCATGACCTGAGTCGAAGGCAGATGCGTAACTGACTGAACCACACAGGTGTTCTAGGTTGTTCCTTCAATCTGTTGTTTGTTTCCTTTGCTTCGCAGAAACTTTTAGGTCTGAGGTAGTTCTACTTGTCTATTTTTGTTTTTGTTGCCTGTGCTTTTGAGGTCAAATCCAAAAGATTATTGCCAAGGCTAATATTAATAAATTTTTCCCTATTTTTTTCTAGTAGTTTTTAAAGTTTCAGGTCTTACAGTTAAGATTTTAATCCATTTTGGATTGATTTTTACATATGGTGTAAGATACAGTTATGATTTTGTTCTTCTGAATGTGGATATTCAATTTTTCCAACACAATTTATAGAAGGAACAATTTTTCTCCATGTGCACTCTTCCATATGTGTTGTATGATAGATATAGCTATGATAATCTAAATGGTATAATACTGATTTAGGGATAGACACATAAATCAATAGGATAGCATGGAGAATTCAGAACTAAATCAGCACAAATATAATTTTAAAAAAAGGAACAAAGACAAATGTGATAATGGATGGTCTTTTCAACAAATGATGGTGGAGCAATTGGAGACCAAAAGACAAAAACAAAAACAAACAAACGAAAAACCAAAACCTCAACCTAAACTTCACACCTGATACAATAATTAACTCAAAGTTGAATATGTGAATTTACTTTTTTTTTTCCAGCGTGATAAAACTGACATGTAACACTGTGTAAGTTCAAGGTGTAGAACGTATTGATTTGATGCATTTACATATTACAAAATGATTACCACCATAGTAGTAGCTAATGTCTCCATCACATCACATAATTACCATTTATTTTCTGTGACAAGAACATTTAAGATCTACTCTCTTAGCATTTATCAAGCATGTAATACAGTATTGCTAACTATAATCAGTGTTGTATGTTAGATCTCCGGAGCTTATTTATCTTATAACCAAAAGTTTGTAACCTTTGACCAACATCTTTTCACCCCCCACCCTGACCCCCAGTCCCTGGTAACCACCATTTTACTCAGTTTCTTTTTAAGTTCCACATAAGTGAAAGCATGTAGTATTTGTCTTTCTCTGTCTGGCTTATTTTACTTAGCATAACGTCCTCAAGGTCAATCCATGTTGTCACAAATGGCAGGATTTCCTTCATTTTAATGGCCAAATGAGATTCCATTGCATATAAACTGCATTTTCATTCTCCATTCATCTGTTGATAGAAACTTAGGTTGTTTCCATGTCTTGGCTATTGTGAATAATGTTGCAGTGAACATAGGAATGTAGATAACTCTTCGAGATAATGGTTTCATTTCCTTTGGATATATACCTGGAAGTGGGATTACTGGATTCCATTTGTCTTTTTCCCTCCAGTTTTATTGAGATGCAGTTGATGTAAAACATTGTATTAGTTAAGATGTATAATTACTTGATATTTGTATACTTAGTGATATACCACAATAAGTTTAGTTAACATCCATCATCTCACATAGTTACAATTTTTCCCCCTGTGGAGAGAACTTTAAAGATTTACTCTCCTTTCTCTTCATTTGTACATAAACATACACATGCATATATTTCTTTTTTTGCAAAAATGGGATAAAGTACTTTTAAAAAATTAAATTTATTAGAAATAAAGGATGTATAATCTCTCACATGGAAAGATGTTTATTTTCATAACCATTATTAACTCATTCTGTTTTCTTTTGGGTTAATTACCTAGTGTGAATTTTTTGACAGTGTTGCCCCTCAGGAGGAAAATGAAGGTGAAGGGAATAATAAAAAGAAGTTTCTACATCTTCCTGACTACAGTAATATATAGAGTTTTTAACAATGAGATTTAAATTTTGTGTAACATGTGTGTATCTGTTGTGTGTGTCTGTATGAAACCAATAACTAGTATTTTTAGAAAGTTTTAGAGTCATTGAAACTAAAATTTCAAAAAAAAAGCAAAAGAAATTATTTCAAAGCATTGAGAGTTTGGTAGTTGAACAAATACCATGGGAAATATATTCAATATTTGAAAATGAAACATTTCTTAAAATGAATTAACAATGGGCATTGAGGAGGGCCCATGATGTGATGAACACGGGGTATTATACACAACTGATGAATCATTGAACACTACATCTGAAACTGATGATGTATTATATGTTGGCTAATCAAATTTAAATTAAAAAAGGAAAAAATGAAAAAAAATTAAAAATGAAGATATACTTTCTTAGCAACTTTGGAATATACATTACAGTATTGTTAACCACAGTCACCACACTGCACATCGCATCCCCAGGACTGATTTAGTTTCTACCTAGAAGTTTGTTCTTTTTGACCACCTCACCCATTTTCCCCACTCCACCTCATCCTCCAGTAACCACAATATGTTCTCTGTTTCTGTGAGTACAGTTATTTTAGGTTTCATGTATAAGTGAGAGCACACAGTATTTGTCTTTCTCTGTCTGGCTTATTTCACTTAGCATGATGCCCTTGAGGGTCCATCCATGTTGTCCCAGATAGCAGGATTTTCTTCTTTCTTATGGCTGAATAATGTTCCATTGTGTAATATATATAACACAAGTTGTCTGTCCATTCATCTATTGATGGACAGTTGGGTCATTTCCTAGTGTTGGCTATTGTAAAAGATGCTTCAGTAAACATGAGGGTGTATGTATCTCTTTGAGACAGTGATTTTTAGCCCCTCTGGATATATACCCAGAAGTGGAATTGATGGATCATATGGTAGCTTTATCTTTAATTTTCTGAAGAACCTCCAGGCTATTCTCCTTAGTGGCTGTATCAATTTGCATTCCCAGTAACAGTGCACAAGTGTTCCCTTTTTTCCACGTCTTTGCCAAAACTTTTTTTTCCTTTTTTTAAGGATTTTATTCATATATTTTTGAGAAAGAGAGAGAGAGAGGGAGCATGAGGGGGGAGGAGCAGAGGGAGAAGCAGACTCCCTGCTGAGCAGGGAGCCCGATGCAGGGCTTGAACCCAGGACACTGGGATCATGACTTGAGCCAAAGGAAGACACTTAACCACCTGAGCCACCCAAGTGCCCTTTGCCAACTCTTTTTACATCTTATCTTTTGATGATAGCGATTCTAATAGGTGTGAGGCATATCTTTTTGTGCTTTTGATTTCCATTTCTATATGATTGGTGATGTTGACCATGTTTCCACGTACCTGTTGGCCATTTGTATGTTTTCTTTGGAAAAATGTCTACTCAGTTCCAGTGCTCATTTTTAACTGGAATTTTTTGTCATTGTTTTACTATTGAGTTGTGTGTGATATATGATTTACAAATATTTTCTCCCATTCTGTAAATTGCCTTTTTATTTTGATGCTTGTTTCTCTTGCTATGCAGAAGCTTTGTGGTTTGATGTAGTCTCAATTGTTGACTTTCCTTCTGTTTTCTGTGCTTTTGGTGTCATATCCAAAAACTTATTGCCACGACCAATGTCGATTTATTCCTAATGTATTCTTCTAGGTGTTTTATGGGTCCAGGTTGTATGTTCAAGTCTTTAATTCATTTGAGTTAATTTTTGTGAGTGATGGAAGATGGTGGTTGGATTTTATTCTTCTGCATGTGGTTGTTCAGTTTTTTCTGGCACCATTTATTGACGAGACTTCTGTTTCTATTGAGTATTCTTGGCTCTTTCGTCAAATATTAGTTGACTGTATTTGTGAGGGTTAATTTCTGTGCTCTTTATTCAGTTCCCTCAGTTTAGGTGTCAATTTTTATACCAGTACTATACTGTTTTGATTACTATAGCTTTGTAGTAGAGTTTGAAGTCAGAAAGTGTAATGCTGTCAGTTTTATTCTACTTCCAGAGGATTGTTTTGGCTATGCAGGGTCTTTTGTGGTCCCATACATATTTTAAGATTACTTTTTTTGTCTGTGAAAAATGCAATTGGGCTTTTGATAGGGATTGCATTAAATCTATAGATGGCTTGGGGCGGTACGGACATCTTAACAATATTAATTCTTTCAATCCATGAACACAGGATACCTTTCTATTTACATCTTCAAGTTCTTAAATCAAAATCTTGTAGTCCTTACAGAACAGATCTTTTACCTTCTTCGTTAAATGTGTTCCTATGTATTTCATATATTTTGAATGCTGTTGAGAGTTTTAGCTAAAGTACTTTGTAATATTGCTGCCTCAGTATCCATTCTGTGTAGCCAGGAGGCCTGTGGGAGACTTGAGTTGACACTTGCCCCTCCCACAAGAACATTTCCTGGATAGCAACCTGTAGAATCACAGATACATGGAAGTTACTGATACGACTCTCCTGATGGCCCTTTTGGCAAGCAGTTTCCTCCACCTCCCATGGTCTTTCCCTTGTATGCCCATGAAGCATACGTTGTTGGGGCCTTGATATTTTTGTATTTCTGGCCCTTTGCTCTGAGATGTATTTATGTTATTGGAGATGTATTTATATTATTGGAAACTGATCACTTTGTGTCATACTTGTAAGATCTGTTAGGTGAGACCCAAGCAGTTTGTTTTCTAAGGATACTTCTCATTACTGAAGTAAGATACTTCTGTTTCTGGTACACAATGCCTTGTAAATATTGAGATTTTTCTGTTTAGCTGGTGGGAATAGTCACTATTCGTGGGGCTATGTGGATGCTGGGAATTTTTTAAAGATCTTCATTTATTTATTTGAGAGAGCATGAGCAGGGGGCAGGGACAGAAGGAGAGGGAGAAGCCGACTCTCCACTGAGCAAGGAGCCCAGTATAGGGCTTGATCACAGGACTTTGGAATCATGACTTGAGCTGAAGGCAGATGCTTAACCGACTGAGCCACCCAGGCACCCCAATGCTGGAAATTTTTAACTTATCCTCTGGAGATTGTATCCAAGGTTGTGGATAGTTTCTTCACAGGTGGGCACTAATACTCAGCTGAACACCTGAGTACAGTACTCTTTTCCCCAGTACTCTCTTCTGTAAACTCTAGTTGCCTTGATCTACCTAGACACTCAGCTGTTTATCCTCAAATCAGAAAATCCACTGGGCTCTCCCAATGATCTGGAAAATCAATACTGTAAGCTGAGACACTGACACCATAGGATTCACCTTTTTTTTTTTCATCTCTCAAGGAGTACTTTCTTTCCTTGCCAGATACCCAATGTCTTGAAATACCTTTGTTTTGTATATTTTGTTTTATTATTGTTGTTTCAGAAGGGAGGAGAAATCTGGTCCTGCTACTCATTTCCTTTGGACACAAATGTCCTGTGCGGTTTAGAAGTGATCAGCAATGGGAAATCTTGGGCATCTCAGAATGTCAGAACTCATTCAACAATTTGCCGCTAAAAGATAAGTTTGATCCCATAGTCAATAGTTTATGTATTCGCTGAACACTCTCTTGACTATTGTGTAAATAGACCTCACGTTGTCTGTATTGCTAATCTACTATAGATATGGAATTTACAGACATGCCTTAATGTGACTTCAATAAAGGCCAGGTTTTAAACTTCAGGGGTTTTCAAAGCAAGAAACATTCCACAAAATGTTTGCTGCTCTTTACCATCTGTCTTTTCATACAATATCATCCATTCATAGGGTGGGAGAATTTCCAGTTTTTCTGTTGACATCTGGTCACATAATTTAGGTCTACACATGGAAATCAAAATGCAGAGTTGGGCCTATTATCTAAATTATTCTGCCTTCAGTCTTACTGCACCCCCAGACCTAAATAAAACCCAGAAAGAGATGTGTGAAAACTTCATCAATCCGAGCAGAGGTATTTGAGAGACTTTCATCAAAATAGTTTTAAAAATTGCCATGAAGTTCCTACCAGCTTTTTTCCTTGATGTGTAGTATGGTTCCAGGTGGTCTGAGTATATAAAAAATAGCTCCTGAACAAGAGCAAAATATATAAGGCAAAATACCATGTGTTTAGTGCTGAAGGATCTCCTGGGAGTGCTAAGAACTGGGTGCAGTATAGTCAGTGAAGTAGAATATTATAATGCTTGATGATTATAATTTAGTGCTTAACCAAATTGATGTAAATTGATTGAGAAAAATAAACAGACAACATTCCAAACAGTGGCAATGGCACTAATAAAGGCGTGGTGGTGGGATGTAGGGGGTGGGGCGGTAGCGAGATGTATTAATGAGAGTGTGATCTGACTGGAGAGATGAACTTGTTATGAAGAATGAGAAACACATTTATAGAGAATATCATCTGTAGGAGAAGTCTATGGAGGATTTACATATTAGGTTAAGGATTTAAAGATGTATAACTTCAATTTCCAGAAGTAAAAATGAAGTAGGAAGCCTTACCAACCCTTTCTCTCTGAAAACAATCAACCTGAAAACCTGGTCTAAAAATGAAACATAACAGCCTTTTGACTTGGGACAAGTTGTCATAGACTTGTCTTTTCCAGCTCCTCTTGACTAACTGTAATTTAAAAACTGGAAAATGGGCACCTGGGTGGCTCAGTCAGTTAGGCATCTGTCTTCAGCTCAGGTCATGATCCCAGGGTCCTGGGGTCAAGTCCCGCCTTGGGCTTCTTTCTCAGCGGGGAGCCTGCTTCTCCCTCTCCCTCTGCTTCCCGCTACCCTTGCTTGTGCTCTCTCTCTCTCTCTGTGTCAAATAATAAATAAATCTTTTAAAGAGAGAGAGAGAGAGATACTGCCTTGCATTAGGGTCATGGCAGTGGAGATTGAGAAAGGTGGATAAATGTTAACAGATTTGGGAGGTAGAATCCATGAGACTTAGAGCTGGGTTAGCAATGAGGTAAGTATGCAGAGGTGTTGAGGGTGCATTTTGATGATAGGAGATCCTGGAAGAGGACTGTATTTTGTGGGATAGGAGTGTGTGTATCTGTGTGTGTGTGTGTGTGTGTGTGTGTGTGTGTGTGTGTGTGATATGCTCAGGGTTGGTCTGAGGTGAGGTTAAAACAGCTAAGATGTAGAACAAGAAGTTGTAAATACACTGCTTTGGATCACATATGTCAGGTGTCATTCATATATATATATATATATATATCTCCATGAGGATATCCATCAATAGGACATGCAATACTTAACACAATATCTGTACAACACTCAACTGTTAAAACTTTTCTCCTTCTCTGCTCTTCACGTTATATAGTTTTTATTTTTACTACCTTTAGTATATGTGCTAATTAAAGCCATGGGAAAGATTATAGAATGAGAAGTCAGTGGGGTCTATGAGAAACCTTGGTTAATTTTTTTTTTTTTTGAGAGAAAGAAAGAGAGCAGGACAGTGTGGAAAGGCAGAGGGAGAAGCAGAGAGAGAACCCTAAGCAGGGTCCATGCCCAGTGCAGAGCCTGATGTGGGGCTTAATTTCACGACCTTGAGATTATGACCTGAGCTGAAATCAAGAGTTGGTCACTCAACCAGCTGAGGACCCAAGCACCCCTAAACCTTGATTAATTCTAACATGGGATGACTGGGTAGAGAAGGGTGCGCCTGCAAAAGAACAGAGAAGGAATGAGCAGAGAGGTGGAAATGTAAGTAATAGTTAAGTATTATGTCGTATACAGGAAGGAAAAAGAATGTTTCAAGAAGGGTTGTGCCATTTAACATGAACATGGCTGATGAGAGAGCAAAGAAAATGCGAACTGTAACGTCTGTTTTGTTTATTGACACGGATGACATTAGCCAGATCTATTTTTGGAGGGATGGGGCAGAAAGCGAAATTGAAGTGGGTAAGCGGGAGATAAAGAAATGAAGACAGTGAAGATAGATAATAATGGAGAAATTCGTTTTGGACAGAATAAAGAGCTGCTCTTTGTCCTAATTAGGGAGAAGGATGATAGGCTGCTTGAATATGTAAGTAAATGTGTGGATTTTGTATTGAGAAAATGAGGGCACTTCCTTCTGAAGGTTTCTTTCTTTCCTCTCTTTTACATCTTTGACCCTCCTCCCATTTTCTGCATAGGCACAGAGTGGAAGAGGGAGACAAAGATTTGAAGATAGCAGAGAAGTTTTGATGACCTAGACAGAGAACATGATAAGGATATTGAATAGTGTTGAAGTCCTACCCAAACTTAGTAAATGTAAACTTACACTCGAAATAACTGGCTGACTCTTATTGAAATAAGAGGCCATGAACTCTAAGCTGGCTAAGGAAAAAAGAGATGAAAGGAAGGATCGGAGTGAATGGGAGAAAAGTAGAGGAATCAATAGACTAGAAGCTTCCATGACCCTGAGGTGGGACCACAAGGGGAAACAGTTGAACAACAAAGCTGGGAGGACAGGAGGTTAAAGTCAGGGGAGGAAAACTTGAATGATTGCTTTTGATTAGAACAGGGGTGAATGATAATGAGGTCCATGTCAAAATTGTGGAAGCAATTTATATCGAGTGGAGGAAAGGGGTATTAGGATTCGTTGAAAAAGTGAGAGGTATTGGTATTAAATGCATGATCCATCCTCCTGGATGAGGGCAAAGGTTCTGAAAGGAAAAAATTAAAAGAGCTATGAGTTGGTTGGCAAAATGTTTGATAAAGGAAGGGGAGAGAGTAGCAGGGAGGTGGTAGGCAACCAACTAGGAGAAGGAGAGGATGGTATGATAGAATGGCAGAATGAACAACAAAACAGGAATTTGTTGTTGCTGGTTTTTACCTTTTCAAAGAAGGTGGGAAAAGCAACGATCGGAAGTGGCAATGAACATCAAAGAGGACACAAACCTGTCAATTTCACTGCACGGTATGGGAGAGGAACACTTCAGAGTAACTACCATAGGAGAAGCGGTCTCAGAGAAGAGCTGGGATTTGGTTGCTGGGGCCAAGACACATGGCCCCAAGATAGACTACTGTGGCATGAAGATTATTTTGGATTAAAAAGCAATTGAGGGGCACCTAGGTGGCTCAGTTGGTTAAGTGTCTGACTTGTGATCTCAGCTCAGGTCTCCATCTCAAGGTTGTAAATTCAAGCCTGCGTTGGGCTGCACACCCAGCATGGAGTCTACATTTAAAAAAACAGAACACTTAAAAATAGAATGCAACTGAAACCCAGCAGATTCAGGAAAAACTCTTTACCTCCCCTCTCAAATACCTATAAAGGATCTGATAGAGGCCCTGTTCTAGGAAAAGAGCAATCACCAGAGATAACTATAAAACTAGGTATGGTAGACAGGAAGGAAGCTCCCAAGACCCATTTCATCAAAGTCTTCCATGTCCCATTGTTTTTGAGCCCAGCAAACATTTGCTAAACATATACTCTTTTTCATCTTCCTGTGAATTCCACTCTTTCCCTGTGAAGTCCCAGACCCCCTACCCCTTTCTCCTTGGTTCACAGTGACATAGATACCTCATTTTGACTGACTGTCTTTGGAATTTCCATGTCTGAGTGCATTTCCCATATGAATGAAATTAAATTTGATTTTCTCCTTTTAATCTGTCTCATGTCAATTTGATTCTTATCCCAGCCAGAAAGTCCTTGAAGGGGACAGGAAATTCTTGCTCCCTGACACAGTTAAGAGTCGTATGTAATATACAGTAATGCTCGTATGTATTCTCAGTATAGGGTCATTTGCTAAATATGAGTCAAGGGTCACCTACAGAGGACCTAGTGAAAGGATTTGGGAATGGGGGGGTTGCTTCAGTTATGGGGAAGGAAACACAGATCATCCTGGAGGGTAGAGAATGTAGAAGTCTTGGCTTCATGGGTGATGAGTCATGAAGATGGGGAGGAGATGGGCTGCCTGGTCTGGGTCCTTTTATTACCAGAAGCTTTTTCCATGTGATGGCCATAGGAGAGAAATATTGCAAGTTTTAATCCCAAATATTTTTTCCGCATTCCTTATTGTTAATCCATAAGGACACAAAGACAGACTTAAAGATACATCAGTAGAGGGGCAACTGGGTGGCTCAGTCGGTTTAGCGTCTGCCTTCAGCTCAGGTCATGATCCCAGGGTTCTGGGATGCAACCCCTCATTGGGCTCCCTGCTCAGAGGGGGACCTGCTTCTCCCTCTACCTGCCACTCCCCCTGCTCATGCTCACTCTCTCTGTCAAATAAATGGGTAAAATCTTGAAAAAAAAAAGTACTTCAGTAGAGATATCTTATCAGTAAGAGGTAGGACAGTCTCTGCATCCCTGGCTTTTTCCAGGTTTGATTCTTTTTTTTTTTAAGATTGTATTTATTTATTTGACAGAGATCACAAGTAGGCAGAAAGAGGGGGGAAGCAGGCTTCCCACTGAGCAGAGAGCCCGATGCGGGGCTCTATCCCAGGACCCTAAGATCATGACCTGAGCCGAAGGCAGAAGGTTAACCCACTGAGCCACCCAGGCACCCTCCAGGTTTGATTCTTATTCTAGAACTCAGGCACAATCACAGATCCCTGAGATAAGATGAAGCCATCCTTTCTCAGTGCTTAGGAATTTCTGTTCAGATCAGTTGTCCCAGTATGTAATCACAATTTGCCTTGCTCCCTAATGCTACATCTTGCTGAAATTCATTCCTGCTCTAAATTCTAGGTCCGTTTCTTTCCCCAGGCAGGAGAATCTGAAGAGTCTGAGGCCAGTAAGTCGTTTCAGGAGCTTTAAGTCTTATGACTAGTCCTTTTCTCAAATTGGACCGGAGTCCAAATAACGAACTGCTCCCTTGACTTCCTTTCTGGTATCCTAATTCCTCTTGCTTTTTTTTTTTTTCCCCTTCCAAGAATTTTAGAGATTGGAGGCCTGTCTCTGAAACAGAGTTGCTCTGGCTGATTTCTACTCCCACCCCCAGAACTTTCCTCTTGCTTGAATCCATCTTAATGTGTCTACCCTATTCATTGTTTTTTTTTTTTTAATGTTTTCCATATCTTATCCACCTCTGATCTAATTAGGCTTGCTGCTATATACATTTACTGATTAAAGAAGATTAAATAAAGGAATAGGAACAGAGAGAGGTTGGGCTGATGCTTCCTAACTTTATTTTTTTCAAGTAATAAGATCTATATGAAGCTGCTAATGGCCAAAGGCCAGCTCAGCTGAAAGCGCACCATCTAGGGATATCAGTAACCTACCTATCTGGAGTGTAGCTCTGGTTAGGGGAATATTCTGATATTCTAGTTCAAGTTCACATCTAGAACACCTTATTGGTCAAAAACACTTGAGACAAACATTTAAATTTTATTTGGTAAATTTGTAAAATATGACATAATCATAATATGCTTTTTTATTTTTATTTATTTTTTTTTTTTTGCTATTGCTACTCTGTTCCATTCATGTAACTGCCAAGGTATTATTTTATACCCACTGCCTTGAGGGCACCATTGTTATGACAGAAATTCAAAGAGAAGAGAATCAATTCTCAGCTTCTGAGTTTCAAAATAGGCTTTGAAGTTCATAGGAGAGGCAGCAACTTAAAAGAACAGGTTTGTAAATCTCCAAATTTCAGGCTTTTAACTTCTAAAAGACAAAATGTCTGAAGAAATCAGGCTAGAAGAATGCATCTTTAGAGAAAAGGGGAGGCAAACCATAAATATAACGAATTTACTCTGAAATAGATGAGAAAACTCTGATTTATTTGAGTTTACCCTGAATTTACAAGATTAAGTAAGGGGACAAAACAAAGACTCAAGTTGGAAACTAGTATTAATTAGAGAAACATAGAGATTCTTTTGCACATCTTAGGTTGCATATTTTTTTAAAGACTTTATTTATTTGACAGAGAGAGATCACAAGTAGGCAGAACAGTAGGCAGAGGGAGAGGGAGAAGCAGGCTCCCCACTGAGCAGAGAGCCTGATGTGGGGCTTGATCCCAGGACTCTGAGATCATGACCTGAGCCAAAGGCAGAGACTCAACCCACTGAGCCACCTAGGTGCCCTTAAGTTGCATATTAAGAGAGATTTTAAACTGTTATATGTCCAGAACCTTTGACAAGTATAATTTGAAAATATAACTCCTCGGTTGATATTCATAAGCCCACCCATAGTACCCCTTCCTCTAACTGAAAAAAATCATTGCACTGATACTATCCTAGGTAAACTAATACAGCTAACCAAACTTTTTTTTTTTCATTCAAAGAGATTTCTTATTTTCCTCCATTTATTTTCTCATGAGGTAATAATTATATGCACAGTCATTATGTGTCATCTGTATGCCTTTGGACAGCTTACTGATTTTCCCTGAGCCTCAGGTTCTTTGCCTATAAAATGGGCATAGTAGCGGTGCCTGGGTGGCTCAATCAGTTAAACATCTGCCTTCAGCTCAGGTCATGATCCCAGGGTCCTGGGATTGAACCCCCCATTGAGCTCCCTGCTCAGGGGGGGAGGGGGAGTCTACTTCTCTCTTCCTCTGCCCCTCCCCACCCCCTCTTGTGCTCTCTCTCTCTCTCTTTCCCTCTCTCAAATAAATAAGTAAAACCTTTTTTAAAAATGGCCATAGTGGAAACAGTTGAACAAGTAAACTAAAAGGTATGAGGTTAAGCTCAGGAAAAGAGATTCTTTATGTAGTGATTTGGGAGGTGCAGAAATATTGAATGATACCTTAAAGACACTAAGAAAAACAAAAATATTTGGAGAATTGTAAAAATAATTTAGTAGTACTGAGGACATAGAAAGCTGTGGCCAGAGTTGTACCACTAGCTAACATTTCTCGCTTACTAAGTATAAACATCATGGTAAATGACAAACACATTACCTCCTTTAATCCTGATAATAACTCTGATAGCTGTAACTTTAAAAAAAAAAAGATATTTTATTTATTTATTTGACAGAGACACAGCAAGAGAGAGAACACAAGCAGAGGGAGTGGGAGTGGAAAAGCAGGTTTCCTGCTGAGCAGGGAGCCCCGATGATGTGGGGCTCAATTCCAGGACCCTGGGATCCTGACCTGAGCCGAAGGCAAATGCTTAACGACTGAGTCACCTAGGCGCCCCAATGATAAGCTGTAACTTTATCATTCCCCTCTTTAGAGATGAGGAAATGGAGGCTCAAAGGAGATAAGTAATTTGTCCCAGTTTTCACATCTAATAAATGGTGAGTAATGAGGCTCAGCTCTGACAAGCAGTATTATCATCATTCTTGAATAAAGCTTCCTCAATCGCGTAATTACTCTTAAATCATCTTCATCAAATGTTTTCTTATTGTCTTCTCTTATGTAAACTGAATCTCATTATTTGCCTTACATTTTGTGCACCTCTATCTTCTTATCGGTCCTATTTTTGCTTAGACTTGTTGAGTTTTGCATTTCCGATTTTATTTTATTTTATTTTATTTTATTTTATTTTTCCCCTGAAATCCTAGCTACCATTTTGGGTGCAAGCATCAGGAGATATTCTTTTGTGTCCTCTATTCACTTGTCTCAATAAGTCCTTTTTCTCAACATACAGTATATTGAAGGAGTATCTGCCTTTTATGTTATTTTCAGTTCTAGAAATTATCTATGCTGCCAGTAGCAATTGGAGACTTAAGAAATTCATCAAGAGAATTCAAAAGAACATTAACTTTTTTAAAAAATATTTTATTTATTTGAGAGACAGAGACAGAAACAGAGATAGCAAGAGAAAGCATAAGCGGGGAGGAGAGGGAGAAGCAGCCCCCCACCCCGCCCCAGCAGGGAGCCCGATGCGGGACTCGATCCCAGAACCCTGAGATGATGACATGAAGGCAGATGCTTAACCAACTGAACCACCCAGGTATCCCTAAAAAACTTTTACTTTTGCAACAGATCCTTGCAAAAGGAGACTTTATGGCTCTGAATGATCCGTACAAATACTCGATAATCACTTCATATTGCTCACCTGGACTGGTTTATTTACCTCCAGTTGGAAATACCTCCCCCTAGTGGTTTTTAGCTTTCATTATGCTGAGTTGTGGATTTAGAAAATAACGTTATACCATTCTGGGGTGTAGTCTCAAGTCAATAATCTGAGTTCCTACTCAAGAAACTAGAGGGCCAAATAAACCAAAGAAATCAGAAGAAAGGAAATAATAAAGATAAGAACAGAAGTCAATGGCATTAAAAGCAGGAAAACAATAGAGAAAATCAAAGAAAGCTAGTTTATGGGAAAAAAATCAATATTGGTAAAATCGTAGCAAAATTGATAAAACAAAAAGAAGACACAGATCACCAATATCGGGAATAAAATAGGAAACATCGCTATCAATCCTGAAGTGATCACAGAAATAATAAGGAAACGCTACAGATAACTTCAAGCTTATGATTTCAACAACTTAGAAAGAATGGACCAATTTCTTAAAAATTACAAACTATCCAACTCATCAAGATAGACATTAAAGAAATTGCATGTGTAATTAAAAAGTTCCCAGTAAAAGAAATCTCCAAGTCCGAATAGTTTCACTAGAGGACTCTACCAAACAGTTCCAGAAAAATTAATGCCATACTCACACAATGTCTTGCTGATATTTGGTTGAAGTATTTTGAGTCTAAGTTCATGAGTCTATATTGGTCTGAAGTTTTCTTTTTTGCACTGCCATTGCCTGGCTTTGGGATCCGGGTAATACTGGCCTCATAAAATGAGGTGGGAGTTTTTCCACCTGCTTCTATTTCCTGAAAGAGATTGGCTAAATGGCGGTCTTCATTCTTCTTTAAATGTGCTTCCCCAGACGGAATACCACTAATCGTAGGTAGGAGACATTGACCTTAACAGGACGTGGAACCTTCTCTGTCAGATCACCTAGACCTGGCAGAGCCCCCCCCCCTCTTGATTCTCCCTGGTGTTGCCTAAAGGGGCAGGATGTGCTTTTCTGCGCTACTGGGTTCCGAGAGGTCCCTTTGGAGGTAGCAGAGATTTTTGGACAGGGAGTTCTTCCCAGGTCCTGTCATTTTAGTTGCCTAGTGCCAGTGGGACTGCTACTCGGTCAAAGCCTAGAATGCTTTCTGTGCCTTGGAAAGTCAGAGACTTTGGGCCTGGTTTTCCTCCTGCCCCTGGGTGGGTGGCCTGGAGATACTGAGTCACTGCGTTTTTCTTCAAGTACTGTGTCTCCTATGTGATCTGCTTTTCCCTTTTCACCCTTCCAGTTTCTCCTATGATAGTTCTATTATTTTCCAGCTTTTTTTGAAAAAGATTTTATTTATTTATTTGACAGAAAGAGAGAGAACAAGGAGGCAGAGGGGCAGAGGGAGAGGGAGAAGCAGGCTCCCTGATGAGCAGAGAGCCCAATGCAGGGCTCTATCCCAGGACCCTGGGAGCAAGACCTGAGCCGAAGGCAGCAGCCACTTAACCCGTTAAGCGGCTAAGCCACCCAGGTGCCCCAAGGCAGTATTTCTTGACTGACCTATAACAGCTTTTAAATTCTTCTCATCTTATCCACTACCACGCCCTTCCTATCTGCTTCCTGTGATCCCTCTCTCAACTTAAAATCTTCCAATGTTTCCTTCCCCATTGCTCTTCGGATACGGTTAAAACTCCTTACCATTTTCAGCAACCCTCTGCGTGGTCTGGCCTTGACCTGCCTTTAAAGGCTTTCTTGCTTTCTTCCCTCACAGCACAAGCCTTTGCATATGCCCCCTCTCATTTTCTAGAACATTGTGTCTTAGGCCCCTCCAAGTCATCCAGCAGAACTCAGGTCAGATCGTTTTTGGTACTCTTTCCTTCTTCCTGGAATCAGTCGTAGTTTGTAGTTGCTTATTCATATGGTCATTACTGCCTGTATCTTACCTCTAAGGTCCAGACTCTAAGCTTTCTAAGGGCACATCTGTTTTTGTTCGCCTTATACTCCCAGTGCCTGGTGAACAATTGTTTAATAAATGAATGAATGAATGAATGAATGGACGCTTTACCAGCACACCAGTGGAATTCACCAGTTAGGAGTTTAGTTCTTTCGGCCACTTTTTCCATGTTTTCATTTCTTCCCAGTGCTATATAGATTGTCCTCACCTTCCTCACACCCCCAGTGTTCTCAAAACTATTCTTTTACATTCTCTCCTCACCCAAAATCTCCAGTTTTTAAGAAGGGAGGTGGGGGGCACCTGGGTGGCTCAATGGGTTTAGCCTCTGCCTTTGGCTCAGGTCATGATCTCAGGGTCCTGGGATGGAGCACCGCATCAGGCTCTCTGCTCAGTGGATAAAACTTAAAAAAAAAAAAAAAAAAGAAGGGAGGTGGTATGCACAATGAAACTTAAGAGTGACAGGTGGGTAAGACTCAATAGTGTGCTTCTCCAAACTAAATTTACCTTTTTAAAAAATGGGTTAAACCTTAGGGTTACAGCAAAGACATTCTACTGCGAGATTTCTTCTATCAGTCAGCGAAGGGCAAGAGGGCTCTGAACTGATGGCAGAAGTTCTGCGGAAGAGACAGTCATCCCCTTACACAATTATTACTTACTTAATATAAATTCAAGCTTACTTTGGATTCTTCTAGAAAATTACTGATATCCATTTTTTACCGAGGTTTCGCCAAATACCTAATTGTGTTTACGATGTCTCAGAGCTTAGCACGATTTAATTGCTCTCCACTTCCACATAATGTAATACATTTATTTTCATTTCCTAATTGCCTTGAGTAGTAATTACTGTTGACACGGTTCTTGTCAAGACAGCATATAAGGTATGTCAATTGCTGTATAGCTCTTCAGATAAAGATATACATAATTGATTCTATCATACCTATGTTATCGGTTAAGACAAATGATCATAACATGCCATTCGTCCTGCTCTCCCAAGGAAGGATAACAAAATAGCATGCTATAATATAAAACATAAAATAATATGGCACTTGGGAGCCATGGACCCAATGAAGGACTTAGCACTGGAGCTAACAAATTTGCTCTGGCATTTGTGACTTGTAGGAGCCCATACATCCCGTTTGTTGGGAAATTTAATCTCCACATGAACCTGGCAGAAAAAAAGAAATCCACAAGTAGCTGAGAATCTGATTCATATGCTGTTGCATTAAAATGAGAGAAAATGTAGTGCTGTTTGCCTACGGTTTCCTTCCATCACCACAGGGTAATAAAAGCAACATATTTTTTAATTACCATTTCTTACTAGAATGTGGAAATATTAGCCTCCAGATACCCATTTAAAAGCCTGAAACCAGATGGTGGAAAATATCCAACTGAATCGAAGTAGAGGGGAGAACAGTCTGAGTAAAGTCATTTGGAGACATCTGATACATGGAAAGGGGGCATATAAAGACTCCAAGAGAAAGGAAAGGAAGGCAGAACTCAACTACTAAAGCCTCCGAAAATGTCAGACATATTTGAGAAAATTGTATCAAGTCAATAATGGCCAAATTCATTATTTCAGGGAATGGCTGGAAATCATAGGCTGTAATTTCTAGCATCAGATGTGAAATTGCTTCTTTAAGTGAAAGTAATTTTGGGATACCTTAAATTTCCATGGTGCCTTTCTTTTCAAAGAAAGTTTTCTCAGACTAAGACTTGCGAGTACATAGAGTTAGTTGTTAGTGGAAATGTGCAAAGAGGAAAAAAATATCACAAGTTTTATTGTCTTCTTTCTCCTTTCTTCCAGTTCAACTTCAGGAATTTCACCACACCCACCCCCCCAAACTTAACCACCGTTTACTCAAAGAAAAAGGCAAAATATATGTCACTACACATGTGAACACTTCTCCAGGAGGAGAGGAACAAATTATTCCAAGAATCAGTTCTTTTCTGGGGGATCCCGCTATTTTCATTCATTGGTTGAGTGAACAATTTTTTGAGCAAGGATGCTTTGCCAGACATTTCAAAGGAACTACAGGATAAAAACACGAGCTAGGTGTACAAGATCCTTGCTCTTATCTAGCCCTCTGCTAGTAGGAGAGAAATAACAGTAAACCAAAATTATGATACAGTGTGAAAAGTGACAATTAAGGAAAATACAGACTATCATAAGTAGAATTTACTACATCTGTTGACCCAACAGAATTACCAATATCACCCTTTGTCATCTTCAAAAATGTGCCTGGGTATCATTATTAATGCAATTTATAATTCCATAGGCATTTTAATAACTGCATTTACTGAAGTAGTAATGCAATTGTACATGAGCATTGGTTCATTTTCAGGCATTTTTCTCTATAAGTTAGAGGACAACCCTTGCTACAGAGTCTAAAAGGGGTTTCATCTAACCCAGTCCTGGGGCTTCAGCAGCAACCTCCCAGAGGAAGGCATTGTTAAAAGACAAAACCTAAAGGATGAGTAGGTGATGACAGCTCTCTGATTAGGTGACATATTAGGTGACACGTGGGCATAGGCTACCATGAAGTGGGAGGGAGAGCACAAGTGGGGGAGCGGCAAGCAGAGGGAGAGGGAGAAGCAGGCTTCGGGCTGAGCCCTTCCTTAACCTTGCAATCTAAGATAACTTCCCTCCCCATCATTCTGCATCCCTTGATTTGCTCCATTTTTCTTTTCCTTATTTTCATTTTTCTTTATAACACTTATCACTCCCTGAGATATTGTCATCTTTCTCCCCCCTCCATGAAGCCCTTTATTTTTTCTTTTCACTGCGCTATCCCCAGTACCTAAAATGATTCCTGATGCACTGTAGTTGTTCAAAAAATGTCTAATAAATGAAGACATGAAAAGCACTTAAAAAAACGCTTGACAGATAATAAGTACTCAAAAAATGCCATTTCTATTATGAAGTATGGATAGGGTAGAGGAGATCATAAAAGGATAAAATAAAAACGTGAGTATTTTAATATCCCAGTATTACTGACAGGAAACCTGGTTTTGAGTCTCTGCTTGAAACCTTTCACAAAGGGAGGAACTTCGCCACATCCTAGAGCAGATTATACCAAAGGTCTATCATTCAAAGGTTTTCTCTTAGGCTGTACCGAAATCTGCCTTTGTAATTTTTTTCTATCTCTTCCAACTTTCTTGAAAAGCACAAAGCAAATAAGTTCTAGAGAGTTAAAGTCTGCTGTTACAAGTTTCTTTACTTTCAATCAGAACAAAAAGACTCACCTACTTGAACCACATTTTGTGATTTATGTTAGCCTTTTAAAATATCATCTAATAGGCTTCATTGGTCCCTGGGTATCATTATTAATGCAATTTATAATTCCATAAGCATTTTAATAACTACATTTACTGAAGTAGTTATGTAATTGTACATGAGCATTGGTTCATTTTCAGGCATTTTTCTCTATAAGACATATGCTCTCCTGATTAAAGTTGTTAGTTTAGCTCATTAATACAGAATTCTATTTAGGGACATTTAGCCACTGGGTGGCTCAGTCAAGCATCCGACTCTGGATTTTGGCTCAGATCATGATTTCAGGGTCATGAGATCGAGCCTTGTGTCGGGTTCTGCGCTGGGCATGGAGCCTGATTAATATCCTCTCCCTCTCCTTTTGCCCTTCCCTCATGCATGCACATGCCTGCTCTCTCTCTCTCTCTCTCTTAAAAAAAAAATACAGAATTCTAGTTTTTGTACTTGAAATGAGAACAGCTGATCTCTTAATTAAGTGCTTCTCCTTAAGCTTAATATAGTAAATCCTCGGTGTTTGAGGATTTTCAATTCAAGTTTTCAAGTATACACAGAAGACCCAGATATTAATGGCATGTAATAATCTGTCCTTTTACTGAGTCATGGTTTTCCCTATGTGTGAACTACATACTTTGCAAGGTTGGCATGTGGCAGGGTCTCTTAGCTTATAAGTGAACCAGGCTAACTCCCAAGGTTATATATCTTAACATGGCTCTGCTATTCTCTGCCCAAATTTGCATATATTTTTTATGGGATTGAAATATGTTACAGTAATATTAGAAAATATGGGAGATTTAGTACCAGAGATTTAGTAGTTTTTCCTAGCTATTTGTAGGTCTGCTATCCAGGTCTTAGATAGGTGGGCATAACACTCTACTGCCACCTGGTGACATCACGTTGTCCACTCAGTATAAATTTATGATCCACACCTTCTATCCTACTATGTGCCGATGCCTTTGCCAGTTTTTTTTTTTTTAAGATTTTATTTATTTATTTGACCGACAGAGATCACAAGCAGGCAGAGAGGCAGGCGGAGAGAGAGGAGGAAGCAGGCTTCCCGCTGAGCAGAGAGCCCGATGTGGGGCTCGATCCCAAGACCCTGGGATCATGACCTGAGCCGAAGGCAGAGGCTTTAACCCACTGAGCCACCCAGGCGCCCGCCTTTGCCAGTTTGAATGAGCTCTTGATCAATGTCCACACTCTATACATTTTCAAATTAGAATGAAGAGACCAGAGTTTATGGGAATGGTTCCAAGTAAAAAAAAAAAAAAAATCAGAATATACACATACTGCTGGACCGGAGTAAAAAACAAATGAACAAAGATAAAATGTTTTTTAAGCAATTTCAATTGGTTAAGCCATGGTTGAATACTTTTCAGAGAGGAAGATTTTCTATTTGAAATTATTATGGGATTTAAATACTCTATGTACCTAGTTAAATCTAAAGTTTGGTTGAACATAATGCCTTAGAGCAACTTCTACGTCTTTTAGAATTCATTTACTTGAAAAAATGTGGGGTTTTCCCCCCTTTTTAATTTTGAAATAATTATAGACTCATAGAAAGCTGCGAAGATAGAAGAGGTCCCGGGTCCCCTTCATTCACTTCCCATAATGGTTTATATCTTAGGTAATCATATTATAATATCAAAACTAGAAATGACAGTGGTGATTTTATCACATGTCATCACCACCAGAATCATGGGTACAGAACGAACTATGCCATCGCCACAAAGATCTCCTGTGCTGCTCCTTATAATTGCACACTCCCCCGCCACACTGCCCACTATCATAGCTAACCAACCTCTAATGACTAGTAATCTGTTCTCCATCTCGACAACTTTTCTCATTTCAAGAATATTACATATACTGAATCATATAGGATATGACATTTTGAGATTGGCTTTTTTACACCCAACATAATGTATTTGAGATTCACTCACATTGTTCTATTTTATAAACAACTTGTTTCTTCTTATATTTAGTGGACCAAAAGGAGAATAAACATACTTAAAATATTCCCCTTTATGGGATTTTTGAATGTCCGTGGGTTGACAGTGTGGCCAGTATGATACCATCTCCTGTCTCCAACATAAAGAATGAAACATCAAGCATAGTGCATAATAAAGGCAGTGAGGTTTGTCGCTGGACATTTTTTTTTTAAATCATCTCAGGAACATCTACGGAGGCCTGATCCTGCCCTGGGATCCTTCTTCCCAGATGAATAAATGTGAAGGTCTCACAATAGACCAGCCATTTAAAATGAGTTCAAAATTTCATTATGTCACATTCACTATTTTTCCACTAAGAATTTCCTAAGCGAAATAAAGCCCCACTTTCAAGAAGTCTCTTACACATTGGTGGTTGACAAAAGTGGGAGGAGGGGAGGGGGAAATGAGTGAAGGCGGTCGGAAGGTGTGAACCCACAATTATAAATAAGTCCTGCGCATGTAATGTACACCATGATGACTGTAGTTAACAATACAGTATCGCACATTTGGAAGTTGCTCATCGCAAGAAGAAAAGTTTGTAATTCTGTGACATAATGGATGTTAACTAGACTTCTTGCGCTAATCATTTCACAGAGTACACATATATCAAAGCATTCTGTTGTATACCTTAAACTAACACAATTTTATATGTTAATTACATCTCAGTATAACTGGGGACGGAAGTCTCTTGTCTCTCAGATAAGTAAGTCAAGAATTTTTACTCTTTACATTCAGCTACAGACAGGTCAACTAAGTTTAAACATCATTTGGACATACTCCCCAGTTTCTTCTTATGGGAAATGAGGTTCATAAAACCTCTTGTTCTCACAGTTTATCATGAAGGTTAATGGAAGAATGGGGGAGACGGGTTGTAAGCTTTTCATTAAAAACGTGCGATACAAATTCAAAACACTGATATTTTTGGTGCGATTTTTATAAAACCGGACAGGCTTTTTAGTTCAAGAGGTGAGAAAAGCTATTGCCCCCAAAATGTGGTGACAAATAATGTTTGGGTTGAGTCCTAAGCTTATTAAACTGTCAGCGCTGAATTATCAGTAAATCAAGAAGGATGTTAATGAGCATCTGTGCTTCAGCTTTCATTGCCATTTGGCAAACAGTAGCACGAAAAGAAAATGGTAATTAGCAATAAAGGTGTGTTTATTGGTTTGTGCAATTGACAGAGGCTGTATGTCTCTTCCGCACAGTATGTGTCCTTTATAAAACTGCCAGAATGGATGCAAAACCTGTTCTCTTTTCCTTTAGGCTAGAGCTCCATGACCTTGAAGTGCCACTAGAGGAAAATCAATTAATGTGGAAATGAAAGTTTAGCCTTTTCATTGAAAAACAAAACAAAGTGAGTAAAATTTGGGTGAATCTCAATCCCCACCTCCTCCAAGGGCCTTCCCTAAAGCCAGATTTCCCACCCCCATCCATCCTCCATACTGCTTCCTGAGGTCTTTCTAAAAGGAACATGATCATTACTTTCTCCTGCTGAAAACCCTTCAGTGGGTTCTGGGAATAGGATCCATGTTTTCTAGTATGTTCTGCCAGTCACTTTGGGATCTAGCCTTTGCCTACTTTCTAGCCTCTTCTCAGACCGCTAGTGCCTATTCCCTTATAATCCACACTCTGATAAAAGAAGTGTTGGTAAGGAGAGGGACAGGGGAATGTTCATATGCTTCTGGAGAAAGTGTGCACTAGCACAGCCAGGTAAAAAAGGTTCACACTCCGCAACCCTGTCATTCCGCCCCTGGATAGAACAGTGAAAGCTTTCATACACACGCATTTGGAAGTGCATTGACATCTTCATTGCAACATTGCTTAATAAGTGAAAAGTGGTATGCAAAGAACGAAAAACCTCACTTAAATAGGTGAGGTTTACTCACCTATTTAAGGTGAGTGGTTTACTCACGTAAGAGAATCATATAGAGGGAGGAACAAAGAGGTAATGGTATACTACCTGGATAATTGTCAAAAGCCTAAGGTCTAATTTAAAAATATCTTATCAAGCGATAGATACAATACAAATGCAGTTTAGATAAGGTTTTGGGATTAATAGAAAGTTATTTATTGTTTCTGGGCGCATACACATGTGCCTATACATAAAACATATATACAACCACTTTGGAAGAAAGGTTGCTTCTGGGGAGTCAGGTGGGAGGAGAAAGCATAGGAGAGGACCACTAAGGGGCTTTCCTTTTTTTTTCTTTAATAAACCCTATGCCCATGCGAGGCTCTAACTCATGACCCCCCCCCTCCTCCCCGCCGGCCAGATCAAGAGTCACACGCTCTACTGACTGAGCTAGCCAGGTGTCCTAAAGGGGCTTCATTTTTTTATTGAAATATTTTATTTCATATATATCTACGACATTGTGATTTATAATAAGAAATATATATTTGGTCTTCTTCCCCATTTCTGGCACAGGGCTCCTAAAACCCTAGGAATTGTCTAAGTGCTCAGAGCATCATCGTGTCTTTTGCCGTGTTAATGAGGTGACTTTTGGAAAGCACTTAAGGATGGCGGCTGGGTTCCAGTGGAGCCAACCATGGGATTCGAAGGTTGGACCTTTCAGTCTCACACCCCGATCTCTGGGAAGCGGGGAAGGGGTAAAAATGGAGTCCAGTCACCAATGATCTAGAATTTAATCAATTGTGCCTATGCAACACAGCCTCCATAAAAAAACAAATGGATGGAGTTTGGAGAGCTTCCCTGTTGATGAGCACTTGTACATTTGGGGAAAGCGGGGTCCTCAGAGAGAGCCTGGAAGCTCCACACCCCTCATCACATACCTTGCCCTATCGAGCATGTTTCTCTGCGCTTTGTGAGCCACTCTAGCAAATTAATGGAACCCGAAGAGGGGATTTTTGGAACCTCCAATCTATAGCCAGAAGCTGTTGGTCGGAAACAGGTGAAAATCTGGGCTTGCAATTGGGATCTGAAGTAGGGTGGGAGGGCAGTCTTAGAGGACCGAGAGCCTAACCTATGGGATCTGACGTTCCCTCCGCATAGATCCTGTCTCAATGGAGTCAAAGTGTAGGAAGTCCAGCTGGTATGGAGAATTGCTTTTTGGTGTAGGGACCCTCACAAGTTGGAATTGGTACTAGAATCATTTTAGTAACTATCTACCCTTAAGAAAAATATACAAAATGTAAACATTTATGAAATCTGGGTCGTGAATACACAGATGCCCAATGCACTGTGGGGTTTTTTTGGTGGTTTAGTTTATTTGAAAATTTTCATTGAAATGATCAGGTACACATTCACATGTTTTGTCACAAAATGAAAATGCACAAAAGCCGAGCAATGGAATGGGTAGAACAGGATTGTGGGGGAGGATTGTTGGGTTGACATTTTCCTTAGTCGTCTACCTTTTTTTTTTTTTTCCTCCTCTCCGGGGTTATAGTGCAGAAAATAAATCATGCCTTTCCATGGGCTTTTATACTGTGTGATCTTCTGAATGATGGAGTATTCCCTGTAACTGTAGCTATGAGAGATGAAGCTAGATAGGGTGGCCTTTAAACATCTAGGTGAGTAGGGGTTTTAGTCTGCTTTGTGGATGAATGTGGCTGTTGGATAGATAGTTACCACTAGTTGTATTCATTTTCCACAAAGACCCTTCTGAACTTAGTTCTTATTTTTTAATGCTTTTTTTGAAAAAAATATTATTTACATATTTATTAGAGAGAGAGAGAGAGAGTGAGCATGAGCTGAGGGGAAGAACAGAGGGACAGGGAGAAGCAGGCTCCCCGCTAAGCAGGGAACCTGACCTAGGGCTCAATGCCAAGACCTTGAGATCATGACTTAAGCTGAGGGCAGATGTTTAACCAATTAAGCCACGCAGGCTTCCCTGAACTTAGTTCTTTACATTGTAATGGAGTTTAAATTGGTAAAAGCACTCTGGAAAACCATTTGGTCTTACTAGTGAAGTAGTACCTAGGCTTAACATATGACCCAGAATTTGTACTTCTGTTACAGACTCTGGGAGAAAAAAAAAAGCTATTAGAAATATGTACCAAGAAACTTATTCATGGAAGTTGCTGTAGTCAATTAAAAAAAAATTAATCAAACAGGCAAACAGAAATGTCACATGTCAAACACTGGAGAATGAGTAAATTGTGGTGATCCAGATCTATAAAGCAAAGAAAATGAATGAACCAGATTTACAACCGGTCATGGGAAAATACATACTGAGTGATTCTGTTTACATAAAGTCAAAGACATTAGAAAAGTAAACTATGTATTTTTAAGAGGTACATATGCACGTGGAAAAACTATGAAGGAAAACACTGGAATGATGAATACGTAATTCAGGATATTAGTTTCCTCAGTTGGGAGGAAGGGACAACTGCTAGACAGGAGCTTAGAGGGAAAGTCAAAGAAATCGACAATGTTTAATTGTCTAGAATTAGCAGTGTCTGTATGTTTCTTTTATTTTGATTACTTTAAATATATGCATACGTATTTTGTGTATATGTTTTATTTTATTAAAAAATACCATGAGAGATTATGGACTCTGAAAAACAATCTGAGGGTTTTGAAGGGGCGGGGAGTGGGAGGTTGGGGGAGCCAGGTGGTGGGTATTATGGAGGGCACGTATTGCATGGAGCACTGGGTGTGGTGCATAAACAATGAATTCTGTTACGCTGAAAAGAAATTAAACAAATAAAAATTTTAAAAAATAAGAGCATTTTAACTCAGAAGGATAGGTCTGGATATAATGCGCAAGGAAGTCTGCTGACTATGCATTCTGTTCTTGGAGGATTTTCTTAGTCCTTGTAGTTCCTTCACAATACAAACCTGCCTCCAAGAAGTGTCACAGAAAGCTCTGTTACCTGAGTGTGAATGAAACCATCATTTGCCTACTTGGGAAAGGAGAAATATGAGCAGACAGAAGACACCAGCAGTCTGAGTATGGAGCAAAATGGAAAGAAATGCCATCCAGAATGAGAAGTGGGAGAGAGTCACCAAGAAACTTCGTAGACTTCACCGTTTTGCCTGCACACGGTACAACAAGAATTGGAAGGAGAGCTCAGTGCTCATTTACTTGGATGGAGTATTTATTAGTTTTGGGTCGTCATGAAGAAAAATGGATTTTAGAAGGGCCCCTCTGTGTGTGCGCAGCGTTCAACCAGGAGCAGTGAGGGCCTGGCCTAATCTGGGAAAGGGATCCAAAGTCAATGTCCAAAGGAAACTTGGTGGACCGGATGCTTGAGGAATTGGAGGCAGGGTATGGGGCAAAAATCGTAAGGTTAGGGATGGGCAGACATCTCTAATTGCAGAAAACAAGCAGCAGGTGGGGAGCCTAGCAAATGATGGCAACAACAAATCTTAGGGAATGTGTAGGGTGTTTACCATTCAGAAGCTCAAAGCCTGCCACAGGCACCTAAGGGGCGACAGGCAAGCAATATGCCTTCCGGAATCTATTTTCACTAGCTGTGGCATACCCACATGAGCATACAGACAAAAATCTGGCTTTATTTATTCAATAGTAAAGTTGACTCCGAGCTTCCAACAGAAGGCTCAGGATTTAGCTATTTTTGAGGAAGGAAAGGCTGGAGCTCAGAGCTTCGCTTCTGGCACACAAGCCAGCCTGAAAATCGCTCCCCGTCTAAGGGCCAAGTTCGACAAAATCAACTTCAGTTGTTTTAATTGTCATGCAGCTGGGTTAAAATTGCTTGCTTGTTATGATGTCATTAGCCTTTCAACTAAATATGTACATTCATAATTGTTTGACAGAGGTATAGAGTCATGAAAATACACGACTGAGAGATTCAACCTGACTCATTTAAATTTTAAAATGCAGCTCCTGGCACACAGTAGGTGCTCCATAAATGTTTGTTGAGTGGAGTTGAAATCAGCAAATTAGAAGAGATTGTTCAGCTTTCCAACAGTGCATTAAATTGAGTACACCATTCCTCAAGCTGAAAGGAAGCTAAATGAAAGGAAATGGGTTTATTTGATTGGCTCACATCCATAATGACATGAAGTAATAAGGAAATTATTCAGATTATTCATCCCAAATTTTGCCTGATGGAGACAGATGATTACGGCTTTTGTTTTTATAACTGCATTATTCAGAAAGCTCCCTTGCTGCTCCCCTTCTCTATATACATTAAAAAACAAAATGCTCTAAACCAAGTCTTGGACTTATAAACGTAATGCATCATCTATTTGCCTATACCTCCTCTAAGAAGGTAAGTATAAAGTCATTGCCAAAGACTCAGAATGGAGACATGGCAAGCTAAATGACTTCCTGATGTCCCAGCACCTGCCCTCCTTTTTCTGTTTTGGCCAGTGAGACTCTAAAAAAGGGAGGAGGGGAGTGAGATTCTTTTTATTTAAAAGAAGAAACAAACACAAACCCAGATTCTTCCTAGTAATGGCATTGCCTTCTGGTGGTTCAAGGGCTCGTTTTTTTTATTAGAATAAAACCTTAACCGTAGAACATACCACTCCTCCAGTGGAAAATGGGTGTGCCACAAAGGAGATTATTTGAGGAGAGAGAAAAGAGAGCCAGGAGCGGCACCTTAGAACCATCTGGAGGATCAAGTGACTACTTCAGCCTCTCAGAATACATTTCTCCTGAATCAACTCCATCCACCACCAACGTGAAGGAGTAAGTGGAAATGAGTCAATACCCCAGATAATCAAATGCCCCTAACCAGATGCTTTCCATAGAAAACTCTTGCTGAAGGTCCTGAAATCACGGAGCTTCCCTCTGTCTTCATTGAAGATCAATCGTGTGCTTTCACGGAAGTTGATCAGTATCAGGTAGAACCGTACTAGCTTTAGCTGGGGAGGCAGAGTGTCTATGGACAGGTACATAAGCCAACACAGGCACACACATCAGAGTTCACCCATGTCATGTGATATAAATAAAACTCTCTTTACTATGACAGAAAAACAAACTAAATACACACACTTGCAATTTACTCATTCATAAAGACTGCTTTTAGAGCACTTTGAGGTTCATAGCAAAATTAGGAAGGTGCAGAGAGTCCCCATATACCTTCCTCTCTCACACAGGCATAGCCTCCCCTATTATGAACGTTCCCCACCAGAGTTGTACATTTGTTACAACTGATGAGCCTACATGGACTCATCATCCAGAGTCCATAGTTCACGTTCAAGTCCATTCTCGGTGTTGTATATTGCAATTCATTGAAGACTCCACAAATATTCATGGAGTACCCACTATACCAAACATTAGGATTATAGCATTATAAATGCTCTGCCTTTCAAAAACTCATATGCAACAGGAAGGGAAACACAAATTTGCTAAATGCTAAAAGATCCGTATGAAATGTAAATACCTAGAAAATTTGGAGACTGTTTCCCGGAAGTGGTGACATAGGGCCTGTATGTTGTGGGTATGGACAGAAGAGTCTGCTAGTCATAAAAGGGGTAGAAGTGGATTCTAGGCAGAGAGAATAAAGAGGACAGGAGAAGGCTTGGGGTCACAAAAGGGTATGAAGTCTTCAGAGAGGAGTGAAACACCTGCTGCAGCTGGACCATACAATACACGGGAGGGGTTGTGAACAGGTTAGACTGGAGAGTTCGGTAGGAGAGAGATTATAAAGGGCCTTGGATGTGTAGCTAAGAAGTTAGACTTTATCCAGTAGGTATTCAGGAACCAAAAGTAGTTTGGATGCTTGGATTCAAGTGGAGAAGGCTTTCCCTCTACTGTGTGACCTTGGTTTTGCTGCCTTGGTGGCCTCAGCAAAAACTGCCTTTGGAGCTGATTGGCAACTCAGGTACCATGGAAGTTTCTAGCAGACTTCAAAGTCTAAACGCTGAGACACAGAAAAATTCTAATTTGTGGTAATTCTATTTCTAGATTTATCCCTACACATTGCAGCAACATGTGGTATATGAGGCCACAACGAGGTGCAAAGTTTAAGAAAACCATGTTAAATATAAAACTTGATCTTGAGGGGCACCTGGGTGGCTCAGTGGGTTAAAGCCTCTGCCTTCAGCTCAAGTCATGATCCCAGGGTTCTGGGATCGAGCCCCGTGTCAGGCTCTCTGCTCAGCAGGGAGCCTGCTTCCCCTACTCCCCCTGCCTGCCTCTCTGCCTGCTTGTGATCTCTGTCTGTCAAATAAATAAAATCTTAAAAAAAAAAACAACACTTGATCTTGCTATGTGACTGAAGCCCTCAGTTCTCTCACCAAGTCACAGATGTCCTGGCCAAATCTGATCCAAGTACCAGAAGAGGTCATCGGATTAATGTTTTATTGCTTTGCTGTCCTATTTCTAATAGCCTCAAAAATCATTTTGCATCACTCCATTTCCTATGTCTCATCCATAGTGGAATGTTAGAAGTAGTGGGGGAAGGGAGCCTGCGGGGCTCAGTCGGTTAAGCAGCATCTGCCTTCAGTTTAGGTCACAATCCCAGGGTCCTGGGATCAGCCCTGCATTGGTTCCCTGCTCACTAGGGAGTCTGCTTCTCCCTCTCCCTCTGCCCCTGCCCCCAGCTTGTGCACGTGCATGCTCTCTCTCTCAAGTTAATGAATTAATTAATTAATTCTTAAAAAAAAAAAAAGAAGAACGTGGGATTACAACTATAGTGAGAGAATGAAAAGACTTTAGCATGAACCCTTAGTGCTTGCTTTCACATCTGATATCTCTGGCTCTGGCTCTATTAGGCATAATCAAATTTATGTTACAGGAAGATAACTGTTGGCACTGTGATGGTGTATGGAAGGGGGAGAGATTGATGTCAAAGAGACCAGTTAAGAGCTTGTTACCACAGTTTGGGCAAAAATTGAGAATCGTCTGTATGATGGCAAGTGGTAGTGCAGAGTTAGAGCAATGGACAGATGGGGGAGCTATCTACCTCTGTGGTAGAATTTTTAAAAAAAAATCACGTGGCCAATCAGATGAAAGAGGGGACAAGGTGGCAAGGAAAGGTATCTAAAATGATCACTGGGTTTCTGGATTGGAGGGCTGAGTAGCACTATGAGCTGAGAGCACGGGTAACCAAAAGGCTGGTGTGCAGACAAGAGGATGAATCTAGTTTCAGACACTCTGAGTTCAAAGAGCTGATAAGACATCCAGAGGAGCTATCCAGCGACAGTAGAATGAATTGTATCTCTTTTTAATTCTTCTCTGGCACATTTTTTCATGTTTTAACAGTTCCGAATTTGAAATATATTTTAAAATAAATGTGACTTTTGATGTCATCAATTCTTTTCCCTTCAGAAGTTTCTCTATCAATAGTTCTTCTTACCTACAGCTGTCATACTCAGTAGTGAAAGACTAAAAGCTTTTCCTCTAAGACCAGGAATAAGACAAGGATGCCCACTTTCACTACTATTATTGAAAGTTGTAGACTGAGCAATTAACAACAAAAAGAAATCAAAGGCATCTAAATTGGAAGGAAAGGGGGCACCTGGATGGCTCAGTGGGTTAAGCCTCTGCCTTTAGCTCATGTCATGATCTCAGGGTCCTGGGATCGAGCCCCTCACTGGGCCTGCCCACACCCCGCCTGCTTCTCTGCCTACCTGTGATCTCTGTCTGTCAAATAAATAAATAAATAAAATCTTCAAATTGGAAAGAAAGAAATAAAATGATCACTGTTCACTTATAACATGATCTTATATGTAGAAAACACTAAAGATTTCACACACCAAAAAATCTGTTAGAATAAATGCATTCAGCAAAGTTGTAGGACACTGAATCAACACACAAAAATCAGCTTTTCTATATGCTAACAATAAGCAATCTGAAAAGGAGAATAAGAAAACAATCCCATTTACAATAGCATCAAGAAGAACAAAATACTTAGGAATTAACGAAGGAGGTTAAACACTTGTACACTGAAAAATACAAAGCATTATTGAAAGAAATTAAAGCCATAAGTAAGTGCAAAGACATCTTCTGTCTACAGATTCAATGCAATCCTTATGAAATCCCAATGACTTTTTCTTGCAGAAATAGAAAAATCTATCCTAAAATTCATCTGGAACCTTGAGGGACCCTAAATAAGCAAAGTAATCTTGAAAAAGAAAAAAACAAACTTGAAGGACTCACATTCCCTGATTCAAAACTTACTACAAAGCTATAGTAATCAAAACAGTGTCATACTAGCATAAAGGCAGGCATAATTGACCAGTGGAATAGAATTCAAATCCCAGAAGTAAAGCATTGTATATTTGGTCAAATAATTTGTAACAAGGATGCCAAGATCACTTGATGGAAGCAAGAACAGTCTTTCAAACAAATGGTGCTGAGAAAACTAGGTATCCACCTTCAAAAGAATGGAATTGGACCCTTACTTTATACCATATACAAAAATTAAATAAAAAACCTAAATGTAAGAGTGAAAACTATAAAACTCTTAGAAGGAAACATGGGGAAAAGATTCACGATATTAAATTTGACAATGATTTCTTGGATATGACACCAAAAGCCCAGATAAGAGAACAAAAAAATAGATGAATTGGAGTTCAGCAAATTAAAAACTTTCATGCATCAAATGACCTTATTGACAGAGTGAAAAGGCAACCCCCAGAATGAGAGAAAATATTTGCAAGTCATTTATCCTATAGAGGATTAATATCCAGAATATATAAAGAACTCATACAACTCAAGGAAAGACAAAAATTTTAAACAGGCAAAGAACTCCAATAGACAGTTCTCCAAATATATGCAAATAATCACATGAGAAGATGTTCAACATCACTAATCATTAGAGGCATGCAAATCAAAAGGACAATGAGCTACCACTTCACACCGATTAGGATGGCTATTAATACAAGCAAACACACACAAAAAACAAGGGTTGGATAGCATGTGAAGAAATGAGACTCCAGTGCCTTGCTGGAATGAAAATGGTGCAGCTGCAATGGAAAACAGTATAGCAGTTGCTCAAAAAAATTAAACATAGGGGGCACCTGGGTGGCTCAGTGGGTTAGGCCTCTGCCTTTGGCTCGGGTCATGATCCCAGGGTCCTGGGATCAGCCCCGCATCGGGCTCTCTGCTCAGCAGGGAGCCTGCTTCCCCCCGCCCCCCATCTACTTGTGCTCTCTGTCTGTCAAATAAACAAATAGTTTAAAAAAATTAAACATAGAATCACCATATGATATAGCAATTCTATTTCTGGGTTTATACACAAAATAATTTAAAGCAGGCATTCAGATCGCTATTCGCACACCCATGCTCATCCCAGCACTATTCACAATGCCAAAAGGTGAAAAGAACCCAAATATCTATCCACTGATGAACAGAGAAACTGTGGCAAGGGAATAAGCTGGAATATTTTTCAGACCAAAGAAAGAAGGAAATTCTGATGCAAGCCACAACATGGAGGACTCTCAAAGACATTCTACTAAATGAAGTAAGCTAGACACAAAAGGACAAGTCTTGTATCATTCCACTTCTTTGTGGAACTCAGAATAGCCAAACTGATAAATCAATAAAATAGAACAGTGGTTGCCAGGCATTGGTGAGGAGACGTGGACAAGGAGTTTTTATTTAATGGATAAAGATCATTAGCATGGGGTGGTGACAGAGTTCTGGAGATGGACAGTGTTGATGGCTCTACAACAATGTGAATGTCCTCAATCCCAGGACCCTGAGATCATGACCTGAGCCGAAGGCAGAGGCTTAACCCACTGAGCCACCCAGGTGCCCCTATCTCCATCCTTGAGGGCACCTGGGATTCTGACCTGTATTTCTCTTCTATTCTCAATGATAGTTTTTCCTTCTGGCTCATTTAGTTTATCCAGTTTGACTTCCTCACTGTCTAGCAGTACTTACTGCAGAACCATTCATTTTTCTGAGTCAAGCTGGGCCCTTGGAAAGACACAATGCTCTTGCACTGCTCTTTCCCCTAGTAGCCCTCTTTTGATTATTTGAATGTGCCAAGTTCTTCCTGCTTCTGGGCTCTTGTGCATGTTGTTTCTACTGCTTCTTATCTTTTAACCCAGTCTTTGCCCAGATGAACCCCTGCTCATCAGTCAGAGCTCAGTTCAAATGTCACTTCCACAGACAAATGTCCCCTGACCCTTTCCTCCTTGCACTCCTAAATTAGATGCCTGTGAACGTGTCTAAAAGGCTCTTTCCTTTCATAAGATAGCCCACTTTGCATATGCATACTTAGGTGATGACTTTATTATTTTCTAGAAGATCAGTTTTATAAGAAATGAGGCCATGTTTGCCTTGGTTATAATAGAGAAATGAGCAAAGAAGTAAATGAATGTAAGCATAAGCTAATTTGGCCGGGATTCTCCCACCACCTGAAGAAGTGTGGACAGTCCTTTTGTATCCTGAATGACCTGCGCACCCTACTCTGGGTTTCTGACACTGCCAGAACTGAATAGGGACCAGTAAAAGAGGTGGTAAGAAAGGGAAAGGGATCTCCATCAGCTCCTGCCAACAGGCTGGAAACTGCCAACAAGCTGAAACACATCCACTCATCTTGTACCTTGTTGTTGACACCATTGCCAAGACAAAATGGTGGCACTGGCTCTCCCTATCAATGGTGCTCCCCACCTACTCCACAATGTGCCCTTTTTTGACCTTGTCCTCAACTAGGTTATTGATGCTCATTTCAATCTGATTTCATTTGTTTTCAATATATATTTTGTTGGGAACAGGTGGTAGTGGTCGATATATTTCTATCTGGACACCCCTCCACAGGGAATACATTGAAATCATCCATTTCCTTCCACTTGCTAGAGGAGTGACAGAGCTGAGGTCTTATGAGTCTCATTTCGTTTGAACTTTGGGTGTATTAATCCAATTTTACTATTGTTTTAAACAATTGTGTCCTGGGAAATGCACTTGTAATGAACTTTCATTCTGCTCATTTATATACTAATTCATCTATCATAAATATGCTTCCTCTAAAATGCAGCAATCTCTATATCTTTTGGGTCACTTACATAGCTGTTCATCTGAGACAATATAATAAGGCTTCACTTATGCAAATCAGTTGTTGATTGACAAGTTCCAAGCTAACATCCGATCTGTCATTTGAACCAGGCAGTCTGTAATTTGCTGCAGCATCATTTCCACCATAGAATTACAGAATATTGGATCTGAAAAAGACTGCAAATAGTCACTGGTTCAATCCCCTTATTTTATTTTATTTTATTTTTTTTTAAAGATTTTATTTATTTATTTGACAGAGAGAGATCACAACTAGACAGAGAGGCAGGCAGAGAGAGAGAGAGAGAGGGAAGCAGGCTCCCTGCTGAGCAGAGAGCCCGATGCGGGCCTCGATCCCAGGACCCTGAGATCATGACCTGAGCTGAAGGCAGCGGCTTAACCCACTGAGCCACCCAGGCGCCCAATCCCCTTATTTTAGAGTTGAAGAGACTGAGGCCAACATGACCCACTCTGTGCCAGGTCATACTGGGATCCTATCACCAGAGAAGATTATTTCCCGTGGCTATTGTATTCATTACTTTAAAAATGTTCATCTTTCCCATATAACCCAACACATGTCCACTTATTTCCTTCAACTCTTTCTTCCCCATCCTCTCCATATCTATCTCCCAACTATCCCTATCTATGATCCATTTCAGCAAGCCATGGTGGCATTACTTTTACCCTTCCCCAAAGCTACACATGCTTGCTCAGGGACAAAGTGCTATGAACAAAGTGAATCCCTCCAGCACCAGGCCAGAGCTCCTAAGCTAGCTCAGTAGAAGCCCTGTGGCCAACCATAACCCTCCCCTACCATCTGACCATTTTGATCTCTGCACAAGCATAGAATTTTAGTAGCTATTTTCATACTGACATTGGACAGCCCTTTTTATGACAACCATTTTATAGACATTGTAATAAAGTACCAACCCTAGGCTGGCAATAGCCTCGTTCCAAATTTGCTTTAAAACAACTCTATGCACAGATGTGGAATGGGACCCACTGTTGTCGGAAGATAACTTTGCTGGAACATGAAGCCCAGAGTGACTTAAACCTGAAGGAGATTATAAGGCAGTTAGGACTTTATAGAGAACACAGGCTTGGTAATCCCAGACAACGTAGGCTAAAAGATACTTAGAAAATCATCTCTTCTTCTTTTCTGAAACCTAACACACACTTGCTAAGAAAATGAAGCCATGATTGCATAAGCGATCACATGCTAGTGTTAAATTTTCGTCATCACCATAGAGGAGACCAACTCACTTCTTTGCCATATATTTCATTGCCCCCCCCAAAAGCATTAAGAATATTTCCTGCTGTTGATCCATCCACTCATCTAACAGGCTATGAACATTCATTGACTATGTAATACGGCACATACTGTGTGATGTTTCGGGGACATCACAGACATTAAGTCCTTACTTTGTCTCTGTCTCCTGGGGCTGATGCTACTGGTAAACATGGTTATTAACTAAACAAACATACTGGGTGCCAATGTTTGTGTAATGAGGACATCTATCCTGACCAGGGAAATCAGACTTGATGGATCTAAGGACGCATGGCCACACTATTCATGTCTGGGAAGAGGGCGATAAAAGGGAGGGGGCAAGTTTGGAGGAGAACTTCAACTTTCCCTGTTTCACAGTGTTGTCTGGGGCCACCACTGACTAAAGCACACTTCCTGTGATAGCTAACCTTCTCAAAATCTTACTGTGTTACTCCCCTCTTCATAACCTTCTATTGGCTCCCTGTGGCTATCGGGGTTAAGTTGTAGCTCCTTACTCTGACTTAATAAAAGCCTTCTCACAATTAATTTTTTTCAAAGATTTTATTTATTTAACAGAGAAAGACACAGCGAGAGAGAGAACACAAGCAGGGGGAGTGGGAGAGGGAGAAGCAGGCCTCCTGCCAAGCAGGGAGCCAATGTGGGGCTCAAACCCAGAACCCTGGGATCATGATTTGAGCCAAAGGCAGATGCTTAATGACTGAGCCATACAGGCACCCCAAGGCTTCTCACAGTTTAAAGAAAATTTCCTCTCTTTCTTTTTTTAAAGATTTTATTTATTTATTTATTTGAGTGAGAGAGCACGTGCAGGGGGAGGGGCAGAGGGAGTAACAGACTCCCCACTGAGCAGGCAGCCCAATGTGGTGCTCAATCCCAGGGCTGTGGGATCAAGACCTGAGCCAAAGGCAGATGCTTAACCAACCAAGCCACCCAGATGCCTCTTCTTCCTCTCTTTTTATCTTCTGTCATTTATATCTGTACACTCTGGCCAATGAAACATCACACCACTTTCATTCCTCCATGCTTTTAGACATGCTGTTTCCTAAAATGCTGCCCTCCCCCAACCTCCTCTTAGCTAACAAACTTTTTAGTCCATTATAGCTCAGTTCAAATGCAAACTCTAGAGTAAAGCCTTCATTGGCTATCCCTGTTTCACTCCCCCAACGCATCCCACCTAATTCTGCCCCCCATTTTTAGCAAGAATATGCTTTAAACTTAATAATAAGGTATCTTTTGAGTACTCATTATGTACAGTAGTATATTAGACATTTTCACATGTGCTCTCTAATTTCAACCTTAATATACCCCTGTGAGGTAGGTACTATTATTAGTCCCATTTTACAGATGAGGAAAACAATTGGAGAAAATGAGGTTAACCTGTACAAAGTCATACAACAGTGAATAGTAGATCTGAGACTCAGACTCAGGGTGCTTGATTCCTGAGACCATATCTTTTATTATTGATTTATTCATTCGTGCTACTTATTCATTTGTCTTTATATGTACTAGGCACTACAGATATAAGATAGAAAAATATTTCTACATGCAGAGCTTTTAATACTCACTGCCCCCCAAAGAAAAAGCATGCAAGGGAATAGCAAGGAATCAGACTAAGGTGCCCCCCGCCACATGGTGGGCAAGGTGTCTACTACTGTTGTCACCATAATTCCTTTGGCAAAGTATTTTTCCATGAATAAAGCCAAGTAAAATATAAACTTCTGGGGCATCTGGGTGGCTCAGTTGGTTATGCGTTTGCCTTTGGCTTAGGTCGTGATCTCAGGGTTCTAGGATCAAGTCCTGCATGGGTCTCCCTGCTCAGCGGGGAGTCTGCTTGTCTCTCTCCCTCTGCCCCTCCCCCCCCAACCCCTGACTCATGTTTTTTCTCTCAGATAAATGAATAAAATCTTGAAAAAAAAATAAATAAACGTCTCACCATGGCCTCAAAACTGCATAGATTGGCAATTGTCCACCTCTGAAACTACATCTCATGGGTATTCTCCCCTCTTTCATTACATTCTAGTCACACTGCCACCTATGTGATCCTTGAATATCTCTTTTCTACCTCAGGGCCTTTGTTTACTTCTTAGTATTATCACAATTTGAATAAAAGATAAAATATCACACTTGAATGAATACTCATATTTATGTCAGACTTGTTCAAAGAGAAAAACATTACAAAGTTGAATCCCCTCTGCTCTTCTCTGCAGCCCCAAATCCTTTCCTCCTTCTGCAGAAGCAATCAATCACCACCATGAATTTGCTTTCTCTGCAGTTCACATTTTCTTTTGTTTTTCAATTTATTGGGCATGTGTGTTCATCTCTAAATGTATAAGAACGATTTCATGCTGTGTATGAAGTTCTGGAACTTGTTTTTCTCACTTACCATTCAACAAAATGCAACGTTTCAATAAATATTCTTGGATAGTTATTGAGGTCATTATGCTAAGTGAAATAGGCCAGACACAGAAAGACAAATATTGTATGACATCACATATATGTGAAATAAAAAAGAAGCCAAATTCATGGAAACAGAGAGTAGAGTGTTGGTTACCAGGAACTGAAGGGTGGGGAAAATGGGAAGATGTTGGTCAAAGAACACAAACTTCCAGCTATGAGATGAATAAGTTCTGGGGGCGTCTAACATACAGCATAGGGATTATAGTATTATTAACTATAAGTTAATTATTAATTTATATATAATATAATATAATATAATATTATTAATTATAAGTTGTTAAGAGAATATGTATCTTCAGTGTCCCCATTACCAAAAAGAAATGGAAATTATATGACATGATAGAGGTGTTAGCTAAAGCTGTAATGGTGATCAATTTGCAATATATACATATATCAAATCCTTAAACTTATGCAATGTTATATGTTATATGTCTATTATATCTCAATAAAGCTGGAATAAATAGGAAGAGGATAACTAATCGTATGTTTATGCCAGTAAGTTCAAAAACCTAACTAAAATAGACATATACCTAGAAGAATATAGCTGGAATAAATAGTAAGAGGATAACTAATCATATGGTTATGCCAGTAAGTTCAAAAACCTAAGTAAAATAAACATATACCTAGAAGAATATAACTTATTTAACTGATCAAGAAAAAATATTCCAAGCATTCCTATATTCCAACTAAAGAAATAAAATAATCCAAAAATTTCCCTCACAGAAAGAAACCAAAAACCTGGTAGAGTTTTATGAGAAGGTGTTACCAGACTTCGAAGAAGCACATAATTCTAATACTTCACAAACTTTCTGGAATATAGAAAAAGAAGAAATAATCTTGATTCATTTTATATGCTAACATAAACTTAATACAAAAACCTGGCAACAAATATCTGTGAAAGAGGAAAATTACAGAAAATGTTCTCACAAGTATAGATGCAAAACTCTTACACAAAATATTATCCAAAAAAAAAAAAATCCAGCAGTGTACAAGATAGATAAAACATCGTGACAATGTTGTATTCTTTTCCACAGATTTATAATGCCACATCTGTCACCTGCCAAATTTTCTTATATATATGGACATAGTTTAGGGCACTAGTGTGTTTCTTTGTCATTTGCCTACTTCTGTGCCAATACATCAATGTTTTAATTATTACAGCTTTAAAATATATCTTACGGAGGATCTAGGTGGCTCAGTCGGTTAAGCATCTGCCTTCGGCTCAGGTCATGATCCCAGGGTCTTAGGATCGAGTTCCGCATTGCATCAGGCTCCCTGCTCAGCTCAGAGTCTGCTTCTCCCTCCCTCTCTGCTCCCTGCTTCCCCTGTTCATGCTCCCTTTCTCAAATAAATAAATAAATAACTTAAAAATATACCTTAAAATACATCTTAAAATTTTATAGCACATGTTGCTCCATCACACTCTTCTTTTTCAGATTTGTCTTAGTTCTTGACTTTTACTCTCCCGGATGAATTTTTTAATCCATTTGTTGAGATCCAAGAAAAAGCCTATTGGATTTCTTTTTTTTTTTTTTTAAGATTTTATTTATTTATTTGACAGAGAGAGATCACAAGCAGGCAGAGAGGCAGGCAGAGAGAGAGGAGGAAGCAGGCTCCCTGCTGAGCAGAGAGCCCAATGCGGGGCTCGATCCCAGGACCCTGAGATCATGACCTGAGCAGAAGGCAGCGGCTTAACCCACTGAGCCACCCAGGCGCCCGCCTATTGGATTTCTATTAGAATTACATTTAAATTATAGATTAACGTGGTGGATAACTGACATCTTTATAATGAATATAGCAGGTCTTTCCAGTTATTATGTCCTCAATTTCCAGACAAAGATCATTAAAAAAAAAAGATTTTATTTATTTATTTATTTGTCAAAGAGAGAGAGAGAGCACACACAAGCAGGCAGAGTGGCAGGCAGAGGCGGGGAAGCAGGATCCTTGCTGAGCAAGGAGCCCGATGCAGGACATGACCCCTGGGATTATGACCTGAGCCAAAGGCAGTGGCTTAACCGAATGAGCTACCCAGGCGTCCCCCAGACAACGATCTTAAATGAATTGTTTAGATTTATTTGTAGGTACTTTAAATTTTCATTGCCATTTCAAAGACCTTTTTGTCTTACTATATTTCCTGGTTGTTTATAACTACTGCATGAGGACAATATTTATTTTGATCTGTCATTGATCTCTGATGTCCTCCAGGCTTATCTGAAAATAATAGCTTAATTAAGACATAAACATAAGAAGAATAGGGGCTCCTGGATGGCTCAGTGGGTTAAGCCTCTGCCTTCAGCTTAAGTCATTGCCCCAGGGTCCTGGGATTGGGCCCCACATTAGGCTCTCTGCTCAGCAGGGAGCCTGCTTACCCCCCTCTCTCTGCCTGCCTCTCTGCCTACTTGTGATCTCTCCCCTTCTCTCTGTCAAATAAATAAATGAAATCTTTTTAAAAAATAAGAAGAATAAACCAGGCATTCATTTGAATGGTTCTAAATTTTATTATTTAACTGTTCATTTGTTGCCTCTTTGTTTATTTCAATAATTTTTAAAACCACTAAACTTTCCAATACTTCTTTATGGTTCTACCCAACTGACCAGGTATTGAAAATGGTCATGATAAAAAAGGTACCATTTGACCCCCAAACCATGGGATGAGTGCTTCAATAGTCATCAGATATCATGCATTCATTTATTACATCAACAAATATTTAAGCAACTACTATATTTACTGAATACACACTGTGTGAGTGATGTGCTAGAGGTGAACAGAAAAGCCAAGCCCTCTGCCCTTTTATAGAGTTTATCATCTAGTGGGAGAATCAACAAACCTGTTGTGATGATTAATTTTACGTGTCAATGTGAATAGGCCATAATAGTCTGTTATTTTATCAAATACTAATCCAGGTGCTAGAGGTGCTTTGTAGATGTGGTTAACATATACAATCAGTTGACTTTAAATAAAGTAAATAATACTTGACAATGTGGGTGAGCCTCATCTAATCAGTTGAAAGCCTTAAGAACAAAACTGAGATTCCCAGAGAAGAAGAAATTCCGCTTGAGGGCTACAGCATCAAGTCTGGCCTAGTTTCCAGCCTGCTGGCTTGTCCTAAAGATTTCAGGCTTGCCAAGCCTCCTATAATCATGTGAGCCGGTTCCTTCAAATAAATTTCCTTTTCACATATACACATATATATGTGTTATATACATATATATAATATATATATACACATATACACATCATATTAACATGCTATTATGATAACATATATATAACACACATAACATATATATTTATACATACACACATATATAATTTTTTACATACATATATATGTATATATTATAAACATATGTGTATGTGTATGTACATATACCCAGTAGGAGATATATACACACACATAAAGTCTCCTATTGGTTATTTTTCTCTATAGAATCCTAACTGATCCAACTGCAAAAGCACAAATTTGCAGTGCATGCCAAAGGGAAGAATTGGCAGGCATAGCATGGAGTGGAAGTTGAAGGAGAAATTGCTTATTTATGGTCAAGGAAAGTCTGATGAATTCTCTTCTAGGCTGAGACCTGAAGCATAAGAAGCAGCCAACCAGGTGAAGGGCTTTCAGAAACATCTGGATCAAATTACACTGCCATAAGAACCCTTGCCACCATGAAATACCACCATTGTATTGTTAACTATATGCCAATTTGGTAGGCATAAGTGGTACTATATTATTTTTTCAAGTTGTTTGTAATTATTTGTGAGGTTATTTTTTTTTTCATATTACATGTCATTAAGTGCTCTCTTTTTACAGTTTTGACAAGAACAGCTTGACAATAGTTCCAAAAGAGTGTCTTGTATGTAGATACCATCATAGATTAGCATAGGTAGAGGAGATCTGTGGGGTCTCACCAGTTCAAGCTATGCTTATTGGAAGAATTCCTTTAATAGCACCTGTAACAGGTTGTAACTTCTGTTTCATTAAGTTCAATGACACAGAACTAACTACAGAACTATAGATTAACATGGAAAGAATGGACTTTACATATCATTATTACACTCATTCATAAAATCGTTCATATCAACAAATATTCATCAGGTTTTATAATAAGAAATAGTCCAGCCTCTTCATTTTAAAGGTGAGTATAGGTCACAGAGTTTAAACTATTTTCTCCAGTTCCTCAAGGGTGAGGGACCAAATCAGGGGTAAGAATCAGGTTGGTGTAATGCAAATCCACCATACTTTTTATTATAAGGTGATGTTTTCTCCCAGAACATTGAGGGAAAAGAAAAATACACAACTATACAAGAGTAGCCCTAAAAGCCCTTTGGTTTTTTCTTTTAAGATTTTATTTATTTAGGGATGCCTGGGTGGCTCAGTCGCAAGCAGGTGCCTTTGGGTCAGGTCATGATCCTAGGGTCCTGGGATTGAGCCCCGTGTCGGGCTCCCTGCTCAGTGGGAATCCTGCTTCTCCCTCTCCCTCTGCTTGTGTTCCCTCTCTTGCTGTTTCTCTCTCTGTCAAATAAATAAAATCTTTTTGAAAAAGATTTTATTTATTTATTTATTTGAGAGAGAGAATGAGAAAGAGCATGAGCAAGGGGAGTGGATTAAGAAGAAGCAGACTCCCCGTTGAGCAGGGAGCCCAATGTGGGGCTTGATCCCAGGACTCCAGGATCATGACCTAGGCTGAAAGCAGATGCTTAACTGACTGAGCCTACCAGGCACCCCCTAAAAGCCATTCCTTATACCTTTATATCTAAGGCACTCATAAATTTCAGTGCTATCTTCTGAAGATTCCTTTGAGTGACAGAAAAAGAAAATTTAATAGGCGGCTTTCTTACATTTTGTATTGGGAGATGTCAGTCAGCACAATTGGCCAGTGTTCACATTTAGATTTAGTAACATCTTGTTTTCTGGAAAAGTGTCTGCCTTTGGCTCAGGTCATGATTCCAGGATCCTGGGATTGAGCCTGGGATCAAGCCCTGTGTCTGGGTCCCTACTCAGAGGGAAGCCTACTTCTCCTCCCTCTGCCCCGCCCCACCCTCCTCTGACCCCCACTCACACACACACACACACACACTCTCTCTCTCTCTCTCTCTCTCTCAAATAAATAAATAAAATCTTTTTTTAAAAATGTGTATCTTAACAACTGGCCTCTTAACATCTAACAAACCTTTCAGTATAGTTAAGCACTCACTTCTAGCTTGGAGCACCTGCTTTTACATGATTATTTTGCTTTTAATAATCAGGGAAGAGAAATTAGGAACTCTGGGAAGGAGCCTAAAATTTGCATAAAGACAATATCCACAATCGTCCACGATGCATTTAGCTATTCCAGTCAGTCAGTATTTGAAGTGCACTGACAGTGCGTGGTACTGTTTTCACACTATAGGGTGATGACTGAGTTTTAGAACCAATAGCAAAAATAGCTAAACACTTGCTTGGTAGGAAACAAAACTAGATAGAGGTGACCATATCATTGCGGTCATTCTGACAAGCTGCCCGTTTCTGAGAAACAGGGGGTCAGGCTGCTGATGGAAAATATGCAGCTGTAACTTTATGATCCATTTGACATAACTGTATAGTCACAAGCACAGAAGATTGTTTCATCATTCAAAATCATTTCTTGCCCTAAAGGCCTAACTTTTTGTTGGGCTGCTCTGGCCCTAAAAAAGGATCTGAAATGCTATCAGTAATGACTGTGCTGTGCAACATTAATGAATTGACATTGACTCTTCTTAGAGATATGGATTTATTTTATTCATACCAAACATTATTGAATTCTGAGCCAGGTTCTCTTGGGATCCTAGTTTATTAGCTCTTAAATGCCTTCTTTCAAGCAATACTATTTTCAGACCTGGACTAGCAGGCTCCCTGTTGATGTAAATGAGATTATCAGAAGATGTACATGGATAGCCAATTACAACGCCATGGATTGAGGTGTTCTATGATGATGGGTGTCTGATAGCTCAGGTCCTCCGTGTTATACTGTGCTCTTGACATCAGGAGTCTCTGTCATCCATTAGGATTGCCTTTGATTAGTGCCCAGCGGAACCCAATCCCAATGGAAGCAGACTTCCAGCCTGACATCATGCCACACTGTGGGACTGTCTGGGGAAATCTTTTGAGGCAGCGTGCAGAATATTCAAAGAAAAAGATGAATCCACAACCAAGGTATTGCTGGAGCCACTGAAATCAGTCAGTATATAATTGAATCTGCCTGAAATCACTACAGCTCTGATTAATCATATTGTCACGATACAGTGCTACATTAGGAAGCCTACTTGAACCATTAATCTAATGGCATTATGATCATCTACCTCTTTCCCCAGTTCAGCAGCTATCTTTTATCATATACTTGAACTTTAGTGTGCATAAAGTTTCACTACACACAATCATCATATTCCTTATTCACTTATCAAACATTTTATTAAATGTATACATGCACCAGGGAGTTTTTTCTGCATTGCAGAAATGGAGATGAGGAGAAGATTCATCTGTCTTTCAAGGATAAAAACAGTCATGTCAACAGTTATTCCAGAACATATGAAGCACTTGGATAAAGGCAAGCACCCGGCGCTATAGTAATTCAGCAGAGGGAAATCAAGACTAGATTTAACTGGGAGAGGTAGCTGCGGAAAGCTTCTTGGTAGGACCTTCACTGAGTCTTAAACCACCATCAGTTGAATAGGGAAAGATACTACATACAAGGAATAAAAAGATGAGAGTTCTAAAACTATATGCGGTATGCAGGGATCTCCAGGGAGTTCTATGTAATGATGGTGTGAAATGTACTGCAGAGGCAATCAGGGCATAAATGACACTGCAAGTTACATTAAGAACTTTTGAATTTCAACCTCCCTGTAGGTGAAGGGGAGCGGTCACTGAATGACTTTAAGCAAGAGAATCACACAGTAAGAAGTGGTTTTATTTACGTATGTATCTATATATGTATGTACTTATTTATTTGTTAAGGTTTTTCCAGTTTTTTTGAGGTATAGTTAACAAAAAAAGGTATATATTTAAGATGCACAACTTGATGTTTTGATATAACATATACATTGTGAAATCATCACAATTGAGTTAATTGGCCCATCCGTTACCTCACGTAGCTACTAAATGATTGGAAGGTAAAATCAGCTAGACTAGGTAATTGAATCTGGGAGTGAGGTAAATGAAGGAGAAAGGAAGAACTCTATGAATGTGGATGCCATTAAATTGAACAGGAAATGTGGGAGACCACAAATCATGGGGCCTTGGGTTAGAAAGGAAAGCAAGAAAAGATGAGCTCTTGCTTATGGGGCTCTCTGCTTCCTTAAGGCATGGCCAATGCCACTTGGTTTGGCATTCTTGTGGGAAGATAACCATTTGGAACCAAGGGAATCAGAGAGCTTTGAAATTTGATACTCAGGGACAAAGGCCAGATCCTTCTGAGGATGATTTTGACAAATATAACCTAGGGTTATATTTAACCAAACCAAAGCTAAAGCAAAGATGCCAGAATATTATCACAGACTAAACTGGTGAGGAGACTAAAAAAATTGCTCACTTTGTTGGGGGGCAGAAACTAGTCCTGAAAGTGCTGTGCCATTTGGTAAATTACTCATCTAGCATTTCCTTGCTACTGAGCTCACGCACACGTGTGGACCTATCTTGGGTGTGGACCCCAATTTCAGCAACACGGGTAATAAGGACAGAAATTATTTCTTTTAACGCGTCAATAATGTGATAAGATAGTACTTAAATTATAGAGATAGAAGTAAACTGAGTGACACGCTCGGAAAACCAAGCAGAAAAGAATCGACTCAGATCACAGGCAAAGTCGCATCTAGATTTTTGAGCCCACAAAGCTGAGGGCCAGGTCTCTGACACAGAAAAATAATCCTCTAGTTTGCAGCCAGTCTTGAGAAAAATCATCTCCTCTACTTTGTAGTTAAACGTAGCTTTGACACATAGACGATACTGGAGAAAATCTAGAATTCAATTGAATGCAATCAGTATCATAGGATACAGGCACAAATGTCACCTTCTACCAGTCAGCAGGACATTGTCACCTGTCATAATCTCAAACACAACCATCTGAAACCCTAAATGGTCTTAAGCCACAATATCCTGCATACAGGCCCATTTTAGCTTATGAGATGATAGCACCACTCTCCATGTCCTGTTTTTTATCATTCTGATCCATGCCTCACAGCAAACACTAGTAAGTTAGTTACCTACCAAATCTGATGGCTCACAGATGTTCATGTCCTAATCCCTGGGATCTGGTACATGGCAAAAGAGATTTGAAGATGCAATTAAATTATGGACCTTAAAGAGCAGAGATTTTTCTGGAATATCTGGGTGGCCTCAAACTAATTATATGAGTCCTTAAAAGATGAGACACTCTCCCTGCTGAGGTGAGAGAGAGAGATGTTATGACAAAAGAAGGGTCAGAGAGATAGCAGGGTGAGAAGGGTTTGAAGCCCCACTGGTGGTTTTGAGAGTTAAGGGACTATATAAGACCAGAGACAGGACTCAAGCCACTCAAGTGTGACTTGCAGATGAATGCCAGCAAGACAGCAGAGATTTCAGTCCTAGGATGACATGGAGTTGATTAAAGTATTTTTTAAGTTTTTATTTAAATTCCAGGGAGTTAACACACAGTGTAATATTAGTTTTATCCCTACAATGTAGTGATTCAACACCTTCATATATCACCTGGTGCTCATCACAACAAGTGTCCTTCTTTTTCTTTTTTAAATATTGTATTTATTTATTTGACTGAGAGAGATAGATCACAAGTAGGCAGAGAGGCAGGCAGAGGGAGAGGGGGAAGCGGTCTCCCTGCTGAGCAGAGAGCCTGATGTGGGGCTTGATCCCAGGACCCTGAGATTGTGACCTCAGCCAAAAGCAGAGGCTTAACCCACTGAGCCACCCAGGCACCCCCACAAGTGACCTCCTTAATCCCCATTCCCTATTTCCCCATCCCCCGACTGACCTCTCCTCTGGTAACTCTCAGTTCTCTATAGTTGAGAGTCTGCTTCTTGATTTGCCTCTCTCTTTTTTCTGCCTTATGATCATTTGTTTTGTTTCTTAAATTCCACATATGAGTAGATCATATGGGATTTGTCTTTTTTCACGGACTTATTTTGCTTAGCATAGTACTCTCTAGCTCCATCCATATCATTGCAAATGGCAGGATTTCATTCTTTTTGATGGCTGAGTAATATTCCATTGTAGTGATTATAGTTTTAAGAGCCTCGTTTCACTTAGCATAATAACCTCTAGGTTCATCTGTGCTGTCACAAATGGCAAAATTTTGTTCCTTTTTCTCTTTGAGTAATATTCCATTCTCTCTCTATATATAGTTGTGAGATATATATATATATATATGAGATACATCTCTCTCAAATTTTTCATCCATTCATCTATCAAGGGACACTAAGGTTGCTTCCATATCTTAGCTATTATAAATAATGCCACAATAAACATGGAGGTTAACATACTTTTTTGTACTAGTGTTTTTGTGTTCTTTGGATAAATACCCAGTAATTGAATTACTGGATCATATAGTATTTCCATTTTTCATTTTTTGAGGGAACTCCACACTGTTTTCCACAGTGGTTGCCAGAGGGGAGGTGGGTGGAGCAATGGGGGAAATAGATAAAATGGATTAAGAGGTACAAACTTCCAGTTACAAAATAAACAAATCACAAAGATGAAGAGTACAGGATAAGGGATATAGTCAATAATATTGTGATAACATCAGATGGAGACTACATTTATCATGGTGAGCATTTCATAATGTATATAAAAGTTGAATCACTACATTGTGCACCTGAAACTAATATAACATTGTAGGCCACCTATACTTCAACAATAAAAACTGTAAAAAAAAAAAAACAAAACAAAAGATTTTTTTAAGAGTCTGACTTTATAATAAAATTTTATAAACCTGGATTTATTTTAAGCTAACACACTACAAACGCCTATTTATAAATATCTTGATAGGTAGAGTTTGGGAGGACAGTTCAGGGAAAGAGGGTTGCTGCTCTTGGAAAACATCCATTCGAGTGTGAAAGAGAAATATTATATAGAAGTGGGCTAAGGAAAAACAGAGGAGAGAGCAATTAATTCTGAGTATGGGAGCAGGATTTATGAGCATTACAGAAAATACAATGTTTAATCTAGGTCAACAAATATTTACTGGGCACCTATACGTGCCAGGCCCTCTTCTAGGCACTAGAGAGGCATAAGTGAGTAAGACAGACAGGGTCACTGTTGGGCTTTCTGGCACTTTCATTCTAATAGGAACCAATGGCAGGAAATAGATCTGAAAAGGCAGACTGGGACCAGATACAAGGGCCTTCAGTGACCAACTAAGGCCCTTGGACATTGTCCTGAGAGCAATAGGGCATTATTAAAGGCTTTTATGACCATCAGAGGATGGTCATGCTCAAATTTGTTTTAGAATAATCACTTTGGCTCCAAAATGGAGAGTATATTCTGGGGGTGGTGGCAATGGGTAGGTAGCAGAGACTAGAGGCACAAAGGCTGCTCAGAAAGCTATTTCCGTCCATGTCACTAGAGAGAATAAGGGTCTGAAACAGGGTAGACATAGTGGGATGGAAAAGGGAATTCATGAGAGATTCATTAGCAGGACTTTGTGACTGAGAGGGCCTGAGAGAGGGGCTACCTCTTGGTCATACCTTTTATGAAAGAAGATGATTCATCAGACCCCACATCCCTGAATCCTACCACAGTATATTTACTAAGGACATACACACACCAAAATGGACACATCAGTACATTCGTAATCCTAACTGAGCCAAGAAGTAACCTTGTCCATCTCCCATCTTCACCTACACTCATTTGTCTAGCATGTATCACCAAAGAAAGTGATTATTCCACAAAGCTAAAAGAAAATATAGGCAGTAATCTTTTGGATAATGGCATTAGCAATGTTTTTCTAGATCTGTCTCCTCAGTCAAGGGAAACAAAAACAAAAAATAAGCAGTAGGGACTACATCAAACTAAAAACCTTTTTCCAGTAAAAGAAACCATCAACAAAGCAAAAAGACAATCTACTGAATGGGAGAGGATATTGCAAATGGCAAATCCAATAAGGGGTTAACATGCAAAACATGTAAAGAACTCACACAATTCAATATATACATATATATATTATATGTATATATATGTATATAAAACAAACAATCCAATTAAAAAATGGGCAGAGGACCTGAATAAACATTTTTCCAAAGAAGACATAGAGATGACCAACAGACACATGAAAAGATGCCTAACGTCACTCATCATCAGGGAAATGCAAATCCATGGCACGATGAGTTATCATCTTACACCAGACAGAATGGTTATTATCAAAAAGTCAAGAAATAGCAAGTGCTGGCGAGGATACGGAGTACAGGAAGCCCTTGTGCACTGTTGGTGAGAAGGTAGATGGGTGCAACCGCTATGGAAAACAGTATGGAAGGTCCTCAAAAAATTAAAAATACAAATAGCACGCAACCTAGTAATTCCACTTCTGGGTATTTACCCAAAGAGGAAAAAAACTAATTCAAAACCATATATGTACCCCTATGTTTATTGCAGCATTATTTACAACAAATAGCCAAGATATGAAAGTTACTAAGAATCCATCAATAAATGAATGGATAAGGAAATAAGGAAATTGTGGCATATATATACAACAGGATATTACTCAACCATAAAAAAAAGAGTGAAATCCTGCCATTGGCGACACCATGGACGGTGCTAGAGTGTATTATGTTAGGTGAAATAAGTCAGAGAAAGGCAAATACCATGTGATTTTACTTACATGCTCTAGTAAACAAAACAAATGAGCAAACAAGGTGGAAATTGACTCACAACTATGGAGGACACACTGGAGGTTGCCAGAGAGAAGCGGGGTGGGGAGAACAGCTGAAGAGGTGAAGGGGATAAGGAGGTACCAACTTCTGGTCATAAAATAAAAAACCTAAGGGGATGAAAAGTATAGCCCAGGGAATGTAGTTGATAATACTGCAGTAACTTGCTATAGTGAAAAGCGGCCACACATATCATGGTGAACGTTTTGTAATGTCTATAGTTGCCGAATCACTGTGTTGTGCACCTGAAACTAATGCTATACTGTATGTCAACTGCACTTTAACAAAAAATAAAAACTAAATAAAGTGACTATAAAATACTTACCAGAGGGACACCTGGGTGGCTCAGTCGGTGAAGCGTCTGCCTTCAGCTCGGATCGTGATCCCAGGGTCCTGGGATCGAGCCCCACATCGGGCTCTCTGCTCAGCAGGGAGCCTGCTTCTCCTGATTCCTCTGCTCCTTAACCATCCCTTCCCCTGCTCATGCTTTCTCTCTCTTGCTCACTCTTTCTCTGTCAAATAAATAAATAAAATCTTTAAAAAAAATTTATCGGAGAAATGCTGCAAATACTACACATAACAGAAAATGCCCGCCACTTACCATCTCTCTATAAAATTGATCACTATACAGTCCAATCAATTTCTAATCTTTTCTTCCCAGGCATAAATTAAACTTCTGACAAAGCACATACCTGTTCTATCACTCCCCCCGCTGTGAGAAAAGTGTCCTACTTTATGTATGAAGCATCTCCCTCATTTTTTTTTTCCTGATTCTACTCAGGCCCAGGAGGAAGAATGCCTGGGTAGAAACTATGCTATTTATTTCTTTAGCAAATGCTGTAGCAGCTGCCAGACAGCAACCCAGAGTACCTTCATGAAAAGTGGACGGAGATCCTTCAACAGGTTCCATCCAGGCTTTGGGAAAACTGGCACCCTGACAATGCATTGTCTCTGGGAATGCACAATGAGTCAACGCCTACGGAGGGGAATTTAGCAACAGCTAGCAAAATTACAAGTGTTTTGCCTATTGATCCAGGAATCCTATTTCAGGGAATTCATCTTAAAGATAGGTCTACATGAATGCCATATGCATATGTTTATTCCTTAAAACATCATTTGTAATAATCGAATATTAGGAATTCTTAGTGTCCATCAGTTCCTGTGGTACAGTCACATAATCAAATATTATGCAGGGTAAAAAGTGAGGAAGATTTTTTTTTAAAGATTTTATTTATTTATTTATTAGAAAGAGAGACAGTGCAAGAGAGCATGAGAGGGGTGGGGGGGGCGCGCGTGGCAGGTGGCCGGGGTAGAGGGAGAGGGAGAAGCAGGCTTCTGGCTGAGCGGGGATCCTGGGATCATGACCTGAGCTGAAGGCAGACATTCAGCTGACTGAGCCAACCAGGTGCCCCAAAAAGTGAGGAAGATTTATATGTACTGATATTACATGATCTCCATTACTTACTAAATGACATGAAAAAATCAGAGTACTTTTTAAACTACATAGATGCTATCTTTTATGCAAGGAACGGTGAAAGTAATACATATTGTATTTGAGTGTATTTGCGTAAATGAACATTGAATGGATTTTTAAAAATAAGATGTGGTTTTTTTAAGGGCTGCAGGGTACAGTAGGAAGGGGTACATAGGGACTGGCTGACAGGAAGACTTCTTAATGTTGCCTTTCTATTGAATTTTGCTCTTTGAAACATATTAATGGATAACGTATTCAGAAAATAATTTAAAAGAAAAATTACCCTATTATAGCATAGCACGTGATAGTAAGCTTCCATATTTAATTTTATGCAGCTAATATAGTCTCAACACTAGCACCTCATAAAGGTAGTCTAAAAGAAAAAGTGCAGAACTATCTCACTTTTTAAAACAGATGCAAAAATTATAAACAGAATGTTAAAAATCAAGCTATCAGTGCATCAAATAATGTACCGTGACCAAATATCATTTGTTTCTGGAATGCAAAAATGAGTCAACTTTAGCAAAATCTATCAACAAACTAAAAGAAAAAAACAATACTAATGCAGCAAAGTCATCAGAAAAATGTAGCATCTATTCCTCATTAAAAACAAAAAAAAAAGGAAGTAAAATGGAAATACTATGAAACTATATAATACGTCTAGCTACCAAAACTCAACAGGAAATAGTCTGTGAATATAAGTAAAGGGCATATGGGAGTTACTTATCCTATTCTTGCAAATTTGGGAGGCACCTGGGTGGTTCAGTCGGTTAAGCCTCTGACTTGGGCTCAGGTCATGATCTCGGGGTCCTGGGAAAGAGCTCCACGTTGGGCTCCCTGCTTGGCAAGAAGCCTGCTTTTCCCTCTCCCACTCCCCCTGTTTGTGTTCTTTCTCTCGCTGTGTGTCTCTCTGTCAAATAAATAAATAAAATCTTAAAAAAAAAATAAACTAGATGATTGAGCTGTAATAGATTGTCCAGAAAATATGTATAATAATTTAGTAGTTGACAGAAGCTAATCACAACTATCTCAACTCAGAAGAAGGGAATGTTTCATAACAGATCTTGGCACAATTGATCATTCATTTGATAGAACACAATATTGAATCATAATGTCATCTCATAATCAAAAATAAATTTCATATGGATCAGAAATTTTCTGAAAAAGAAAAAAAATAAAGGAACTTGGAGGTCGAGACGAGCTTCCTAAACTAATCAGAAAACTAAATCTGTAAAAGATAGGATGGTTCTTTTTGCTTTTCAAAAAAATAAAAATTTTTCTCTGATTAAATATAGCATAAATCAACTCAAAAAAACAAACAGAAGTTGAGGAAAAATACTTTGGCATAAATTCAAATGTTCACATTTATAATATACAAAGAGCTTCTACAAATGGAAAAATTTAAAAAGCAAAGAATTCACTAAGGATAGAAAAAGACATTCAATGGGAGACAAAATTCAAAGGAACAACAAAGTTATAGAATGCTACTTAACTTATCATTCGATTAAATGTGAATTACCCTGGGGCACCTGGGTGGCTCAGTTAAGCACCTGACTCTTGATTTTGGCTCAGGTCACCATCTCAGGGTGGTGAGATGGAGCCAGCCATGGAACCTGCTTAAGATTCTCTCTCTCGGGACACCTGGATGGCTCAGTGGGTTAAGCCTCTGCCTTCGGCTCAGATGATGATCCCGGGATCCTGGGGTGGAGCCCCGAAATCACGAAATCAGGAAATCACACTGTCTGCTCAGCGGGGAGCCTGCTCCCCACCACCCCCCCCCCCCCCGTCCCACCCTCGTCTGCGTCTCTGCCCACTTGTGATCTCTCTGTCAAATAAATAAATAAAATCTTAAAAAAGATTCTCTGTCTCCTTTTCCCTCTGGCCCTCCCTTCTACATACAGCAGTATGCATGGATACGTGTCAAGTAATAATAAAATAATAGTTCTTATTAGCCCATTGTTTGTCATGGTAAAATCTCCCAAGGACCATCACCAGGAGACTCTTGGATAAATTGTGACATAAGCGCTATCAGCATCGTGGCTATACAGGACGTTCCTCTTTCCACCCCTTCTTTTAACAACTAAAACTGGGCTTCCGTTCAAAAACAAAAGTACCTCTGTGGGAGCAGTGGGATCCAGCCGCAAAGCCGAGGGACCTGGGAGCAGCCGCATCTCTCTGTGCGTCAGGTGGACAGACTGGTTTTGCGCGTCAGAACCAGCAAGGGCTTGGTCCACGGGCCCCAGAGCCTCAGCTACAATCGGGGAAAAGCTGTCGAGCGCTGATCCGGGCAGACGCTCACAAATGAGGAAGCCTTTGGACAAGTTCCAGCTTCCTAAGGAAAGATTCGAGCACCTCGCTGATCTCTCTGTAGGAGTTCCGATGCCGCACGGGACACTGCTAGAGAAACCCATTTTTCTCCTGCAGCACCCAGACTACTGAGGCAGGACCTCCATGACTGGGAGGAGGGGAGAGATCTGGAAAGAGGCCGATAATAACATCAGAAGGCATTAAAGGGATGGGGCGCCTGCGGACTGTGTTTAGGACCACGGTAGGACGCCTACGCACAAGCCACTAAGAAAACCTCGTCTGAGGATTGTCCCGCCTGGCCTGTGGGCACACCCAATGACTCGAATGTTAAACCCCCACTTCCCACCTCTGCAGTTGTTTCCTGGGGCACATTCCCCAGTGTGGTGGCGAGAGCGAGCTGCCGAGCTACCGTAAACCGGAATAGTGCTCAGAAAACAGGCCAGGGTCCGTGGGCAAGGGAGAGACCACAAATTTGAAATATAGCACCACCTCGTGGAAAGAAAAATTTCCAGCAGCGAACCCAGCAAGTTCTAAGACCAAGAGAAGATAATCGAAGCTAAAAAACTCGGCTAAAAGAAGGAGCAGGAAGCACGAGGCTGGTGTATCCCGACAAGCTCAGAGAACGCCCCAGATATGAGCTGAACCAACAAACAGTAGATCCCGCCCGAAAGAAACGACTAAAGATTGAAGGAGATGCTCCTTTGAAAGGAAAAATCTCAACACAAAATTTCAAGGCATGTGAAGAATCAAGGAGATGTGACACCACCAAAAAACCAAACAAATGAACAACAAAAAAGCAAAAACAAAAACAAACAAAAAGCCCTTCGATAATCCTCCAGTAATCAAACTCAAACACATGGGACTCTGGGGTCATCCAATATAGAACTCAAAATAGCTGGTTTGAGAAAAGTCAATGAGATACAAGAAAACACAAAAAGACCATTTAACAGAATCAGAAAGCAATACATGAATAAAAGGAGAAATTTAACAAAAGGATAGAAATCATAAAAAAAAAAGAACCAAACAAAAATTCTGGAGCTGAAGAATTCAATGGGTGAAATAAAAAATGCAGTAGAGAGCACTGAACAAAAGCACCAATGGACCAAATGGAAGATAGAATCACTGAGCCAGAGAACAACCCAGCCAGGAGGAGAAAGGGAAAAAGAAGGGGGAAAAAAAAATGAAGAAAGCTTATGTGACCTATAGGACACCATCAAACAAGCAAATATCAGAATGATTGGCATTCCTGAAGAGGAGAGGGGGAAGGAAATAGAAAGCTTATTTAAAGGAACAATAGCTGAGAACTTTGCAAATTTGAGGAGAGACTTGGACATCCAAGTTCACAAAGCTAATAGATTACCCCATTATCTCAATGTAAAATGATCTTCTCTAAAGATGGATTATAATGAAACTGTCAAAAATCAAAGACAAAGAATCCTAAAAGCAGCAAGAGGGAAAAAAAATTGTAACCTATAAAGGAACCCCTATTTTATATATATTTTATGAATATAACTATCCTCTATTTACATATAGTATATATGTATTTAAAATTACTTTTAAGACAGTGACAGAAACAAAAATAGGCAGATTTAAAGACTATTTCAAAATGAAATGCACGTGTGAAAACACCACCTGAAATGTAGAATATAAAATTCTATTGATGTGTCTGTCCTCAAACCTGGGTAACCTGAAAAAAACGCAAACTGATTTCATGGCATTTACGATTTTTTTTCCTTGAATTTCTGCTTTAATAAAATAATGACAAAGATAATCAGTGGACACATTTTCAAGCCAAGACATTAGGAAATGAACTAAGCTAAACATCCTGATCCGAAATTGGACAAAGGCTATGAATAGGTGTTCACATATGTGTCTCTCTCCTATGTAGCCCACATACAATCACAAGAAACTGGATTCTGTTCCGGCAGCATCTTTCACTGACACTGACTGCTCCTTCTTAGCACTTGCAAAGACTGAATATTCCAATGCCGAGTCAGTCTTCTATATAACTTGTTTAGGTGCTTTATGTATTAGGACACAAAAATATCCCAATGCTGGCCTCATACCTGCAAAATTACAGATAAATCAGCTGATTTCTCAGAATAAAAGTTTTTTTTTTAAGATTTTTGTTTATTTATTTGAGAGAGAGAGAGCACAGCAGAGGGAGAGGGAGAAGCAAACTCCATGCTGAGCAGGGAACCCAACAGAGGACTCAATCCCAGGACCCTCGGATCACGACCTGAGCCAAAGTCAGACACTTAATCCACTGAGCTACCCAGGCACCCCAAAGAAGATCTTCCAGTGCATTTGCAATCTAAGAATCAATTCCTACAACTTCGCAAGAGAAATTGATAATTTCAAAACCCAACACATATTAGGGTCTGGACCATTCCACAGCCACAAACCAAAAGAGAAATTAATGATGTTTGAGGGAGGGGAGCAGGAAGAAAAAATAACTTCACAGGTGTTTGGCTTTTAAGAGAAATAATGTTGTATTATGGCTCCTGGGTGGCTCAGTCCATTAAGCGTCCGACTCTTAATTTCAGCTCAGGTCAGGATCTCAGGGTTGTGAGCTTGAGCCCCACATGGGGCTCTGTGCTGAGCGTGGAATCTGCTGAAGATTCTCTTTCTCCCTAAAAAAAAAAAAAATTCTCTCTCTTCCTCTGCCCTCCCTGCCCACTCTCTCTTTCTAAAAAACAAAACAGGGGCGCCTGGGTGGCTCAGTGGGCTAAGCCGCTGCCTTCGGCTCAGGTCATGATCTCAGGGTCCTGGGATCGAGCCCCGCATCGGGCTCTCTGCTCAACGGGGAGCCTGCTTCCTCCTCTCTCTCTGCCTGCCTCTCTGCCTACTTGTGATCTCTCTCTCTCTGTCAAACAAATAAATAAATAATCTTAAAAAAAAAAAAAGAAGGAACAAACTCTGGATGCATACAACTGGTGTGGATTTCAAGGGCATGATGCTGAGTGAAAAAAGCCAATCTGTGCAGGTCACACACTGTAGGCAGCCACTCACTTTAAAAAAAAAAACAAAAACAAAAACAAAACAAAAACAAAAAAAAGCAACCAAAAAAACAAGAACAAGCAAAAAACAAAACAAAACAAAAAACAACCAAAAAAACAAGAACAAGCAAAAAAAAAAGAGAGAGAGAGAAATAATGTTGTGCAATTATGCTGATCTTACCCTGCTCCCTCTAAGACTTCTTCCCATGTGGCTGTAACCATACACAAAACACATGAAACAGTGTGGATTCACAACAACCAGTTTATTTACACTAGCCATGATCACACCAGCTAGATGAATATCAGAGAAGTGTCACACTCCAAGACACTCTGGAGCATGTGAGCTCAATAAACTGGTCACGAAGGTGGAAATAAACTAGCGTCCTTTTTGGGTTTATCTTCATATATTCCACGGACCAAGAAATATTGTGAAATCCACTCATTTGTAACATTTTGTTTCTAGTAATAGAACATATGAAATAGTTCAAAACTTTAATAAAACTTCTAACCCACCAGATTCTCAAATTCCCAGACACTACATTTTTATTCGGAAGAGTACTACTTTCACTTGTCAAAGATATTTTTCTGTATTTCTCTCCTTACAAAAAAAAGCTCACCTTTGCATTTCCCCACATCTTTCTCTCAAAGCTAAAACAAATGCCTTTCCATGTAGTACTAAATCACGTAGGCCACATGTCTCGACCACCATACCATATATACCACACACAACTCAGGCACTCAGATTTCACTGTTGACGATGTTGAAAAGCTTCCGCTGCCTTTTTCTTCTTTTTGGTTCTTCATCCATGGATCCTGAGCGTTGCTCCAAATTCTCAAGGTCCAAATGCTCCTCTCTTCCAGGAGAGTCTATACTATTTTTATCTGAAAAGGAAAATAAATGCCAACCTCCCTCCAGGTAGCTTTGTCAGAGTCACAAACAAAAAATGAACGCAATAGTCAATACATACTTATACTAAAACAGAATATGTTGTTGATCTGAAATTCAAATGTAACTGGGCATCTTGTCTTTTATCTGGACATCTTACCTCTAAGGGAAGAGTACAGAATCTAAAAGCAGAGGTCATCGAGTGTCCCAGATAGAGTCCCCTAACACTCTTTAATGTACATGAACCAAAAAAAAAACTACTGCCCCTCAAGGCTCGTGTAAAATTCTTTCTAATTTTCATTGTCATGAGCCAAACTACAGACCTTAATTTCTTTTTTCAAGTCCCCAATTTTGAATACAGGTGTTTCCCCCATTATAATGATTTCATTAGTGTTATTATATTCTAAGTGCTGCCCCTACATGTAATTTTGAGTAGTGAACATTCAAGTTTTAGTGGCCTTTACATCTATACAGACTGAATCCGTGACCAGAACATTTCATTATTTTAAAATCCCTCAAAGCAACCTAAAATAGCAGAAAACACAATGACGTTCACATCCAGAATCAATGGGGGGGGGAAGCTTTCTACCTACTATCACCATTTTCAGACTTCCCAAGCAGTAAATTTGTGTGGATCGATTTGATAGGTTCTTAAAAAATTTTTTTACAACATTCATGTCTTAAAACATGCAACTTGGCTGACAATCTATTCCAATGACTGTTACACATTCATTTTACATTAAGCACACCCTAAAAACAATACAATCGGAAGCATTTTTACATATTGCCAAAGTTTTTGTTCCATATTAAAATAAACACAGGTGATTCAGAAAGTTATTGGCACTTCTAAAAGAAGGAAAGAGAGAAACAGAGAGAGAAAGAATTATTGCCACAGAAAAATTCAGTGCAAATGTCCTAATCTTTGCGTGGATTCAAATATACCACGCTTGTTCTCCCAATTTTGCAGCCTGTTGTAATCACACAGCTACCACAGAGGTGAAGCGTCGTCAGAAAACAGAGTCAAACATGTTTACATAGTAAAATTCTCCCTGCTCCATTTTTAGCATTTCAGTTAGTAGCATCAGATCAGAATCCCCAGCAGGGAGGAGACATGAAGGGTGAAAATAAACGAACTGAACATCAAATCAAGATCTTAAAACGCAGACAAAAATAATCATAACAAACCCTCAAGAAACTAGAAGGAATGGGAGGAAAATAAGTGAATTTGGCAGCATACAATTAGGACCAATTAAATAAAATCAGGAGTCAGTTCTTCAAACCAAAGAAAGGAAAAAAAAAAAAAAAAACCAAAACAATAAAAACTCATCCCCAGCAAATCCATTTAAGGAATGAGTCACCAAATCCAATACAGAGTACCAAAGCCGGGGGGAAGATGGGGAACAATGTTAAGCTAAACAAATATACACACATATAGTTTTTAAAACCACACATATTACATGTGTCAATTTTAAAAGAGGCACATGTATTTAGCTTAACATAATTATTAACTTTTTCTGGCATCAAAACAATATATACCTTTTTAAAAAATAATATGTATATGGACAAACAATAACAAGATTATGCTTACAATTTAATTTCTTCTTTTTGCTTCTCCACTGTTGCTTACTTTTAATTTTTTACTTTAGGAATAAGGGAAAAGAATTGATTTTAATAACAATGTATAGACAGGTAAAAAGTTTTGAAAATACATGAGACTAAATACTGGAGGATTATTGTCTCCAGGTGGTTGAATTAGCATTTCATGTGTGTACACGTGCCTCTGGGAATTTTCCACATTTACATGAATGTCATTAAAAAAAGAGAGTCCCACAATAATATGCACAGTTTAAACTCATTTTAGAAATCAAAATAGCATGTTTCTGCATTCAGGGACGTAATGGGCTAGTATGTGTGTCTGTCTGTGGATAACAAGAGAGGACTGGCAACCCTGAGCCCTAAGGACCATTTCAAGGGGACGGCATTTTGTGTGATTTTAATTCCCTTTTCTGTACTTTTTTCCTGCAGTCCAAATTTTATCAAATCAATAACAATAGTCATAAGCAAGTTATAAGCTTCATTTTAAAAAATGATTCCATGGTCCTAAGAAATCTATTGAAGTCTTAGAACTCGCCTATGTAGTGACCCTCAGAGCTGGAAGTAAGTAAGTGAAATGTTAACTGCGGGTAAAGTTAAAGATGACTGTCTACCTTCTTCCTTTTTGTTTGTCTATTTCTACTTAACATCTAACCAATAACACGCTCCCGCTCCATTTCTAAATCAGAAGAGAGCATCAGGGAATGAATCTGTGAGAATTCAGTGAGGCCCCTACTTGTGGGCAGAGCCTTCACCTTCCCTGGCATCCTGGAAGTTTTTACATTTAAAACACTTTTTGCGCCACGAGAAATTCACTGAATGACACTTCTGACAGTCCCAATCCCCACCTTTGCCCCGGACGGCCTGTCTTGCAGAGCAAGAGAAACCAGATTCTTGCTTAAGCCTTTTAGACAAGAACTTCTTGGAGGGGCAATGCTTACCCTTCCAGGTGCTTCTGGAATTGTTCCCAGCAGGAACTGCTGCAGCTTCTGCTGCTGCTCCTGGGAGAGAAGATGCAGGGAGGAATGAGTAAGGGGATTCAGACCGACTAAGGGGTGGCTGCTGATTAACCTAAGACCAGGTCCCTAAGACCTCAGAGCAAGGAACAAATGGTACCCCCCCACCCCCTCCCCACCTCTGTCACTGCCCCATACAGCCATCCCTTCCCCTCCTGAGCCTCCCCGCCTAGAGCAGCAGTCCCAGGAGGAGTAGCAGACTCCAGGCCTGCTCCCTTCCCTGCCTCCACCCCCCTCCACCCCCACCACCCCCGCCACCCCTTGCCCCGATGTCACTTGCTACAGCCTGAGCAAAAGCAAACTTACCAAACGTCCACACCTCCTTTCCCTTCTTATTTTCCACAGCCCCGTCGTGCTTTTGAGACTGAGCGCTTGACGCCCTGAGCAGCTCGTTCCTCAGCAGGTTTCGCTCTTCCTCCAGTCCACGAAGGGCTGTGAGGCTTTCCTGAAGCTGCAGCTGGGCCGCCTTCTTTTCCCTTTCTTGCATATCCCTGAGTCTGTTCACCGTCCCCACCAAGACGTTGGTGAACAGCTTCTGCTCGTCCAGCTGGTCCTGGAGCTTCTTCACCTTTTCTGCGTGTTCCCGCTTCTGCCTCTGAGCCATGCGCACTGCCTGGGCCAGGGTTTTCCAGGCACAAGCCTCCTTGGTGGCTTCTGCCACTGCTGAGTTGGTCAGGACGTCTCGCAACTTCTTCTCCATATCGCTCCAGGACTTGCACAGCTGCATCGAGTCGAAGTGGGGACTAACTCCATTTCGAAGTATTTGCTTATTGATGAAATCGACCACCTCTCTCTGAAAGAAGCCACAGTTTCGGTCATTAAAATTGACAGCCATTCTCACGACAGCCCTCTCAGACCTGCTTTCCCTCAGAAAGCACACAGCAACAGGATATAACCTATGACCTTGACCTCTCTCCTCCACTGTCACCACCCCTTTATGGAAAGTTAAATGCCACCTACTGGTTTGAGGGTCTAGCTGCCAGGTAAGGGAGCCTGCTCCTTCCGGGGCTGCAGGGCTGCGGGAGGATAAAGCCAGGATAAAGCTGGAGAGAGATTCAGTGGATGGGATGGATACAAAGTTTATAAAACAAAGCAAAACAATCTGCTAATCCCCGGCCAGCCCTCGCGTCTGGAGGTAAACCCAAAAACACGCCGAACATTTACTAAACGGACCTGGGCAATATTAATGTAGTAAGTGCCACAAGGAATTTACAAAGTACTGGAAAGCAGGGAATCTTTTACCATGAGCAATCTCCTGGGAGGCACAGCAGAAATGCAGTAATTATTTTTGGTAGGTATGTTTCACAGTTTGTGTAAACTTGCTCAGACTGCACACATGTGTATTTTGCCAAGTGAGAGTTCATTCATGCAGCATGATTTTGAAACGTAGAAGGTGTTTAATAAAAAAAATAATTATTAACTGTCTTTTTAGAGCAGGCATCATGTTAGGTGGTAAGGAGATAACAAAGATCAGTAAGAACTACAGAGGCCGGTTTTCTAGTATAATTTTGAACAGATAAACCAGTTCAAAGGAAAATTCAGAACTCACAACACAGCTCCTTGGCATCATCATTATTATTAAAAGGGAGGGCTTCTCTCATTTTTTTTTTTTTGGCAAATGTAAAGATATTCTATTTCTTTTTTTTAATTTAAATTCAAGTTAGTTGAAATAGAGTGTATTATTAGTTTCAGAGGTAGAGTTTAGTGATTCATCTGTTGCATAGAACACCCAGTGCTCATTCCATCAAGCATCTTCCCTAATGTCCATCACCCAATAACCCCAGCCCCTCACACCTCCTCCCCTCTGGCAACCCTCAGTGTGTTCCCTATAGTTCGGAGCCTCTTATGGTTGGCCTGTTCTGTTTTTTCTTATTTTTCCTTCTCTTCCCCTGTGTTCATCTGTTTTGTTTCTTAAATTCCACATGAGCAAAATCATATGGTACTTGTCTCTCTCTGACTTATTTCACTGAGCCTAATACATGGATAGAACTAGATCCATTAGTTCTATCCATGCCATTGTAAATGGCAGGATTTCATTCTTTTTGGTGGCTGAGTAATATTCCATTGTGTATATATACCCCCATCTTCTTTATCAATGGACATCTGGGATCTTTTCATATTTTGGCTATTGTGGACATTGCTGCTATAAACACTGGGGTGCACGGGTCCCTTCGGATCACTACATTTGTATTTTTGGATAAACACCTAGTAGTGCAATTACTGAGTCATAGGATAGTTCTATTTTTCACTTTTTGAGGAACCTCCATACTGTTTTCCAGAGTGGCTGCGCCAGCTTGCATTTCCACCGGCACTGTAAGAGGTTTCTCTTTTCTCCCCATCCTCACCAACATCTACCGTTTCCTGACTTTTTAATTTTAGCCATTCTGACCAGTATGAGGTGTTCTCTCGTTGTGGTTTTCATTTGTATTTCCCTGATGATGAATGATATTGAGCATTTTTTCATGTGTCTGTAAGCCATTTGTATGTTTTCCTTGGAGAAATGTCTGTTTGTGTCTTCTGCCTATTTCTTGGCTGGATTTTTTGTTTTCTGGTTGTCTTGTCAAGGCCTCTACCATGCTAGCTGCCTCTTCTTCATCGAGCCTAAACAACATAATAGTATCAATATAATGGATCTGTATGATGTTCTTACAGGATATCTAAACTATCTGGAACTCTTCAACATCTATGACTATACAAATAGTATACTATGATTATCTATATAAAGGTATGTTGTTTCCGTTCAAACAGAACATAGACAGTTCGTAACTAATGCATTCCCCTGAAATCATACCACGTAAGTGAGGTAGTATTGATCTGCTCAAAACTGAGCACCATATGTCCCATGGCAGCTATGAGTGGAATTACTGCGTGGGTGACCTGAGGTCATTTATGGCCATTATAAGGATCTAACCAGTCTTGAGAAGGAATTGAAAAAGATAAGCTGAGTACATCTAATGGTGTCAGACCAGGGAAACTAACAAGGTTTAGCGGGGTTATGTCAAAGAATACATAGGGCTGATTAAAGGAGCTCCAGCTAGCTAAAGATAGAAAAATGTGAGCATCACAAATGTCTGAAATTGACTAAAATACATCATTTTTCAAAAGAGTGTGCTTATAGTGATATTTAAAAAGCAAAAAGCTCATTGATCAGCACCGGATGTTGCTACAGCAGCAAGTCATTTTTCTGATTTTGATAAATAAAGGTTAAAGGAAACCTATCACTTATGGGGTGTCTGGGTGGCTCAGTTGAGACATGAGTCTGACTCTTGGTTTCAGTTCAGGTCACGATCTCAAGGTCGTGGGATCGCACCCTGCATTGGGCTCCGCACTCAGCATGGAGTCTGCCTGAGATTTCATCTCCCTCTCTCCTCTACCTTTGGCCCTCCCCCAACTCTCATGTTCTCTCTCAAATAAAAAAAAAATATTAAGTAAAATCTTTTTTTAAAGATTTTATTTTATTTATTTGACACAGAGAGAGAGAGAGAGAAAGTGAGAGAGAGAGAGTACAAGTAGGCAGAGCAGTAGGCAGGAGGAGAGGGAGAAGCAGGTTCTCTGCTGAGCAGGGGGCCCCATGCGGGACTCGATCCCAGACCCTGGGATCATGACCCGAGCTGAAGGCAGACACTTAACTGACTGAGCCACCCAGGCACCCCAATACGCAAAATCTTTTAAATAAAAAAACCTATTACTTATCCCATTTTTCCTGAATAAATGTATTTTAGAGTAATCACATAGTCAAAGAGGGAAAATTCTTTCTCATATAAGAATTCCAGCTTCTAAATGCAGAACGAATGATAAGATTAGAAATTCACCAATTTGCAGCCTCTGAAGAAGTAATGCATCAAGGCAACATTACTCAATAGATGCTAGAACCATTAGGTTGGATGAGGGACTTTTAATAGTGGGGAGACCTGACTGACAGCCATCCCAGCACATTATTCAAACGCCACATCGTTAAAGTTGAGACATATAATTTACCTCATAAAATGATATAATAGAAAGTATACAAACAGCACCTCTGACATGTTGTGCCAAAAAAATTAAAATTGAATCTAATCTATCTCCCTGATTTAACTAGCAGTTTACAGGAAATAGAGGATAAAGATAAATACTGAGATAAGGAAGCAGTCAAACGCTGAATGTATTTCACAGCTGAACTGCCCAGTTTTTCTAACAAATCAATGGTATAAAAATAAAGTAGGGAAAAATGACTCTGACAAACAACAGACAAATGCATATGTGGACCTTCACCTCATTTGAATCCTAATCTGAACAGATATAAAGTAAGAAGAAATTGAGACAATTTGGAAATGCAAATATGTAGGATTCAATATATAGGATTGAATATGGATTCAGTATGGGATGATATTAAAGCTTTTTTTTAACATAGCAACAACGCTTGTTCATCCATCTACAATGCCAGCATTGCTATGTTGAAAAAATATCCTCAGCTAGGGCCCCAGGGTGGCTCAGTGGGTGACTCAGTGGGTTAAGTGGCTGACTTTGGCTCAGGTCATGACCCCAGGGTCCTGGGATCGAGACCCACATCGGGCTCCCTGCTCAGTGGGGCATCTGCTTCTCTCTCTCTCTCTCTCTCTCTGCCTGTGGCTCCCCCTTCTTAGGCTCTCTGTCAAATAAATAAATAAATAAATCTAAAAAAAATCCTCAACTAGAGATGCATGAACGACATGATACCTGGGATTTGCTTTAAAATATTCTAGACTTCTCCCTCTTTCATCTAGAATATAGATGAAAAAAAATTAGATGACTTTTGACAATTGTGGATACTATGTGATGAGTACATGTATGTCCATTTAGGTTCATTTACATTTTGAGAATTAGATCCCTACCTTGTTTTGATACCTGGCACAGAGATAAATGTTAAAATCAAAACTCTGAAATGTATAGAAGAAAATAGAGGATAATACAATTGTGATACTGGGTAAGAATTCCTTAAACAGGACACAAAAAGCAAGAAACATGAAGGAAAATTCCATAAATTTGACTAGGTCATATATTTTAAAAATATATATGAAAAGCTACAAAAGAAGCTAGAGATTAGCAGATGATGTTTGTAAACTGTATAACTTAAAACAAATTTGCATCCCAAATATATCATGTATTTTTACAAATCTAAAACCAAAAGGTATACACAAATAATACAACCATAGGAAATAAAGGGATCTCTATAAATGACCAGCAAGAATTTGAGAAGATGCTCAATTTCAGTAGTATTTAGAAAACAGAAATATGTTGCTATTCCAAGCAAGTAGATTGACAATAATGAAAAAGTATGCCTATATCAAAGATCAGAGAAAGGAAAATGTTTATATGTTGTTAGAAGTAATATAATTACTTTATAATTAATTATATATAATTATATATTATATATTATATTATATTATATATAATTATATATAATTACTTTATAATTAATTTAGTTATAACCTGTAAAATTGTAAATGTGCTTATCACTTCTAGATAAATCAACTTTTTACCTATAAGTAATCTCACCTGTATGAAAGGAAAAATGCACCTTTAAGGTTTAGTCCAACATTTTTTCTTATTAAAAAGCCAAGAACAATTTAAGTGTATACCAATGGAAGTCGTGTAGAGTGATGTGATATATTCATACCATGAAATTCTAAAGAACAATAAAAGGTAATTCACTTGATACAAATCAACATAGATTTCAAATAATGTAATTCTGAGAGAAAACAAAGACTTTCAGAGATTCACATCATGACGACATGTATATAAAGTTAAATAGAACACATAATTATATATATCATATATATATACTAAAAATACAGACCTAATATATAAAAGTATTTTTTTAAAGATTTTATTTATTTATTTGACAGAAAGAGATCACAAGTAGGCAGAGAAGCAGGCAGAGAGAGAAGAGGAAGCAGGCTCCCCGCTGAGCAGAGAGCCCGATGCGGGCTCGATCCCAGGACCCTGGGATCATGACCTGAGCCGAAAGCAGAGGCTTTAACCCACTGAGCCACCCAGGCGCCCCAAAAGTATTTTTTAATAAACATGAAGGAGGCGCAATACACTCATGATAATTGCTTCTTCTGTGTAGAAAGAAGAGAATCAGGGGCGCCTGGGTGGCTCAGTCGGTTAAGCATCTGCCTTTGGCTCAGGTCACAATCCCAGGCCCAAGGCAGGCTCACTGCTCAGCAGGGAGACTGCTTCTCCCTTTGCCTCTCTCCCTGCTTGTGCTCTCTCCTGCTTTCTCTCTCGCTTTCTCTCTCCTCAGCGGAGAACTTGCTTTTCTCCTTCTTCCTCTGCCTGCCACGTCCCCTGCTTGTGCTCTCTCTTTCTGTCAAATAAATAAATAAAATCTTAAAAAAAAAAGGAGAGAATTAGAACTGGAGGTGGGCAAAAGGGAACTCAGCTCTCTGTGTTCTGTCATTAAAATAACAAGTTGAAATAAATATGAAAATATGGGGTAATTATCAATTCTTGATGATGGGCACAGGGATGTTTTGATATTCTTTGTAGATTTTTGTATTTTTTTTAAATTTTTAAAAGATTTTATTTATTTATTTGACATACAGAGATCACAAATAGGCAGAGAGGCAGGCAGAGAGAGAGGAGGAAGCAGGCTCCCTGCGAGCAGAGAGCCCTATGTGGGGCTCGATCCCAGGACCCTGAGATCACGACCTGAGCCGAAGGCAGAGGCTTTAACCCACTGAGCCACCCAGGCGCCCCAGATTTTTGTATTTTTTAATTTCTCAAAATAAATAGAGGAAAAGAAGATTGAAAGGCCTCCTAACCTATAGGAAATTGAATAGTAAAATTAATAGGTTAAACTTTAAGAAGCATATTAAACTTTTTATATTACCATTGAGAATACATATTCATTTTAAACGCAAATATGATATTTTAACTGTACCTTTTAAGTAGATAACTCAAATAAATTCCTCAGTGTAGTAGAAATCATAATAGTCAAATTCTATGACTATATTACAAAAACCCTAGAAATTACCAAGAAAAGCAAATAACTTTGACTTTGAAAAAAAATCCAAATTGATCTTTCAAAAAGGTGGCATGGAAAAGGAAACAAAACTACAAGTAATGTTATAATAGAAAATAATGACAATTAGTTTTGTGATACAACAAAACTCTCCTCAGAAGATTTTGAGAGGATTAAGTGCCTTCGTTATAAAACAAGACAATGTAAATAAATAAGCTAAGCTTTAAACTAAATAAATTAGAAAAGCAACAACAAACTAAAGCCAAGGAAAATATTAAAGGATCAATTTAGTCACTGAAGCATAAATCCATGAATCAAGATAAAGAAAAAAATAGAATTAATGAATAAATGGAAATTGAGGCTAAGGCTTTCAACAACAGTTTTTAAAATACTGACACATTCTTCAACAAGGATGAATCTCAAAAACATTATGTTAAGTGAAGGAGCCAATCATAAAGGACCATATATTGTATGATTTCACATATATGAATTGTCCATATCAGAAAGCAGATGAGTATATTTGTCTGGGGCTGGGAATGAAAACAGGAATTGACTACAAATAGCACAGGGGATCTTACTGGGTAGTTGGAAAAGTTCCAACACTGGATTTTGGTGATGGTTAAACACCTCAGTAGATTTATTAAAAAAATATTGAATTGTACACTGAAAGTGGGTAACCTTTATGGTATGTAAGTTATACCTTAACAAATTGCTAAGTCTAATTTTTCAGCCTTATACTTAAAATACTAACTTCATTTAGGAATGAGGAATATCTCCACTGGAATCAAATAGTTCCTGTGTTTTATCAATATTAATAAAGGTTAAATAGTTAATTTGGGGCAGCTATATGAGGAAAGAGGATTCCTTTCAAAGAAGAGAAAATTCAAATTAATCCAGTGCTTACTTGGCATGTTTGGGAACTTTATAGATCAAAGAGTACATATTTCTAGTTATAAGAAGAATAAGTTTTGAGATTCTAATGTAGAGCATGGTGACTATAGTTAATAACAGTACTATATGCTTGAAAGTTGCTAAGATTAGGTCTTAAGCATTCTTATCACACACACATAGAGTTAACTGAGGTAATGAGTGTGTCAATTAACTTGATCTTGGTGATCATGCCTATATATAAAAATATATGTATAATATATATTACAAATATATATAATATAAATATCATATATAAGATATATTATACATATAATATGTATATAAATATATAGATAGATAATCATTATGTTGTACACTTTAGATATATATAATCGTATCTGCCAATTGTTCCTCCATAAAGTTTAGCGGGGGGGCGGGGGGATGTGGAAACCCAATATGGTTGAAGTGGAATGAAAATGGAAGGTAGCAGGTAAGGTAAGATGGTAGAGGGTCAGTTCTCATAGGAACGTCCCAGGCCATTGTTAGGATTTTGTCTTATTATCAGAAGATGAGACGACATTGTATGGCTTTAAACAGAAGAGTCACATCATTTGACTTAAGTTTTAAATGGATCACACGGGTTGCTGTTTGAACGACTGACTATAGGTGACAAGGGCAGAATGTAAGAAGCTAGTTAGAAGAGGCCTATTGCAATAATCCAGGAGAGAGATTCTAGTGGCTTCATGACTTTTCTCTTTTCCAGAACTGTATTGTCTCTCTGACATCCAGGGTATCAAATCTAAATCCTTCTGTCCTAGAATTCCAAATCAATTCAATATTTATAAACACTTACTCGGCACAGTAATACGTAGAAGGTGCTGTATTAAGAAGTTGGTGCATCCGCCCACAGAGTTCATGGTTATGGCTGACCCCACTGTCGTCAATGAATCCTAGATGTGTTGGATTTAGAGTAGCAAACCTCGTTTTATATAAATGGCTAAGGGTTGCAAGAAAGTAAGGTGGGGGTTGCTGGCAAAACAAAGAGAAAATCTAAAAAAATAAATAAATAAAAACAAAAAACCGTTGCAAACAGAGCTGAAGCTTCAGCTACTCAGGGTGGGATGTTGTAAGGAGGAAAGTCCGCCTGTTTAAATTTTTTGGTAAGATTTTATTTACTTTGAGAGAGCAAGCGCAGGAGAAAGGCAGGCAGAAGGAGAAGTAGGCACCAGGATGAGCCGGATCCTGGGGCGGGGCTCAATTCTGGGACCTTGGTATCAGGACCCCACGGAAGGCAGACGCTTCACGGACTGAGCCACTGGGGTGCCCCAGACCGCCTGTTTAAAAAGAAAAGTGGCCCGTCCTTGCTCAGCAGGGAGCCTGCCTCTCTCTCCACCTCTGCCTGCCTCTCTGCCTGCTTGTGTGTTTTCTCTCTCTCTCTTTCTGACAAATAAATAAATAAAATCTAAAAAAAAAAGTGGCCCAATAAATAAATAAGTTAATTAATTAATTTTAAAAAAGAAATTTAAAAAAAAGAAAAGAAAAGTGGCTTGGGGCCCCTAGGTGGCTCAGTCCATGAATCGTCTGCCTTCCACGGGGGTCAGGATACTGGGGTCCTAGGATCTAGCCCCGCCTCCTGGCTCCTGCTCAGCGAGGAGCCTGCTTCTCCCTCTCCCTATGCCTCTCCACATTCTTGTTGTGTTCACGCTCTGTCAAATAAATAAAATCTTTTTTTTAAAGAATTTTTTTATTCATTTGACAGAGAGAGATCACAAGTAGGCAGAGAGGCAGGCAGAGAGAGAGAGAGGAGGAAGCAGGCTCCCTGCCTAGCAAAGAGCCCGATGCGGGACTCGATCCCAGGACCCTGAGATCATGACCTGAGCCGAAGGCAGAGGCTTAACCCACTGAGCCACCCAGGCGCCCCTCAAATAAATAAAATCTTAAAAAAAAAAAAAGCGGCTTGGATTTCAACAATCATTACTTGGAAACAAAATGAAATCTTGAGACTGAGGAAGGTAGGATTTGGAAATAAAATCCTTGAAGAAAGCCAGAACAGCCATAGGGCTACATTGTTTGAAAGAACAGACCAGGAAAAAATCCACCTACAGATAATAATATGATAAAGTATGTGTATCCAGAATATACAAAAACTCTCAAAAAGGATAAACAACCCAATCACCAAATGACAAAGTATTTGAACAAACACTACACCAAATAAGATATTTGGAAGATAGGAACATGAAAAGAAATTTAACGCATTATGATTAGGGAAATGTAAGTCAAAACCAAAAGGAGATTCCACTTTGCACCTATTAGAATGGCTAAACTTAAAAAAACTAACCATACTAGGGCACCTGGCTGGCTCATTTGGAAAAACATGTGACTCTTGATCTTGGGGTAGTGAGTTTGAGCCCCATGCCTGGGTGTAGAGATCACTAAAAAATAAATAAATAAATAAATAAATAAATAAAATTTAAAAAAAAAAAAAAAACTAACTGTACAAACAACCGGAGAGATTTGGAGGAACAGGAGCTCTCATTCACTGCTTGTGGGAAAACGATTTGCTAGTCTCCCGAAAGTTAAACCTACCAAAGGATCCAGCCAGTCTATGCCTAGATATTTACGTCAGAGTTAGGAAAATATATGTCCATGCCAAGTCTTGTGCATGAATATTCATAACAGCTTTGTTTGTGATAACCAAACTGGAAACAACCCAAATATTCATTAACAGGTGAACAGATAAGTCATAGGACATAAATATTATAGAATAGTATAGAACAATAAGAAAATGATGTATACATGCTCCATACAGCATAACACACATGACATGAGTGAACCCCAAATAATCATACTGAATAAAAAAGCCAGACCCCCCAAAAAAGAATTAATACTACATTATTCCATTTATATAAAATTCTAGAAAATGAAAGCTAATCTGTAGTGACAGAAAACAGCAGATCAGTGGTTGCCTTGGAAGGAAGGTGGCACTGAAGGCAGGTACAATGAAAAGGTCCAAAGAGCCTTTTGGGGTGACAGATGTGTTCATTATCTTGACTGTGGTAATGGTTTCTTGGTTGTAAACACCTGTCATATGTTTTTGACTAAATGAGTATTATTTAGGAACACATACATTGGTAAGCCAGTTATAAAGGAAACAAGAAACTATTGGTATAGAAGTCCAGAGTTTATCTCTGTCAGGAGGAGAAATGGAACAAGGGTCAGAGTAACACCTTGGAAATGTTCTATTTCTTGACCTCCGTGGTGGCTTTTTGGATATGCGTTTTATAATTATTCATTAAACTGTATGTGTATGTTTCATGTAACTTTCTGAAATTAGGTTTTATTTCATAATAAAAAAGAAAAAGAATAAGCAATGGTTAATAAAAACTGGTGGTTATCCTAATAAATTTAAATAAGTCTTGAGAATATAAAACAAACTTGAGAAGTTTTTAAAAACAGATTAGGAGAGAAGTCAACAGTTAGAACATATAAAACTTGGAATATTTCAGGATCTCTTCTCTATTTATCTCACTAAGTCCCATGGATTTAAGTATATTGATATGCTGACAACTCCCAAATTTTTATCCCCAGTTTGCTTTCCTGTTAATTTTCAGACTTGTATGTCCAAATGTCCACTTACATTTTTACTTGAAAGTTAGAAAGATCTGAAAATAACATCCTGACATCATATTGGCAAAATTATAAAAGCATTCCTATTAAATCATGAAGAATACAGTATTAGCTATTTTCAACACTACTATTTAACATTATCCTGGAGCTTATAGTTAATGCAATAAAATGAGAAAGAAATGAGAAGGGAGGCAAGAAGGGGTAGGAGAGAGAAAGGGAGGGAAAGGGAGGAGAGGAATCATAAAGGAATGGGAAAGAGAAGAAAAATTGAAGTTATTTGAGATGATTAATTTGTTACATAAAAAAATCTAAGAGAGGGCGCCTGGCTCAGTTGGTTAAGTGACTGCCTTCAGCTCAGGTCATGATCCTGGAGGCCCGGAATCGAGTCCCGCATGGGGCTCCCAGCTCCGCGGGGAGTCTGCTTCTCCCCTCATGCTCTCTCTCACTGTCCCTCTCTCAAATAAATAAATAAAATATTTTTTAAAAAAATCTAAGAGAACCTACAAACTATTAGAACTAATAAATTTGGCAGGTTGCTTATACTATCTCAGTCAACAGAGATCAATAGAGCTCCCATCATTAAAATTTACCAATCAGATAATGTGATAGAAACGCAGTTATAATTCAAAGTAGCAACAAAAAATTAGGTACCTACAGATTAATCAAGAAAAAGCTGTCTCCACTTTTTAAAGATAAAATTATACAGCATTACTGAATGCCAGAAAAGAAAACTAAAATAAATAGGAATGTGTATCATGATTATGGATAAGAAGATTTATATGAAATTTTAAAATGACAATGCTTTCCAAAATAATTTATGAATTCAAGATAATTCCAATCAAATTCACAGTGGGATTTTTAAAAAGATATTATTTATTTATTTGACAGACAGAGAGCACAGCAGGGGAGTGGCAGGCAGAGGTAGAGGGAGAAGCAGGCTAACCAAGGAGGGAGCCCAATGTGGGGCTTGATCCCAGGACCCTGAGATCATGACCTGGGCTGAAGTCAGATGCTTAACAACTGTGTCGCCCAGGCACCCCCAGAGTGGGATTTTTTTTAATGGAACTAAATCAGTTGATTCTAAAATTTATATGGAACAATTAATATTTAACAGTAGCCTAGAAAATTCTGAGAAATAAGAACAAGAAGGGGAAACTTACCCAATCAGATTTGAAGGCTATAATAAGCTGTAATCATTTAAATATCAGGGTAATTTGCAGAGATAAAGTAGATGACTGGAACAGATAAATTCAGAAATATATTTCATCATAAATAGGAACTTGTTATATAAAAGATGCAATCCTACACATCAGATTGGGAAAGGCAAATAAAAAGATGTTGGAAAAATTGACTCTGCGTATAAAACTTTAAAATTAGATTCATATTCTAAATTTCTAATTTTAGGTTCTTCTACATCTACACCTGGTTAATTAGTAATGCAAACATTAATGTTGTATAAATTAATCACTTAAACTAGTGATATATATTTTTAAAGATTTTATTTATTTGTGAGAGAGAGAGTGCACAAGTAGGGGGAGGGACAGGCAGAGGGAGTGGGGAAAAGCAGACTCCCCACTGAGCAGGAGGCCTGCTGTGGGACTCCATCCCAGGACCCTGGGATCATGACCTGAACCAAAGGCAGCCACTTGACAACTGAGCCACCCAGGCATGCCTAAACTGGTGATATTTTTTAGGGCAGTTTTAGGTTCACATCAGAAGTGAAGGGAGATACAGAAATTTCCCATAACCCCCTACCTTTCCCCCACACATAGCGTCCCCAATTATCAACATTGGGGAGAGCCCAATAGTGGCACATTTATTACAGCTGATGAACCTATGTTAACACATCATAATCCCCCAAAGTCTATAATTTATCTTAGAGTTCACCCTAGTGTTGTACATTCTATGAGTTTGAATAAGTGTATCATGGCATGTATTCCTTATTATAGTATTGGTACAGAGAATTCTCATTGCCCTAAAATTCCTCTGTGCTCTGCTGGTCCATCGTCCTCCTCAATCCCTGGCAACCAGTCTCTGTCATTTTGTCTTTTCCAGAATGTTGTATAGTTGGAATCATACACTATGTAGCAGCATCTCAATTGGGCTTCTTTCACTTAGCAATATGCATGTAAGTTTCCTCCACATCTTTCCCTGCATGGCTTGATAGCTCATTTCTCTTAGGGCTAAATACTATTCTGTTGCCTGGATGTATGCCAGTTTATTTACCTACTTACCTACTGAAGTACGTCTTGGTTGCTTCTGAGTTTTGGCACTTCTGGAAAAAGTTGCTCTAAGTGTTCAAGTGCAGGATTTCGTGTGGACATAGGTTTTGCAATTCATTTGGATATATAGCAAGGAGTGGGATTCTTGGGACACATGGTACAAGTATGTTGAATTTTATAAGAAAATTACCAAGTGTTTTCCAAAGTGGCTGTACCATTTTGCATTCTCACCAGAAATGTATGAGAGTTCCTGTTGTTCCACATCCTCCTCAGTGTTTAGTGTTGTCAGTGTCCCAGATTATCGCCATTCTTACAAGGTGTGTAGTGATATTTTATCGTTGTTTTAATTTGCATTTTCCTGATGACATGTGATGTTGAGCATCTTTTCATGTGCTTTATTTTCCACCTGTATATCTTCTTTTGGTGAGGTGTCTAAAGTCTTTGACCAATTTTTTAATCAAAAAATTTGGTTTTATTCTCATTTTTGAGTTTTAAGAATTTTTTGCACATTTTTGAATAACGGTTTTTTATCAAATATCTTTTCCAAAATATTTTCTCCCAGTCTGTGATTTGTCTCTTCATTTACTTGACATTGTGTATTGCAGAGTGAAAGCTTTTCATTTTAATGAAGTCCAGCTTATCAATTATTTTGGATCTGTCTTGGATCTACTTCTGCCTTTGGTGCTGTATCTGAAAAGTCATTGCCATACCCAAGGCCATATAGGATTTTCTGTTATCTCCTAGTTTTAAAGTTTTGTGTTTTACGTTTAAGTCTGTGATTCATTTTGAGTTCGTTTTTTTGTTTTTTTGTGTTTGTTTGTTTGTTTGTTTTGAGAAAGAGAGTCTGTGCATGGGGGTGGGGGAAGGGCAGAGGGAGAGTGATACAGAGAATCCCCAGCAGGCTCCATACCCAATGCGGAGCCTGACATGGGGCTCGATCTCATGACACTGAGTCAAAACCAAAGGTCAGATGCTTAACTGACTGAGCCATCCAGGTGCCTCCATTCTGAGTTAATTTTTGTGAAGGGGATAAGGTCTGGGTCTAGATTCATTTCTTTGTATGTGGATGTCCAGTTGTTTCAGCACTATTTTTTGAAAAGATTTCCTTTGTTCCATCGATTTTCTTTTGTTCTTTTGTCAAAGACCAGTTGACTGTACTTATGTGGGTCTATTTCTGGGCTTTCTATTCTGTTCCACTGATCTGTTTATCTATTCTTTTGCCAATACTACTTAATTACTGTAGATTTATAATAAGCTTTGAAGTCAGGTAATGTCGGCCCTCCAACTTTGTTCTTCTTCAATATCGTATTCATTATTCTGGGTCATTTTCCTCTCCACATAAAATTTAGAATTAGTTTGTCAATATCCACAAAATAACTTGCTGGTATTTTTTGGTATTTGATTTTGGTAAGGATTGCATTCAATCTATAGATCAAGTTGGTAAGAGCTGACATCTTAACGATACTGAGTCTTCCCATCCATGAACCTGGAATATCTCTTCATTTATTTAATTCTTATTTGATTTCATTCATCAAAGTTTTGTGGTTTTCCTATATATAATCTTATATATAGTTTGTTAGATTTATACCTAAGTATTTCAATTTTCTGGGTGTAATATAAATGGTATTGTGTTTTTAATTTCAAATCCCATATATTCATTGCTGGTATATAGGAAAGTGACTGACTTGAACATATTAACCTTGTGTCCTGCACCAGTACTAGAATCACTTATTAGTTACAGGAGCATTTTTTGGTTAGTTTATTCAGATTTTCTATATAGACAATTATATCATCTGCAAAGACAGTTTTATTTCTTCCTTCACAATCTGTATACTTTTTATTTCCTTGAGTGTTTAAATTTATAAAACTTATGGGCAACAATCAATAGTATTGAAAAACAAGTCATTTTCTGGTTTTCTAGAATCTCTATTAAGTCTTTGGAATATGAGGGGAGGCTGGGGGGCTCAGCTGGTTAAGCATTTGCCTTTGGCTTAGGTCATGATTTCAGGGTCCTGTGACTGAGCCTTGTGTGGGACTCCCTGCTCAGTCTGCTTCTCCCTCTCCCTCTGCTGCTCCACCTAATTGTGCTCTCTCTCTCTCTTAAAAAAAAAAAGACTTTAGGATATGGGATTTTTCTTTTTTTGTTACTGCAGCTTGAGTGTAAACATGAACATCCAAGGGCTTCAAGGACTTTAAACATAACATTTATATCATAGAAATTGGTTAGGGAAAGTTCATAATTACATATAAACAATGTTAATGCTCTAAAAGGAGATGAGTTTGAACCAGTGGGGAGAAAGAAAACAGAGGAGAACAATGAAGTTAATAGACAGTGAGTATCTCTAATCATGAATCCTATGTTCTCCAGACTCATCTCAGTGGGGAGATGGGGTGACGAAAATCCTAGGTAAGTTGAAGGGAGCTCTCTAAAGCAGAGGGAATCTGTCCTGCTGCTCAGGTTGTTAACTGAGGATATTGTGAGACACACAGTAAGCAGAGGACTCAATATCAATGATTTCGTGAAAGTCAAAGCCAAGCAGATGGATCTGGGGGTAGCCACACTGAGATCTATGTACCTTACTGTAGTATGGAAAATTCCTATTCCACAGATGAGTACAGAAAAGGCTGATATAAGGCAGGCCAAGTAAATGTGGGCTAGTGGTTAGAATAAGCAAGACACAGAGTACACAGTCTATCAGGAGCCCTCACTGGGACCAAGGTCATCACAGCAAATGCAACTGGAGGTGAAAGCCAAAAACCAGCAGTTATTAGCTGCAGCTTAATTTATGCCTGCAGAAGATATAGGACAAACACGGAACAGAAGTTTATCCTACCCACTGCCATGCCAAGACAATACAGAATCCTCCCAACTGCATCCCACTTTTTGTACTGAGGACACAAAAAGGAATAGGTATTCCACAAATCATGTAATTCAAAACAAGAATCATAAAAGCAAAAAAGGGAAATTTTGGTAACATGTTACCAGATGGTTCAGTTGTTAGCAGTTCACTTGTGTTTTTTTGGTTGATGTGTTTGATTTTTGTTAATTTTTTTAAAGATTTTATTTATTTATTTGACAGACAGAGATCACAAGTAGGCAGAGAGGCAGGCAGAGAGAGAGAGGAGGAAGCAGGTTCCCTGCTGAGCAGAGAGCCCAATGCAGGGCTCGATCCGAGGACCCTGGGATCATGACCTGAGCCTAAGGCAGAGGCTTTAACCCACTGAGCCACCCAGGTGCCCCAATTTTTGTTAATTTTCAAATAAATTTAGATTTAGGGAAAAGCTGCAAAAATAGTACAGAGAGTTCACCTATATTCTTTACTCAGTTTCTTCTACCATAAACATTTTATATAGCCAAGGTACATTGATCAAATCTAAGAAATTAACATTTATACAATATATTCAATAAATTATATGCTTTTTTCAGATTTAATTTTTAAAAAAAATTTTTAGAAGATTTTATTTATTTATTTGAGAGAGAGGGAGGGAGAGTGACCATGTGAGAGAGAGAGAATGTACCAGTGAGAGTGAGGGGACACATAGCGGGAGAGGGAGCCCAACACGGGACTCGGATCTCAGGACCTTAAAAGCATGACCTGAGCAGAAGACAGACCCTTAACCCTTAACCAACAGAGCCAATCAGGTGCCCCTACTTTTAACCAGTGTATCCACTAATACCCTACTTGTATTCCAGGATCCAGTTGTAGATCCCACACTATACTGGACTCCTCTGCGCCATGGAAATTGTTCAGTCTTTCCTTATCTTTCATGTGCTAGTTGTACTGACCAGGTCTTTTCTGGAATATCCCTCAACTTGGGTTTCTCAAATGTTTTTTAATGATTAAAGTGAAGCTTTTTTTTTTTTTTTTGTAAGACCACTACTAAGGTGGTGTTTCACTTTTCTCAGTGAGTCATGTCAGGGAAATGCGATGTCTGTATGTCTTAGTACTGGTGACCATTAACCTTGATCACTTGGTTAAGGTAGTGTCTGCCAGCTTTCTCTATTATCAGGTTACTATTGTTCTCTTTGTAAGTAATAAATATCTTGGAGAAGGTATTCTGAGACCATACAAATATGCTGTCTCTCCACAAAACTTTGCCCACTAATGTTAGTATCCTTCAGTAGATTTTTCTAACAACAATTGTTCCTAGGGTGTTTTAATAGTGATTTTCTTTTACTCTCTTTCCTTCTACATTTGTTAAGTGTATTTTTCTGTAAGGAAGAGTTGTTGTTTTTTCTGTAATTTATTTCTATCAGCGGACTCAGGGGTATTTACTCTGTGGATTATAATCCAGTATTATTGTTATCATTTAACTTATTCCATTTGTGATGTAAAGCCTAAAATGAAGGCCTAATAGGATGCGCAGCCTTGAGACCTAGTGAAATCAGGAGCGCCTCCAATGGCCTAATCACAGTTCCCCTCCTCATTCTATTTCTGCAGTAAGTCCCTTGGCCAAACAATTCTCCTTATCAAGGGGCCCAGGCTCTGTGCCTGCTTATCCCAGAGTAAAAGGTTTCAGTTCCTGCTGAACCATGGAATGACTCCAACAAGCCAGTCACATCTTCCTGCAGGAACCAAGGGTCATACCCCCCTCTTGATACCACAAAACTCACCCCCCCTCACTCTGTACTTGTTCACTGTGCTCCCAAGTATAATACCCTTGTGTCCTTATATGGCATGTGATACCCTGGGCTGTGAGTGTATGTGACTAATACACTTCCTTCAGTCCCATCTGTCCAGGATTGGGTTCCCGTGTTTGGCCATTCCCATACTACTAGGGTGGGAATCCTTCTCTCACTAATAGGGTGAAAAGGAAGAGATTAAAACAGCATTTCAAACCCCTAGTAGTTATCTCAGTCTGTTCCTGTACTCTTTTGACTTGCAGAAGTGGTTGATTCTTTGGCTGGGCAGGGAAAATTCCAGATGAGCCTTGAACATATTGTGATGCCAGTAAGAAGGTGTTTCTTTTCATTTTAAAAAAGAAAAACACAAATCAACATTGCCCCCCCCACCGCCAAGATTTTGGCAGTTTCCAAAGTTGTAGCCCTAATAATTCTCTGTTCACTCTAATCATTTTCATATCCTTTAATTATAATTCTCAAAGGACTTTGGGGGCAGTAATACTAAGGCCAGGCTTCCAAGAATGTACCAGACTTTTTCATTGCATGGAGTCTACTCACAATTGCACTTATAACACAACATTAGAAATGTCCTGTGCATGTTCAATTAAAATGCTAGATTCTCCACATATCTTCCCTCCTCACGGAGAGCCCTGTAATGCTCCTTGGTAAGTCACGTGAAGTCATATACAGTAATCCCCATTTAACCAGTTATGGACTCCTTTGGCGACAGTCACTCCTGGGAAGCTGGAATCATAGTAGGAGGCAAAGGAGTGTCTAAACACTGGTACTCCAAAGATGCAGGTATGAAAGTTCATAGATAACCTTTCCAGCCTAAAGCAAGTGTACTTTGCTTTGTTTTATTTCTAGTTTGTCTGTTTTTTGTTTTTTTTTTTTTTAATCTGGGGCTTCAGATGGCTGAGATGTATACCTCAAAATGAAATTCTATCTTATAAATGGAAAATACTAAATTATGAGAACGACTATTACGTAACAAAACATAATGTTAAAAACATTAATTTTGTTAAAGTGTTGGGGTTACAAGCACTATTTTTCTCTAACTCGCTGTTTTTTAAAAAAAGATTTTATTTGTTTGAGAGAACAAGCATGTGCACGTGAGCAGGGCAAGGGGCAGAGGGAGAGGGAGAAGCAGGCTCCCGGCTCAGCAGGGAGCCCGAAGTGGGGCTTGATCCCAGGACCCGAAGATCATAACCTGAGCCAAAGTCAGAGGCTTAACTGACTGAGCCACCCAGGCGCCCCTAACTAGTTTTAAATAATAGATTTTTATGCTATTAATTGTGATTAAAAAACACATAGAAAAAAGTGTACTTCAAATGAAAGTGGGTCCCTTGAAGCTGTCATCTTAGAAAAATACACACTTTCCAACAAATACGCTATGGCTTCATGATCCTTTTAGAACTTCTTTTTGAAAAATGTCTTTAGAGAGGTTTATAAGCCATATAAGAAAAATAGGATCACTATTTGAATAGCCACCACCCATTTGTTTAAATCAAAATCACATTTCTATGTTTATTCACCTACTTTATTCACACCTTTGCCTCCAAATTTTGGCTGATTCTATAAATAAAATTGAAACTCCCCAAAAGGGAGAAAAGCATGGGCTACGGCTCAGTCTATTCAAATAACCTGGGATAGACTGACTCAGTAAGATATATAAAATATATATTTTATATATAAGTAAGATATTCTAAAATAGTCCAAGTTTCCTTTGCCATCTGGTATTAAAAATTTATATACCGTTGTCCCCTCAATCATCACATCCAAGAGTGGCCCTCTTCCCTTCCTAATGTAAAAAGGTAACAAAGAAGTTCGGTCATTGTCTTAGAATACAATTTCATCAAAACTGAGATGGTAATCAATTTCTTCACAGACTATCAATCCTTCCTCACCCCTTAGCGCAACACTTGACATATATGTTAAATAAATGTTTCGCTACCAGGCAATAATTGGGTGAATAAATGATAGTATCCCCCTAGATGCTGATCTCTACCATTTATCAAGAACTTGAAGTTTCAAAATACCTGGAAATCTGTCTACTGTTATCCCAGTGGTCTAATGGTCACTTACCAAAACTAAATGACAGTTTTTATTATGTTTCACGAGTTACAATTCGCTTGCATTACTTTATTTTCCTCATAGCCTTCTGAGGTAGTTACCTTTGCTATTCCATATGAGAGATTATGAAACCAAAACATGGGAAAATTACAAAAACCTCATTGTAGATAAATGGTAGGATTGGATTTTATTCAAGCCTTTCTGTGTGTCTATGAAACAGATCGCTTTTGCTATTCTGATGACCCAAGACAATGAGCAATCACCTTCAAGCAAACTGACTGTCCTCCCTTAGCAAGATAAATTTTAGTTTTTGACCAGTAAGGACCCTTACTCACTAGTTTTTTTTTTTTTTTTGGGAAACCAACTAATCAGGGTAGAGGGATTTCTTTCTTGTTAGGTCCTCCTTTCCCCCTTCTCCTTTATCCCAAGGACGTAGTGTGAGGACAAAATTCATATCCCTAATATTCACATACAAATTTTTGCTCTTGCTTCGGTTTATATAGGGATAAGGAATCGAGAAGATGCACTACTGATTATCTCCTGGAATAACCAACCATCTGGTTTTCCTAGGACTGAGGGGTTTCCCAGGACCTTGGACTGTCAGTGCCGGAACTGAGATAGCCCCAGGCAACACAAGATGGTCGGTAACAACTTTCCATATACAAACCCAGAAAGGTCAGAAATTTTTTGAACTGAATTGCAGAATTCTCCAAGACTGCCTCCATGTCCAATGGGCTGACTTTAGCACTTAATACACACTGTTTGTTTAACAAAGTGAAGAATTCACTAATTGTTACAAGAAAAACTATTCACCAGTTGTTAAAAGAAAACCCTTGCAATCCGACTGCTTACCAGGGAGGAAGGGTCTGAAAATAACCAGGCAATAGAAGATGGTGCTCAAATTCTATCTTCTTATAGCTCTTAGATTCATTAAGGACTGCAATGATGTATGCTACATTAACCACACAGTCACTGGCTATTTATTATATACTAGGTCTCTGATAAGCAAGGAAGGGGAAATCCTTGTCCTCAAGGAACTTGCAGTCTAGGATGGAAGGCATGTAAGTCAACAATTCCCAATGCATTGTAATAAATGCAGCAACAGAAATAAGCTCAAGTCACAGTGGCAGCACAGGGAAATGATTTTTTCTTTCTGAAGTTAGAGGAAATCTCAGAGAAGATGAAAAGCAACTGGATCATGGTAAGAGAAATGGAAGTTAACCAGGCAGAATGGTACAGAAACAGCATTCCAGAGAAGGAACAGCATGTACAAAGATATGGGGACATGACATTAATAGACTATGTGTGGGAAATTACCAGCATTCTGATATTTATGGAGCATAAATTATATGAGTGGGAACAGTTTCCAAGAGAGGCAAAGCTGGAGATATTTGTGGGGCCAGAACACAAAGTGTCTGTTAAGATTATTGTGTCCTTTCCCAGAGGGAATGGGGAGGCATTGAAGGCTTTCGAGTAGGGGAGTGAGATGTTCAGATTTACTTTGAGGAACGATCGGGGTAGAGGATGGAAAGGGCCAGGTCCAGAGAGGTCAGAAGGTTTGGGACAGCCCTCAATTAATGAGTGAGAGAGCATAATGTTCTCTCTTTTTTGTCTCAATTTTTCATAAGCGCAGAATGAAGAGAACGAAATCCAACTTTCTACTTTGCCACATCCAGGCATCTCTTGTGCTATCTTATGTTCTTTGGCATTTGTGGCATTACATGAGTTCAATTTCTATCCATTCCCCAAGCTCAGCAGGCAGTAGAGAGGCAAATCAAGGCCCCATTTGGTTAGTCAGTATTGCAATATGGTGACTGTAACACAGAAGTTATATTTGACTTCATTTACTCCCCTGGATCTTTTCCATTGTTAAAAGTTTTACATCTAGGGCCACCTGGGGGGCACAGTCAGTTTCTAACTCTTGGTTTCAACTCAGGTCATGATCTCAGGGTCATGAGATCAAGCCCGTGTCAGGTTCCACGCGGAGCGTGGAGCCTGCTTGAGATTCTCTCCCCCTCTCCCTCTAACCCCCCAATAGATAAATAAATCATAAAAAAAAGTTTTTCATCTAGAGAGTCTTCCCTTTTTCCCCTTCCAGGTCTCATCCCACAGAGGCAGACTCACCATAGGGTGCTTGCTAGAAGCTTGCAGACAGAAACAAAGCACAGCTGGAGTTCCCAAAGGCAGCGGTTCCCTGAAGATTTGCTGAGGCGTCACATCACTCCGGGGACCCCATAATGGAGGGATAAGAAAATATGAAGCTGTGAGTTTAGTCCCAAGTGTCTTTTAGTTCTATGTCTGCTACCGTACTCACCTTGAATTTTCCAACTTCAAAGGGGTTTGTTACTTCACAAAAGTTGGCAGCCTCCCTTCACCTCTGCCTATACCCCATCACCATGCCACCAGCAAGTTGAAATGCCACAAATACTGATTTGCTTGGGCACAAGTACCACTCCTCAGAGTTAGCAAACAGGAGCCTTATCTTTTGTTTTTACAAGGCAGAAATCCTTAGCCTTGCTGTGTGTGTGTGTGTGTTGACTAGAACTGTATCAGGGATTTCTTGGCTCAGTTCACATCCATATCTAACCCTTTCTAATTTCACCCCATCCTACATCTCACACACACACACACACACACACACACATCTCTTCCCACCTCCCTTTCTAAGAATATCTTGTCTGCTCTGGTCATCCTGGTCACCCAACATGGCTAAGAATAGGTCCAACCTTGTTTATCAACAAACCTTGGCCAACCCAGACCATGTCAATTTCAACTACCTCCATAGAGTATGTTCCATTCAATGTATACTGAGCCTATTAGCATCTTACTATGCGCCAAGAATTGCGCTAAGCATTGAATAACACTTATTCTCATTTGATCTCCAAAACAACCCTATAAAGAAGATGATGGTATGGTACTCAACTTTTTTTTTTTAGATTTTTATTTATTTGACAGAGAAAGAGAGATCACAAGTAGGCAGAGAGACAGGCAGAGAGAGAGGGAGAAGCAGGTTTCCTGCTGAGCAGAGAGCCCAATGCAGGACTCCACCTGAGTGGAGATCACCACCTGAGCAGAAGGCAGAGGCCCAACCCACTGAGCCACCCAGGGGCCCTGGTACTCAACTTTTTAACAAAGGAAAAACTTAAGCAGGCACTAATTTGACTTCTTTATATATGCTATATTTTTTAATTTTTTTAAAGATTTTTTAAAAAATTTATTTATTTGAGAGAGAGACAGAGAGAGAGAAAGAGAGAGAACATGAACAGGGTGAGGGGCAGAGGGAGATGCAGACTCCCTGCTGAGCAGGGAGCCTGATGCAGGACTCAATCCTGGGACTCTGGGATCATGATCTGAGCCAAAGGCAGATGCTCAACCAACTGAGCCACCCAGGCGCCCCATGTATGCTATGATATTAATTATGAGTGTGTATGTGTGTACCACTTGTTCTACATTTTTTCCCTTCTTTCTACCTGATCTGGGTTTAACTGAACACTTCTATGATTCTATTTTATCTCCACTAATTATGTATTACTCATACCTCTTTCTCTCATGCTTTAACTCATAAAGGCAAATACTATTATATGCACTTTTAAGTAAGTCCTATTTCTCCCTATAGGTTCCCATAGGTTTTTTTCTGGGTTTTTAGTTATTTGTTTGGACTACAAACTTAGTTCTCTGAAAGGTTCAAGAAATTTCATTAACTGGCAGTTTATCCAGCTCTTCTTGTTTTTAGGGTGGGGGCAATGTTCAGTCAAATTCTCTACATCTCAGAGCTGAAAACAGAAGCTCCAATACATTTTTAAAAATTATTTTCTTTAGCCAGTGCAGAAAGGAAAATATAATTTATCCGTTTTTTAATGTATCAAGTTTTTATTTTAATTCTAGTTAGTTAACATATAGTGTAATAGTTTCAGGAGTAGAATTTAGTGATTCATCACTTACATACAATACCCAGGGAAAAATGGGTATTAGAGAGGGCACGGATTGCATGGAGCACTGGGTGTGGTGCAAAAACAAGGAATACTGTTATGCTGAAAATAAAAAAAACAAATTTTAAAAAATGTACATTTGTCAATAACACGATCAAAAATATCTAACAAATATGAACTCCACAGTTTTAAAATTATTTTCTTTTCATTAAACTGGAAGGTTGTATATATCTTCATGCTTCACTGATAAAATTGATGTCTAGTTTATGAAAGCACTTATTAAGTGCTTATATGATTTTGACATTTTAAATTTCACTTCATACTTAGAAAAAATAGCATAAATTATACCCTTTATTATACACATACACACAAAAATTATACACATGATACATATAGCAAATAAATGAGATACTACTGAGAAACTGTCTGAATGCCAGTCTCTGCATACAGAGGAGAATTCACCAAGTTAATTGTCCATTTATGAGAACTGTCTAGAGAGTTAACCAGATTCTCCCTGCTGACTCCTTGCTCACCTTTTTAAAATTCTAAGCTTTCTTTATAGAATGCCCTTTCTCTTTCCTTCTATAAAGACTAGTGCAAATGTTAACTTCTCCATAAAGCTTTCCCCATGGTTCCATCTCAAATAAATTGCTCCCTCCTTTGTACTCTTAAAACACTTTTCTAGATTCCTAGAATAGTTTCATCCTATAAATCCTAAAAGACCCTGGAAATGAAGCAGCCAAATAAATATCTTCAATCACATTTAGTTAGTATGTGTCTTTCCTATATATATATTCATTTACATGGGTTTTTATGTGTATGTATGTATGTGTGTATATATATATATATATATCCATTTCCAAAGAATGCTATGTGGGATATAAAGAAATTCCTCTGCAAATCTCAATTGTAGGTGAGCTATTGTTTAAGTAATTAAGAACCTGGGGTGCCTGGTGGCTCAGTCAGCTAAGCACCCACCTCTTGATTTCAGCTCAGGTCATGATCCTCAGCTCAGGATCATGGGATCAAGCCCTGCATCAGGCTCTGCACTCAGCAGGGAGTCTGCTTGAGATTCTCTCTCTTTCTCCCTCTGACTCTCCCTCCCTTGTGCGCTCTCTTTCTCTCTCTCTAAAAAATAAATAAACAAATCTTTTTTAAAAAGAAATTAAAATTTTTATTTAAATCAACACAGTTGTATTATTACACATGATATATATATGATGTTACAATGATGTGCATTCTTCCTGGTTGGCATAGAGACTTGTCTATTATTTAATATTGGTCAGAAAAATCAGGTTATGAGATAGTATTATGATATAATACTGTTAAAGTATGCAATTTATAGCATTCTCTATAATATTTATTAATATATATGCATAATTCTGGAATGATAGACACCAAAAGTGTAACAGTGGTTTTGTCCAAGTAGCAGATTTATAGATATTTTTCACATATTTTAAATATTTTTTGGTAACATCTGAATGTTTTATAATGAATGTGTATCGTTTTTAAAATCAGAAGAACACCTAAATAGTTATTTCATATTGGGAAAAATATATATGAAAATAGTGTTGGGGTGGCGCCTGGGTGGCTCAGTGGGTTAAAGCCTCTGCCTTCTGCTTGGGTCATGATCCTGGGGTCCTGGGATCGAGCCCCATATCGGGCTCTCTGCTCAGCGAGGAGCCTGCTTCCTCCTCTCTCTCTGCCTGTCTCTCTGCCTACTTGTGATCTCTCTCTCTCTGTCAAATGGGTGGATAAAATATTAAAAAAAAGAAGAAGAAAGATACTGAACAGAACACATTAGCCAAACATCTAACCTCAAAATATTTACCAGTTGCTGATGGGGTAGGGTAAGTACAATATTGGGTATAAGGGCCTTAATTTTGTTGCACTCCACTATGAGGCACCATTCATTCTTTCCAGGTTTAATACCAGGCCAAAATGGGATGTTCATGGGGAAGCAGTAGGAAAAAAAAAAAAAAGCCCTTTCACTCACTAGGTCATATATAACATGTAAGTTTAAATCCTTGAGGACCCTGGTTTAATTTACACCAGGTGGTATAAACTATTTTAACCTGGGGAAAGGGGATTGTTCTGAGATACTGATGAGTTGTAGCAAGACAGAGGGAGAGCACAAGGTGGCATCCACCAGCCCATGTTCCCTGAGAGTGCATCCACAGATCTCTAAAATGCATGCCAAATTTGAAGCCCACCACTTGGGCCAAAGCTCTAGGACAAGCAAAGAGGGCTCTTTCACAGAAAGACTAGGGGTGTGTTTCAGTCAGCTCTCTGTGGAGGGTCCTGGGGGTGGTAGCCTGCCAAGAACCATCTCTCCAATTGTTGCAGTCCCATGAGACTCAGGAACACAAGTCCTCCGGCTACCTTAGCCAGGTGATCCAAGGGCATTCCCCTGAGTGGCAGCTGCAAAAGCTGGGGCATCAAACATGAGTAAAAGCTACCCTCCAGGAGATACTGACATTCTAGAGTAGAGCAGAAGAGAGAGCGCGCAAAGATGGCACACTCCAGCCTCTGTCCCTGGAGAGTGGCGTCAGTAGGCCCCCAGATGTGTGTTAAAGGCCTACCCCTCGGGCCAACGCTTTAAGATTAGCAAATGAACCTCTTGCACATAAAGTCTGACACATCTTCATTGGCTACTCTTTTCCTGGGTCCTGGAGAAGATTGGTTCTACTTTTCCTGGGCCCTGAGGCAGGTGAGCCTGAGCCTGAGTGTCCTTTAAGACCCATTTCTTAGTTTGCTATAGCCTTGTGGGTTTTGTGAACATAAGCCCTGTTGGTTTTCAAAGCTAGATGTTTTGGGAGGTTTGTCTGCCAGGAGCAGGTCTTAAAATTCGGGAGTGCCTGATGTGGGGTTCAAACCCTCTGCTCCTTAGGAAGAAGCTCCAAGTTTTAAGTTCCTTCTGGACTGTGGCTGCCATGCCAGGAGCAGGGTTTATGGCAAGACTGTGTCTTGACTTCACCTACCTGATTCTATGTGTTTCTTTCTTTCTTTCTTTCTTTCTTTCTTTTTTATTTGCCTGAGGTGTAGGAGTCGCTCAGCTAGTTTTTGGGTTTTTTCCAGAGGAAACGGTTCCATATGTGACTGTAGAATCAGGATGTCTGTGGGAGGAGGTGAGTTCATGGTCTTCCTACATCACCAGCTTCAGTGCAGTTTGACTTTTGCTTAAAACCTTGCATCTAGGAACTAGAATGTCTTGACTGACAGTCTGTCTTTCTTCCTATTTATTTATTTATTTATCTATCTATCTATCTATCTATCTATCTATTTGACAGAGAGACAGCAAGAGAGGGAACACAAGCAGGGAGAGTGGGAGAGAGAGAAGCAGGCTTCCCACCAAGCAAGGGAGCCCAATGCAGGGCTCAATCCAAGGCCTCCAGGATCATGACCTGAGCAGAAGGTGGATGCTCAATGACTGAGCTACCCAGGAGCCCCTCAGTCTGTCATAACAAAGATGGCAAGATACCCAGGGGCCAGATGCCATCTTCTCTGCATGCTATTTTCTTTCCCTCTAGTACCTGGGTCACCGCCACACTGGGGAACCCTCTGCACATGCTAATCATTTCAGGGCAGCCTCCGTTCAACTCAGCTCAGAGGCACAAAAAAGACACTGATGGAAGGAGTGTGGGAAGTGATCTACACAGGCATGCAGGTTTATGTCACTCTAGACTTAGAGTCTTGACCCTGGAATGCAGTGTACTTCTATGTTTATGGCTCCATATTTTTTTCTGTATCTGAGATAGCAAGCTTACGTTCCACACAGTGATTAAAGGTTGCACAATTCCCTAAACTGGCTAACTGGTAGTTGGATATTTTTGTCTTTAATTACTGAGGTGCCATTAACCCATCTCTTAGAGTGTCAGAGAGCCCAAATAGTTAAATTGAGCTTGTGCACGCTTACAAAAGGAATATCTGACACACCAACCAATAGTTGTGACAAAATACTTGTCGTTCCATCCTCTGGAAGCTTTTTGAAATTTAATTTAGCGGAAGTTCAAAAAATCATTTGGTAAATTGTCATTTGCTTGCATATTTTGTTCCTCAAATAGTTCTTCCTTTCCATTTAGAGAAAGAAGGAGGGGGAGGACAAGAAGAAGAAAAAAATGTATAAGTCATATGATTTTTCTCCCCACCTGCTTTTCCTGCTTTTAAAATCACCTGATGCTGCAGTGGAGGTGTCTCTAAGCAAAATTAATCTAGTCTTTGTAGATCTGGAAAATTAAAGGATTCCTAGTGTTTGCAGTTGAGAACTCCCAATGTTTAGAGGGGTGAGTGGACTAGGAAAGGGAAGTTCAATACACTAGCTGTATCTCACCTCTCCTACTTCAAAAAACATCTCTATTTCTATCTTCCCTGTTTTAGGATAAGGAGAGTCATGCCTTCTTCCTGCCCTTGCAATATTCTATCTTGGAAAGTATTAATGTGTCTTTCCCAGTACAAAGGGCCCACCTTAGTTGATCCAGAATACTTACAAGTATCTGCAGGGGGTAGCGATGTCAAGGAAAAGGATAATGCCACCAAAGAAATGCAAAGGAGAATATTCAACTCTTGACTTTCAAAATCTGATTGGGCACACATTCTAAATCGCTAGCTAGTACATTTGGTGAGTAGCAGACTTCAAGTGTCCTAGGGATAAGGGTAGCACTATGAGAAACCAACCACAAGTTAACCCTATCCTTATACAATTTGTTTATAATTTATTTTTTGGAGAGAGAGAGAATGCAAATGAGTGGGGAGGGGCAGAGGGGGAAGGAGAGAGAGAATCTTAAGCACACTCCATGCCCATTGAGGAGCCTGACACAGGGCTCGATCTCACAACCTTGAGATCATGACCTGAACTGAAATCAAGAATTGGATGCTTACTGACTGAGCCACCGAGGCACCCCAAGCTTGTTTATAATATTAATAATCTTTTAATTTTATTTTAAAAATAATTACAGTAGAATAAGAGAACATAGTCTATATGGTTGATTTTTTTTAAATTTCAGACTTGATTTAAGACATAGAGGTTGTTCTACTTTCACATAAATGTTGTCATAAGCTGAAGAAGGATATAGACTCTGTAAGTGCTAGAATGGGGTAACATACAAATATATGTCTTCTAAACCAATGTGTTGATTAAGTTTATCAAGCCTTTCAAAACTTTATTATTTTGTTCACTTCACCTAACAATTAGTGAAATAGACATGTTAGAGAAATTTTTCTCATGCTGGATTTGTCCATCTGTACATGAAATTCTGTCAATTTTTTTGTTACATATTTGAGGATAGATTATGACATTCACCTAGGTTTTAGAATTTCATATCATCCTGGTGAAGTTAAATTTTTCTTATCATGCTGTCAACTATTTCCCTCTAAATTCTATTTTACATGATATATGCGATCAGTATATATATATATTTGGTCTTCACAGCAACAATTTTATTAACTGATTCAAAAGCTAGAAAATAGACAATCAGTATATTTTTATGTTATTTTTTCCCTGGTGTATTTTTCCTAATCTTCTATTTTCAACATTTCTGTGTTTTTGTATCTAAGTTTACTTCTTATAAAACTGTACAGCTGTATCTTTAAAAAGTCAATATTAGAGTATCTGTCTTTTAATTGGTGATTTCGGTTACTTTACATTTATTGCAATTACTTATTGATTTGAATGCTTTCTCCTTTTTTTTCCTGCTTTCTTTGTATTCCTATTTTTTTACTCTACATCCTTTAACCTTTTCTTCCCCCCACAGAGCTTGAAATCACAACCCTGAGATTAAGATCCTAGTGGAAATCAAGAGTCAGATGCTTAACCTACTGAGCCAACCAGGTGCCCCTTAACCTTCTTTTACTGCATTCTTTATGGCCGGGAAATGTTTTTTTCCCTATTGTTCTGGAAGCTTTGTACTTAGTGCTTTTTTTTTTAAAAAATGCAAGCTTAAAAAAGAAAAAAGTTAGATATTCAAAAAAATCAGATTGTGCAGGCAAAAAAGTCTTGCAATCCAAGCAGCTGTCTTGTAGATTCCCTCCCTCTCTTCCTCCTTTGGTGTATTAAGGGCCAGGCTAGCACAGAGTTCTATGGAGGGAATAGGGAATAAGCACCCAGGAAGAAGAAAGGAAGATCTGAATTTTTCTTGCCCCAGGGGATTATGACAAGGAGACCAATGTTATTTACTAAACAAATAACAACCAAATTGTGAGTCCCAATTAGTGTATTAAAGTAGTGAGGGTAACCCTCAGGGCAGAGGGCATTCTTCCTCCTTATTCCCCACTTAAGACTCCAGAGAGCAATATCCTCTCAGATGGTCCCTGCTTTAACCGCAGGCACTGCCTTATCAGTTTAGCTGTGCAAACTGAACTCCTAGGGTTTGGCTTTCCTGAGTTACCCTCTTCTTAACTGCCTTGGAAAGCAGATTAAGAGTCAGTGGCACTGGGGCGCCTGGGTGGCTCAGTGGGTTAAGCCGCTGCCTTTGGCTCAGGTCATGATCCCAGGGTCCTAGGATCGAGCCCCACATCGGGCTTTCTGCTCAGCAGGGAGCCTGCTTCCTCCTCTCTCTCTGCCTGCCTCTCTGCTTACGTGTGATTTCTCTCTGTCAAATAAATAAATAAAAATCTTAAAAAAAAAAAAAAAAAGAGTCAGTGGCACTGCCCGTGGACCCTCCAAAGCAGGAAAAAGCGAGCGAGCAGAACAGGCTTCATCTGGACCACTGGGCGAGTTGGCTTAATAGAGGGCGTGGAGACAATGAGGAGTAAATAGCCAGTGCAAATTGAGGTGATTTCGACTTTATCAAGAATGGCAGCAGCCCTGAAAAAGCCCAGAGAGCGAGATGGGGACCATCAGATATGCTAGTCACATCTTTGACTCTGAGTGACAACACAGTGATGTAGGTGGCAAGGGGTATCAGCACAGAGAACAGAGGTCAAGGACCTGACATGCAAGGGCCCCACATTCCCTCTGCCATGATGCTACCTGAGCCATATCCCTCTCCCCCCATAAAACTACACTTCAACCCAGAAGGGAAGCAGGGAGGAGGGGAAGTTGCCCCAGAAACTAAGCTGATTTACCAAGAGAATCTGAACTATTTCTAAAGAGACTGTTTAATTGTTAGCTCAGACTAAGGTTTAAACTGGATTGGACATTAATTTTCACCCCATCAACCAGAGGGTGGGGAATTCCAGAAGGAGGCCAGATTAGTTATAGATAAAATAAATAAGTTACATTTTCTCTGCACAATGAAGTTTTAGTGTGAGGTAAAGTTTTTAATATTGCTTTTGAAACATGAAGAGGATGGAAATGCTAGATGTAAACCATGCTTCTCAGTGATTTTCAGCTGGTTATTTTTGCTTCAAAGCAGGACAAAAATGCTTAAAGAGGGAAGAAATTATAGGAGAGTTCAATTCCACTTATACTGATCCCTGAGTCCTGTATAAATCTGAGTGAATCCCCTGTTCTTAGCAAATGGTGTTGAAAATATAAAGTTTAAGAAGGATTTCCAGAGATGGATTGGGACCCAGATGCTTGCATAATGTTCCCTTCCTGGTTTGGAGTAATAATAAAGGGAAGAGAGTACAAACTAGACCAATGTATATGGTACCTCAATATCATTACATACTGGGTAAAAGAGTAATTAAAAAATATATATATATATAATTAGGGTCTAGACATATTATCACTTGGATGAAGGTTTAGGTAATAGATTTCATGACATGGTGTGCCTGGGTGGCTTGGTTGATTAAGCATCTGTCTTCGGCTCAGGTCATGATCCCAGGATCCTGGAATCAAGCCCTGAGTCACTGGGCTCCCTGCTCATCTGGGAGCCTTCATTCCCCTCTCCCTCTGCCTGCCAATCCCCCTGCTTGTGCGCTCTCTCTCTTTCTCTCTGTGTCAAATAAATAAATAAATAAAATCTTTAAAACATAGATTTTATGACTGTTATAAACCATTTGATTTACTTAACGCAGATTATTGCAAAGAGTAATTATAAGAATATAATGTGGATTGAAAAGTAGGAAAAAATCCAACTTGGAAAAATGTTACTGTTATTAATAACCCATTTTTATATCATTCTTTATAGTTTATAAAGCTCCTTCATATTCATTTAGAAGTGATAATTGATTTTAAATATGCAAATGAATAAAAATTATTAACTAAAGTATTTCAAGTGAATTTGAGTGAAATATACTGAAAAGATAGGTCCAATATTTAAATGTCACATAAATCAAGTTGTATTTCTAGAATTAATTGATTCAAGTGAAAATGATTATGAATTTCTTACTCTTATATACAATATTTTCTCTTTTTATATATTGGTTCTTCTTGGGAAAATGAGACTCAGATTTTTTTCTCACACATTTCTCCCATTACAGTCATAACAAAAAATATATATGTTGTATTCTCTGTGAATTAATTTGAGATTTGGGGTCTCTGACATGTTTAGGTTTCTAACCTTGATGGAGGCAATTACCTAAGCAAGATGTAGTTTCCTTATTACAAATTGGGAAGGTTGGATTAGCTGCTAAGACTATTTTCAACTCTGACATCCTATATTCTATGAAATATTCAATATAGTCTTTGTACCGTAAGTGTATCTACAACTTCTCATCACTGACATGTCCCCTCTAATTTATCAGCTATCACTATCAGGGAGAGCTTACCCACATGCTCCATGAACACACTTTCAACGAAGTGGAAAACAAAACAACAAAGCCTGGAAGTACTAATGCTTCAACGTTCATCCATGTTCTAAATATGATTTCATTCAAGTGTCAGTGAACACCAAAGACCATCTGTCTTTCAAAAACAAAGCAAATGCTTTGATGCTATAGAGATTGCAGAAGGGCATAATTGGTGGAGAAGACTTAGAATGGAGTACTGTTTCCAGTTTTTCACCGGGATCATTGAGAGAAATGGGTTCCTTCATCCATCTACTGGTTTCTCCATTTGTATAATCAGATTCTGTATCTGGACCTTCAGATGCTTTTTTTATATTCTATGCTCTATACCAAATGCTTATTGTAAGAAATTTTGGAAGTCTAACAGGTGTTTTCAAAAATCACTTTTTTATTATGTCTGAAGCCTGTAATTCAAAGCTCATTGGTTTTAAAATAGAGATATTTAAGGAACTTGACCCAATAACGAAGAACTATTGAATTTATCCACCTCTTTAATGGGAAAACTAGTGCTTTTTTAAAGGAAAATATAATTCTGGAAAACCTTTATTTGGTCACATTATTACTACCATTTATAGGTGAGTCAACATTTGATACACTGATTAAGAAGCAAATTTCTACCCAAATACTTGACACTGAAGAAATAGAAATATATGTTCTCTTTGGATAAGCAAACAATTGATGAGGCTAAATAAAACCATACTTTCCTTCCTGCCCAGCTTTGTTGAGATATAATCGACATAAAACGTTCTTTAAGTTTGTGGTATACAACATGATGATTTGACCTACATATGTGCTACAAAATGATTACCATAGTAATGGTAGTTAACACATTCATTACCACATATACTTACTGTGTGTGTGTGTGTGTGTGTGTGTGTGTGTGTGTGTGTTTTGAGAACTTTTAAGATTTATATTCTTAGCAACCTTCAAGTATAGTATACAGTTTATTAACTATAATTGCCATGCTGTACAATAGATCTATTATTCTATCTCAAGATGCCTCAGCTCTTCAGGGTCTTTTGTGGTTCCATACAAATTTTGGGATTTTTTTTTCTATTTCTGTAAAAAAAAAAATGCCATGGAATCTTTTTTTAATTTTTTATTTGATTATAGTTAACACACAATACTATATCAGTTTCGGTTGTATGACCCAGTGATTCAAAATCCCTATACATTATGCTCTGCTCACCACAAGTGTATCTACCATCTGTCACCATACAACACTATTACAGTATCATTGACTATATTCCCTATGATGGACCTTTTATCCCCATGATGTATTTATTCCATAACTTGAAGACTATACCTCCTACTCCCCTTCCTGATTCTGCTTTTTGTTTGTTTATATATTTGTTTTGTTTTTAAGATTCTACATGTAAGCAAAATCATATGGTATTTATCTTTCTCCGTCTGACTTATTTTACTTAGTATAATACCCTCTAGGTCTATCCATGTTGTCACAAATGGCAAGAGCTCATCCTTTCTTACAGCTGAGTAATATTTCATTGTGTGTGTGTGTATTTATGTGTGCATGTATATATAGATAGATATGTATATAAATCTATACATATATAGATATACATATACATAGATATGTATCTATATCTATATATATCTTCTTTATCCATTCAGTGGACACTCAGATTTCTTCCATATCTTGGTTATTGTAAATAATGCTGCAATTAACATAGTGGTGCATATATCTTTTTGAATTAATGTTTTTGTTTTCTTTGGGTCAATACCTAGGAGTAGAATTGGACCAAATGGTAGTTCCATTTTTAATTTTGGGGGAAACTGTATTACTGTTTCCACAGTGGCTGTGCTAATTTACATTCCCACCAACAGTGCAAGAGGGTTCCCTTTTCTCCATATCCTTGCCAACACTTGTTGTTTCTTGTCTTTATTATGGTAGCCATTCTGACAGGTGTAAGGTGATATTGCATTGTGGTTTTGATTTGCATTTCCCTCCTGTTTAGTGATACATAAACAGTCAATTCTACTTATTAGAGTCAGGGGAGTAGAAAGAAAGTCAAGACTCTTTCCCCATATTAGAGTTAAAATAAAATGTCAACCACATCTCAATTATTTGGGTCGATTGGCTGAATCAGACTAGAGAAGAGACCTAGGGAATGTTCACCACACAAGGATGATAACTAATTAGACTATGGTTGGTCATCTGTCCCTCTTTCCTATCCTCCTCCTTCAGGCTGAGCAAGTAAGCACATGAAACTGGGGAGCAAGGGAATGAAAAAGGGAGAAAAACAATTTTCATAAGTCCAGAAAATAATAAAGAAAAACCAGCATTATATTTTATTTTAAAAACTAACAGAGTAAGAAGTAAAGTGCTATGGAAAAAGAATGAAAACCGAACAGTGAGGATACTTTGAAAGAATTGGTTTCTTCTGCCTGGGAGAGTAAAGATCTCATAGAACAAATTCCATATGACCTTGACCTAGAAGGATGGTCGGTAATAAGGATTTGGATATTGAGGAGGGAATGGAAGGCATGTGAAGTGGGAATAACAGGTTATGTAGAGACATGGGAAAGCACAGGCTATATATCTCAAGTGATCTGTTCATTCTGTCTAGAGTCTGAGATGGTAAATGAACGAGAGAGAGAGAGAGAGAGAGATGTAGGAGATAAAGATTGTAATAGTTTAAAGCTAGATTGTGGTGGGTTCAGAGGACAGACATAGAGATTGAAGCTTGTCCTGAAAGCAGTGGAGAGCTAGTGAAAGTATTTGAGCAGAAAAAATGACAACTTCAACCATCAGTAGCTTATAGAAGGCAAAGAAGATTGGAGGGAAAGCTAGTAGAAAGAGAACTAGGAGTATGTGGTCACAGCTGGTGAAAGTAGAGAAGGGAACATGAAATATGCTATTCTGCCCTGAATGGAAGTCTCTCTCCCAGTCTGCCAACTATCCTTTTCTTGGTTCATTTGATTTCCTCCTTTCACTTGATTATAATTTTCCTGATGGCATTTTTATGTTGGTGTATTCAGTAGGGAGCTGGGACCAATATTCTCTTCCTGCAAAACGTGCTGCCTCATATCTAGAGAATTTCACAGACCTCCCTGCCTTCTACATTCTTCATACTTAGACTTCCTGAGATTTGCAACTACTATGGCAGTTCAATGTCTGAGAAGGAACTAAAGGACAGAAGCTAAAGGGATACGGAGAAGTGACTTGGTAATTTTTTGTATGCTAAGATGAGTTGATGCAGGGAAATTGATGAATCTCAAAGAAAAAGAAAATTATGTCCAACTTTCCAGTCTGTGCCTATCATGACAGTAGTAGAAGAGGGTCCTTACAGAATATTGAGGGGCTCTTTGCTCCCTTAAAACACCTATGCACCTCTGAAGAAAACTTGACGGAGAAATGAGCTGCTCTGAAAACATTTGGACAAGGCCCACTACTACCTGGAAAATCATTGCTACTGTATCATTGACAGGAAAATCACCAAATAATTTTTGAATGAATTATTTTTCTCCTTTCAGGCACGAATACCGTTCAGCAATATAGTTTGATTTCTTGCAAGAAGGGATAGAAAACAACTTGCTCAGTGAGGTAAGTTCAAAGAGCTATTGCACACATGTTTTAAAATGCCAAAGCAAAAACAGGGGCACCTGGGTGGCTCTGTGGGTTAAGCACCTGCCTTTGGCTCAAGTCATGATCCCGGCCAGGGTCCTGGGATCAAGCCCTGTGGTGGGCTCTCTGTTCAGTAGGGAGCCTGCTTCTCCCTCTCCCTCTGCCTGTGCTCTCTCTCCCACAAAATAAATAAACAAAATCTTAAAAAACAAACCCCACCAACTCCTGACAATGCCAATTGCTGGTAGGAATGAAAAATGGGACAGCTAATTTTTTTTAAAAGATTTTTATTTATTTATTTGACAGATCACAGGTAGGCAGAGAGGCAGGCAGAGAGAGAGGAGGAAGCAGGCTCCCCACTGAGCAGAGAGCCCAATGCGGGGCTCAATCCTAGGACCCTGGGATCATGACCTGAGCCGAAGGCAGAGGCTTTAACCCACTGAGCCACCCAGGCGCCCCCAGAAGGGATTTTTTTAGGGCACCAAAACTATTCCATAGAATACTGCAATGGTGGATACATGACATAATGCATTTGTCAAATCCCATAAGACCTGACAGTACAAAGAGTAAACCTTAATGCACTCAAATTATTAAGTCTATTAGGAAGTTAAGGGTTATCAGAATGAAATACAGAATATAACATAAGATTTTAACTGTATTAAAAAGGCATGAAATGACCTCACTGAAGGGGTAGGAGAATAATATGCTGACCTAAATAACTTAGAAAATAGACTAGGAATTAAGTCGAAAGGAACTGCACTCTGCTTGATAAAGGGATTTCCCGTGGAGGTGAGGGTTAACGGTTTGAAACCACTATATCTGTATACCAGAAATGAACAATTCACTAAATGGATGGCAGATGGGAGGAGCCAGGTTTCTTGCTGTTGGAGTTGGAAGGTTACAGGTAAGCAAGAGAATGGGGCTAATGGGATCCACATAGTAATAGATTAGAGTTGGAGACATCTGTAAAAACCCATATTTGCCTTAATATAGGTAAAGATAAATTTCTGTAGAAATACTTCTAGAATGTGTATTTACATAGGTTAGTATACACAACTTTCCTTGCTCGCTCAGCTGGGAAGGCCTACAATAAAGGCCACTGCACTGACAATGAAGATGCCTAGCACAAAGATATTTGTTTCTAATACCATTCTCCAGTAAAAGGAACCAAGAATTCTAGGAGAAAGGACTCATTCTAGGACTGGGGCAGGAAATACCCATTTTTCTAGTGCCAGAACATCCTCTCATGCGGAAAAATAAGGTAGTTCTCAAAACGAAACAAAACGCAAACACATCAATGGGGATACATCAAATGGACAGAGAAGCCAAGGGAGAGCGCTCCCAACGGCCAACGCTGGAACCATTTGGGCAACAAAATAAGGTCGTATTAGATTATAACACAACTTATAAAAATAAATTGTGAATTCATACTAATAAATAAATGATGGAGGGGTACCTGGGTGGCTCTGTCATTAAGCAGCTGCCTTCGGCTCAGGTCATGATCCCGGGGTTCTGAGATCAGAGTCTGGCATCTGGCTCTCCACTCAACGGGAAGCCTGCTTCTCCCTCTCCCACTCCCCCTGCTTGTGTTCCCTCTCTGGCTCTCTCTTTCTGTCAAATAAATAAAATCTTTAAATAGACACACATATATGATTGAATTAAGAAAACAACAGGTGGGGGGAGAATAGACAAACCTCCCTTGTGATAGATTTATGTAGACTGTCTGCTTTCAAGGAGATGGAGCATAGTGGAGATTGTGTTCCTTTCCAAGAGCTGAGTATGAAAGAGAGTGAGGGGGGATAGTAAATTTACATTGGAGAAACCTGACACCACCACCTCAGCCAGGTGATCTAGGTTAATACTATCAGCGATAAAACATGTGCAGGTTCACCCGGTGGTTCAGTCAGTTAAGTGTCTGTTTTCTGCTCAGGTCATGATCTCAGGGCCCTGGGCTCCCTGCTCAGCGGGGAGTCTGTTTCTCCCTCTCCCCCTCCCCCTGCTTGAGCTCTGTCACGCTCTCTCCCTCAAATAAATAAAATCTTTAAAAAAAAAAAGGTGGACAGTAGGTACCCTTGATATGAAGTGACGAGAGTGGTTTACCTGTGATCTTCCTTCATGGAACCCACAACATCAGTCTAATTATGAGGAAAACTCCAGAAAAGCACCAACTGACAAAACGTGTGACCAGGATTCCTCAAAAGTGTCAAAGTCTTCACTAACAAGGAAAGCCTGAGCAGCGGACACAGCTGATAGAGCCTCAAGAAACCAGACGACTAAACGTAATGTGGCATCCCGATAGAACCTGCGAGAGAAAAACAGTAGGTAAATACTAAGGAGATCTGCATAAACTATGAGCTTTAATTAATAATAATGTATCAGTATTTGTCCATTAATTGTGACATTTTTCTTTACTAATAGAAGATGTTAAAATAGGCAAAATTTGACATAGGTTACTCAGAAACTTTATATCAGCTATAGAAATTCTGCCAGTCTAAAAATGTACTAATATGAGAATCTATTTAGGGGCGCCTGGCTGGCTCAGTCAGTTAAGTGGCTGCCTTTGGCTCAGGTCATAATCCTGGGATCCTGGGATCGAGCCCCGGCTCAGCAGGGAGTCGGCTTCTCCCTTTGCCCCTCCTGCTGTTCATGCACTCAATCTCCCTCAAATAAATAAATAAATAAATAAATTTTAAAAAAGAATCTATTTAAATCAAAAGACATAGCAGAATCATTTGAGGTTATTAAAATCAATCTATTCTTAATCATTAACAAGGTGTTCGACTGAGGTTCAGAATTTGTTGACTCTCCTCTCGGTCTTTATACCCCTCCTTTCTTAGGAAAATTCATCTGAATATTTTCTTAGTGCCTTTTTGTTTTTCAGGGTTTGTTTTGTTTTGTTTTGTTTTTTAGGCTCTTTAGGGAGGGTGTGCTCAAGTGAAGAATAAAAACAGCCCGATTGGGACCCCCTGGGTGGCTCAGTTGGTTAAGCAGCTGCCTTCGGCTCAGGTCATGATCCCAGCGTCGTGGGATAGAGTCCCACATCGGGCTCCTTGCTCAGCAGGGAGCCTGCTTCTCCCTCTGCCTCTGCCTGTGCTCACGCTCTCTGACAAATAAATAAATAATTTTTTTTAAATGGCCCGATTGTGAATATAGCCTTTTGCTGGAAGAAACCACACTTAAGGTTTGATCGTAACTTCTCTTTGGGGCTTGCATTTAGCACGATTTGGAAAATGAAGCCCCTGCAAACTCCAGATGGAGAGGGAGGGAGGCAAAGAAAGCCCGCTGTTTCAGTTTCCTTTGAGCATTAGTCATTCCAAAGCCCATGTCAGACCTTAGGACTGGGCTCTGTCATTCAGGTTCCTTCCCTGTATGACAAGATGGTAGACTTTGATGAATTCTCAAGCCTTGGGGAAATGTTTTCTGGTTCATTTTAGAGGATGAGGTGAAAGCCTTCTGTACATATTGGGTTCATCTTCTCTTTAAACTGTCGCCTAAACAGAAACATATGAAAGTTTGAAAGCTTCTGCAAAGATGCTAATCTCACTTCTGCATAGGTGCTATACACAGAGCACGGAATAGAGCTGCCTGGTCAGAGAATCTTATGTCTTAGCTAAAGATTAGGTCAAACTCTTTTAAAGAAAATTTAAAAAAAAATTCACTAAGCCTACATATTGATTAAATCAATGGAAGGGGCAACATTCCAGGACTATTTGAACCAAGATCGAAGTCAGTGGCAGAGAGGAATGCAGTTTGGGGAGCAGAAACAACTACTGAAGAATATTTAGGCATCTCGCTCCCTCGATTCATGAAACAAGTCTCTGCAGAGAAGAAGGCTAAAGGACTACATCGTTTAGCAAATGAGTAAAGTATTTCAGGAGGGAAAAGGTATCCTGTTAAATGGAACTTGAACAAAGAAAAATCAGAACTTTAAAATATCTCAAACTTGGAGCTCAATAGAATATATTGTATATGGTGCTGATAATTTATAGAATTGATCTTCCCTTTGTCATAAGTCTCTTTAAATCCCCAGCACCACTCCATTGCCTCCTGCCATTACCCATTTGATACTTACATGTTACAAGAATTGTCCTTTTCTTTTTATTTATAGATTGCTGATTCTGCTGGTTCCTTGCCTCTTTCATGTTTCCCTGTTCTCTTCTCTGTTCTGTCCACTGTTTATATTTAGAAATAAGCTAGCAGCATCCACAAAATGGTAGGAAATATGACTCCAAAATCCACATGCATTGACCCTCCGAACTTGGGAAAGAAGTGTGCTGATACGAATTGGGTAGATTTTTTTCTTTTTTTTTAGTGGATTTCGTGAAACTAGCAGGTTTATGTTTTATACTTCTAGGAATTTTAAAGTTTTGTTTACAATGTATAGGTCTAAGTGCCATGGTTTGGGGTTTTTTTTTTTTAAGATTTTATTTATTTGAGGGAGAGAAAGAAAGTGAGAAAGAGAGCACAAGCAGGGGGAGCAGCAGGCAGACTCCCCATTGAGCAGGGAGCCCAATGCAGAGCAGGGCTGGATCCCAGGACTCTGGGATCATGACCAGAGCCAAAGGCAGATGCTTAACCAACTGAACCACCCAGGCACCCCTAGAATATGGTTCTTATTCTGCTTTGTAACCCTTGTATTTTATTTGGTTTCATTTTATCTTTTTCAAAGAGTGTATCTCTTATAATGAAAGCCAAGGCAAAAAGGGATTCAAAATATATACATTCAATTACAAAAAAATAAGGTCCAAAATGTGAATGAACTTCCCCACCCCCACCCCTGCCAACATCATGGAAGAACTAACAAAGCCTATTATGCCAGTGTGTTGACTTTGGCCTCTAGAACTTCTGCAGTTCACTGCCAAGATTTAGAGACTTGGAGAAGTGTCCAAACTGTGCTTATATGGCAGAAATACGGCAGCATGATTGAATCAGTGTTTTGGATAACTAGTCCTTTATCTGGACAAGTATTGTTAATGTAATTAAAATCGTAATATTGACAACCAAACTGGTGCTGTGATTGACTCAGTTAAATCATGGAGATTATGGAGTCATGTCTTTTAAGTAATAATAGTGCTTAGTGACAAAGGATTCTCAGGTTCTTCTGATGGATATCTATTCAGTTTTCTGACTCTGAAAAGACACTAGACTTATTCCTCTCCTTTTTCTCCCTCTTCTACTTGCCTTCTTTACTTCTATTCAACATATAAGTCTATACCATACTCCTCCGTTGAGGTATGGAGATAGATAGATAGAGATACAAATAAAGATTAGATATAGCTATTTCAAGGAAGGAAAATGGTTTGGGTTTGTGGAAGAGAGAAAGGGGGATAGGCAGAATGGAATTCTCTTAGACCATCTGCAAATGGAAGGGAGAAATGGTAAGCTTTCTTGATCAAAGACTTAATCCATTTTGCAGATTTACCCATTTCCCCAGGACTATAGATCAAAGGTGTTTTATTTGCAGTTTTCATAGACTTTTATGAAGGAAGAGGTGGTAGGCAAAAAGGAGGTTGTGCAAAAAATTATTTTACAAGGAAACAACTTGGTTTATTCCTTTCTTATGATACTTCAGACATTCTAGTAGATAACACACTAACATGGGTTAATGTTGTACCTCTCCTCCTGTACTTTAAGTTCCTCGATGGTAATGACAGTGTTTTATTCTTATTTTATCCATCAAGGTGGCTGACATAGCACCTGGTACAAAGCAAGACTCTTTAAATGCTTCTTGAATAAATGAACCCTAGGGACTGGAAGGCTGTAAGACAACTTTTTCTCTTTGAAGAAGACTATAGTCCTTGAGGTACGTTACCTGGGTTCTGTATACATTTCAAAATGATTCGAAAGGTGAAAACTTACCCTCATTAATTATAAAGGTTTATGTTGGCAACCACTTAGTTCCTATGGTTACATCTCCAAGAAATTATAAAATAGTCACTTCAAGGATTTGGGAACAGGAACAAATTGGCTGTTATAGAATTCATGAATGCTAATAACTCATTTACTTATAATGCTTATAATTAATTGGTTTAAAATCATCTACTGCAATCTTAAAATGAATAGGATATTTAAAGGTCACCATTGCTCTTGGCTCTCATTTAGAACTCTAATTGAACAAAAATACATTGCGGATATCAATTAAAACATTTGAAATTCTTCTCTAGCCAAACTTGGCCTAGAATACTAAATGAGATATTCACTTACTATCTTTTAACTCTGATGATCTATACTCTGTGATTAAGTTATTATAAAACCATAATTTCCAGGATTTTGGATGATGGAGGATATGCCCATAATTTATGAAATGGAGCGAAGTAGAATGAATTAGGTACACATGAAGATAATGCCTTGTGAGATGTTGAGCAAACGAATCTTCACTTTTTTTTCCTTCACTGGAAATGCCGATTGATAGCATGTGCTACACCAAGTTTAACACTAAAGCTATGAAATTCAATGAGAAAGTCTTTTTCTCAATGGAGGATACAGCACATAACAATAAATCTCAACAAATGAAGCAGCCTATCTCCGCATAATGTTAACACAGAGAAATAGCATTTCTTGTCAGAATTTCTGACAGGAGGTGTTCAAGCAGGTGTATTGATACTATGAAAATTGCTGATTTGTCATTTTTAAAATTATAAATCTTTACAAAGAATTATGGTTTGTAGCAGAAATCCCCAATGGAAATGGAATGCTGTTTTGGAAAATGTTGATAGAAGTGCTATTGATAAGGCTTTGCAACCAAATACATTGGGAGAATTGGGCATATTGGTTGTTTTACTGTATCTCCTTAGTCTAAACAGGTTTCTCTATAGACCCACTTAATGACGTCTTTTCTATGAAAACAAACTACTGATCCCAACATTTAAAAAAAACACATTTATTCAGTATGATGCCTAAATCAACAACATATAAAGAAGCACAAATGCCAAGTGTGACAGATTGTATTTTCCAAAGATAACTACAACAATATCTCCCATCCCACATGTTCTTCTTACAAAGTAATGTTGACATTTTCCCTTTGGAGAAGTGGGGTCTGCATTACGTCTCCTTAAATCTGGGTGGGCTTATAACTTTGTAGTACTCTGCATGCAGAAGTAATGCAATTTGACTTCTGAAGCTAGGTCACACCAATGATATGGTGTCTGCCTGATTCTTTTGGATACTTGCTTGGAGCCCTGAGCTGTCACGTAAGCAGTCCAACGGTCTTGAGGGCTCCATGCAGTGCCATGAGCATGGCTCAAACTAGCCCATATGGAGAGGCCACGTGGAGAGGCCCTGAGACTACATAAAAGGCAAAGAATGCCTGGCACTTTCACTCCCCTAAAATTCCAGCTCCCATCACCATCTGACCCCAATTACATGTGAGACTCTGAGCCCAAACCACTAAGCTGAATTCTTCCTGAATTTTTTGGCTCACAGAAGCCAGGAGAAATAAATATTTTTTTGTTGTTTGAAACCACTAAATTTTTGGATGATTTGATATGCAGCAAGAGCAGCTGGAACATTGGGTACCATGTTCAGTATAATCTCTAGTAATAATACTAATTCTTTCACTGTCATAATAAACCATTCATAGTTTCTTTGACCTTCAGCTTTTATCATTGTGAAATGACAAATTTTTGAATTAAAAAAATGATTATGAGAAGCAGAAAATATTTCACAAGCACCAAATCTTGAGATCTGTTGTAGAGAAGCTGTGCTCACTGTCCAAAGTATTTCCAGGAACATAATTTAGGGTTACTAAGTCACCAGGAGCATATGGTTTAACTGTTCGTCTTGAATTATTTAAATACAAGAGGATATTGGGAATTTTGGCACCTGTTTCTTTACCATTCACTGCCCACAGAGACCTTAATGTGATTCAATCACTCTAAAGGAGTTGAGCATTCAGATGCCTATCAAGACTTGAAAAGGCCCCATGAATACCTAAGAGCAATCAGATTAATTTAAGGATGATGATTCAAAGACTTCTTGCAAAATAATGTTCTCTCACATGGAGGAAAACCAAAAACACACTGCAAGATTTCCCAAAGAGAGGAATCCAATATGCTTCATTAGTGATAAAAAGCCTGTTCATTTGTCTGGTTGCCAGTATTCCTCCTGGGGAAGGGAGGGAGACCTTGTAGTCATTATTTAGCAAATTTGAAAAAAGCTATGTATTTTTTATTTTTAAAAGATTTTATTTAAATCCCAGTTAACATACAGTGTAATATTAGTTACAGATGTACAATATAGTGATTCAACACTTCCATGCATCACCCTGTGCGCATCAGACAAATGCCCTCCTTAATCTCCACCCCCTGTTTCTTCCACCAACACCACCCCACGCCCCCCAACCCACCTCCCTCTGGGAACCATCAATGTGTTCTCTAGAGTTAAGAGTCTGTTTCTTGGTTTGCCTCTCTCTCTTTTTCGTCCCTTTGCTTTTGTTGTTGTTGTTCCTTAAATTCTACACATGAGTAAAATTATATGGTATTTGTCTTTCTCTGACTGACTTATTTAACTTAGCAATGTACTCTATAGCTCTATCCATATCATTGTAAATAGCAAGGTTTCATTCTTTTTGATGGCTGAGTGATATTCCATTGTGTATATATACCACATCTTCTTTATCCATTCATCAGTCTATAGATACTTGGGCTGTTTCCGTAATTTGGTTGTTGTAGATAATGCTGCTATAAACATTGGAGTGCATGTGTCCCTTTGAATTAGTATTTTTGTATGTTTTTTTAAAGATTTTATTTATTTGACAGACAGAGATCACAAGTAGGCAGAGAGGCAGGCAGAGAGGTGGAGGGTGGGGAAGCAGCCTCCCCACTGAGCAGAGAGCCCGATGCGGGGCTCGATCCCAGGACCCTGGGATCACGACCCAAGCTGAAGGCAGAGGCTTTAACCCAATGAGCCACCCAGGTCCCCCAAGTATTTTTTTTATGGTTTAGGTAAATACCTAGTAGTGTAATTGGTGGATCATAGTGTAGTTTTAACTTTTTGAGGAATCTTCATACTGTTTTCCAGAGTAGCTGTACCGGTTTATATTCCCACCAACAGTGCAAGAGGGATTGTTTTTCTCCACATTCTCGCCAACCCTTGTTATTTCTTAAGTTTTTTATTTTAACCATTCTGACAGGTGTGAGGTGATATCTCATTGTGGTTTCGGTTTACATTTTCCTGATGATGAGTGATATTGAGCATCTTTTTGTGTGTCTTTCAGCCATCTGAAGGTCTTCTTTGGAAAAATATCTATTTATGTCTTCTGCCCATTTCTAAATTGGATTATTCAGTTTTGGGGGGTTGAATATAATAAGTTCCTTAATATTTTGGATACAGATGTCTTAATGGTTACATCATTTGCAAATATCTTCTCCCATTCCATAGGTTGACTTTTAGGTTTTTTGATCATTTCCTTTGCCATGCAGAAGATTTTATTTTGATGAAGGCCCTATAGTTTATTTTTGCCTTTGTTTCCCCAGACTTGGAAGACATATCTAGAAAGAAGTTGCTATGGCCAATGTCAAAGAAGTTACTACCTATGTTCTTTTCTAGAATTTTTATGGTTTCCTATCTCACATTTGGGTCTTTCATCCATTTTGAATTTATTTTTGTGAACAGTATAAGAAAGTGGTCCAGTTTTATTCTTTTGTATGTTGTTGTCCAGTTTTCTCAGCACCATTTGTTGAAGAGACTGTCTTTTTCCTATTGGATATTCTTTCCTGCTTTATCAAAGATTAATTGGCCGTATAGTTGTGGGTTCTGAAAAAGGCCATTTAAGAGAAGAGCTGATGATATGCGCTTAAAGTAGGGAACAATATATGCCTGGGAACATATTTTAAGCTTTAGAAATCCAGTGTTTGTCTAAGAGTGTGAAATATTAACTACCTCTTTCTAGTCAAAATTTGTAACTTTCTTTCTTCAAATATTGACAGGTAATGTTATCTTAATAAAGAAGCAAATTTCATCTTTATCATCTAACCAGTGAATGATTATTCATCATCTTCATTTATGGGCAATACTACCTAGCATTTATGCAACTTTTCCCAAGTACCTGGTACATGTATTAATCCTTTTAATCTTCATAACTCTATGGGATAAGTACTGTTATTATCCCCATTATACAGGGGAGAAAACTGTCTGCTCAAAGCTTAACATGATCACATGCAGAGACACACAGGGACAGATATGTAACTCAGCAGGCATTGGATGATGTATTTGAGGAGGTGAAGACCTCAAGCTTCAGACAGAGATGATTCCCTTGGGCTATCCATCTGCCCTATGGCATCAGAGAGAAGCAGATAGAGTAAGGGAAAGGCCTAAGACAGTTCATTGATCCTAAGTCTCCCAAGTCCATCCTTCCAAGGTTTATGCAAGAGCAAGGACGAATTGGCTGTAAGATTGTTGGATGCATCTTTGAACATGTAAATTTGAAGTTATGATTGCAAGAGTAAGCATTTTCTTAGGAAAGCTCATTTGTATTTTAAAATGTGCTGAAAATCCATAGAAACATATTAGAAACAGCTTAAGAGACTATAATTATAAACAATAACAGAAAATAATTATGATAATGATATTCCCAAAGTCTTCAGATAAAATCTTTTCCTTTAGAAATGATTTTGGACTATTTATAGTATTCTATGGGAAAATATATCTATTTTTAAAGTGCTTCAGTTAAATAACTAGGACATGATAGCAATCTTGTGATTGCTTTATGATGACTAGGTGAATATATTGATAAAACATCTGTATGGAGGGGCGCCTGGGTGGCTCAGTGGGTTAAGCCGCTGCCTTCGGCTCAGGTCATGATCCCGGGTCCTGGGTTCGAGCCCTACATCGGGCTTACTGCTCAGCGGGGAGCCTGCTTCCTCCTCTCTCTCTGCCTGCCTCTCTGCTTACTTGTGATTTCTCTCTGTCAAATAAAATAAAATCTTAAAAAAAAAAACTTCTGTATGGAAAAAATCAGATGCAAAATACCCATGTGTTTAGTAACATCCAGATAAGCTTGCTAAAGTGACAATTGTTTTATGGTTTAAATGTCACAGTGGGCTTTATCCCTACCTCCTTTACACAAACTTATTTCTAGGAATTGTTTTCAACTAGACAAGTTAAGAATTTGGAAAACTAAATATATCCACATCCCCCAACCACTAAACCCACACTTTTAAAGGTGCTTTAATTATTTTAAAGAAGAAAAACTACCAGTTATATTTTATTTTACTCCTCTTGAATGAATTCCTTAAAAACCTTTTATTGACTGTAAACAGAAGCAAATGAAAATCTCATTTAATAATTATGTTTGGTAAAATATACAATTGACGATATCAGCCATACCAGTAATTTGTCAATGAAATTTACGAATTCCCTTTGTAGCACCAAAGACAATTAAACCCTGAGAAGAGACACAAAAGAAGCTGAAGACATACAATTATGTATTAAACTGTGTTTCTTACATTTTAGCCTTTATAAATATAACTTGAGGAGCTTGTTTAAAATGGAAACTCTTGGGTCCTCTCTCCCAGGAATCTAGACTTCTTAGGGCTTGGGTAAAGTCCTGCAATGTGCATTTCCAATAATCTTCCCAAGATGATTCTGACACAGGTGATTCTTAATTAACTACTTCTAATTCTAGAGATAGATATATTCATGCACACAGTGTTTTTGTTTTTTTTTTTTTTTTCAATATTTGCAGTGCATTGGAATCCTCTGGGAAGATTAAAAAATACAGATACTTAGTGACCACTTCTAGACTGTCATTGCCAAAATATATGAGAGAAATACCTATCTAGGATGCGCTAAGAATGCTCTTATCTCCCCCATTCAATCTCTTGTTTACCTCCTATTGAATTTACTCCCAGTGGATTAGAAAAGGTCTGTGTCTGCAAATTTAAATTAAATTCCATTTCATGCAAAGCATATGCATTTAACCCTCTTACCAGTTTTTCTTGAGGCATGAACCCATGGTCCAACTATATCAGAATTTTTTGTGTATCTTCTTAAAAATGCACATATATGGTCCATATACGCTATGGAGTATTATGCCTCCATCAGAAAGGATGAATGCCCAACTTTTGTAGCAACATGGACGGGACTGGAAGAGACTATGCTGAGTGAAATAAGTCAAGCAGAGAGAGTCAATTATCATATGGTTTCACTTATTTGTGGAGCATAACAAATAACACAGAGGACATGGGGAAATGGAGAGGAGAAGGGAGTTGAGGGAAATTGGAAGGGGAGGTGAACCATGAGAGACTATGGACTCTGAAAAACAATCTGAGTGTTTTGAAGGGGCGGGGGGGTGGGAGGTTGGGGGAACCAAGTGGCGGGTATTAGGGAGGGCAGAGATTGCATGGAGCACTGGGTGTGGTGCAAAAACAATGAATACTGTTACGCCGAAAAGAAATAAAAAATTTTTTAAAAATGCACATACCAAGGCTTAATCCCCAGATATTTTAATTCAGTAAGCTTTGGACAGAGCACAAACTACAGTAATGAAAGTGACCCTTTAGATGATTACAGTCCAAATGGATCATTATCTATACTGAGAAATAATGATTTTCAACAGCCCAGAAAATACATCTGTCACCTCTACTACAACATCTCCAGTAAAAAAAAACTCACAAATTCCTCAGGTAGCCAATTCTTTTGAAAAGTTTTGGTTTTTAAGTTCCTCCTTAAATTCAACCTTTAAAATTCTTCCTTAAAGGGTGCCTGGGTGGCTCAGTGGGTTAAGCCTCTGCCTTCAGCTCAGGTCATGATCTCAGGGTCTTGGGATCAAGTTCTGCATCGGGCTCTCTGCTCAGTGGAGAGCCTGCTTCCCTCTCTCTCTGCCTACTTGCGATTTCTATCTGTGTGTGTCAGATAAATAAATAAAATCTTTTTTTTTTAAATTCTTCCTTAAATTCAACCTCCTAGGGGCACCTGGGTAGCTCAGTGGGTTAAAGCCTCTGCCTTTGGCTCAGGTCATGATCTCAGGGTCCTGGGACCAAGCCCCGAATCGGGCTCTCTGCTCAGCGGGGAGCCTGCTTCCCCGTCTCTCTCTCTCTGCCTGCCTCTCTGCCTACTTGTGATCTCTGTCAAATAAATAAATTTTTAAAATCTTAAAAAAAAGAAATCAACCTCCTAGAGACTTTGACCTATTGAGATCTTTTTTTCTCCCAGGGTCATTTCTCCAGTGCCCACCCCACACCCAATCCCCACTCTCAATACATTTCCTCTTCTACAAACTAGACATCCCTTGACCTCATATGAGGTAGATCAGATGTCGATATTATTTGTCAATGTGTGTTTCCTCCACCACCTACACCACAGTCATGTGAAGGGACTTATTAAGATTGAGACAGCTGAGCTCTACTTTAAAACTATTGAATTAAAATCTCTGGTGAGGAGACCTGAGGGCCTACTATTAACAAGCTATGTGGAGGGTGTTCATGCTGCATTGGTTCCCACAGGGGTTGGTGTATCTAGGCTGTGGGCTGGAGGAAATGATGTCCACCAGTTCCTTTGTTCTTGGAGAAGTCTCTCAAAGATCCCTGTCCCTCCAACACAGACCCTGAGATTAGCAAACAAATTGTTCCCATACACCCAGGCATCTTTCAAACTGCTTCTTGCATGCTGTCTCCCAGTGGGGCTGTTTGTTGTGCTGGCTCTTCAAGGGTGAGGACTTAGTTTGCCATCACCCTCTGGCTCTCCCAGAGCTGAGCCCACTGATTTTTAATTTTCCAGGTATTAAGCCCCCGATTGTAAGAACTCCAGAAATTAAGCCCCTCTGGTTTTCAAAGCCAAATGTTATGGGGATCAGTCTTCTCATTGTAGATCCCTCATGCTTGGTGTTCCTGGTGTGGGCTCTGCTCCTCTCTGCCTCCATGTCTGTTGTGGTCTCCCTCCCTCCCATGAACTGTCCCATGAGTTCATTTGGCTCTTGGCCATGTCTTTGCCTTTCCTATACTCTTCCATGTGGCTTCTTCTTTACCTTTAGCTGTAGAGAATCTATCCTGCCTGTCTTTAAGTTTTTTCCTAGGTTATTCATACTGATGTGGGCACTATCTAGGTGTGCCCTTGGGATAAGGTGAACCTAGGATCCTCCTACTCTGCCATCTTCCCCCTAGCTCCAAGGAACATGTATTTTTGACCAGAACACTAGGCCAGATTGATGCAGAGGTTTATAGATCATAGTTTGAGAAACACAGATCTAGGAGCTTGTAATGTAATAAAGGCAGCAAAATAAATGCTTATCTTCTCAGACTGTATCAGATGAATGCCAGCCATGGGCTAGTATTATTGTAGAACCATCAACATGTACACAACGACTCTTACCTCTAGAGATAGACTCATTCTTGTGTAGTGTTTTTCAACTCTTATTGTGGATATTTTTTTCAAATATCGAGAAATACCATTTAAAATGTGGAAATGCTGATGTAGTTAGAGGTGGGACCTGCCTGTTGTCGCTTATAAAACTCTTCAGGTGGTTTTAAGGTATAGCTCAAACTGAAAAGGCGTATTTGGTTGGGGCACAGGTGGGGACATGGAATGAAGAAAGAATCTAGAGCCAATAAAATAGTGATTGCAGAAACTAGAGACAAGCTGTGTTCACCTCGGGAGGAAAAAAAGAGAGCTGGGTATTTGTGAAGAGAAACAGCATCATTGAGTGAAATTTAACCATTGTTCTTTTTTTTTAAATATAAATCACATTGTTTACTAAAAAACTCATTCAACAAAGATTTTTGAGTGCCAAGCAATGCACCTGGGCTCTGGAGGTATACACTTGAAGACAACATATAGAGTCCTTGCCTTCATGAGACAGTCTGACATATGCTTTCATACATCAAAAAATAATTAAACAAATAACTAATTGCAAATATTATGCATGCTCTGAAAAACATATCAAGAGTATTTAGCCTAGTCTGGGATGTCAAAGGAAAGCTTTCATAGGGACAACTTTTTAAAAAAATTTATTTATTTATTTTGACAGAGAGAGATCACAAGTAGGCAGAGAGGCAGGCAGAGAGAGAGGAGGAAGCAGGCTCCCTGCTGAGCAGAGAGCCCAATGCGGGGCCTGATCCCAGGACCCTGAGACCATGATCATAACCATGACATGACCATGACCTGAGCGGAAGGCAGAGGCTTTAACTCACTGAGCCACCCAGGCACCCCAGGGACAACTTTTAAAGTCTAAACTTGATGTATGACTAACGGTTTGTGTGTGTTTGAAGGCTCTGAGGCAGTAAGAAAAGCCATTGCAATAGTTCCCAAAGTGTAGTCCCCAGACCAGCAGCATCAGCATCATCTGGGAACTTGTTAGAGATGCCAGTTCTCAGGCCCTACCTTAGACCTACTGAATCAGCAGAAACTATGGGGTTGGAGCCTAGCCATCTGTGTTTTGATAAGCCTTCCAGAGGATTCTGATCCAAGCTAAAGTGTGAGAACTACTGGCCTACTCTGAGAGCCTGAATGACAGCCAGAGTGGTAGAGCACAGTGAGCAAAGGGGGAAATGACAAAAGAAGAAGCTAGAAAGATAAATAGGAGTGAGATTTTACAAAGCTCTGTAAGACCTATTTAAGATTTTTATTTATTTGACCCCAATAATAACAAATCACATTTCCTGAATGTGCATTATGTATAAGATTCACAATAACCTTATGAGGTAGGTTATTGTTAATGTTTCCCTTTGTAGGTGAGTAAATGGAGTTTCAGGTTGCTTTTCCAATGTTCTATAGCTACTAAGTAATGGAGCTGGGATTAAAATCCGAGTTTTTCTCCAGAGACCAGTTTGTAAACCATTCAACTATACTGATTATTTTAAGTCAATGGGAAGCTATTGAAGGATCCTAAGTAGGAGAGAGAGATAATTGTATTGAACGTTAAAAAAAAAAAATCACCCTAGTTGCTGTGTGGAGGGTGATTTGTAGAGGTCAAGTCAAGCAGCAGGAAGACCTGTTAAGAATCTATTGTAGAAATTCCTGTGAAAGATGATAATGGCTTGGATCAGGATGCGAATGAAAAGAAGTAGATAAACTCAAGGTATGTTTTAGAGGTAGAATTGGTAGACATAGAAATATCTTCATTATATTTTATGCATTTCAAGGTTACTCTGGCTGCAGTGTGAAGAATGTATTAAAGTGGGCAAGAGTGGAGGCGGGAGACCAGTTATCATCCAGGAATGGAGAGTTAGTGGTGTGAAATATAGAGAAGTGACAGGAAATAAGGTCAGAGAGGTAGTCTGGGGCTAAATTAAATAGGATCTTGAAGGTCATAATACAAAATATGGTTTGTATCTTAATTCAACTAGAAGCCACTGGAAGGTTTTAAATAGATAATGACACAATCTAATTAATCTTTTTATTTTTAAAGAAAAAAGATCATCTTGGGAGCTATGAGGGGAATTGATGGAGAGTGTGGGGCATGAAAGGAGGAAGACCAGTTAGAAGGCTATTGTGGTACAGGCAAGACATGAAGAAAGAATGGTAATAATGTGGATGAGAGACAACAGGCCATAAAACTGCTATGACTTTATGATGGAGGTTTCTGGAATGAAATACTGGGCACCACTGGCTAAAATAAGGATGGTAGGGAAAATGAGAAGTGCAGCCAATTTGAGGTACGTGTGTGTGTGTGTGTGTGTGTGTGTTTGTAGGCAAGTGATAAATATACTTCTCATAATTATCACAAAAAATCTGTTGAGGATTATAGAGATGAATAAAGTAATTTGCTCAATCTCACACATTTGGTGAATCGCAGAGATGGATTCAAATCTAAGTCTATCTGATTCTGCAAGTTATGTTCTTTTCATTTATACCACATGGCATTTTCATGGCAGTGAATCTTTAGTAGAATGTGTAAGGCAAGAAATAACATGACATGGCAGAAAGGAAGTAAAAAGGGCTCTTTCATTGGACTTCTGGCCTGATGGACAATGTGGAGGTGCCAGGAAGGAAAACAGGTTTAGGTAAAGGAGTCCACGCTGAAGAACTGAGTGAGAATATTGAGCAAAGTAAGAGATGTTAAGTCATAGAGTGTAGCTTTTTGGTGAAGAGCCTAAAAGTTCACTCATACACAAGATTATTGTTTGGATTTGACACGCTATTGGGTGGTATACTATGGGCTTGAAAATAGGGGAGTTACATAATCTGAATATCACATAAGGAATATATTTGCTCACTAACATGGGAAGAGGACTTGATGTCATTACAGAGATAAGCAGTCATCCAGCTGATAGCAATTTGATTTGGGGTATAGAGAGGAAGGGGCACATCTGAGACCTCTAAATTTTCAGAGTTCCTTGAAATTCTTGAGTGTTACATCTTAAGATTTTTGCAGATTTCCAAATTTATGAACACCAATATAGCATATAATATCCTTATGAAATATAGCAAAGTATGACTAAAAATTTTAAGGGAGCCCTTTGGGCCTATAACAATCCTATAAATACAAGTCTAAAATAATTCATAAAGCTCTTAAATTCTACCAATAATATAAGCCACCATACTCTTAGATTGTTTCACTTATCAGCATTATTGCAAATTGGCATTCTTTGTACAGCCTTTTTACAAGAAAGTTCCCTTCCCCACCCCACCCAATGTTTAAAAATTACTATGTTTTCCATTTCCAATAGAGAACAACAAACCCATGTTATGGCACGGACACCTAAAGCAAAAGAAAATGAGGTCTGTGGTGGATGATCAGCTAGGTACCCTCACTAGCTAAGTGACTCACCTCCACACACCAGCCACAGAGAATACATGGTACAATTTCATGCCCCAGCACACTGACAAATGACTATGTGCCATGAACCTTCAGAATCACTTGAGAATAATTGGAACTGAGTTTCAAACTTGGGAATGCTTAGTCAAGGTTGACCATACATTAACCCTGTGTCATTAGTTAAGGTAAGACTATTGGTCTAAAACCCTACTGACCCAGTAATCATAATCACTCATTTGGAGCCCTTCTGCTTGTAAGTATCAAATCATATGTCCAAAAGGGACTGCATACAAGCATGCAAGTGTCGTCTCTCTTGTATAGCACTGCTTGGTTATATATGTGAAAACCCTATTCATTGATTTTACATTCTAGGCAACATTTGGCAAGAGTGGTTGTTACAACCTGGGGAGTTGTGTCAATGGCATCCAGTGGGTTGAGGCCGCCAAACATCTGACAACACACATGACAGCTCCCTACAAGTCAGAATTATTCAAACCAAGATGTCTATACTACTGAGGTTGAAAAACCCTGCCCTATGTCAAGGCAACTGTCTAATCAGGGAGAGACCACTTTTAATTTTTTTGACTCGAAGCTATGCTTGGTTACCAGTCCTTTGTTCCTTTTGGTTCTCTCAGTCCTATGACTGGAGAATCTGAATTCCTAGGGTAAAGGATATAATATTTTTCTATCTGCAAACTCACTTCCTTTTTTAATTAAATATTTTTATTAACATATAATGTATTATTTGCCCCAGGGGTACAGGTCTGTGAATTGCCAGGCTTACACATTTCACAGCACTCAACTCACCATATCACATACCCTCCACAATGTCCATAACCCAACCACCTCCTCCACACCCCTCTCCCCCCAGTAACCCTCAGTTTGTTTGGTGAGATTAAGAGTCTCTTATGGAGCAAACTCATTTCTTTTAAGTAAGTCACTGACCTTCAAGATGTAGACATCTATTCCATGCATAAGTCTTGCTATAGACCGAATATTTTGACACCTCAAATTCATATGTTAGAATACAAATCCCGGGGCGCCTGGGTGGCTCAGTGGGTTAAAGCCTCTGCCTTCAGCTCAGGTCATGATCTCAGGGTCCTGGGATTGAGTCCCGCATTGGGCTTTCTGCTCAGCAGGAAGCCTGCTTCCCCCTCCCCCTCTGCCTGCCTCTCTGCCTACTTGTGATATCTCTCTCTCTCTCTCTCTCTCTCTGTCAAATAAATAAAATTTTAAAACTTTAAAAATATATTAAAAAAATAAATAACATAAAATACTAATCCCAGGGTGATGATATTAGGAGGTGGGGCCTTTGGGAAGTGATTAGGTCATGAGGGTGGAGCCCTGAATGGGATTAGTGCCATTAGTGCCCTCATGGATGGGATTAGTGCCATTATGAACAGAGACCAGAGACTGAGCCTGCTTCCTTTCCACTTCTGGAGGATACAAGGAGTCAGCCATCTGACGCTAGGAAGAGGGCCCTCACCAAGAACCTGACACTACTGGCATCCTGATCTCAGGCTTCCAACCTCTAGAACTGTGAAAACTATGATTGTTGTTTAAGCTACCCCATTTATGGTATTTTGTTACAGCAACTCCAGCTAAGACAAATATTTTGTATCTATTGTGCTAGTTCTTGAGTTATAGTGGAGAATAAGATGGACAAGCAGTCTTTCCTTATGGTCCCATAGCATTTATATTTTTGTGAGGAATATAGACAAGCAAGCAGATGATTGCAATGCTGAATGATCAGTGCTGTGATGGAGAAAGTCCAGGTTCTCTTGGAGCTTGGTATGCATCTGTTAAGAGCAGGCATTTGGAGACAACTTACCTTAGAAGTGTAACTATTCTCTGATAGTTCCTCTATCTCCTTTTCACTGGGTGGACATTGAACTGGGCCAACTGACAACCTGCTTGCCTGGTCCTTGATTCAGTCCTGCCTTCCAGGGAGGATGAGTAGAAGAATGGAGGAAGATGGTGCAGAATGGCATGTAGGTGTATCTTTCTGGAGGAAATGTCCTCTAGGCACAAACAGCAGGAAAAGAAGAAAATTAACCGTGGGGAAGGAGGAAAAGAAGGGTATTCTAGGCTGAAAGGAAAGCACGTGTGAGAGTTTGGACTCATCAGGGAACTGACTTGACTTTCTATAGCCTAAGCTATTTTGAATTGGTATTGGTGGATGAGAAGAATAGAGAGTTCAAGGGCAAGGCTTATGTGGGTCACACTGATCTCATCTCTAGTCCTGCAATTACCTTAATTTTTTTTCCTTCTTATGTACGTTACAAAAACAACCTTCATTCATTGTTAAAAACTTCCAAAGTATGTGAAATGAGAGATGAAAGGCCCCATTAACACTTGTCAACTTCCCTTACCAAAGGTAGCCAGCGTTCATAGTGTGTATCCTGCTGGCCTTAACTTCATTTCTTTTGAATGTCTTTGCCTTCACGTACTATTTATAGTCTTCAGAGTTTTAAAACATCAGTTGTATCATGAAAAAGTTAAAGATATAAGCCTTTTCCTCCTTTCACTTTTTTGTAGTAATTTCTGGAAATTTTTTATATGGGCACATATGGACCTACCTTATTCATTTAATATCAGCTTAGTATTCCATTATATGATGTATCATAATTTATTGGGGCTTTTACTTCACTAGCATTCCCCCAGTTATAGATTCCTTTTCTGCCAAGTGGGCAGGGCAGTGGATTGCCCACTGAGGAAGCAGTGGACTGTGAGAAGATGGGGAAAATAATGAGAAGTCCTTAGCTGAGGATTGCACACAGACAGTCTGCACCAGAAACCTCTCCCCTACACAACCGTCCCCTGCTCAGGGCATTTTTCCCTTCCAATTTCTACACAAATCCTTTAAACTGCAAGTTTTTCTCTGCCCTGCCCCCTCAAGAATGCCTCTGGTGTTCACTTTAATGTGATTCCATTGGGATAAATGTATCTGAGGAAGGAAAGACAGGGAGGGAGCTATGCGTTAGAGGGAACACAATCAGTTGCTTTCAGGTATTACTGAAATGATAATCAGGTTTTTAGAAATATGAATAAGGCAAGGAAAGAAACTTGGGAAATTCTCAAAAACAAGCAGAATGCAGTTAACAGGAAGCAGAAAGTGGAGACACCTGACTGTGCAAGTCAACAGCAAAATCACATATGTTTAAAAGGCCCCAGGCTCAGAGGGATTTATCTGAATTGTTAACTATACCATGGTTTTCTTCTATTCTTTTTTTTTTTTTAAAGATTTTATTTATTTATTTGACAGACAGATCACAAGTAGGCAGAGAGGCAGGCAGAGAGAAAGGAAGGGAAGCAGGCTCCCCGCTGAGCAGAGAGTCCGATGTGGGGCTCGATCCCAGGACCCTGGGATCATGACCTGAGCCGAAGGCAGCGGCTTAACCCATTGAGCCACCCAGGTGCCCCAGTTTTCTTCTATTCTTATCTTTGCTGGGTTTATTGGTATGTGCTTACAGGATCAAGAAAACTGGCAGTCTGAATTACTGTTTGAAAAATATCTGGACACCCTCTTTCACTTGTGAATGATGGCTTCATCATTCTTCTAGAGGATCACAAAGCAGAATCAGATTTCAGTTTTTGTTTCTTTTCAGCCCCAAATCATGTGGACTAAGGCAGGTGTGATCATTGGAGAAGTAGATTGTTCAAAGTATACTGGGAAACCTGGAGTTGACAGGAGAGACGAGGAGCTGGGCTAGACCCTTGCGGAGAGAACGCAGGAGAAGGAAAAGGGAGGTAAACTGAGAAGGGCAGGAGCCAGAGCATAATTCAGAAGTCAAGAGAGGACTCAATCAAGCCAGTTGGGGACAGGAATACAGAAACCTAAGCACTATTCAAGCAGCCCACCAGTGGACCAGGTTCAGTCTGCAGGGAACAAGATTGGAAAGAAAGGGTCCCTGCTGAGAAGTTACACTACTGAAATGAGTTGCACCCAAATTGCTTGATCTTAAGTTTGAATGACTCTGAAGATCCCACCAGAGTGAGGTAGGAAGAGCGCAGTTTTAGTGGGGCAGATTAAAGGACATTGGGTGAAGCCTAGCAATGGCTGGTTAATTCTCAGATGTAAAGCACTTTGTTCCATATTCTTACCAGCCCCCTAGGTACTTAGTCATCCTTGTGTAGAATTGGGGATCCAGGCTAATCTGTATTTCATATTCTTCTGAGAGGAGTAAGCTTCAGAGAGGAGTAGTTATAATCATGGTAAGAGGAGAACAGAGTCAATTGTAGTTGGAGTGAGCAGAGAGCCCATCATGACTACGGACAGTACCTATAACAGAAATGTTTCAGGTTGAAGAGCCTTAACAATGTGGAGAGCTCTATGGAACTGTCTCCCAGTTTCTTGAAGAGATCGATTAACGTGGAAACACAGCTGCCCATCCTTTCCAGGCATCTCACTGGTGCAGGCTCCTCGCTGGGATGCCCTGTGTTTGCTTAAGCTTTGTAATCAACTTTGCCCTACTAAACTTTGAACTTCAGAGTACATTTAGGACAATAGTTTCTAAATTTTATTTTTAACAGGAAGTTTTACTGTTATCAAATGGAATCTTACAGAAAGCTATAATATGTAAGCATGTTAAAATATTTTAAATTCAAATTTATGCCATTTACTTAGGGCATAATCAGTACATGAATAAAGTTTTGATAAATACAAACCTTGGAAATATGGGGTTCTGGGTGACGGTTGTATTCTTATGTTTAGCTTCAGAATTGAATTTGTTTTTTCTACAAGGTTTTGGTCGCACAGTGCAGAGACACTCCTAATTCACAGATAAATTGCAAATAGAAGCAGTGTTTTGGATAGCTCAACTTACAATCTCTGGGGACTCTTGAATTAAATGGAAATGGTAGGAATAGCTTTCAGTCAAGGTCTGCACTAAAAATTAATTTACCCAGTAGCAGAAATTAACACCGTAGTGGTTTCCAATACATTAAAACTTGGTATTTATTCCATTTGAGTGTTTTATTATTTTATTATGTTTTGAAGGATATTTAACAATACGAGTATTGTAATTCAAACTGAATACTCTCAGAAACACCATAACCTCTTTAAGGAGTCTTAAAGGTCTTTGAATCAAAGTTGCAAAACCCCTGACCTTGGGAAATGTCTGCTCTGGGAACAGCATTGTGAGAAGCAAGTGTGGGAATTGAATTAGAGGACAACCGCATCTTGTACAAAAACAATGTTCCAAATCAAGTTGGATGATCATGTAAGCAAATTCTGTGACTCACAAGAGGCATACTCCGTTGTTCTGTGGGTGATGGAAGATTGGAAAGACTGCCTATCTGACGATTCATGTGTGGGACCCAGTGGAGGTTCGGTGATCCCCAAAGTAGGTCCTTGCCTGGAGTGCACAAGAGACAACCCCTGTGGAACAGGGAGGCTAAATTATAATAATAGGCCACATTTGTTCAACACATGTTGTGTGCCAAGCACTGAGCTTGGTACCTCGTATGCTTTGCCTCAATCCTCACAGAACCCAGTGAGGTAGGTACTGTATTTTTCCCCATTTCACAGCTGAGAAAACTGAAGTCAATCAAGGAAAAATTAACTTGCCCAAGGTCATAAAACTTGTTAGTGTGAGCTCCAGAATCTGATTCTAAACCCTGGCCACAGAATTACTTCTTATACTCTTCCCTCACAAAACAGCTTGTAAGAAGGAAGCCTGTTATTAGCAAATAAGTCATTGTTTGGGATTCTGGCTCGAGTCCAGACTATGTACAGGCTTACAGAATGAAGATCAGGACACTGCTTTTTATAACTCTCTCGCTGATACAATTCCCTGCGTTCCTTTATCAGATTCGGGGCTGAAGGGTGGTGTTGCTTCTTTTGGCAATGTGAATATAAGTGGCACTGAGAGGGCAAGAAGCTATCCCTGAGTCACACGTCTAAGGTGTGGCAGAAGCAGGAACAGAACTTGTGAGCTGGCAATCCTGACTCACCTACACTCCCAGGCTATGCCTAGATAAGGGACACTGGGAATTTCCAAGTGTGCTTAAGAATTCTGTATTACTTTCACAAAATACCTTCAGTGGGCTCTCTTCCTTTGCTACCGATGCCATTCCACATAAATTATTTTCCTTAGCAAAAATTGTTTGTGAAACCACAGCCCATTTATTCCTAATTTCCATGGAATTTTGTGGTGAGTTCCATGGTCTTCTGCAGATGGGATTATCTCCTGTCTGCCTCTGTCTCTTCTTCCCTGGTTTGGACTCTTTTAGGCTAATATTCCTAATACATAGTGAGCGCCTTGATGTGCTTCTCTTCCAGACACGAGTATAAAAATCACCAGGTTTGGGGCCTGTGTATAGGGAATTGAAGGTTGCTATGTGAATGTAGTGTCTGCTCAGGGCCATTAAAAGTCATGGTCATGTCCCTGTGGCAACCTACAGAAGCTCAGTGTCAGGACTACTGGTAATAGTAACAATATAGAGACAGGCTGGAGGCTAGAACTGGGAAAACAAAGGCAACTGGATGAGCAACTGAATAGGTCAGTGCTTCTCATTTGCATATTTGATAACTTTAGCCACACCACCAGAGAACGTGGAAGTCAAAGTACGCTTGCTTCCTTTCCTGGACTAATACTGTCTTCCTCCAAACCTACGAAGAATCATTATTATTCATAGGAGTGTGGCATATCCCCTTTGTACAGGAGGAAACAATAATAATTAACATGAGTTAAATAACTACTAGGTGGCAGGAACATAGTGTTACAGTATATTAATTCATATATTCATTATTCAATCACTCATTCATATATTCAGGTTCAGTAATTCAAAATTCATTCATTTCATCCACGCATAGACTTTATGGAGTAGGGGCTAGTGTTATCATTTCTGTTTCATTTGGTGAAGCGGAGACACAGAAAGTGTTGGCAACCTGGCCAGGTTCACGTGGCCAGTAGGTGGTTAGGTTGGATTTGAATTACGGCAGTCTGACTCCAGAACCTACCTTCCCCCCTGCCCCACGCTCCACTCTGCTACACTGCATCTCAGAGGCATGGCTACTTGGATGCTGTGTAACAGGGATAAAGAAAAGGTAGGTATAGGGTGTCTCACATATGTCTGTCTTATTATAAGCCACTTTAAATTTCTTTCTTTTTTCAAGGTTTTATTTATTTATTTGAGAAAGAGAGAGAGACAGACAGACAGAAATAGTGACAGAGAGCATGAGTCGGGAGGAGAGGGAGCAGAGAGCCTGATATGGGGCTTGATCCCAGGACCCCAGGATCATGACCTGAGTTGAAGGCAGACGCTTAACCAACTGAGCCACCCAGGTGCCCCGCCACTTAAAATTTCTTCTGGAGAGGCTCAAGGGGCAGAGAATGCAGAAAGACAAAAATCATTCTGGGGACCTGGGTAGTGACGGAGACATTCACAAGGAACCCCAAGGAGAATATCTGTAATGAGTTGAGGTTGAAGGAGTAATTTTGCAGCAACTAAACAAGATTTCTGCTAATGTTTGCTGGAGTGTGTCTGATTCCTTTAAATATAACTGATACTCTTGGCCTCTTATATAATATAATTATTTTTTTTTTCTCAAACAACCCAATTAATTAGGCAATGCCTTGGTCCTCTTCATCTCAGAAGAACAGACTGAAATCCCAAGAGGACAACTACCTTGTTCAAGGTCACAGAGCTGGTCAATGGCAGAGCAGCCTGTACTTAAACTTCTGTAGTTTGTTTGCAGAACCCACATGTTTCAATGTTGCAGATGATATAGGAATTCGGGAGTCCAGAGGCTCAGGCAAATCAAAGGTCAGGGCAAGGAGTCAGCAACCTGGAAGAAAATAAGAACCTGGAGGACCAACCTATTGAAAAGCAAAGCCAGCAGCTAGTCAAAAGGCCAAGTTTGGAAGAGCCTCAAAAGTGAAGGAGCAGAGCTGGGCAAAGTAAATTGGAAAACAACCTGGTGGGCTAGCACAAAGGACATTTGAATTTCATGTGAACACCTATCCCAGCCAGGAAATTTCATGTTGTGTTTTCTGTCAGGGCAGTGATGGGCCCAGGGCTTATCTAGCCTAAGAGGAAAAAGCAGGTTAAGTAGGAATGCCTGGATGGAGGGCAACGGTATAAAAGAACATATTCAGGGTCACCTAGGTGGTTAAGCATCTGACTCTCAATTTTGGCTCAGGTCATGATCTCAAGGTCGTGAGATTGAGCTCCACATGGGACTCTGCTCAGTGGGGAGTCTGCCTGAGATTCTCTCCCTCTGCCCCTCCCCTGCTCGCTCTCTCTCAAAAATAAATAAATCTTCAAAAAAAAATAAAAGAACATATTCAAATACATACTTGCTAAAGACTATTTAGAAAATGATGAAATTATGGACTATTAGGGGTCAGAAAAAATCCCAGGCTCCACTCTACTGCATTTGTCTTTGAGTCCTTCTGATGACATTTCTGGCAAGGTCATCTAGCTTCTGCTCAAACACTATCTCCTGGGGCAGCCAGTTTGATTTTCAAGCAACTTTTCACAGTTCCAAAGTTACTCTTTATGTTGGCCTGAAATCTGCCTCCCTGTCCTTTCCTCCTTTTGGCTCTCGCTATTTCCTCCAGGGACACGAATATGTCTAATTCCCATCCACATGACAAGAGACTTTGGGGCACATTTTGAAGACAGATCACGGGAGGATATATTGTGCTATTAGTCTAGATTGGAAAAGGAAGCACAGACTGACTTTTCTCATGGAAAGGCTGGTTTCTTGACCATGGAAAGTTGAGTTTCTTAAGCCATGACTTCTCCAAGAGGGGATTATATTTTGGATTTCCTATTGTCTGAGCTCATTCTTAAGGATCTTCCAAAATACCCTCAGAGCAGTTTGTTCCCATGGTAAACTTGGTTTTAGTTTGACTTTGTTTACTTATTTCTGGCCCTGAGGTCTTGGCCTCATTCAGTGAAGAGTATGAGTTCCTGTTCTAAATAAAGCAAAAGCTCACTCACTTGTTCTCTCTCTCACACCACCCTTGTTATATCCCCAAATAAATGCTTTCTTTATAGCTAACCTGGTCATTTGGGATAAACACTCTGTATTTACAGGGATACAGCATAAGTGTAATAAGGACAGAAAGAAGAGGTTTTGTCTTATTTTGCTGACAATTTTAACAGTGAAATCATTAAGATAAAGTATAGGCGGGTTAAGGGGACACAGAAGTCATGCATTCATTGTCTCATGAGAAAGAGAGAAATTGAGAGACAGAGTGAGTACCAGACAGTAAGAGGAATGTGTCATACAGGATAGTCTGGAAAGATCATCCAAGATATACAGCTTCTTGGCCTCTGTATGATGAGAAAGGAAGGAAAAATTGAAACAATGGCAACTATAGATGAAAAATGGAGTTTGTGAATCAAAATTAAGATGGATTTATGAACCACATAAAGAGAGAAATTCCATACTGGATACTTGTGAATTTTTCCAACCAGAAGACCTGAAAATTAAGAAAAGATGTATTAAGAAGTTGAGGCAGTGTAAATTTAAGAAGGAAAAAAAAGAATGATTGGGTTTAAATTGGAACTCAAAGTAACAGAAAAAAAATTATTTTAACAGAAGCTTGGAATTATGTTCCATGAAGTTTCTTTTCTTCTCCCTCGGGTGTGTGCAGAGGCTGGGGCTGGGCCCCAAAAGGGCTGCTGTGGCCTTTGTCATGGGGTGTCAGGGCACAGCTTGGGTGGCAGTGGGGTGCAGAGCAGGACAAACCTGGTTTAGGCCCAAAGGGAAGGGGTAGCACAGAAGGCAACACAAACAGGGAGGAGCCCTCTGGATAGGCCAGAAACTACTGGATCTTCTAAGAGCCTTTTTTTGGTTCTGCCACTGCCAAAGCCGGGTTTGTAAAAGGCAAAGGAGGGCCATGAGGCAGTTTGGGGAAATAAGTAGACACTGAGGATGTGGGAGAGGTAGACTAAAACACACGTGACCAAAGCCAAGTTTACCAGACGCCCAGTAGGGCCCATCCCCAAGACCTTTGGTCGGCACCAGGGAAATGGTTTATTCCAAAGCCCTCTTTGAAAGAGATACAACGAGAGAGGAGGGAGGGAGAGAGAGTGGGAGTGGGTTGGGGGTGGAGGGGGTGGGAGTGGAAGAGAGAGAATCTCTAGCAGATTTCGTGCTGAGCGCAGAGCCTGACGTAGGGCTTGGTCCCATCACTCAGTTGATCATGACCTGAGCTGAAATCACAAGTCCGAGACTCAACGGACTGAGCCACTCAGGTGCCCTGAGTCAGGAGGTTTTTAAAGGCAGGTGAGGTGAGGAGGAGAGGTGGGTGAGGAGGAGAGGGCCAGTGACTCAAACTCAGATAAAGGAAGTCACTAAGGAAAGGAGAGTTAATCTCATTTTGTTGAGCTCAAAGAGGGGGTCAGTGGTCCCAGCTGGTGCCTGCCAGCTCCTTGATGGAAACTTGAGTTCCTGCAAACACCTAAACTAACACTTGAATATCATCTCAGGCAAGGATACTATCTCATAGGATCTTGGTAGCAGACGGCATTCAGAGAAGACGCAAAAATGGGAAAAAAGAGTTGCAGCTTCGCTTTTCTACCCTGTTAACTCCTTGGTTATGGGATGTCTCTCTCTCTCTCTCTCTCTCTCTCTCTCTCTCTCTCACACACACACACACACACACACGCACGCATACTTGGTGAGTGGCATTATCTGGAATTGCCTCTACCTCAAGCCCAGCAGCAATTTAGGCTAAGGACACAGTCCTGTACGCGGCTCAAATACCAGTGTGAGCTGGTACTGAGAAATTTCCCTTCGCCCTGATCCACAGAAGGCAAACCACGGGTCTACCAGCAGGCCGCACTGTTGTGAGTTGTTCCTGTCAGAATTTAGAAGCCTTGGGGAGGAGATACTTGAGGGTTTTTTCAAGGTCACAGAAAAAGAAAAGTTACACTGAGTGCCCCAAGCAAAGGCAGCTGGCAGAATCTTCTCATCCTTGTTGTTGCCAAGTACACCCTCCAGAAATCTTGAGTGTATATTGTGTGGAACATGAGGCAAACTCATCTGACCTCATCAGTTTGCTGAAGATGATGACAAGGATGAGTGGGTCCTCTCTATTTCCAGTAGCAACAATTGGATAGCGGGAATGGAGATGCTGCTGCATCTAGAATACGGGATGGGAGAACAAAAGGTCAAAGGGCCTAATCCTTTATCAATAACTAACTGATCTCCCTACTCTGATTATTTAATACCTTCATAGTGCAAAATCGTTTGTAATTTATCCCAGATAAGAAGTACGTTTTCCAGCCAATGCTCGAGATGCAGAGATCTTCAACACTGAACAAATTAAAAGCAACATAAAGTAAATGACCTTTATTCATGATGACACTCTCAGCTCTGGCTGAATAAAGAACATCTTTTTTTGCCGAAATTTTAAATGACAGAGTGCCCTGGATCAAAGTCATAATGACACATATCCTGTTATCTGATGCCTCTAAGAGGTTGAAGGGATTCGTAAATACAGTTGTCTTCATGTTTCAGACACATTTTTCACTCTTTTTGACAGTTACTAAATACATTAATTTTCTGATGGTAATTTCAATGTAATAACCATACGAAAAATGTAAGTCTTGTTTTCCCATCAGAAAAGAAGAAACTGAGAAGCATCTTGAGAGCCATAAATCAGAATATGAAAGACCTGGACGATGTCATTCGGGGAGTGGGCTGGAATTCCATGTGTCAGAATTGAATTGGAGCAGAAATATAATATGATCACAGTTCAAGGGACTTTTCCACACAGTGTTTCCCTAACCCAGATAGCTATGGACGTCTTACCAGAATAATTAGTAAGCAAGATACACACAAGGTCTTGAAGGTCTTGAATTCTTGGTTGACTCTACCAAAGTAGAGTCACAAATAATGTAGGGGGAATGGTTTATTGAAGCAGATAGCTCGAAAATCAAATAATTTGGGAGTACATGTTGGCTCCTAATGGTACAGCACTCTCCAAAGGATTTGAATTTATTTCCTTGAGGTGAGGTAAGTCAGCTCAGTCCTGTTCCATAGCTCTAGGCAGTACTCCCTAACCTGAGCTAGGTCTCTCGGAAATACAGGTGCTGGCCCAGGGTAATTAGACCAAACAGCTGGTAAATGGCCTACATCCACCATAACAATATTCAAACAATCCAAAGTGCATTCCTTCTCCATAAGTGAAATGTAGCTCATTATGAGTAATAGGAATGCCACTTTTATTCAGAAACATCTATTTTAGAATATGGATGGTTCTTTTTTTAAAGGTTTTTAAAATTTATTTATTTGAGAGTGAGACAGAGGTAGGGAGCCAAGCCAGGAGGAAAGGGAAAAGCAGGCTCCGCTCTGAGCAGGGAACCTTATGCAGGGCTCCATCCCAGGACCCTGGGACCATGACCTGAGCTGAAGGCAGATGCTTCATGCACTGAGTCATCCAGGTGCCCCATCATTAACATCATTGTCAAAAGCCCCCGGATGAGCCCCAGAGAATAGTTGGAAGCAAGCACAGTCAAGCACGTTTTCAGTTCGGCTGGTACCATTATCCCTATCATTGTTTTTGAGGCCAAACAAGCTGATTTCCTGTTCATTTTAAAGATCTGTCTTTCTGATACACCCAGACTCTTATATTCACTTCCTGGTTCTTTGGCAATTCATTTCATTTGACTTCATTACTATCCTTCCTTCGTTCCCTTTAAAAAATTTTTAATGTTGGGGTGCCTTGGTGGCTCAGTGGTTAAAAGCCTCTGCCTTCAGCTCAGGTCATGATCTCAGGGTCCTGGAATCGAGTCCCACATCGGGCTCTCTGCTCAGCAGGGAGCCTGCCTCCTCCTGTCTCTCTCTGCTTGCCTCTCTGCCTACTTGTGATCTGTCTGTCAAATAAATAAAAAAAATCTTTATAAAAATTTTTTTTAATGTTTCCAAAGTAATACAGGCAGACAAAAGGTGAAGTTTAAATTTTAGAAAAAGTAGTCCCTTTATTCACATTTCTCCATTCCTCAGTCCCATTTGAAACTTTGAGCTGTTTCTTTTAGTATTTAACTCCATATTTCTAAATGATATGCTTTTGTTGCAACTTCTTCCTTTTTTTCTGTTTTAGGCTGCTCATCATCACTTCTTTTTATTACTGAAGTAACTTACATACAAAATCCTATTAGTTTCTCGTGTACAACATAGCGATTGGACATTCGTATACATTGAGAACAGATCAACGCAATAAGCCGTTACCATCCAATTTCTTGGTTTATCAACATTATGCATTGTCTATTAACTTTTTTTATTGGAAGATGAGAAATTTAAGCTATTTTCCCTCTCACACACATCCACTCCTGTTATTATTTAAAATGCCATGCCCATGTAAATACTATACACTGTTGAACCAAGTTGTCTACCATCTTTGGTAGACAAAAGTTGTCTACCATGATTCTATTTCTTTTCTCTTACAATTTTTGGTCACTAGTTCTCTTTTTCACCTGTTTTCATTTGCCTTGTTTTCTATATACCTAACATTAACTTCCCCCCAAATATCCCACCAGCCTTGTCAAATGCCTATCGATATGTTTTGCAACTACTCAAGTAATTAGAAAAATATTACCCAAAACCTGCCATTTCCATTTTCCCCTGGAGTCCTTTTTCCTAACACCCTGTACCATCCTGTTTCAACCTAGAATGGCTGCTTCTGCTCTGTAGACCTGGGACACAATTCTCATCCTATAATTTCCTTTCATCATTCTGCATTAGATCTCCTCTTTCCTAGGTTCTCATCTTTCTAGGTTTACTCCCTCAGCTTGATGAATCATATGCAACTGAAGATACATGGAGAGTGAAATTTTGAGTTCTTATAACCCATCTTTTTTACGGTTTCTCTCAAGTTGGAGAATTTCTTGGTAATTCCTGGCAATATAACAGTGATCTATGATAAAAGTGATTAGAAGTTCTGTGTGAATGTGAGGTGAAGGCTTGAGGCTTGCTGACTGGTGGGTTTGCTGGAATGGGGATCAGGCAGAAGTACACCTCTTCACAAAGACACCCACAACATCAGAGTCTTAATTTCTCCAAGCTTAGTTGTCTAATTCGTTATCCTGAGCAGAACAGTAGTGGTATCTACCCAGCTGTGTCTAGGACCAGGGTTGAGAGAAAGAGTGAGGATCCCACTGTACTTTACAAGATTTTCTCTTGATCTCCTTGTTCCCAGTTCCATGCTTTATCCCTGTTCTACACTCCCATCCTGGAGTCTGGAACCTCCCCAAGTTCAGTTTTTCCAAAGACTAAACTTCTCCTCTCCTATTGGAGAAGGAAAGGTAGTCACCATCTGTGCAGATCAGAAGGTGGAAATCGGTGAGTCCAAGCACTCTGTAGATTATCTTTCAACCAATCATTCTGTGGTACCCAGTGCCTCTACCCCTCAGCTTCTGTAGGACTACAGGGCCCATCTCATTGCTCTTTCCCCTCCGCAGGGACTTAGGTTATAAATTCTTTTACTCTGTAGAATTGACCTGTACTTTTCCGTCCACTTTTGCTTTTCTAAATATCTTTTGAAATTTTTGGTCTGTTGTTTCCTCTCCCATTTTCTTAGTCCCTGTTGGATAATGTCTTTCATTATGGATCTCCTTCCCATTTTGATCAGCGTTTGGGAGGCTAACAAGATAAATCCACATGGTTATTTTGCTATATTTAACTGCAAGGCTGTTTATCCATTACTTTTGTATAAGAAAGGTGGTTTGTACCATCTTCTCTGTTTATCTCTGATTATAGTCGATTTAGTGAGGCTTTAAGTGAAAGGCCAGAAGGCTAAATTAAAATAGTTTATATATGAAGATTAATTTTGACTCTAACTCAACAGTACTTTCTAGGGTCCTTTAGAAAGTAGTTTATGGATACCTGGGTGGCTCAGTTGGTTGAGCCACTGCCTTCCATTCAGGTCATGATCCCAGAGCCCAGGGATTGAGTCTTGCATTGGGCTCCCAGCTCTGTGAGAAGTCTGCTTCTCCTTCTGGCCTTCTCTCTTCTCATGCTCTCTCTCTCTCTCTCTCTCTCAAGTAAATAAATAAATAAAATCTTTAGAAAATAAAAAGGAAAGTAGTTTATTTTTCTATTCTTGGAGGACATCATCAGTACCATCTTGGGCCTGTGACTAATTAGCAAAAATGATATCAGTGTACCCTTAATAGAATGTCTTCAGTTTGTATCCTAAACATTCTGATGAGAGAATTAGAAGAAGATAGTAGGTTAAAATTCCATAAAGACAAATCCAGGCATTTGTATGGGAATTTTTTCAGCTAACTTTCATTTATTATGTAAATTCAAACATAAGAAAAATTATTGGGGGCGCCTGGGTGGCTCAGTGGGTTAAAGCCTCTGCCTTTGGCTCAGGTCATGATCCCAGGGTCCTGGGATCGAGCCCCACATTGGGCTCTCTGCTCAGTGGGGAGCCTACTTCCTCCTCTCTCTGCCTGCCTCTGTGTCTACTTGTGATTTCTGTCTGTCAAATAAATAAAAATCTTTTAAAAAAAAAACATAAGAAAATTATATATATAGCTTCAAGTTGCCCTGAAAAGTTTCGTGTAATTTCGTGACCTACTAATACCTCAGTCACTTATTTTAAAATGGCCCTGCTAGCAATAACTGATATAGTCTCCATTGTTTCCTACTTACCTGGGTAAGAAAAATCTATGACAGGAGGTTGGATTCTTTTTTTAAAAATGAAAGGAAAACACTGTATAATTCCTTTTTCAGGAACTTATTATATTGCTAAATGTTTTAAAGCAGTGTAACAGTTTTTAAAATGGTCTTTTTAAAAAGAAGTTGTGGGAGGCAGAATAATCCTCCCCGCCAAAAAAAGATTTCCTCTTCTAAATTCTGGAGCCTGTGCCTATGTTATACTATTTGGAAAGGGCAAGTGTAATTAAGTTCCCTTGAAATGGGGAGAGTACCCTGAATTATTTAAGCGGGCCCAATGGCATCACAAGCATATTACTTACAAGTGCGAGAGGGAGGCATGAGAGGGCCAGGGTGCTACAATGTGACAGAGTCTTGACCGGCCATCACTGGCTTTGAAGATGGAGGACAAAGACCAGGAACCAAGGAATGCAGGCAGAAACTGGAAAAGGCCAGAAAATGAATTCTTCCCTGGAATCTCCAGAAAAGAAATGAAGCCCTGTTGATGACTTCATTTTAATCCAGAGGGACTTGTTTGGACTTCTGACTCCCAGAACTATAAGATAATGACTTTGTGTTGTTTGTAAGGCTCTCAGTTAGTAATAACTGGTTCCAGCAGCCATAGGAAGCTAAAATAGAAACCATATGCTGAAAAGTTCACTTTATCCATTTAATCTGCTAATCAAACATTAACTCGTACAAATCACTATGCAGGTAATATGAGGGCTGCAAGGATGAAACATGAAGACCTTGATCTTTAGGAATTTACAATCTAGTAGAACAGATGAGATACTGTACTGCTTCAGGTGTGTTACAGATGGGTGAGAAGACCTCTTTTTTTCTCTTTCCTCCCCCCCCCCCCCGCACCCACCCCCACCACCTCTACTCTCCCTCCCTCTTTCTTGGTCTCTCTCTCTCTCTCACACACACACACACTCCCAGAACCCTGGGATCATGACCTGAGCCAAAGGCAGATGCTCCCAACAGAGCCAGCCAAATGTCCCATAAATTCTTGATTTATTTAGCCAAAGATTCACAAATTTAGCAGAAGTGAGGGGCCTAACAGAGCAGGAGCAAAGCAGCATTACTCTGTTAGCCCTTTGAGGCCCTTAATATTAGGCAAACAATAATAGGAAATCCTGCTTGAATAAAACGAAGTTTCTGGGTGCAAGAAATCTGATTTTGTGCTGCACCATATCCTTTTTCTGTGTGTGGCTTATATCACTGTTCAGGAAGAATTAAATAACCTTTGTACTTTATAAACACTAGGTTCTCTTGCTTCTTCAACTGAACTCAGTGTCATGAGTCTAAATGTTACCCCAGGTAAAAAAGCAGTCAGTGAATATCCAGGTGCCCCTGAGAAGTATTTCTTCCTTGAGCTCCACAGGGTACCAGAAAAATCCATTTCCCCGTGGGTATTTCTGTAACTGAATTTAATCACTTTATGTAGAAGGTGGGGATTGATAAGAGAAATATGCACGCCTACACAGAAACATATAGACATGTGGCTCTAGATACTTACAAACAAATGTTGCTAAGGTGATTAATGTATTCTCTTAAGCGAACAGATGCAAGGCAACTTTTGGGGTAACTCTGGGCCTCAAAGGGTCAGAGTGGAGAAATTAATCATGTAGCAAAGAAAATCTCTCGATTAGGAAAAAGAAGACAGTGACAGAAACTGCAAATGTTAGGTCACGTTTATAATTTTTCTTTTTCTCTCTTCTTGGTTTGCAATGGGGGATAAATATAGTGACAGGGAAAGGCTAGGAAACTATTAAGGCCTGGCAAATCTAGAATAAGGGAAACTGGGGTGAAATTAGATAGTGGTTAATGGCCGAGTTGAGTGTGGCAATCACAATCATTACAATCAACTGTGATCCTTTGACCCCTACTAGGTGCTCAGGAGATTTTGTGAAAATCACAAAGGTGAACAGGACCACGTTCTAGTTCTTGATATTAAGTAATTTTCAATCTAGCGTTTGGGTATGAATCCCCATATAACTCCAGTGCAAGGCCAGATATAGGGGCTGTTAGCAGCACAGGGTCATGTGACTTAGAGATCAGACTGATGGCAGGGCCACAGGGTGCGAGCAGGGAGGGATGATGGAGGGAAAGAGAAAAGCCTCAATGAGGGAGGAAGTATTCCAATAAAACTGGAACGATGAGTAAAAGTTCAGTAAGAAAACAAACAGCACAGCACTGAGAATTCAACATTAATTTGATCCCTTGTTCATTCATCAAGGCCTCTGCTCTGTGAAATGGGCTCTGCTCTGACCGAGATTACCATGGGGGAAAGCAAGGAGTGTCTGATGTAAGCACATCTCGAATTTTGATAGCACAGATGGCACTTCTCTATCTTTCCCAAACGGGGAAGGTGCATCCTTCTGTACTGAAGCGAGGAAAGCAAATGCATGAATTAGAGGAGAGCCCTGACATAATTCTGACATAAAGCCGTCATTACTGCTTCTCGAATGAATATCTTGCTTTCTGGGTGACTGTGAGTGGTGCTCATTTCTACAACAAAGGGGTTGTCTACACCATAACAAGCACTTCGGGGGCACAACAGGGAGACAGGTTTGAATCTCCGTCCTCAATGAGCTCAGAGTCTTTGGGGGACTATGATGGGGTGACCTGTAGAGTGCTCATTATCCTTCTGGAGCCTCACTTTTCTCTTTTTTGGGAACGGAGCTTGGCTGGCCTTTCCTACATAGGGATGCAGTGAGACTTAAAAAAAAATAGGAAGAGTGTTAAAAATATTGAGTGATATAATCATGCAAATTGGCATATTATTCCCCATTCTTTTTCCCTCTTCATTGCACAGAGGAGTCTTCTGGGTCAGACTGAACCAGGGTAAGTGGCCATCGTCTTCTCTGCTGCAGAGACGAGTCTGACTCCAACACATTCGCCTGGCTCTCTGATGCTCTCTGGCACTCTTTCTTGAATAAGGATCTATTTGATTGACCCACTGGGAAAATGGATTCTTAGCTGGGAGTACTGTGGTGTCTGAACACTCGGTCTGAGCTGTTTCTGCTGGGGCCCTTGGCCAAGTCTCTTTCCCCAGTGCGGACCTCAGTAAGCTCTACAGCTGAAGTCTTTTCTTCCCAGGGAGATGCGCAGCTGCAAACTGAAAGCTTTCAGAAATCTGTATGTGGATAACTCTTACTGAAAATATTGCTATTAATGCAAACACAATCACCTAAGAGTAATAGAACAAAAGCCAGCCTACAGCTCACTGCTTTTAAAGGAAGGGGGAGTGGGCTTTTGAAATTGATTGCTTGGGTGCACAGAATTTGTACTAAGTTTGCCTCTCAATTGGACTTGTGACAGCTTTCAGCTAGGTTTGAAACACCAGAGAAATTTCTCTTTTGTCCCTTGAAGGGGAAGTGGCTAAATCGATTTGGGTTATTTGTCTGGGAAACTGTCTCCCTGGACGCATCAAACAGCCTCTTTTATAAAGACAGGGCCCTGGGCCATGGCTACCTTCTATAATTACAAAGTACACAACATTTATCAGCAATCAAATGTATAGTTTCTCTTTGGAAATGTTCTGGCTGAATTTAAGCTGTTCATCATTATTGCTAAATAAAAGGCTCTGAATGGGTTGTGACAACTGCCAGACAGGTGTTATTTAAATAAATAAATAAATAAATAAATAAATAAACAGAACACTGGAAGAATCCTGATTACACTTTTCAAAGAAATGTCATCTCAGGGTGTTAGAATAATAATCCTGAGCCCAGGTCTCCCCCCAACAGCCTGCACCTGGGGAAGATGAATGACAGCTGGGGTGCATGGGGGGGCTGCTTTAAAATATCGTTGTGCTGGGATTATGTGGGTGATGGAAGGATCATAAAGTTTGGATGGCCTCCTGGTAATTTGCCTATTTCCAACTGGTACTTAATGAGTAAATTGGATGAAACTGGATGTGCCCCTTTATGTAACTAGAGAGTGATATCTTGAGAAGTGATACCTAACTCCAAATATAGAGGGTTTTTTGGTTTTTTGTTTTGTTTTTGCAAGATAGAACCATTGTCATGGGATCCGTCTCAGTTTTCCAGTCTATAAAATGCTGTCTCTCTACCTCTATAGGTCTTATGTGGGTTAAGTTCAACAAGACACTGCTTACAAAGCAATTAGTTTTTTTTTTTTTTTAAACGAATACATGAACAGAAGTTGGGAAGCTCCAGTTGGGTGTGTCTCTTTGGGAAGAAGGAGAATCAGTTCCTGGGTGGACCTCTGAACATCTTAAATGGAAATAGGTGAGGAGTCGATCAGGAGAAGAGAGTTCTATGTAACAGTTATATGGATGGCCGGACAGTCAGGAGCACTATCTCTATCATGGAAGGAATTACAAAGATTCTTCTTTGACTTCCCACTGTAATTCCTCTACCTTCTTAATCTTGCAAAAGTATCTGACCATTGAATATCTCTATTTGCTTCTCCTATATTAAGCACGGAGCATCATGCCATTAGAGTACTATTATTTCCAATTTGAGTTTCCCTCCTTTATGAGTAGTAATAATATTAATAACATGTGCAATTTATTGAATGCTTATATGCTAGGCACTTGGAGAAGCACCTGTGCATGCCTTATTTCATTCAATACTTGATACCTTTAAGGTGTATTTACTTTTACAGATGAAGAAAGTGAGTCCCAATAAGGGTAAGTAGATTTTGTAAGATCATATGGCCAAAGGAATGTGAATACATTTTGGAAGAGTCAGAATTACTGAATTTGTGTAAATAGGATATTGGAGAAAAGGAAAAATGCCAATGGAATTGCTTTGTAAGACTACTTGAAATCTGAGGAGTGAATTCCTAATCACCTTCAAGTTTATGAAGAAAGATTATAAGAGATACAGCCTAGTTGACCTTGATTTCTTTAAGGATACTAGCAAAACGAAATGGGCTAATGTGGATGAAAAGACATAGTCTGTGGTCAAACCTTCTGGAATAAATGACCCATGCATGATGGCCAGTTCCACAGTCAACCACAGGGCTTGGTTGATTGCTCAAATGCCTGCTCAGTTACAAGAGTCAAATGCACTAGCCTGTTGAAACACAAGGCTCAAGAGATAGAAACATGTTTCTGGTTCCAGATTTATTTAGCTTTCCATCCATTGCTTTAAAGAGATACATTGTTTTTTCCTATTTTAAATGCATTAACTTGGTGACGTGACTTACATTTCTTCCCGCTCCCCCATCCCTGGGCTCCTGGATCTACTGCAGGGTTATATGGGCCTGGGTGACTTACATTTTTGTATAGCATGAAAAACATTATTTTGGACTTTTGAAGATTCTCATCTAAAATCCTAATTGGTATTGACTCTGAAATAGCAATTACTATCATTTCTGAGAATGGTCAGCAATCCTTAAATCCCAGGGTTAGGAGTCTGGGCTACATATTCTTTGAGGATACATCTAAGATGATCTTTAGTCTTTGGGGGAAAAGAAGGCAGATGTGACTAGAAAAGGTAAGAGTCTGATCTGTAATCTCAGAATAGGTTATGTGTATATGGTAGGATATATACTAAGTATCCAGATCCAACATCTTTTTAATATGTATGATTTGAGAATTGAATGGCAAGGTAGAGTCCATAATACTTTCCTCAGGTAGAGTGATACTACGTATCAAACAAGCTCCAAGGAGGGGCGCCTGGGTGGCTCAGTGGGTTAAAACCTCTGCCTTCGGCTCAGGTCATGATCCTGGGGTTCTGGGATCGAGCCCCGCATCAGGATCTCTGCTCAGCGAGGAGCCTGCTTCCCCCCCTCTCTCTGCCTGCTTCTCTGCCTCCTTGTGATCTCTGTCAAATAAATAAATAAAATCTTTAAAAAAAAAAAAAAAACAAGCTCCAAGGAAATAAAACACTTTTTTTCAGCTCAATTATCATTTCCATAATGTGCAAAGTTATTTATTGATCTTCCATGAATTTCTCTGGTGCTGATAACTGTAGTACCTAGGCACTTAATGAATCAATTAACAATGAAATCAATACGAACCACATCTCCCAGCAACTGGAGACCACTTGCTGGGCCACGTCTGCATGAGCTCTCTCAAGTACTTAAAACAATGTAGGCATTTAATAAATGATTAATAACAATACAGATAAGTCAGTGCATTAAAGAAGATTGGATTAGAACTTTGGATCAATTTTTTTTTAAATGCTTTAGCTTGAAACAGATCTGAAATTGATCTAAGGCAATGAACTGCAAATATGGATAACACATGATTTTCTTTCAAGAGAAATATGAACAAAATGTATACTTAATCCTTACTACTGCCTTGTTATGCTTAGAGTATGTAGACCTGCCTAGGATTTTATTCAGCTACTTTCCTGAGGTTCCTCCCTACGTCTGGACCTGGGTCTGCTCCCGGGTGATAGAGTCATGCTAGTTTCCCCACCCAGTCTCTTTGAAGGATTTATGAACACTTTTATCAGCCTCAGGGATCTCCTTTGTGGACTTGTTCTCTGTTATGATGATTGACAGGACAAACCTAAACACCAAAACTCAAGTCTTCCATAACTAAGCTACTTGTTGAGTCCTGTCTCTTTGGTTCCACAGAGGTAACCTTGGAGTTTCTTGTACTTGAAACTGATCTGAACAGACTTCTCTCTGACCTTGATTTTTCCAGATGGAGTGCTATGGACTAGCATTTTGTTACCTGATCAAGTTCACAAATGGCTTAATAATCTTATGAAACTTATGGACCATTGATTGCCCCCCTCCAAAATTTTTCCGAACAATCCTAGATTATTTAACAGATCCCCAGAAACTCCTCTGCAAGCACCAGGTTAAGAATCACTGCTTTAAACTGTCACAGAAACTTGATGATACACTGGAGCAAGAGCCAAAGATTACAGGAAAGTGGGATATTCCAAAAGTTTTTTTGGGGAGAGAAGGTATTTTCCACTCTAAGCAAATTTGTGTAATTTAGCCCCTAGTTTGACATTGTCCAGAGACTCAAATTGCATTGAAACTGTCATGAGGTAAAAATTTAATACAAAACTGTAAGTGGAAAATAATATAGCAGCTTTATTTATGTTGCTAAGATTAAGGTTGGAGTATTTTCTCTTGGAATTGTGCATTTTCGGGGTTGGCAGCAAAATTACAGTTCAGCTTGTCCAACAGCACCTCTGATGCTTTGAACCCCCTCTATGTTGATCGGTTTTCTTGTTGCTTCAAAGTAAGCTGTCACATTTTTAATGTGTAAGGGTGGTTTTTTCATCAATTGGTTGAAGGATTTAAATATACTTTCTTTTTATATAGGCAAAGTTTAGCTTCGTGTAACCTCAGGTGTTTTTCTCACAACAGTAAAGAATGCAAATATATTCATGCAGTAATAGAATATGACATAGTCCTTTTTTTCCCCTGACCTATTTCTCTTCAGATTCTAAGATTTGGCTTCTGCAGTTGTTGACATGGCATCGTTCTTTCTCTATGCTGAGAGATGCTATCAGTTTTTGAATAAGAAATAAAAGATCATTGTTGGAGAAGATAAAGAAAAACTGAGTCACTTATTTACAAAATGCTTTTCTCTCTGTGACAACCAGCATTCACCACCTAAATTAATAGCATATTTTAGAAATCAGCCTTTTATACCATGGATATTTTAACTCAACAACTTGGACAGAAATGTAGTGAAGAGAACAAAGTATTTCTGCATGTCAGTTCCAGGAATTCTGGTTATACTTTCCATCTGTTTTCATCAAATTCCTGGATTCTAAATGTCTTTATCCTTTCACAAATTCTTCCTCCCTCTTTTACTGTCACGTTGAAGTCTTTGGGAAGCCTTCCTTTATGTCTGAGGAAAGACTGAAAACTAATGAGGCCAACTTCATCAACAATATATATGCTAATGAACAGTGACCTTCAAAGCAGTCACCTTAGAAGCCTACACAATTATCCCAATGTTGTTATTGCTAAAAATCTTTTAAAAAGTTTGTTTCAGAACTGGTTTATGAGCTACATGATGCTGTTCCACTGGCCAGTGGGGCTAGATCCATGGTTGTCAACCTTGTTTGACATTGGGATCACCTATGAAGCTTTAAAAACATGGTGTCCAAGCCATCCCTAGAGAGTCTGATTAATTGGTGTGGAGTGTGGCCACATAGAACTTTTGGGGTTTCCCCTGTTCATTGCAGCCAAGGTCTAGAACCATTGGATTAAAGGTTTAACAAGGTTCTGAAGGCACCTAATAGCTTATATGCCACCTAAGAATGCTTTAAAACCAAATTTCACAGCTTAAGGCTATTCAAAGTGAAGTAATAGAATAGCCTGTTAGGTAATTTGCCATGGCTCTCTAATTCACGATGATTTCTCCAGTCCAGTGGTTAATTCAGCACTGTGTCCTATAAGCACATTGCCTAGGAAACCATTGAACTCTCTTTAACAAAGGAAATCTAAAAGGGAAACATATTCACAAACAAGGCAGTCTTATTAATTTGACTTTCAATTGACTAGGCTTAGATTTATATTTGTTGAAGAAGATGATTTTGGTTCTGCACTGTTTTCAATAAGGGTGTCCTGAATTAATGTGTTTTTACCACGTAACAGCAATGAAAGGGTTCTTGTTTGCTTTTTCAGCAGAGGGAGAAGAGCAGCTAAAAATACTTTTTTATCTCATGGTCTTAGCTTATGTGGATTTGAGATTTTGTTCCAGCTTCATGGTACATGCTCTTTCTATAAACAGTTTCTCCATAATGCCAATTTCTTATTAAATATGTCTTACAAGATGAGATACTATCTAACACTCCCAAAGTTCCGAATGATTTTATAGAAATGCTTGATATGGTAGAAACATTTCCAGCTCTCCCTCAAATTAATGAGGTTTGACTTTTACCATGTGGATAGACATATTTATTTGATCAATATATTTGATGGAATTAGACTTAGGAGCAGAACTCATTCACTTAGGGATGATAAAGCACAAAGCAAAAGCACAGTAACTTACAGATAAGATGGATGATAAAATTGTAATTATAGAAGGAAAAAGAGAAAGTTGAAATTATGGCCTATGTGTTTTCCATGGGAAGAGAAACTTTTAAGTAACCGACAAACAAACAAAGCCCATCACTATGGAAATCCTCCATATCTATTGATGGTGAACCCCAGAGAATCTTCAAGTCCACTGGTGAGGCTGGTATCCTTATGCTCTTGGTGCTGCTGCTGACCTTGTTCTCTATTAGTGCAAATCAGAATGTTAAAGGGGTGTTAATGAATTTCATGATAGCTGTTAGGAACTATGTGTGAGAAGCTGGTAGAATCCCAATCCACAAGTAAGGCTGGAGAAACTATAAAAAATAATAATGCTGAACTGCAGGCATCTCCTAATTTCTGCAAAACCTAGTCTTTCAAAAATCCCATATAATTCTACTATCCATGTAAAATTTCTGAAATGAGTCATGTGAGTTCAACATTTCTTATTTACCAGAGTGATAAAGAACTTAAAAAAAAATTAGATGTGTCTCACATATATACTTTATAGACCAATGTCTTATCCCCTCTTATTCTTTAAAGATATCATAATAACTACTGTTTATTGAACTTACATTGTGCTAGAAGACAGACACTGTGCTACATATATTAGATTGAACCATAAAATTGCCATATTGGACCATTGTTGTCTTACATAAATAGCAGTTGCATATGGTTCAACCTAACATCTTTTTTTAATTTATCCTTAGAACTACATTATGAAGTAGTTACTATTCCCCTCCTTTCATAGATGAGAAAACTGAAGTTCAGAGAATTACTTTATCCTGAGTCTAGAACAAGATAATGGCAGAGGGATTAGTCAAACCCCAAATGACATGATTCCAAAAGTGAGTGATTCTCTGGTATAGTACTGTTTCTGGCATTTTCCAGTTCATTTAAATGATGTAAGCATGAGGTACACCCAAGCTGAGGGTTCAAATTTCCATCATGCGAGAATAGAGCAGTATTGATGAGTGTAAGTTATTTCAGTTACACTAAAATGGAAGTTGCGAATGAAGATGGAATGACAAAATATGAGAGTATGAATGCCAAGGAGAAATGTAAATTTTGCACTAGCTGGCATAGATCTAAATGTTATCTTTGGCGGTTGCTAAAAATTAGCGACTATACATACTAGGCATATGGGTATGAAACCATTCCCTACTTTACTATGTGACCTTGAGCGATTAACTCTTTACTCTCAGCCTCAGCTTAGCCATATGAAAGATGAAGGGTTTGGCTTCACCAAACTTTAGGATAAATTCCACATGGAATACTGCGTAATTGGTCAGATTCTATGGATTTAGCACTTAGATTCTTTCATGTAGTATTCGCTCAATAGGTACTATGAAATACATGGATTTTTAAAATCACCAAAACCAGACATTTCCTGTTTTTATCCTGTTAATTCAAGTAAGTATTTGAGAATCTATTTACCCTCCTGCCACTTTGCCTGGCACTAGTTGTGTGTATGTGTAGAGTGGGTGGGTAGGTGGTACTCAGAGTCAATGGGGAGACAATAAAGGGATAGCATCAGAGGGGTGAAAAGATCAGGTATGCATATCAGAATATATAGAATATAGGATATAGGGAGATGGCATGGCCACACCCTGAGTTAGGAAACATCGAAAGATTGAGTTGAGGAGAGGGTGAAGAGTTTCAGTTCTGGATATAGTAGGTTTACCTCACTGCTCATGAGATATTCAAAGTGGAGATGTCCTATTGGACTTTTGGGGTTGGAGCTCAGGAGGGAAAATTGGCTTGGGATCCATGTTTATGAGTATTTGTTGATAAAATTTCATTCTTTGTTTTGTGTGAGGTTTGCTAACACATCAGAAGCCATTTATGGACAACATTCTATTTATGGAATGCATATCTTAAGAAGCAATGTCAATGGAAGGGAAGGAGGACAATTTCAAAAGAAGATGTTGAGAATCTAACAAGGACATTCCAAAGCCATAATGTGGAGGGAAAGTTGAGATTGGAAGCTAAGGGTACACAGTTATAAAATGGGTCATAGGAATATGAATTGGGTTTCAGGAAAGTTCTGCCAGGTTCTCCAAATCCATCATTTAATGCAATTGATATTTGACTGCCTACCCATATATACTAGACTTTGTCATGCAAAGGCACTGCTTAACCTCAGACATCACTCTAACAGTTGATGTGAAGGGTACTTGGGGGGATTGAGGGAAAACATGACAGACTCACCTTTGGAAAATCAAGTAACTGATAACAAGGGACACTGACAAGATGGTTTGGAGAAGGAGAAGATTATATTATCACTGCTAATGATCACTAAGCCTTTAGTGTTTTCTTCTGGATAATAGGATGAGAAGGGAGAGTACAGGAGGCCAAAAATCAATATGCCCTTTTCTCTCTTTACTTTCAATCCTGTTTGTCTTGTGGTTGCATTAAAGTTTCTGTTTAGGTCATTCTTTGTGAAAATTTCCTTGTCTCTTAAGTCCCTTAGATAGTGAGGAGAGAGCTATAGATTGGACAATCAAACTGGAGAAGGTACCATAGTGGAAAGGCTATAAATGGTGAGCATGGAGAGAATGCCCAGTCTTTTCTTTAGTTAATATTCCATATTAAGAAGATGGTAGAGGATTTTTATCATGTCATTTATCATGGACAGACACTGGAGACCTGGAAGTATATTAACCAAATTGCTCTTTTCCCTTGAAGTGTTTAATTTTCTTGTCGTGGTTATTACATTGGAGCATTTAGAATATTCTTCTCTCTGTCCATGCTCACAGAAGGTGATAAGGGCATATCTATAGATTTAGACATGATTTTGAAGTTCTAGCTTTTCTATTGAAGTTAATCTTAACTATTACCTCTGGAAATATGTCAAAAACATGAAGTCAATGAATCCTAGGCAGTAAATATTGTTATCTCTAATCTATAGAAGAGAAACAAAAATAATATAAGGCAAGGAGATACTTTATAGAAGAGTAAATTTGGGGGGAACAGTGTCAGAATAGCCTGGGTCACATATGAGCTTTAATAGAGTACAGAACAGAGAGATAAGTAAATACCTTGTCTTTGCCAATATTCCGAGAAAAAAATCAGGCCAAGGATTTTACATGCTGCCAGAGTAAAAACTGTATGGTGTCTGTGCTATCTTAGCTGAAGTCTCTTCTTAGGCCGTGGTTGGAAAAAAAAAAAAAAGAAAAATGAAACTCTGCGAAAGAATGAGGGCAGACATTAAGGAAAACCCACAGAGGTAACACAGCACACCAAGTAGTTAGAGAAGAGAAACAGAAGTGAAGGAAATTTTGTTTCCTTTATGAGCTCCTGACAGATTCACTCTTAAAAATACCACAGGGGAAATTAGAATAATTAGAGAATTCTTTTTTAAATATTGTATCCTTTAACCTCCATTTCTTCTATTTTGTTACCTGTTTTATTATTTATTATTTAGCATTGTTTCCTATATTACAGGGACACCTTGTCAGTTCCTTTTACATACTTAGTCACATGAACCCAGTATCCTTGAAATGTTCCTGTGTTTCAGCAATCACTACGATTATGGGTATTTTGTTGTTATTGTTGTTGATCATCTTTCCATGATATTGAATAAACATGCAAATTTTATAGATTCTCATAAATGGGTTTGGCTAATCAAAACCACAATGAGATACCATCTTACACCAGTCAGAATGGCTAAAATTAACAACTCAGGAAACAACAGATGTTGGGGAGGATGCGGAGAAAGGAGAACCGTCTTGCACTGTTGGTGGGAATGCAAACTAGTGCAGCCACTCTGGAAAACAGTATGGAGGTTCTTCAAGAAGTTAAAACTAGAACTACCCTACAACCCAGCAATCACACTACTAGGTATTCACCCAAAGGATACAAATGTAGTGATCTGAAGGGGCACATGCACCCCAATGTTTATAGCAGCAATGTCCACAATAGCCAAATTATGGAAAGAGCCCAGATGTCCATTGACAGATGAATGGATAAAGAAGATGTGAGCTATAGCTCACATCTTCTTTATCAATAAACACACACACACACACACACACACACACACACACACACACAGGAATATTACTCAGCCATCAAAAAGGATGAAATCTGGGGCACCTGGGTGGCTCAGTGGGTTGAGCCTCTACCTTCAGCTTGGGTCATGGTCTCAGGGTCCTGGGATCGAGCCCCATGTCGGGCTTCCTGCCCAGCAGGGAGTCTGCTTTCCCCCTCTCTCTGTCTGCCTCTCTTCCTAATTGTAATCCCTCCTGCTGTCAAATAAATAAATATATTTTTTAAAAAAGGATGAAATCTTACCATTTACAATGACATGGAACTGAAGGGTATTATGCTAAGCAAAATAAGTCAATCAGAGGAAGACAATTATAATATGGCTTCATTCACGTGTGGAATTTAAGAAACAAAGCAGGAACATAGGGGAAGGGAGGGAATAATTAAATAAGACAGAATCAGAGAGGAAGACAAACCATGAGACTCTTAACTGTAGAGAACAAACTGAGGGTTACTGGAGGGGAGGTAGGTAGCGGGGATTGGGTAACTGGGAGATGGATATTAGGGAGGATGCTTGATGAAATGAGCACTGGGTGTTATATGCAACAGATGAATAACTGAACTCCATATCTGAAACTAATGATACACTTATGTTAACTAATTGAATTTAAATAAAATGAGGTAAAATAAAAGAAATTTTTTAAAAAATGGGTTTGGCTCAGGTCATGATCTCTGGGTCCTCGGATCAAGCCCTGCATCAGGTTCCCTGTTTGTCAGGAAGCCTGCTTCTCCCTCTCCCACTCCTCCTGCTTGTGTTCCCTTTCTTGATCTCTCTCTTTCTCTCAATTAAATAAATAAACTCTTTTTTAAAAAATAAAAAATAAATGGGTTTGGCTAAAACAGCATTCTGGCATTAAGATCAGAATTTACCTTACATGCTTACAGTATTGTGGGGACCTATTCATTCATTCATTCATTCATACAGAATCATTTATTGGGTTTCTTCTATTTTCCAGTTTCTCTCTAGGTATTGAAAGATCAATGCTGTACAAATCCTGCCTTCAATGTGCTAATCATCTGCTCAGAATAATTTTGCTTCTAAGAGTCTATGTAAGTACCATAAAACAATCTTAGTCTTCTGTATTATTTCTCTATCACAGTTGATCTTTCTTTTTGAAATGTGAAGACCTTCAAGAGAGTTCACCTTGCAATCACAAATGATAGATACCAAGTGAACTCCAACACCTGACAGTAAACGTTTACAGATGAGTTTTGGTTTCTTGTTCCTTCTATTTTAAAATTGAAGTAAGTTTACTTCAGAAAAATCATCTTTAGATCTCAGACTTGAAAACCTTCAGAGTCATATTCTCTGCCTGACCCAATTATCAGAGAAGTTCTATTGTTCCAAAATTAGGAATGGAAAACCACAAAATATTTATAGGAAGATTTCTTTATGAAAAAGTACCCTAACTACTATCTGAACTACAATGGTGCCCAGAACTTGTCCTAAGGTTTATTCAAATTTATAAAATACTGTCTCAGTCATCATTCAGAGACCGGACTCCTTTGAGTCAAATTGCATTCAGACAAGCTCAATGTTTGTTACTTGTCCATTTGGTGACCCTGCATAATTCAGTGACTTGTGTCCAAGCCGCTTATATCAGCAGTCTCTTGTCATAAGCCCAGATTTGGACATCTGACCAGAGAAACTTAAAGTCATGTGACCTGTTTTAGGACAGCTGGTAGTGAACAGAAGAGGTGGGTCCTGGCACCTGGGTGGCTCAGTCATTAAGCCTCTGCCTTCGGCTCAGGTCACGATCCCAGGGTCCTGTGATTGAGCTCCACATTGGGCTCCCTGCTCGCCAGGGAGCTTGCTTCTCCCTGTGCCTCTTTGTACCCCCTACCCCATGCTCTCTCTCACTCTCTCGCTCACTTGCTCTCCTTCACCTGAGCAACTGGGTGGTTCAGCCACTTAAGCATCTGCCTTCAGCTCAGGTCATGATTCCGAGGTCCTAGGATCGAGTCCCGAGCATGCTTCTCTTCCTACCTGAGGCTTCCCCTGCTTGTATGCTCTCTCTCTCTGTGTCAAATAAATTAAATTAAATTAAGAGGAGGTGGGTCCTTTTCTGCTCCTTCATACTTCATACATACTTCATACATTTAAAAATAAACATTTTGTGTTTTTATCCTCTGGTTTCTTCTCCTATCTGTGGTAAATCTTGAACTCCATTGTCTATAAATTTGGTTGGGAGCTCACAGCTTTGCCTGTCATTTTGGTTTTAAGCCAGCACATGGAAGAGTCAATAATCAGGAAATATTCTCTCTGTGGAAAGCCATTTACATCCTTGAGGGGTTGAGCCTTATGAGAAACAAATTGCTTGTCGGTAATTCATTGTCGCCGTTTGGGTTAAGTTTTCCATCTCACTCCCATCTAAGCTATTTTGATGCTGCATCAAATCAACTAGATCAACCAATTTCTCAATATGCTACTCATACAGAGCCTAAGAGCCAGGACTCTGAAGCGAAAATTAGAAACCTTTTCTTCCATTTCTTTTTTCTTCCTTTCTATAGTGACAAGAAAGAAAAATACTCTTCACTGGCTAAAGGGTTTTCATACCATGTTCCTTGCCAAACAATGTAAGCCAGCAAGTTTGTACAAATCTCATCCATACCATGCCTTATCCAGTTATGCTGCTTAACACAAAGCAGGCTTACTGGACAGCTTAGTATTTAGTGAGGTGCAACTGGTTTCCTGGTACCCCATCAGTCTGAGAGACAAATCACCCATTCCAATGAGCAAACATCTTTTCCTCGATCAACCTTGCGGTGACCTTGGCATGACTCCTCTCTATTTGGAAGTAATGATACCAGGTCCCATTAATCTTCACCGTGATGTTGTCTGGCCTCCTGTAATGGTTACCAACCCTTGAGTTGCTCTAAGGAAATGAAACATTATGCAAATTTGCACTCATTCCACTGAGGTCAACCTTTTCAGAACTTCCCCCAAAAGAATAATGCTTCATTCATGCTTACTCCTGCTTTATGAATGGAGCCTCTTAGGAGCCGTGCCTGCCCTTTCTCGTTTGCTCTGTAGCCTGTATGACCTTCCCTGAGAGAAGGACTCCTTGGCAGTATAATTATGATGACAAACCCAGTGTTATAAGTTGATGTCTACATCAGCATAGACATTTAGGGTACGGATGGGATTAAGGCAGGGAAAAAAAAAGAAATAGATGTACTTTTTTTTCCTGGAGTAATTAGGGTATTCATATGGCTCCTAGTCCTCTGAAAGGCAAGATCTCACTCAAGCTTCAATAAGCTAAAGCTATTAAAGAGCAAAGTTTTCCTCACACTTCTCAATTCCAGAATGGTTAAATGCTTGTAAACTATTATAGGGGGAATGGAAACTTAATTTCTGAGATACTTTCATATAGTTGTGTTGTGTCAGGATGAGCAAAATTAATCTGTCCCGAAATGCTGTTTCTCAACCTCATATAGTTAGTCAAAAATATTATAAAGCCATGCCCAGGTTTAAAAACAACAGATATTAGACAAGAGGTCATTATTTGTGTCTCAAAAGCCTTCTTCACTTGACTCAAGAATTATAGAAAGATTCTTGAACTCAATAGTGCATCTTTGAATTTATTTATAAACTATTAAATGTCTGACAGAAAGACTGATAGAAAAATTGAAAATGTGTTAGGAATCACTATTAGCTGAAGAACAGAAAACATAACACATGAGAGAGCTAATTTAATAAAGTCAGCAGAAGATAACACTCAAATTAAAAATACTGATTTATATACAACTTTTGATAAACTCAACTCCTATGTTACAGAGAACCCATGTCCAGGCGAAATGCTTTGGCACTGCCAAGCCGGGATGACGGATGACAACTCGGAATAAAGATTAAACATCTTTAGGAATTGCACAGACCAGTCTCATGGTATATATCATGCTGGTTGAAAGAACGGACCTGTGGGATGCCTGGGTGGCTCAGTAGGTTAAACGTCTGCCTTTGGCTCAGGTCATAATGCCAGGGTCCAGGGATTGAGTCCTACATGGGGCTCCTTGCTCAGAGAGGAGCCTGCATTTCCCTCTGCCTGCTGCTCCCCCTGGTAGTGTTTTCTCTCTCTCTGTCTCTCTCTCTCTCTCTGTCTCTCTCTCTCTCTCTCTCTCTCACACACACACACACACACACACACACAAATAAATAAATAAAATCTTCAAAAAAAAAAAAAAAAAAAAAAAGGAAGAAGAAGAAGGATGGACCTGAAAGGCATATTCAGTTTTGGAACCCAGATTTTTAACTTACTTATCTGAACTTGGGCAAATTAGTTCAACCCTAGGTTTCTTCATTTGTAATGTGGGGCAGTAATAATAATAAAAATAATAACAACAACAACAACCCCTTTTTTTTAATTTTATTTTTTATAAACATATATTTTTATCCCTAGGGGTACACGTCTGCGAATCGCCAGGTTTACACACTTCACAGCACTCACCATAGCACATACCCTCCCCAATATCCATAACCCCACCCCCCTCTCCCAACCCCCCTCCCCCCATCAACCCTCAGTTTGTTTTGTGAGATTAAGAGTCACTTATGGTTTGTCTCCCTCCCAATCCCATCTTGTTTCATTTACTCTTCTCCTACCCCCTTAACCCCCCATAACAACAACCCTTTTGACAGTTGTGATGATTAAATGATCTAATCCATTTGAAGTGCTTAGCCTGGTCCACTTAGTTAGTGACCACTTAATAACTATTAGATATTATTACTTTTATTATCATCATCATCATCACTTCTAGATACATTCATTGCCTTACCGTCATGATACTTTCTTTTTTTTTTTAAATTTTTTTTTTTTTTTTGACAGAGAGATCACAAGTAGGCAGAGAGGCAGGCAGAGAGAGAGGAAGGGAAGCAGGCTCCCTGCTGTGCAGAGAGCCCGATGCGGGGCTCGATCCCAGGACCCTGGGATCATGACCTGAGCCAAAGGCAGCGGCTTAACCCACTGAGCCACCCAGGCGCCCCCCGTCATGATACTTTCTAAGGCAGCAACTTTCAAACGTTAGCCTACCTCAGAATCACTTGGAAGCTTTGCTAAACCACAGCTTGCTGTGCCCCACTTACAGGGGATCTGACTTAGAAGGCAGGTAGGTAGTGGAGCCTAAGAATTGACATTTCCACCAATTTCCAGGTGCAACTTATGCTGCTGGTCCAGGGACTGCACTTTGAGAACCACTGTTCTAAGGTATTCAGAGCAAGTTTCAAGGTACCTCTTTTATACATGGGATACATCAATATAAGCGTGCACTGAACAATCACAACTCATGGCATATCATCTGAAAGCGTCTTTATTTTTCCTCCTACTGTTGGCTTTAATATGTATCCAGTGGTGAAAGATCTTCCCTTTCTCATGCATGAAAACCTGAGCAGATGTAGACTTTCAAAACATTCTCAGTGGAGCAGTTTGTCAAATATTAAGGTTTCTGAGCCAATGCCTTGGCACTGATAAGAGAATTGCCTATACAGAAAAATTTTAAGTAGGTCCAGTCATCCATTCCAGCTAAAAACACAAATAACAGAAATTTCAAATGTTCTATGAAGAAAATTGTCAGTTATAAAGTAGCACTGACTTGTTGGCTTGCTTTCTCTTCCTTCCTCCTCATAGAAAGAAGGAAAAGCTCTCTAAGGGAGCTGAAATATATGGGGGTTGGCTTCTAAAACACTCTATAAACAAAGACAGTCACATAAATGATTTGAAGTGTTGGAATGGTATTCCCACCCTAGTCAGTGTTTCACTATGTGATAATAATCTAGGGCACGTAGCAAAGACATACCTAAAGGTTGGAGATCAAACCAGGGTTAGATAAAGCCGTGATTGATAATGCTTAAGAGGTAGAGGGAAAAGTACTTGATGTGACCTAGAGTGAGTTGAAATTCATCTGAGGTTCAGGCAAAAACCAAACCCCCAATATTGCCCCAATTTCAGGGCATCCCCATAAATATAAAATAGGAAGAATGACGATTTAAGCACCGGAACTGAAAATCTAAATATACAAAGGTAAAACAAAATAATTGAAAAATAAAACCTTAGACGTATTTTCACGTAGAATCATGAAAAATAAGATACAGGGGGAAGAACTACAGAAAGTAATTTCATTGTCCTTGCTCAACAGACAAACTTTGAACTAATTTTTGTTTCTCTGCAAGTCTACATTTCAGGTCAGACTGTGTTTATAATGCCTCAACCAGTGTTAAGCCCCTTCTATGTGCCAGGCACTATTCTATATGCTTTACCAATAATATCTTATTGAATAATAGAAATAAGCATGTATTAATCAGGGTAAGTGATATGAACTATTATAATAAACAATCCCATGATCTTCCTGGCATGATATATATATATATATATATTTTTTTTTTTTTTTCCATTCGTGTCTCGATCTATTCTGATACTAATAGGTGAGTTCCCCAAGTAGTGACTCAGAGACATAAAGTTTGTGATTTAGGGCTTCCCCCTTAGATAAGCATTCCTCAGAATTCTGTGCTAGATCCTTTGCATTCTGCTAGCCAACAAGCCAAAGGAGAGAGCATGAAGGATCACATGAGATGTTTTATGGCCAGGCCTGGATGTGACTGATTGATATATAATTTCTGTTCATATTGCATGGCCAGAACCCAGTCGAGTGCCACAACCCAATTTCAAGGGAGTCTGGGAAACATTCTTCCCCTATGGTCATGCAAAAGAAATAGGATTGGTTAGCAACTAGGTAGACTCTGACACCACATGACATAAATATTGTACACATAAGGTAATTGAAGCTTAATGCACTGCAGGGAGCTCGGAGCAGCTATTAGATCCAAGAACCGAACCCAAGTTATGATTCAAAAAAGCATAGACTTTCCAACACTACCTTATAAATCAACAACTGAAAAATACTCTGACAATGTTCTAGGTCTTCCCAAAAGTACATACAAGAAGAGAAGGTGGGTCTGCAATATGATGATGAGGATAGGAAACAACCATTGATTTGGGGTTTATAGAAGTTTCCGTTATGGACCATCTTGCATTGTTTAAAGAAAAGTCCAAGTTGGCAAAGGCACGGGGAGGTTAGATTCAGGGAAGCCTGTCCTCAATATTTATTGTGGCTTTAATCTACCCAGAAGACTGCTAACTGTCTGGAATAACAATTAGAGGATATGTCTCAGGCTGCTTTGTGATTACCAGCTCTCTTCCTTCCAACAGTTGTTTGATAGTATTTTTTTTATTGTTTTTCATTCTTCCTCTTTATTATTGTACCACCACTGTATGGCTTTGAAGAAATACTTTAGCAAGAGCCAAAACATCTCTGCTGGATGCAAATCAAAGTTGCCAAAGGCAGCCAAAGTACCACAGGCAGGCATTAACTTAATGTCTTCTCCTCAGAACCATGCCATATGTTTTCCCAAAAGTCAGGTATTTGCCACCAGCTCTCTTTGATCTGAGCTGGTATCACAGGGATGGGGAGTTTCAGAATGGCCAGACTCTGAGAGCCACATGATCCAATTCGTACCTTAGCCAAAGCAGGAAGGAAGCAGCATTTGGTGGGTGGCTTTCTGTTCCCTTTTTTCCTTCATTCCTTTCCAGGAATTGGAAGGTTAGAATTGCTTTCCAGCCCTGTTTCTTCAACCCAAGCCTCACCATTTAAGCTTCTACTGCTGTTGTTCTTCTCAAGATGGCTTCTTCTTCTTCTTTTTTTTTTTTAAGATTTTATTTATTTATTTGATAGAGACACAGTGAGAGAGGGAACTCAGGCAGGGGGAATGGGAGAGGGAGAAGGCAATGTGGGGCTCCATCCCAGGATCCTGGGATCATGACCTGAGCCAAAGGCAGCCACTTAACCACTGAGCTACCCAGGTGCCCCTCAAGATGGCTTCTAAGTAGTTCCTAATACCCTAGTGTAAATTAGTGTTTCTAAACTTCCTAGAAGCATTCGTGTTTTAAAGTTGGTCAGTCATGTTTCATTGACATATAAATTTTCTCTCTTAACCCATGAATCTATAAATTAATTAACTTTTTAAGACAAAACTCACCTGGTCATCAAGCAAAAAAGAAAAAAAAAAAAACAGCTTGTACAGAAACCTCTTTAGAAGTGTTTGAGTCTGGTGCCTTATATGCAAAAAGATTTTTAATTAATAATTTGGTGTTTTCAATGATTTTGGATCTATTTGAGTTTTCTGCTTCTTCTTGAATCAGTTTTCATACAGGAAATTGTTTAGTTTATTTCAATATTTAAATGTATTGACATAAAGTTTTCCTTAGAATTATCTTGGGAGATTAAAGAATTCATCAGTGTATATATTTTTCCTAATACTGTTTATTCCTTCTCTTGTGTTTAATTTTGACAGAAGTTTGTTAATCTTATTAGTCTTTTCATAGAACCTTTTACTTTATTGATCCTTCCTATTGTATTTTTGTTTTTTATTTCATTATTTTGTGTGCTTATACTTATTTTTTCTCCTCAACTTTATTTGGGTTTAATCTATTTTTGTTTTTCTGATTTCTTAAATTGGATACTTTGTTCACAAATAGTCAACATTTCTTTATCTAAACTGAGCCACTTTATATCTAAATACCTCTTTACCTCTGTATCTCACAAGTTTGAATATGTAATACAGTATTTTAATTTTTATTCCTTTATAGTTATTTTCTAATTTCCATTTTCAGGGTTTTTTGAAGTCTGAATTATCTAGAAATATATTTTAAATTTTCAAATGGAGAGAATTTTTAAAATTTATTTTTATATTGATTTCTAGATTAATTGCATATAACAAAAGACATGATCTGTTTAGCATAAATTCTGAGTCAGTTGAGTCATACTTTTGGGCCAAGTACATTGTCAATTTTGTAGTGTTCAATGTGTGCTTGTAAAAAAAAATGGGCACTCAACAAATAGAGAATGCACATTTTATATAAGTACACATTGAACATTTATGAAATATATGTGTGTGTATGTATACTCTGTACCTCAAAAAATAGACAATGGACATTTTTATAAGCACACATTGAATATTTATGAAAAATGATGTGTACTTGGAAATATACAGACTAGATAGATATAGATACAGGAAGATAAAATCTCAATACATTAGATCAAAATTGAAAATGAGTTCAACAATTTTAAATCTGTTTCATTAATTTTTGGTCTCTTTAATCTTCTGCATACAAAGAGAGATACAGTAAAATCTCCCACTGTAATGATGGATTTTTTTCTTTATGATTTTGTTTATTCTGTTTTGCATATTTTTAGGCTATGTCATTAGATGTACTCAAGTTTAGAATTGGGATTTTTTTCCTGGTACAATGTATCTTTTCTACCCCCGCAAATCCAACTATCCCTCCCACCAGGTTCAATGTATCTTTAATCTCTTGACTCTCTTCATTCATAATAGTTTTTTTCTTTTTGCTTAAAGTAACTTATCTACTATATCTGCTTTTTGAAGTTATTTTCATAATGTAACTTTTTCTATCCTTTTAACTTTTTTGCATTCGTATTTTATTTACTTCTCTTGTCAACAGCATATTGCTAGATTGTATATTGCCATCCAATCTTACAAACTCTTTTTTTAAAGATTTTATTTATTTGAGATAGAGTGAGTGAGAGAGAGAGAGCACAAGTCGGGGAGAGGGAGGGGCAGAGGGAGAGGGAGAAGCAGACTCCCCACTGAGCAGGGAGCCAGACCTGAGGCTTGATCCCAGGACCCTGGGATCATGACCTGAGCCAAAGGCAGACACAACCAACTGAGCCACCCAGGTACCCCTAATCTTACAAATTCTTAACAAGAAAGTTTGGCCAATTTACATTTATTATGATTGTTATTGTAATTTTATATATTTCTACTATCATTTTGTGCTATTTTACCTGATTTTTCTATGTTTTTTTCTTTCTTCTTTTCTGCTTTTTTTTTTTTTTTGGGGGGGGGGGATTTACTGAGGTCATTGGTTTTGTTCTCCATAATTATTTTTTCTAATTTTGAAATTACATATTCTATTTCTAATCTTTATTTGGTTACTTTTTAAACATCTTAACTTACACTCTTAACTTCACAAATTCTCAAGTTTATCAGCATCTTTAACATCTTCCTGAAAATTGAAGACTTCAGACTTCTTTAAATTTGATGACTTGTCCCTTCTTCCATTTTATTTTTTTACTTTAGTATTTTTACTTTAGTCATTTTACTTAGAATTTTAGAATTTTACTTTAGTCATTTTATCTTAGCTTCCATCCCAAATTAATCATTATTATTTTAACTATAAATTAATCATTATTATTTTAACTATTTAATCACTATTTCTTATGTATCCACATACTTACCACTTTCTTTGTTTTCCATTCTCTTACATCTTGGTGTTTGCCTCTAGGTTTAGTTTCCTTCTCTCTGCAATACATCTTTGCAAACTTCCATCAGTTGGAGACAGTCGGTGACAAACTATCTCCATTTCGATTTTCTGAAAATGTGCCTTTTTTGCTTTACCCTTGAATGATAATTTCTATATGGATAGTTATTTTTCCCCATCCCTGTAGAGTTATTGTCCAGCTGTCATCTGCCTTCTGCTAGTACAACTGAGAATTCTACTTTTGTTCCATTGAAGATAATCTACTTTTTCTCTTTATATGCTTTAAAAATCTCTGTTTTTGGTGTTATACAGTTTTGCCAGAATGTGTTTATGTGTAGATGTCTTACATTTCTCTTACTTGGAAATCTTTATCTTCCTGAATCCAAAGATCCATGTCTTTTATCCACTATGGAAAATTCTCAGCCATCATCTCTCTACAGTCCCCTCCCCCCCAACACATGCATTTCTTTACTTTTCTGCTGCACTTCGGTTATATGTACATTGGACCTCACAGTCTATCCTCCATGTGTCTGGACCTCTGTGTTTCTTTCTTTGTCTTTCTCTGCTGCCCTCTCTGCTTCTTTCTTCAGCTGATAGCAGTGTGCTATTTAGTCACTGCATTGCATTTTATTTTTAATGATTATATTCTGAATTTCTCAAAGTTCTTTGATTCATATTCAAATTTCTTGGTCTTTTTTGAGTTTCCTATTATTGCTGGTATTTTTTTTATTTTCTCTTTTGTTCTTTAAACTTTAAGACATTTATTTTACATTCTGTATTTTATCATTTCTGTGTCTGAAGTGCTTGAAAACCCAATTGTGTTTCTGTTGGTTGCTTCCATTTCTTGTTATTCTCATGATATCTTGCTTCTTTCATGTGTTTAAATTTTTAGGTTATTGCTTGTTGTGTCTTTATAATGGGCATACTCTGTGCGGTGGGTGAAGGTTATGTCCCATGTTAAGGATCTGTGTTTACTTTTAACCTTCAGTCTCTACCGCTCCAAATTTAAGACTACTTGGTGTCAATTTCCTGGCTTGTGGTTCCTTAGCCCTGAAATTCTCAATGCTATGAACTCTCAGGGGAGAGTTTTTTCCTTCTTTACTTTTTCTAAATCTGAGTCCAAGCTAAGATGGATACATTTTTTGTGGTGTCCCTTTCCCAACAGGTGGATTGTTTTCTAAACTTTCCTTTTACTACAGAAATAGCTCTTAAAGGACCCAGCTTACTGCTGGGGTTTCATTTTGCATTTCTGTTTTACTGGGGCCAAAGCCTTGTCTCCTATTGTTTCACAGAAATTAAAACTCAAGCATTTTAGTTACAAAGGTCTCCGATAATCCTAGGGCACCCATAGAGCCATTGTCAGCTTACCATTATAGTTTTCAGATCTCTCTCTTTCTTTTTTACCTTGGGCGTATTTTATACTTGTGAAATCAGCCACACATCTAAAAAGAATGTTTGTTACATTTTACCAAGCCATATATATATATATGAGTGTATACATATATGTGTGTGTGTATTTATTTATTTACTAGTTACATTATATTTATTGTAATTTTAACTGGATATGTTTGCAATGTTTGTCATTTATAAGTGACTTGTTTTTGTCCAGGGGTCTAGAAATTTGTACCTCCTACTCTTCCATAACCCACTCCTCATTTTTGCTATAAATTCAGATTCAATTAGCAATTTATTGAGTATGTACTACATATCTGACTCATTTACATATGTGTTCACAGCTAAAGCTTTTTAAGACCCTGTGAAAAATACACTGCTAAACTCGGGGTGGATTCCCTCTAGTTCCAAGAAACCATCACTGACATTGAATAGATTGAGCAGAAAATGGAGGCTCAGAGAAGTTACAACTTCTCCCAAAGTCACAAAATGCGCCTAGGGTCACACCTACAGCACATGGAATTATTAAATGTATTCTTTTGCTCTATGCATTTCTCCTCAGAAATAAAAGAATGGTAATGCCAGTGTTTCCATTAAATTGACGCTGACTAATGTCACTTTTCTTTGTTTGGTGGGTGTGAGGATCTTAATTAATGACTTAACCTACTATGAATAGAAATGTTGAATCTCTGAAAAGAAAGGCACCTGACAGATAGCCAAAAAATAACAAACAAAGCCCCACATTCTCCATAAGGCTCACACACTGACATGCAGCCGAATACATTTCAACTCCTTTATAGAGATTTTTATGCTTCACAGATGCTGAAAAGGACATATTAAATCTAAGCTTCCAAGACACATTTTCTCCCCAAACCATAAAAAAAAAAAAAAGATTTTAAAGCTTTTTATTGTAATTATTTCAATTAGAATGAAGGTTTATCTGGTTGGTTTTTCAGTGTTGTTAATTTTATTCTCAGTTTACTAAGACTCCTATTTTATCTAACTTAGGACATTTGTAACTACCAGGTTATTTTGTTGATGTTGTTTATTTTTGTTTTTTGGGGTTTTTTTGGGGGGGTCCTCTGTGTCCCCTGAAGACTTGGAAGTGATTAATGACAGATGTACTCATTTAATAAAAGAGGCAATATTAACAATCTTCTTGAAAAAAAAATATAGACCTACAGTGCTGTTATTTATTTAATATAATCAACTGTGAATGTATTTCTAATTATTTGATCAATTGTATTTTCAAGGACCGTGGGATGGTGATACAGAAATCAAGATGTGATTTAGAGCTATAATCTTTCAGTATTCTGTTTTCACAATTTGACAGAATGCAAGCATTATATAGATATCTGGGATCCCTTTTTAACATTTACATAAATTGAAGTCTACACTTCCAGTATCTTATTTTTTTAATCGCAGCTCTTTGAGAAAAGATGGTTGTACATACGGTTTTACAGAATGCCTGCAGTAACTCCACGCCTCCTAAGGAATCTGGTGTTCATGGTCTGGGCCCATCGCCATACTAGAATTCATACATGTTTCGTGCGTTGCATCTGAGTTCGCTCCTTGGTATTGCCGACAGAAGACTGTTCAGCCATTTGGTAGCGAGTCTGGGTCATGAATTGTTAAGCAGAAGGAAAAATAATAATAGGTAACATTTATTCGGTGTTTATTGTGTGCTGGGTATTTTACCTGTACTCACCCACTTAACCCTCATGACAACACTAGGAGAGAAGTACTCTTTCTCATCCCCATTATTTTTTTTCAGATACGGGAACTGAGGCACAAAGAAATCAAGGAACTGTCACCTAGCTAGTAACTGTGAAAAGTTGAGATGAGAACTCTGGCAATCTGGCCCATCTCTTCATCGCTGTCCAATACTGCCTCTCAGAAGCATGGGTGGTTAGATGCCAGAGGCCAGGGAAAAGACAGAGTTCCATTTAAGCCCCTTCAAATCCATTTTTGAAGCGGGGCGATAGGTAAGAGTCCAGGAACCCCAGGGAGTGTCAGAGACATCAGCAAAGCAGTACTAGGAACTAAAGTTGAAGAAAGAATGCAGGACAGCACGTAGTAAAACGTGACTGTAGCAATCCAAAACGATGGCGAACAATTGTTAATTGTTGTTCTAATGTTTGAGGGAGTGATTCTGATGTCTTCAAAACTCAAGTGCTGGCAATATGCTTCATGCTTCCCATTCTTTTCTTAATCCTCACAACTGCCCTAGGAGGTTGGTGATTTTTTTTTTCATTAAAGATTTTTTTCTTTTTAAAGATATGACAGAGATCACAAGTACCCAGAGAGGCAGGTAGAGAGAGAGAGGAAGGGAAGCAGGCTCCCCGCTGAGCAGAGAGCCCGACGCGGGGCTCAATCCCAGGACCCTAAGATCATGACCCAAGCTGAAGACAGAGGCTTTAACCCACTGAGCCACCCAGGCGCCCCTAAGTTGTTGTTGTTGTTGTTTTAAGATTTTATTTCTTTGACAGAGAGAGAGCACAAGCAGGCGGAGGGGCAGGCAGAGGGAGAGGGGAAAGCAGACTCCCCACTGAGCAGGGAGCCCGATGTGGGGCTCGATCCCAGGGCCTTGGGATCGTGACCTGAGCTGAAGGCAGAGGCTTTAACCCACTGAGCCACCCAGGTGTCCCAGGCCAGTGATATTTACCTATTTTACAGATGACAAAACTGAGACCATAAGGAATAACTAACTTGTTTAAGATTATGAACCTAAGGAAGTCACATAACTGGGTTTTCAGACTAGAATTTTTAGACTTTAGAACCTATGCAATGCCATCTCGTACTGCCTTTTAGGCAGAAACGTTTCAGATCTACCTCCTTAGTGCTTGTGTATTTGAAGAACCCTTACTAGGTTTTGACCAGGTTTGCTCTCTTTCAGGGATCCAAAGGCAGGGTTAATTCTCTAGCGATGTGGATAACAAGACCCCAAGCCTAACCGTTGTTATTCTGTGGGAATAAGAAGGACCTGGTTCCTAAGAGCTGGGGTTCTTATATGTTTAACATCTGGTCTTTTATTGTGCTGGACTAGATCATGCCCCCCCCCCCCCGAAATCATCTTGATTTTCTTTAATATCTCATTAACCCAAAACACATTCTGAGTCTATGCATTCATCTCTTTTCAACTTATATCACCTTTATAAGCTGTTACTTCCAAGCGTTTCCTCCCTGTTATGTGATAACGATAATACTCATTGATTTGGCAACACTGGGGGCAAAGTCTGTCCTTGATCCGCTGAAAACAAACCCTTTCCTATCTGCATTCATTTTAGTGAGGTTGGGGTTTGTTTTTGCTTTTCAAACTCCAAATTTCATAAAACTCTAATATCTGATTTCAAAAAAGTCAAGTAAAGGTCCAGTAGTATTTTAAAATTCAGAGAACCTTTGTATAAGGCCATTACTCTTCATCCTGATCTGACTATAATCAGGCTCTTTATCAAAAGGCTTGGCGTTTTTAAATGTCTACGCTCCATCTGCTCATAATATGGGCAGTAAAATAGACTTTGATGCTTGTTACTGTAGGTTGCCTCGTGCTCCAGTAAATATGAGCTTAATGAAATATATAACCAAATTTCTGAATCCAATCCAAACTGCTAAAAATTTGCCAGACTACCATTATGCCCATTAAGGAAATTAGAAGGTTCGATCTGTACTTTAACTTGGAAGTAAACATTGCAAAGCCACTCTCCAATTTCCTGTTATTTTCTTTTAACCAGTCTGCAGGTGACATACGGGATCAGATGTCCTTCCTGGTGAGATGAGACACTAGGTTAAATAATCGACCGTTGGTGGAAAATCTCCTATTCCCTTCCCTTCTCTGAAGTTTAGGGATCTTACTTTTTGGGTTTGTGCATCCTTTTCTAAGTCGACCATGATCAGGCCTTTCTATAACCCGCTGAAACTTTTCAAGGCAGAGGCAGTAAAAGTGAATGCAGTGATAGAGTGAAGGCAGGGACCTAAGCAGAGAAGAGGATGGTTCACTTCTTTGTATTCCCTCGTTGGGCACTGCTTCGAAGACCGAACCAGACAGGCACCCATCACTGGTAGGCAAAACAGCCTACTTGCAAAGAACCTGGGCTGTGGCATTGAACGCTGAAATTGCAGCCCTCTCGCTTCCCAGGTTTGCTATCTGTGGTGCACAACGGAATCTCTTTCAAAGCCATAGTTTCATAATTTGTAAAATGGAAAAATAATAGTACATAGGGTCGTTTTGAGGATTGAATAAAATAACCCATGTAACCGACTTACCCACAATGTCTTGACATAGAGTATGTGACCAATAAATTCTAATTACTATTATAAATATTAAACGTACTTTCAATGAAGGAGGAAGACAACTGGAAAGGGGTATTAAACCAAATGCACCATCTTCCCGCCCTTTCATTTCATATTTTCCCCCACGGAGAGGAGGGGCAGAGTTTGCTATCTCACAGAGCAGCATAGCAAAAACGGTGGTGAATGGCAAAAGGGCATTCTTGACAATGTATGACTGTGTACCAAGGTCGTCCAAAATTGTGTCTAAAATAAGAGTTTGTAGGCACTGGTACACACACACACACACACACACACACACACACACACACACACTCATATTCACAAGCTGTGTGTAATAAGAGTCCTCTCTATAAAGAGCAAACCTGACCTCTATTTAAAACCATTACTCTAGGGGCGCCTGGGTGGCTCAGTGGGTTAAAGCCTCTGCCTTAGGCTCAGGTCATGATCTCAGGGTCCTGGGCTCGAGCCCCACATCGGGCTCTCTGCTCAGCAGGGAGCCTGCCTCCCCGCCCTCTCTGCCTGCCTCTCTGCTCACTTGTGATCTCTCTCCCTGTCAAATAAATAAATAAAATCTTAAAAAAACAAAACAAAACATTACTCTACTTCCCGTTATCCTTAGGATCACGGTGAAACCCATTCATGAGACTCATAAGGTCATCTCATAGCTAGACATCATAAGGTCATAAGGTCTTCTGCTTACCTCTTCCACCTCATATCATTCTGGTCATTCTTTGCCCAGCTGCTTTTTACTTCTTTTAAGTTATTTTACTGAATGTGCTATATTTTGTAACCTCTGTACAAGCTGTGGCCTCTTTAACTACTCCGCCCCTGTTCTTGGCCAAGCTATTACCCATGCCTTAAGCTCCCCTTCCTTGACTTCTTCAGGGAAAGCTTTCCTGATCCCCTAGACTAAGATACCACACTCATAGATATGCCGTGATAGTCTAATGTACACCTCTATCTTTTGTAACATGTATCAAAACTTGTTATGTACTGAATTGTGTCCTCTCAGAACGCCTCTGTTGGAGCTCTGACCTGCAATGTGACTGTGTTTGGAGATAAGGCCTTGAAGAAGGTCATTAAGGTTAAATAAGGTCATAAAGGGGAGGCCATATTCTGATAGGACTCGTGTCCTTATAGGAAGAGGAAAAGACACCAGAGATCAGTCTTTCTCTCTGTGTCTCTCTTTCTCTCTCTCTCCACCTGCACATTTAAAAAGGCCATGTGAGGACACAGCAAGAAGGCAGCTGAATTAGAAGCCAAGGAGTGAGCTCTCTCCAAAAACCAACCCTGCCAGAATCTTGATCATGGCCTTCTAGTCTGCGGAATGGTGAGAAAAGAAATTTCTAAGGTTTAAGCCACCTAATCTGTGGTGTTTTCTTATGACAGCCCCCGCTGACTAAGACAACACTATAGTATTATAATTGCTTAATTATTTAATGTCTTTTTTCCCTGATTGCTTTTAAGTACCTTATGAGCCAGGGCTAATGTCCACTTTGTTTATTTTTTCTTATATGTCCAGGGCCTATCAGAGTTCTTGACACATAGTAGGTTTCTCAATAGTCATTCAGTGAATGAGATGCTAGTACCTTTTTTTTTCCTTTAAAAATGATAGGATCATTGGAGAACATGTCTTTCTTGTTCACTGCTATATGTCAAGTATACCTAACAAAGGAAAATCCATTCATTTCCACATTTGTCAAAAACCTATTAAGTAGAAAGTGCAAACCTGTGATAACCAGAGAAGAAAGCCAGAGATTCGGTCTGGCTCAAAACCTTTGGCTATGCTTCTTTTCTGACAAAACCCAAACAACAGCGCCAAACAAAAAGACATTTTTGTTACTTCTTCACCTGACAATCACGTAGATTCCCAGAAGGTAAATACCGTGGAAATATTATAGGCCTAAATTGCCAGTGTTCATTTTAATCTTGAAAAGCTTTTAATATGGGTGAATGATATTTCCTTATAGACATCTTTAATAGGCCAGGATTTAGATTTAAATTTAGATAGTTTGGCTGGAGAATCAGCTGCTTATTATTGGATGTTTTCTCATCGATTACTCCTAATTTACACAAATAATATAATGGCTTTCTTCAAAACAAAGAATGGTTACTTGATAATGATGCTCTTCCCCACCCCCGTCCTTCTCATGCTAGCTCCTGTCACCACCAGGAAGAAAATAAATAACCTGATTAAGAGTTATGCTATCCTCAACAGCTTCCCAGTTCTGGTTAGTAATGAGGAGATGCTTTGTCTATCAGAGAATAAAATGCAACCTGTGCATTTGTGACTACCCACTGCATTTTACATGATTTAGTGATGCATGTAATGAGTATTTTCATTATGGTGTCTTCCAGAACTCCCTGCGTATATTTTTAAGATTTAAAAACAAATTTACTTTTGGGTCATTTCAGCATGTTCAAATTTTTCCATACTTTTTATCAGGAGAAATGGGATGTTTGCACCATCATTTATTCTAGACAACTTGGTACCCTTTTTGTCTCTTTCATGTAATACATATTTGGAAGAAAAGGAGCATCCGAAGGCCAAGTGTTGACTCAAAATAGCTAGACCTCTATTCACCCAATGATAGATTTTGTTATTAGAAACTTTGCTAGCAGAGGTAACAATATTTAAGGTAACAATATTTAACAACCTAGGTCAAAGAATTTTAGCTCCGTATTGGCATAATGGTGCTGTTTTCCATCTCTTGGAGCTCACTGATCTACCCTGGGACTCCTGTCTCTGTTGGAATAATATGCCAACCCCTGTTGATACACAATCACTCTTCTTCTCACTCTGGCCTCAGGAATATAGTCCTCTGTTCTGCTGGGTTCCAGTCATGCCCTTCAGAGAGAGTTTACTCCTTCCTTACTATCACCTCTCTTTACTGGAGAGACTGTAATTCATCCTGGTTCTTCTGCTCTTAGGCCAATATATATATATATATATTTACATATATATATATTTTTTATAGTGAAATTTGACCTCTGATGATTCATGGCTAGAATCTGTAAATTTGGAAAACACTATCAGACATTGTCTTTCTTTAAAGAATGTTCCATTAGAAACATTCTGTTTCATTATTTACATGGTTTAATATAGGAAGCTGCAGGATCAAAATGGCAGATCACATTCCTATCATGACTGTTTTAATCTATAAAAACAGAGAAACAAATGTCAAAAAGTTCCTAGGTTTCTAACACAAGAAGAGCACATCCTATCAGTCATTTTGAAAATCAAGCCAATCTGTCTTGGTTGCTAATCCCATAATGTTACCATTGATGGTTTGTGTGTGGGGATAGTCATGCAAACAGAGCCATGATCTATGACCCTTGCAAAATAGGGAATTTTTTAATTGAAGAAATAATTGCTGAGTGTGTCTTCACCTACTAGTAAAACACAGCCAACATGAAAACTATAGGGTGACAATGTAGGGGAAGAAATGGGGGCATGGATATGGGTTCTGGAGTCAGACAGAATGGAGACTGAATTGTAACTCTTCCTCTTACTAGTTGTACGATCTTTGACAAAATACTTAATTTCTCCAAACCTCAGTTTCCTGAAGGATTATTTGCTTTCCCCCCACTTCCCAAGGCACTTTATCCTGGGATAAACGTCCTCTACCACCCTTGGCTTCATGCCCCACACCTATTATTTTTCATGGAGGTGCAGTGAATTTCCTAATTGGTATGTGTGGAAGAAGAGCAAAGTATTTATAGCCCAATTTATTCTCTTGCCCTTTATCTGGGGAAATAGGTTGGCTGTGGGTACCATGCTAACAAGTGGCAGGAAAAGCCTGCGGCGAACCAGTGATGGCCTAAGACTGGCTGCTCTTCTCATATGCCCCGTTTGAGTGTTGAGCCTGTTCAATTCTGTTGTTCAGTATTATGAATCCCATTTGGCCACAGTTATAAGCCACATTTTCTTTTTTTTAAGACTTTTATTTATTTACTTCTGTGAGAGAGAGAGAGAGAGTGAGCATTAAGTGGGGGGTGGGGGGGTAGGGCAGAGGGAGAAGCAGATCCCCACTGAGCAGAGAGCCTGATGTGGACTTGATCCCAGGACCCTAAGAGCACAACCTGAGGCAAAGGCAGACACTTAAATGACTGAGCCACCCAGGTGCCCTATAAGCCACATTTTCTAATTTATTTCTAATTGTTTCATCAGTAAGGGTAAAAGTTTGTTCTCTGTATGTTGATCTCTATGGTCTTAGTTCTCAATTAGATCACAAATAAGGCAGGGGAAAGAGATGTTATTTCCAGGTTGCCTTCATGTGTCCAAACAGGTACATGAGAATTAAATTATGTAAATAAAATGCTAGTAAAGTGCCCCCCCATATAGTAAGTAACCAATAAATGGTATTTCTGAATCATTCAAGTAATTAAGAGTAGGCAGTATTCTTTCATTGAACTTAATGTAAATGTTGCCACATTTCCTTGGGTCAAGCATCATGGAAAATAGAATGTGTTATTCTATTAATCTTGGCTCTTTTTGAGTCTATAAAGGCTTTGAGAAAACATTGGAAAAGGGTTTGAGGGGAAACTAGGATATGTTAGGAGGACTTGATCTTTATATCTTAATGCCTTGAAATCATAATTTGATTTCATCCAGAGAAAGCTGAATCATCTGGTCTAATACCTCATTTTATGGAAGGAGAAACTGAGGCCAACATAATTTAAGAGATTTCCTTAAAGTCCTATAGATACTAGCAGAAGGGAATTATAATTCAGATTCTTTCCATTGTACTACGCAGATAAGAAAGTGACCATAAATGTTTAAAGTTTAAAGTTTGTTTAAAGTTAGGTTACTAGGGGGGCACCTGGGTGGCTCAGTGGGTTAAAACCTCTGCCTTCAGCTCAGGTCGTGATCCCGGGGTCCTGGGATGGAGCCCCACATCGGGCTCTCTGCTCAGCAGGGAGCCTGCTTCCCTTCCTCTCTCTCTTTGCCCACCTCTCTGCCTGCTTGTGATCTCTGCCTGTGAAATAAATAAATAAAATCTTTAAAAATAAATAAATAAAGTTAGGTTACTAGAAAAATCTCAGTTTTAAACTTTCCAGCACTAGTGGCCGTAGAACAAGTTTGAGAATACTGATCTAAATGACCACTTTTTTCTGAGATGAGATCTACCATCCTTCTGGATCAGGATATCTGTAGAAGTAAATATCATTAGGACACAGCCTGATAATGGTGATCATCCATATTTATAGTGTTAGGATCTGAATAGCCTCAGTGTTGACCCATCATCTCCTTTAACACATAGAAACATTCGTAGTTACTAAAAAGTCACACTGGTGAGAATTGTGTCTTCCAGTTTTCCATCGGGATCCTGGCCCAGGCTTTCTTCCTGGCTTAGCTGACTCCAGCCCCATGATCTGCAATCATGTGTATAAAAACCTTAGAAAACACCCATTCTGCTCAACTATGCTAATTATCAGCTAAAAACAAAAGCCAAAAGAACAAAACAACTCTCTACTTCCTGTGACTATCAGTGTTACTGGACAGAAGTATTTGAGAGCCAGGGAGATGATGTTAAAGATTACCACTGCGAACTCAAATCTCAGATCACTCAAGAGACAAAGCAAAATGAGAATGAAAGGTGGTAAACCTGACATTTAAAAACTCTCTGATATTTTTGAAAACTGCTCTCTTGCCATTTACTTCTCAGCAGACAGAAGCACAGAGCCATCATTGTGTCCTTAAACACATATTTGAGGGAACATAGCTCCTGCTTATATTTAGTTTGTTTTTTCTGCAAATTGGAGACCAGAGATGTTTTTCTTTCCAAATTGATTATTTGTGGTACAAATGGATCTAAATCTGTAAGCATTAATACCCACCATTCATTACGAATCACACCATCTCACTGAGCAGGAGGAGACAATGTTAACACTGTATTCTTTGTCCATCATGGCTGACTACCAGAAATGGTGGACTGCTGAGCTATGGAACTTGGCAAAATTTGCTGTATGTCAGAAACAAAATGCCTAAATATTTAAACATTTCCAGACTGACAAGACTTTAGACATGAAGAAAAATTCATTCCTTCTGAAGCCAAGTCAAGCCACAAGTAGCATAGCCTTATTCCTGGAGGAGAGCAGTAAGAAAAATTAAAATATTAAATGTCATGCTTATTACTTGTGTGTAATTGTTGCATCCTGTCTTTAGCAGAAAGCAAAGGGATGGGATCCTATTTCAATGACCCTCATGCTAACATCCAGTTCTATACTGTAAGGCTATTTCTCCATCCAGGCAGCTAGCCCGGAGCAATACTGCTTTGCTGAATTAGAAACAAAGAATTCTATTTGAACAAGAAATTCTCTATAAAAGATACATTCACAAGCCTCTTCTTTTAGTAAGACATCTAGGCTTACAGACTCATAAAACCTTAAAACTGAAAAGGATCTGAGAAAACACCCAGTCCACCCTGCTCGTATTTCTAGGTCAGGAAGCCAAAGCCCAAATAGGAGAAGGTGTTGCCCATGGTTACATGGCTACCCAGTGGCAGGACTGGGATTAAAATCAAGGTCTTTTGATTCTTAGTCCCAGAGTCTTTTCACTAAATGTGTGTTGTCTTTCTTCCCTTACAAAGGAAATACCCCATGGTTGTGAGGAATATTGGCTTGAGAGTTCAAATACATGAATTGGATGCCTAATTTTGTCCCCTTGTGGATGTGTCATTTAGAACAAATCACTTAAACTTTGATTCTCATTTTTCTCATTGTAAAATGTGGATAATAATAATAGTGCTTATATATAGGATTATTCTAAGGATTAAGTGCCTCAAATAATGTAAAGCACTTCTATTGTTAGGATTAAGTGCCTCAAATAATGTAAAGCACTTAAGAAAGTGCCTGGCCCGTAGTAAGCTGTCAAAAATGTTTGATAGTGTTTTCTTATTATGCTATTAAGGTAATTGGTTTAATCAAGACAGCCTTTTTTGATAAGATATTTGAGAATAATACATGATATTTGGGAACAGCTGGGAAGGAAATAATCAATGGAAATGTCAACAGAAGAGATTAAAAAAAAAAAAAAGACCCAGTGTATTGGCCAAACTCCACTATGTAAAGTCCAAAATCTTCATGGCTACATCTGGTCTTTCAAGACATACCTGATGTCAGAAAAGGAGCACTACTGCTTCTACACAGTTCTTAAACTAATTATGCTTGGTTTCTATTTCTCATACGTTATAAGTTAATGCATGCATATTGCCACAGATTTTATATATATATATATATATATATATATCCATATATACACACATATATATGGATATATATGATCTACATAAAGGAATGCATACACACACACACATATACACACACGGATATATATACACACATTATGTATATGCATACATTTGCAACAAGGCTTTCTTGATGTTGGAAGGGGTGCATTGGATCACATTCTGACATAATACTCCAACCCTCCAGACTGACCAGTAAAGAGTTCATAGAATAGCGCTTATCTGTTGACTAGCACTGACCCTCAGATCACATTTTAATTAGCACTGACCTAGACCATGACTTCAGGATGCTCTAGCAACACGCTCCTTCTTTAATTTTATTGGCTCTATCTTAAAGGACATGGCACCCACCTAGCTGTCCTTCCATTTACTTGGGAGTAAATAATATATTCTAATACAGAAAAGTTGGTGACTTGTCTGATAGGTCCATACCTATCAGATGTCCTATCAGGACATCACCCATATAATTCAATCTTCCTGGAAAATTCCATTGGCTTGCTTTCTCTAATAATGGCCAAATAGCTCTTGTAACAGAAAAGAATCTATAACATTTTTACTTATAACTGTATTAAAGTGGTATTAATCACTTGTATTCATTTGTATTTGTATTTCAATATCTGCCCAATATTTTTTATGTGTATTTGACACACAATATTGCATTACTGTCAGGTATACAACATAGTGATCTGACAACACTGTACGTTATATTATGCTCACCACAAGTGTAGCTACCTTCTATCACCAGATAATGCTATTACAATACCATTGACTATATTCCTTATGCTGTACCTATCTTCCCCATGAATTATTCATTCCTAAACTGGAAGCCTGTACCTCCCATTCCCCTTCATCCATTTTGCCCATTTCCCTATTTCCCTCCCCTCTGGCAACCTCCAGTTTGTTTTCTGTATTGATGAATCTGTTTCTACTTATTGTTTGTTCATTTGCTTTGGCTTTTACATTTCACATATAAGTGAAATCATATGGTATTTATCTTTCTCTGTCTGACTTATTTTACTTAGCATCATACCCTCTAGGTCCATCCATGTTGCCACAAATGACAAGATCCCATTCTTTTTTTATGGCTGAATAATGTTTAGATAGTTAGCTAGATAGATAGAGATATAGATATATACAACAATTTCTTTATCCATTCACCTACTGTTGGATATATGGGTTCTTCCATATCTTGACTATTGTAAATTATGTTGCAATAAATACGGGAGTGCGTATATCTTTGGGTAAATACCCAGTAGTGGAATTAATGGATCATGTGGTATTTCTATTTTTCATCTTTTCAGGAATCCTCATGCTGTTTCCCACAGTAGCTGAACCAATCTACACTCCCATCAACAGTGCACGAGGTGTTCTTTTTCTCCACATCCTCACCAACCCTTGTTATTTCTTGTCTTTTTGATACCAGCCATTCTGACAGGTGTGAGATGATACCTCATTGTGGTTTTGACTTGCATTTCCCTGATGATGAGTGATGATGAGCATCTTTTCAAGTCCCTGTTGGCCACCTGTATGTTATGATCTGCTCAAAATTAAAGTAAAGCAGCAGCGAATGCAAGTGAAATGGAGAGCATGTGACAAGGAGAAAAGCAGTGGCTTTGTTTCTAATCCTGCATAGGTATGTACATCACCTAGTTTTATCTTCTGCCTTTTCCCTAAGGAACTGTGGCCGATGCTTCCCTTAATACTGGATTTCTGAATCATTACTTCATAGAGATGTTTCAAACACCTAGAAGAGCACTTATAGTTTTACCAGCACCAAATTAATGAGGGTTATCTGCCCTTCTTCCTTGTTTCCTACTTTCTCTGTGAAGAGCATACATCTAGGCTTAAAACTCTGGTTTCACAGTCTTCCTTAGGAAGAGTCAAGATCCAAAGCAGCCTACAAATGGATGAGTAGTTTGGTTAAAACTGCCTCTTCCTTTTGCCTCAGAGGATCTCCTCACCATTGTTTCAAACCTTTACCTCCCAGTTCCTTAATATTGGGTAAAACTGACCTGTCGCGTTAATCTAATAGACTCTACTCCTGAGTTTCACCCCTCACACTACAGTTTTGTGGCCAGAAATCCATTCTAGCTCAGAACATTTCCAAGTCCAGTGGCAGAGAATAGTACCAACCTTCAACACCTACCCCTGTCCTTCCCAACTTCTAATAGCAGTTCCCCAAGCCATTTATTTATCATTGTTTTATAAATACTTTTCATTTTGTTAGTGATATTTATTGCTAAGGTTGAACCCAATGAAAACATAAGGACCAAGCAGCATTAACCCTTGAGGAGCTAAGACTCTAGAACCTGGAAAAAAAAAAAAATCCCATGTGGTAATCATTAATGCTGTTTGTGAAATATAACAGTTCTCTTCTTTTTCTGAAAGAAGGCTCTGTCAGGACCCTTTCGAGCTGTGTGACCAGCTCTGGCTAATAAATTGCAAGTAGTAGAGACATGTGCCACTTCTGGCTAAGCACTTAATGAACGTATCAATTAGAACTCTCTTTCTCTCTTCCATGACAACAAGCAATGCTCCAGATTGGCTGTTTCCTCATCCTGGGTCCTAAGAAAAGATAACACGGAACAGACCCTCAGACTGATGCTTCAGGAACATGTAGCATGAGGAAGAATGAAACCTTAATTGTTTCAAGCCACTGAAATTTGGGTTTTTTATTATTGCTCCATAACTTAAACCATCTTGACTGATACAAATTCTTTCATGCAGCCCTTCTAGAAGCAACCCTATGACCTACCTTTCCTTGCAAATTTAAGTGGAACTAAACATCTATTTTCTATAAACAATATAGCCTGGGCAAAAGGTATTTTTTGAAAATTGGGTATCTGATTTTTTGAAAGTTGGATGTGATGCAAAAACTTCATTATGCTCTGTAGCTTGTTAAATGACATTCTACCTACATAGCTTTCACTGAGAAATATATCTAGTAAGTCAAGGTTGTACATTGCAAGCTTAGGAGCAACTGACACACATACACAAAATGAAAATGATGGTAGACTTAAAACCAACCACATCAATAATTAATTTGAATATAACTTTAAGCATTCCACATAAAAGGCTGAGATTTGTCCAACTGGATTAATGAAACAAGCCCCAACTAGATGCTATCTACAAGAACTGTGCTTTAACTTTAAAGACACAGATAAGCTGACAGTGGAAGGATGGAAAAAGATACAACATACAAAAAATAAGCTTTACAAATGTGTTTGGGGAGGAACCAGAAATTTACCCTGGCAAATATTCTAATTTGTTTAATGAGAGAGTGAGAAAAAAAAATTTATTCAAGCAAAGCATAGGCTTTATGCCTTTTCAAACGGTAAAGCATTGTCTTATATATTCGTTATGTAAATGCAGGTGTTTTCCATCTTGAAAGAAGAAAATATCTGGAGCCTTAGAGAGAAAATGATCATACAGGAGAACCTCATCAAACAATAATATTTAGAGCTCAAAGAGGACTTGAAAATCAACTAGTCCAAGATTTCCAAATGAAATAGACCTACCACCTCTGATATATGAATGCCTTTGGATGGTACTTGACGTTTTAATAATTACTAATGTAGGGGCACCTGGATGGCTCAGTGGGTTAAGCCTCTGCCTTCGGCTTAGTTCATGATCCCAGGGTTCTGGGATCGAGCCCCGCATTGGGCTCTCTGCTCAGCAGGGAGCCTGCTTCCCCCCCGCCCCTCTGCCTGCCTCTCTGCCTACTTGTGATCTCTCTCTGTCAAATAAATAAATTTTAAAAATCTAAATAATAATAATAATAATTACTAATGTAATAATTTCCATTAAGAAATGCTGTAACTAGTACATCGTACTCATGACTTCACCAATGTTATTTCCTGCTAAGAACAAAATTTACACAAGAGTCATGTTTTAAAGAAAGTTGTCATGTAAATGAGAACAGAGATGGTATACAAATATGGCAGAAATCTTGGAGCTGATATGAAAATGACTGAAGTTGTGAAAACACTGATTGAACCCAACTCTCTTATGGAAAGAACTGAGGCCTGGGAGGGGGGCATAATTTATATCAGGTCACATAGTAATTGAATGGAAAACCTGAGTCTAGGACCTACTTCTTCCAATGTGCATTACAATGCTCCCCGCCCCCCCCCCCCCCCCGCACTTTGCTATTTAAGAAATAGCATCCATTACCTGGAGAGTTTAGAACATCTTGCATTCAACGACAAATAGTTAAGCTACATGTTAGTGCATTAACTCTGAAGCTCTGAAGTCCTGAATCATCAAAGAGCACTTCTTTGGGTTTTCACCAGCAAAGATTTTTGTATCTTATTTTCTTCCACCTCCGCTAGGATATAAGCTAACTGCAGCAGGGACTGGGTCCATTTTGTTCACTGCTGTATACTCAGCACACAAAATGGTGCCTCGCCTACAGTGATGGCCAATGAATTATTTGTTGACTGAATGAATTTGAAAGATCAAGAGGCAGAGTGCCTGGGTGGCTCAGTCAGTTAAGTGTCTGCCTTTGGCTCATGTTATAATCTCAGGGTCCTGGGATCGGACCCTATATCCTGCTCCCAGCTCAGCAGGGTGTCTGCTTCTGCCACTCCCTCTGCCTGTCCCTTCCCCTGCTTGTGCTCTCTCTGTTTCTCCCTCTGTTTCTTTCAAATGAATATATTTTTAAAAAAATCCTTAAGAAAGAAAGAAAGAGAAAGAAAGGAAGAGAAAGAAAGACCAAGAGGCTACTGCAACCCCAGAAATAAAAGTTATCTATCTTGGTATATACTTATATGTCATTAATTCAACAGAACTAATTACTCATTCATTCATTCATTCAATCACTTAAAACCATTTGTGCAGAATCTACCATATGGCAGACACCACCTTGACATGAAAGATACAGTGAATGAAACAAATACGGCATCTCCCCTCACAGAACTCCTTTTCTATGGGGAACAAATACAGACTGGCAAATACGATCAAATGTGTTAAGTGCTATGTTAGGTATAAGTATTAAGATGCTATGGGAGGCATATAGAGAGAACACTTTACCCAGACTTGAACCCGAAGGACTGGAACCTGAAAGATGAATGGCAGTTAATTAGTAGAAAACAGCTTATGCTTTTTAAAAATATATTTATTTTATTTATTTATTTGACAAAGAGAAAAAAAGAGAGAGAGCAAGAACAAGGGGAGTGGCATGCAGAGGGAGAGGGAGAAGCAGGCTTCCTGCTGAGCAGAGAGCCCCACATGGGGCTCCATTCTGGACCCTGGGACAATGACCTGAGCAGAAGGCAGATACTTCATGGACTGAGCCAGGCTTCCCAAAACAGCTTATGCATAGTCACTACTGTAATAAAGCCCCAGAATCAGTCCTAGATAAAATGATGATATAAATAAATTGCCTTCCCTATACCCACCTTTTTCCTAGAGTCTCTGGCAGGTTTCTATCTTGTGTTCTATTTCCAAAGGACCTTGCTCTCAACTTAGCCCCACTATGATTGTAGTCAATAAAAGCTCAAGGCATTTCTTTTTCGAAGGTATTGTAAACAAGCCTACAATTGCCCAGTCTTTGTATCCTTCTCTCAACCATAAGAAGGAACTTAACATGTTTTAATAATAACATGCTGACCTTGTTATTTAGAGAAGAAGCTGGCAAACTACAACCTGCTGACCAGCCTCATATTGTTATGAATAAGTTTCTATTGGCAAACAGCCAGGCTCATTCATTTCTATGTTGTCTATGGCTGCTTTGGCTCTACAAGGACAGAGATAAGTAGTTGCAAGAGAAATCATATGACTCTTAAACCTAAATTATTTTTTATCTGGCCTTCACTGAAAAAGTTCACCAATGCCTCATTTAGAACTGTGGTTTTACCCTTAAAAATAACTATTCTTTGTGGGTGCCTCGGTGGCTCAGTGGGTTAAGCCTCTGCCTTCAGCTCAGGTCATGATCTCAGGGTCCTGGGATCGAGCCCCACATCGGGCTCTCTGCTCAGCAGGGAGCTTGCTTCCCCCACAGTCTCTGCCTGCCTCTCTGTCTGCTTGTGATCTCTATCCATCAAATAAATAAATAAAATTTTTAAAAAATTATTCCTTGGGCACCTGGGTGGCTCAGTTGGTGAAGCGTCTGCCTTCAGTTCAGATCATGATCCCAGGGTCCTGGGATCGAGCCCCACATCGAGCTTCCTGCTCAGCAGGGAACCTTCTTCTCCCTCTCCCTCTGCCTGCCACTCCCCCTGCTTGTACTTTCTCTTTCTCTGTCAAATAAATAAATAAATAAAATCTTTTTTAAAAATAATAATTATTATCCCTTTTGATGCTGGAAAATTAAATTTGCTGATACATTTAATTAATTTCTATACTTACCACTGTTTTCAGAAATAACTCCTTACTTCTATGTTTACTTTCCTTCTTTCCAAAATATATATTTCAATAATTCCTTTCTTAGTCTTTGCATATCTGAAAATGCCTTTGTTTTGTCCTTGCTTATACATGATAAATTAATAGAGTATAAAATTTCAGGATTACAGTATCCTCCCACTCTCTGTACTTTGAAGGTATATATTTCATTGTCCGTGGACTCTTTTTTCTTTTTCTTTTCTTTTCTTTTTTTTTTTTTTAACCCAAGAAATCAGCTCAGTGTTTTGGTATATCATCGGTCATTTATTTGTGGTATCTTTTTTTTTTTTTTAAGATTTTATTTATTTATGTGACAGACAAAGATCACAAGTAGGTAGAGAGGCAGGCAGAGAGAGAGGAAGGGAAGCAGGCTCCCCGCCGAGCAGAGAGCCCGACGCAGGACTCGATCCCAGGACCCTGAGATCATGACCTGAGCCGAAGGCATGGTTTAAGGCTTAACCCACTGAGCCACCCAGGCGCCCCTATTTGTGGTATCTTTTAAAATTCTCTCTTTAACCTTGATGTTTTGAAGTCTTATAAGCTGTGCCTAGATATAAATTTATGTTTATTTAGCCTATTTGGTACTCGGAGTGTGCTTTCAATTTGAGGAAATATGTCTTCAGTTCTGGAACATTTTCAGCCATTATATCCTCAAAGAGTTTTGTCTGCCATTCCATCCATTCTCCTTTCCTAGACTTTGATGAGACAAATATTAGAAACTCTTGTTTTATCTGTATCCCTTGAATTTATCCTTCATATATTTTGAAATCTCTGTCCCTTAGTGCCATGTCCTGGGTTGATTTTCTCAGAAATATTTTCAAATTCCTTAATTCTTTATTCAACTCTGTCAAGCTGAGAGCAGCTTTTATTTTAGCAAATAATAAAAGGGATGAGATCCCCCTAAGCCCCTAGGCTCAAGCCTGGATATGGCTGCACGTCTTTCAAGAAGTACTTTTAGTTTCTTTTCCTTATAGCAGCTGGACTTCCAGCTCTCTCTGCCTGGAAGTGGCTTCAGGTGCACACATTATTCTGTGCTTTAATCTATTTCTGGTCCTCTGTGATAGCCATATTATTTTTTATTCCTGCTATGTCTTTTTGGTTATTCTCTTTTTATATTTTATAAATCATAACTTGGTGTTTGGAGCAGAGGTAATTAAAACATGACCTGACTATACCATCCCAACCAGAGGTCTCTTTCCAGAAGTTTTTGTACTTAATAGAGATTATTTAAGGATAAAATGCCTTCCAGAATATAAAGGAATAAGTTCATAACAGTGGCTCTTCAAGCAGTATGGCTCGTGGTTAAGGATTTAGGGGAAAGGTCTCTATGGGATTCCTTACACCATATCACATAAACAACCACCTCCTTCAAAGTTGAACACTGACATATGTAGCCCCCTATTGACTGGATTCTTCTAGCCAAGTTCAAGTGAATATTGAACCCCATCCCAGGCCATATGGAACTTCAAATACCTTCTAAAGATTTCTATGAATTTTATGTACTATATAGTCTCATGGTTCCCTTTACTTCAGGACTCTTATTCCTATGTGTGCTATCTTCTATACTGTTCCAACTCAGACCAGGAAAGAAATATATTTTGCTTTATTTACTCCAACAGAAAACAAAAAACTATTAATATAAAAAACATGTGGAGACTTGGTAAGAAGGTTTACATTGAATTGATGAAACTATTTTCCAAATGAATATCAGATACCCTGTTTTTAAAAGTCTTTCACATGCACACAGATGAATACAAGTAAAACTGGGGAATCTGATTAAGATCAATGTCAATATCTTGGTTGTGATATTGTACTATAGCTTTGCAGACTTTATCATTAGGGAAAATTGGGCAAAGTACACAAGGGATCTCTCTGTATTACTTTTCACAGTTGCCCATGAGCTTATAATTATCTGAATTTTTTTTAAAAGTCAGGGAAAAAATGGGGTGCCTTGGTGGCTCAGTCAGCTGAGCATCCAACTTTTGATTTTGGCTTAGGTCATGATTTCACGATCATGAGACCAAGCCCTGTGTCTTGCTCTGTGCATAGCAGGGAGTCTGCTTGAGATTCTTTCTCTCTCTCTCTCACGCTCTCTCTCTCTGACCCTCCACCCTCTCAAAAATAAATAATCTTTTTTAAAAATTAAGAAAAACAAGTCAGACAATGTTGCCACTTAGAATGGATGTTCTCTTTTTAAATTATGTTACGTAAGTCACCATACAGTACATCATTAGTTTCTGATGTAGTGTTCCATGATTCATTGTTTGCATATAAGACCCAGTGCTCTATGCAATGTGTGCCCTCCTTGATACCCATCATCACCCCCCATAGAACCCAGTATTCCAACATTTTGATGACACCTCACTTTTTCTTTCTTCTCCCTTCTCTTCCTTTCCTTTTCAGAATAAAAAAGTAAGAAACCACAACAAAAACCACTTATTTCTTTGTAACATAGAGAAAAATACTGATCATTATCTTTCATTGTCTTGGCTCTGTAACTTACCTTCCATTCTTTTTGTTTTTTAAGATGTTTTATTTATTTAGTTGACAGAGAGAGAGAGAGAAATCACAAGCAGGCAGAGGGAGAGAGAGAGGTGTACTCCCTGATGAGCAGAGAGCCCAGCATAGGGCTTGATCCCAGGACCCTAGGATCATGACCTGAGCCAAAGGTAGACACTTAACCAACTGAGCCACCCGGGTGACCCCTTACCTTCCATTCTTAAGACCTTGAAAGTTATTTTTACTAAGTTTTATTCCCAAGAATTCTGATGGCAGATGGTGATATAATAAAGGTTTTACCTCCCAGAATGAAAACATTTACTGCTTCCCTAAAAGGTCTTGATGAAGAACTTGAATTCTAAGCAGGAAATTAACTGGGTTGCAGTCAATTGATTCTGTGCTTCTGATTTCCTGCTGAGTGGTAATATTAGCGTTTCTATCTTCATGGTGATTACATGATTGGGAAAAAGTATGGTGTCATGTAGGAATGTTCAAATGATTCCTTGGCACTTTATCTGATTATGGGTATACTTTAGAGACACATGGAGTTGGATAGAAAGAATGAAGCAAGGATTGGACCATAAAGGGAGAAGAGTGTTCTTTGGAACCAGAGGCAAGAGTGATATACAGTTTATATGAAGATGCTAACTGAAGATTCATTTGCCTATAGCAGATAGTTCAAGCAGTCCTAGAATGGAGAGGAAGAAATGTTTCTTTGGGAGACATGGGCTCTGGATAATAATGACTAACATCTTCATGATGTTTACTGTGTGCCAAACAGATAATCTACACCTTATACATATCTCAACTAATTTAATCTTAATAACAATCCCATGAGGTGAATACTACCATTATCCCAATATTCATATTAGGAAACAGAAGCACACAGAAGTTAGTTAGGCAACTTAACTAAGGTTACACAGCCAGTAAATCTTAGGTAATTGGCCTCTAGATTATATATTTTTAATCCTATCTTCTTCTGGATTTTGGTCCTGGATCTGCTACTTAATTGTTATGAGTCTTAAAAAAAATTAGTTATTAGTATTTTTTTTTGAAAGATTTTATTTATTTATTTGACAGAGAGTGAGATCACAAATAGGCAGAGAGGCAGGCAGAGAGAGAGGGAGAAGCAGGCTCCCCACTGAGCAAAGAGCCCGATGTGGGGCTCGATCCCAGGACTCTGAGATCATGACCTGAGCCGAAGGCAGAGGCTTTAACCCACTGAGCCACCCAGGTGCCCCAGTTATGAGTATTTACACAGGCTGCTTAACTTCTTTGAATCAGAGTTTCTTCAATAGTAAGCTATATTGTTACAAGGATTAAATAAGATGCTGCAGGCAAAGGACTTAAAGTCAGACACAAAGTTAGCACTCTGTATGCTAGCCACTATTATTATTATTAGTGGGGGTGTTTATGTTAACATTATCATTTTTGTCTTTCTCATTCCTGTCCTTCCCATCACTGATAGATGAAAATAGATTATTAGATGTGATCCATAACTTACCTCCAAGAGAGTAGCCAGAAGTCCTTTAAAATGAAGGCTGTCTGCATGGAGCACTGGGTGTGGTGCATAAACAATGAATTCTGGAACACTGAAAATAAATAAAATAAAACATAATGAAAAAAAATGAACCCCGTCTGAAAATTGGGAGGAAGGACTTCAACCCCAAACTAGGGACATACCAAGGTGAGTCACAGAAATGCTCTTATCTGTCTACTCAGTGGCTCCATATTAAATTAGGCTTAGAATACATTGATGAAAGCTAAGAATCCTGTGTTATATTTAGTTTTATTTAAAACTTGCCTTTGCTGATGCTTTAAAACTCTTTCAAAATATATATTTTTCAAGAACAATAGGAATATAAAATGGGTCAATTTTACTCATTAGTTAACAAATGCAAAATAAAGCAATAAACAGCTACCAATTTTCCCTATCAGATTGAAGCTGACGGAAACAGTGGCAGTTTCCAGTTACGAGCACACTCATACACTCTGCAACCTCTTTGATGAACAATTTAACAGTATCTATTACTATTTTTAATGCACGTCCCCTTTAACCCAGCTCTTCCATGCCTAGAAATATATCTTACAGCAATGCTTACCCAATTGACCGAAGATGCACATACAAGGCTGTTTGCAGCATAGTTTGTATTTGTTTAAAAAAAATAGAAATAGCTTAAATGTCCATCAAGCCCTCAATACTGCTATGAATATGTGCAGTGCTCTCCTAACAGACATCCCTATAGCTAAATTTCTCTGCTTTAGTAACTAAAAAAAAAAAAATGCTTTCTATCCAATGGACTCGTGTATTGCTTTCCGAATAAATCGCTGAGTAATTTCAGTGGTTCTATTATTGTTTTCATAAACCCAAGAAGAGTTACCAGAGGTGTTATGATACCATATAAATGTCAAGAGGTGATTGAAAGGAACCAGTTTTAGTGTTTAATCATTGTTCACTCTCATTTTGAGGCTATTTTTCCTACCCTAAGAGTTTAGCAGAATCATGTCTTATTTTCCAAATAGATTTTTCTCTCTAAAGTTCCTCGTTGTTTCTCTAAACTCTGACTGTCCTTCATTTCCTACCTGAAGGGCTTAGTCATTGTCAAATTCCTCCAGTATTAAAAAAAGAAGAATTAAAAAAAAAACTGGGTGGCTTTGGAGAAATGGTGTGTCACATCTCTGTGAAAATAGTGACACCTCACTCAACACTACCCAGGCAAAACCATATAAGAAGGAGAGATGATCAAAGAAAGAGTGGATGATGTTTTGAAACAAAAATCCAGCATGGTCCTCTAGGGAAGAAATAAAAAGAAACGTTTTATATAGCCCTCTAAATGCTCAATTAAAATGTTTATTTAGCAAGTTTTCCTAATGATGGCATAACCGTTCAGAGTACACATAACATTGCTTTATCCCGGATATTTACAATTGTATCTCAGAGCCCATTTGTCCTTGAGAGACTAGCAATCAGCAAAGCAGATGATGAAGCTATAAATCTATGGAATCGCTTTGCCGAATATCAGTGTCTCAACGTTATGGTGGTGAAATGAGTTCTTTTACAGAACACTATTGAATACGTCTCACGTCGCCATTTTTCAGTGGCTTAATCTACACTGTGAGTTGACTTGAAATTTTTTTCCCCCCGAAGCGTTGGCTATAAATAACACATCACAAAAGGACAAAGCTGAAGAATGAAAAAGGTTGGAACAGATTTTATTTTAAATCTTTCAATTTGTGTATTTCTAAAGTGAGTTTATGTATTTGCAATCTTCTCTAGCCACTATTTGTGCCTCTGTGCTCAAGAGACAGAAAAAAGATTATGGCCATACTTAACTCAGAAAAGCAATACAAATCAGCTCTTTGTTCTACCGTCAACTTTTTCTTTCGGGCATTAGAACATAAATATGTCTTGTATTCTACCACTCTGAAGAACAGGATCCCAACAATTTACTTAAGAACTTCAATGGAGGGGCGCCTGGGTGGCTCAGTCATTAAGCATTTGCCTTTGGCTCGGGTCATGATCCCAGGGTCCTAGGTTTGAGCCCCACATCAGGCTCCCTGCTCAACGGGAAGCCTGCCTCTACCTCTCCCACTCTCCCTGCTTGTGTTCCTTCTCTCACTGTGTGTCTCTCTGTCAAGTAAATAAATAAAATCTTTTTTTAAAAAAGTACTTCAATGGAGATAGTAACTTATTATACTAGAGAATGTGTTGGATAAGATGGGATACAAATTCTAAATGCCTTTAAAACTAGGCTCTTTCCTTCTATTTAATCAAAATGATGCAGTCCTCTCCCCCATCACCAAATACACACATCTGTTAAAAGATAAACTGAGGCATATTCAAATTTTTAAAGAGTTTATTTGAGCAAAAATCCACTCAAAGAGGGCTGTATCAAACCAGCAGTGGTTAGGAGGGTAACTGAACCAAAGAGTTCATCCACCAGGGGCACCTGGGTGGCTCAGTGGGTTAAGCCTCTGCCTTCAGCTCGGGTCATGATCTCAGGGTCCTGGGATCGAGCCCCACATCGGGCTCTCTGCTCAGCGGGGAGCCTACTTCCCCCTCTCTCTCTGCCTGCCTATCCACTTGTGATCTCTCTCTGTCAAATAAATAAATAAAATCTTTAAAAAAAAGAGTTCGTCCACCAGATTAACAGCAAGCCAATGAAAACAGCCACTGAGCTTTTGCAGTGAAGAAAGAAAGGCTATTTCTTGGTGTGTGTGGCACCCCCCAGGAAAATGGGGTGCTAATGATCAAAAGTCCCAAACTCCCCAGTGGCTTGCAAGTGACAGCTTTTAAGGGAAGAATTTGGGGCAGTTGTCTCTTGAGGAGATGCATATTGTTGATTAGAGGCCCATGAGGTCCCGCCAGCAGGGATTTCCTGAGAAGATGGACACCATTGATTGGATACCGGTGAGGTCACATTAGCAGGTTCTCTGGTGCCAACTTGTCCGGTCCCCAGAAAGTCTCCGCCATCTCAGGAGACTTGGAATCTGAAAAATATCTTTACTTATAAGCCAGTGGAGTTGCAGATCTACAGGGTTCTCTGGCTAGTCCAGCTGTTCCTGGGGGCAATATGACCTCTAGTGTTCCTTCTTTCATTTGAACTGACACTCACCAACAGGGGCCAGGGGAAAGACTTATATAGGGAAAGTAAGGAAGCAAAACAGGAAATTGCTTGATTGGCTATAGCTTAAAGCCTAGTTAACTCTTCGTGATTGCTTGTCCTTAGCATGTTGATTTTTTAACACTGAGGCATTAGATTTTGGTTTGCTTAAGTAGGCTGCCCTTGCATTAAAACCACCTCAGTCTAACAGACTCCTTGTTTAATTAATTTAGCACACCTTTGATTTAAGCTTTACCATTCCAGACCTTTTCCATTAAATAAAACCCATGCTAATGTAGCCAAACATCCTTTTTTTTTTTAAGATTTTATTTATTCACTTGACAGACAAAGATCACAAGTAGGCAGAGAGACAGGCAGAGAGAGAAGGGAAGCAGGCTCCCTGCCGAGCAGAGAGCCCAGTGCGGGGCTCGATCCCAGGACCCTGGGATCATGACCCAAGCCAAAGGCAGAGTCACTGAACCACCCAGGCGCCCCGTAGCCAAACATTCTTAATTGCTTGAAACTATGACATCATTCACCCTTTTATCCAGATAACCAACTCTCCTGCATGTTGCTGAAACTCACAAAAGTTTGAGGTAGCAAGTTTCAAATTGGTGGAAATTTGGAATTTATGGAGTCATTAGATATCACATCTCATTTCCTTACTAAATAGACATAGAAGAAGCAAAGAATTTTGTCTGTTTATAAGATGTGCGTTTTATTATCGGCCTTACCCAGCTCAGGAACATCCAGAGAAGGAAACTGGCACTTAATCACATTTAATAAGAAGAGATTGAAGTTCTGGAAATTCCTGTTTGGATACTTATCTGGATACCATGTAAATCCTATAAAATGATTCATTTTGAGCTTGGAAAATAAAATTTCATTTTCATATTCTAATGCCATGAACACTTCTTAATTCCATTAACTATAATTATGCTGGAATTAAATTGCTTTTTTGTCTATCATGGCTCATTATAAGTTACACTCTTAATTTGAAAAAAATGGACTCCATACTTGTAGACGTTGATCTACAAGACCAAAGCACTTTTTTTTTTTAACGCAAAAACTGAATAAGCAATTGAAGGAACTATAAGGTCAGGATAAGGCTAAGTAAATGTAATTTTACTTGGATACTATATTCACTTTTGGAAAATGCTGTTTTGTCTTAATCAGGGACACATAAGGAAAGATTGCCAAAGCATTTTTTCCCCTTATCATCTTAGTGCCCACGCAAATCAGTAGCTTTCAGTACCTGGGGGACAGGAAAGTTCAGCTTCAAAGAGTTATTTTCAAAGACCTAAAAATCACAGAGAAAAATGAATTTATTATTTTGGTAATCCATCTGAAAACTTCAATGCATAGTAATACTACTTTTGAAAATGTTCTTTTGCAAATAGGAATTGATGACAGTTTAGCTGTGTTTTAGGTTAACAGTCTTTGTGCACATATACATGTATACGTGGAGGGGGAGTGACTTCAGGGACAGATGGTTTGCAAATACTTCATCAGTAACACAGTAATATCAGATCAATATTCAACTGACAGAACTGGGGCTTGAAGGGGAGCAGAATTTGCTACCAAAAATATGCCTCTTTGACATACGATTATTTTAGGTTATTTTTAAGAAATAATAGACATAGGAGAAGCTGTGAAAACCTGGTAGGAGTTACCCTTTTATAAGAGAAATTTATGTATTTTTTTATTTTTATTTTTTTGCAATTTCAGGGTTTTTTTCAATTTTATCATCTTAACCAACTTTTTTTTAAAGATTTTCTTTATTTATTTGACAGACAGAGATCACAAGTAGGCAGAGAGGCAGGCAGAGAGAGAGGAGGAAGCAGGCTCCCTGCTGAGCAGAGAGCCTGATGTGGGGCTCGATCCCAGGACCCTGAGATCATGACCTGAGCGGAAGGCAGAGGCTTAACCCACTGAGTCACCCAGGCGCCCCTTAACCAACATTTTTACTAATTTTTTTTATCACGGTAAATATGCTTTTTAATCCCCATTCCCCTATTTCCCCCATCCCCTGACCCACCTCCCCTCTGGTAACCATCAGTTTGTTCTCTATAGCTAAGAGTCTGCCAGCCTTTTTTTTTTTTAAGTTTTTTTTGTTTAATATTTTATTTATTCATTTGAGAGAGAGAGAGAGAGACAGAGCACAGCAGGGGGAGAGGCAGAGGGAGAGGGAGAAGGAGACTCTCCACTGAACTGGGATCCCTGCATGGGGCTCGATCCCAGGACCTTGAGATCATGACCTGAGCCGAAGGTGTCAGCTAAGATTCTGTTTTTTGGTTTCTCTCTCTGTGTCTGTCTCTCTTTTTCTATTTGCTCATTTTTTGTTGCTTTTTCCTTAAATTCCACATAAGAGTAAAATTATATGGTTTTTGTCATTCTCTGACTGACTTATTTCACTTAGCATTATACTTTCTAGCCCTATCCATGTTGCTCCAAATAGCAAGATTTCATTCTTTTTTATGTCTTAATAATATTCATATATATATATGTATATGTATATGTATATGTATACATATATATATATATACCACATCTTCTTAATCCATTCATCTATTGATGGACTCTTGAGCTGCTTCCATAGTTTTGTTATTATAAAAAATGTGGCAATAAACACAGGGATGCTTGTATCCCTTTCAGTTAGTGTGTTTGTATTTTAGGGGTAAACACCCAGTAGTGCCATCACTGGATCATAGGGTAGTTCTATTTTTAATTTTTTGAGGAACCTCCATACTGTTTTCCACAGTAGCTGCACCAACACTCTGCATGAGGGTTCCTTTTTCTCCACATCTTTGACAACACTTATTGATTCCTGTGTTTTTGATTTTAGCCATTCTGACAGTGGTGAGGTATCTCATTGTAGTTTTGATTTGCAAATATTTTCTCCCATTCAGTAGGTTGCCTTTTAGTTTTGTTGATTGTTTCCTTAATCGTTTAGAAACTTTTCATTTTGATGTAGTCCCAATAGTTTATTTTTGTTTTATTTTCCTTGCCTCAGGAGATTATCTAGAAAAATGTTGCTATGGCCAATGTCAGAGAGATTATTGCCTGTGCTCTCTTCTAGGATTTTTATAGTTTCAGGACTCACATTTAGGTCTTTAATCCATTTTAAGCTTATTTTTGTGTATGGTGAAACAAAGTGGTCCAGTTTTATTCTTTTGCATGTGGTTGTCTTGTTTTCCTAATACCATTTGTCAAAGAGACTGTCTTTTGCCCATTCTTACTTTGTCTAAGATCTACTGACTGTATAAATTGGATTTATTTCTAGGATTTCTGTTCTATTCCATTGATCTATGTGTCTGTTTTTATGCCAGTACCATACTGTTTTAATTATTACCACTTTGCAATAGAACTTGAAATCTGGAACTCTGGTGCCTTCAGTTTGGTTTTTCTTTTTCAAGATTGCTTTGGCTATTTGAGGTCTTTTGTGATTCCATACAAATTTTAGGATTGTTTGTTCTAGTTCTGTGAAAAATACTGTTAGTATTTTGATAGGGATTACATTAAATATGCAGATTTCTTTGGGTAGTACAGACATTTTAATAATATTTTTTCTTCCAATCCATGAGCATGGTGCGTTTTTCCATTTCTTCATGATCTCTTGAATTTCTTTCATCGGTGTTTTATAGTTTTTAGGGTACAGGTCTTTCACCTCTTTGGTCAAGTTTATTCTTGAATATTTCATTGTGTTTTTTAACAACTGATAATCAATTTATTAAAAAGGATGATTTAAGCATCTGCAATGGTGACTTCAATCTCATCTCCTGGCTCAATAAGGATGGATGTAATCTTCTTAACAATCTCAGAAGGAATGTGCAAGTCAATGAGTCGCCTGTAGATCCTCATCTGAAAACAATCCCAAATCTTAGAACCTTCACCACAAAGAGCTTTTTTGGTAGCAATTCTCAGATTCTTGGTAGGCATCCAAACTGGTCCTCTCACTTTGAGATTCTTTTCCTTTGCACCTCTACTCAAGTCAGCACATACCTCCTCCAAAGATTTTCTGTTATAGCTGGTTAAAGTAATTCTAATTCTGTGAATCACCATCTCTGGTTCCTTGGGTGTCTTCCCAGTGTCTTTAAAAGTCATGGCTGTGGCATAGCTTCCTGACCAACTTGTTCCTCAGTGAGTGCAGACAGCAGTAAGTTAAGAGCAAGAGTGGGGTGCCCAGAGGTCTGCTATAGCTGGGACCATGTGTTCCTCAAAGAGCTGAATATTTTATTGTTTTTGGTGCAATTGTAAATGAAATTGTTTTCTTGATTCCAATTTCTGCTGCTTCGTTATTAGTGTGTAGGAATGCAACATGTTTCTGTACACTGATTTTGCATCCTGTGACTCTACTAAATTCATTTATCAGTTCTAATAGTTTTTTGGTGGAATCTTTGGGGTTTTCTATATGTAGTATCACATCATCTGCAAATAGTGAGAGTTTTACTTCTTCTTTACCAATTTGGATGCCTTTTCTTTCTTTATGTTGTCTAATGGCTGTAGCTAGGACTTCCAGTGCTATTTTGAATAAAACTGGGGATAGTGGTAAGAGAGTTTTTGACTTCTTTGATTTCATGGTTGGACTGAGAAATTTATGTTTATAAAGGAAATCTGCATTTGTCAGAGTATCTCCCTCTCTGTACCAGGAAGAGAATGACTACATGTCTAGAAAAGTTTATCAATGGAGAAGGCAACAAACTAAATCTGCGTACCAACCATAGCCTCCTTTGCTGTGCTTTTCCTGGTAACTTCCCATAACTGGCTCCCCACCCTTATCATATTCCTTGGTCTTTAGCTGGAGGTGGTTCTAAGGTGGTGGCTTGGACCATATTAGGATGTTATTCAATTTTCCTGGTATCTCCCATGTATACAAGAGGTATACATGTTCTTAATCTTCTGTTTGCTTTACTCCTGTTAATCTGTCTCTTACTATGGGGGAGGAGAGGTCCTCAGCCCAGAACCTAAAAGAATAGAAGGAAAATTATTCTTCCTCCCTCATAGCCATAGAACCCAAAGCATGAAATAAGGAGGTGATTCAGGAGTAATGAAATTCAGGACTACTGTAGTCAAAATAACAAAATCCTTTATTGATGCTCTAGTAAGGAGGGATTATATATTCTAGTTAAAACCTATAAGGAAATTTTTTAAATCCTGCCAGCAATAGACCCCTCTGTATGAAGAGAGAAAGGAGAAATTTAACACAATTTAATATCGCATAAGCATGATCACATTCAATGTGTATAAGGTAACACAATAGTCTGGACAGACTTACAAAGTCTGGACAGAATTTCACATAAATGTATACCTTAAAAGAGAACAAAGAACAATGAAAACTCTTTTCTCCTTGAGAGACATGTAGATGTACTGTGGTGTAGCTTGTATATCTCCTGAGAGACTTAATTTCAAAAATGTCTGCTTATATTTCCAAGGGGCAAAAGATATGTGAATTGAATTATAAAATCAAAAGGGTTAGAAAAAAAAAATCAAAAGGGTTAGCTTCCTCTTCAGCCATTTCAACTTTCAAGAGATATCCTAAGGAGAGAAGGATCCTCAAAGAGAATTTCATCATTTTATCCTTATGATCTACATTTGTAATTTATGATTCTTTTTATTGTTTAAGTATATTCATATGTGTTTACTATTTATAAAATTTATCTGCTACAGTGTATGTGGTTCTGCTGAGGGTTTAGTTCTTCTCAACTAATATTTGTTCACATTACTAGGGAGATCTAATTCCTGTGTTCTCTTTTCAGGCATTCACTCACAAGTGTAGGCATTTGGTTCAGAATGAGTTGCCCCAAGATGTGTTACTTTGGCCCTCAGATTATTTCAAACTGAAAACAATTAAGGCCTAAATAACTCAGGAGAAACTTTTATCTCTCCCCACCAACTGCCTAAAAGAATTTAGATGTAAGACTTGCTCCAGAAAGACAGCAATCACCATAGAAAACTACATTATAATATGAACTAGGGGTGGCAGACAGGTATTTAGCAAAGTCTGTTTGTTAAAATTCCTGTGTTTCATTGTTTTCATGTGGCCTAGCAATCATTTTTCTACCAAGCATTTATTACTTTTCATCTTCCTGTAAATTGCTTTTCTTTCCTTTGAAGTCTCAGACTCCTAACCCCTTCTTAGTTCAGGATGACACACCTCATTTTTCCTAGTTTTGGAACCATTCATGTTTATGTGGATTTCCCGTAGTTAAGTAATGAAATTTGATTTTTTTTTTCTGTTGCTCTATCTCATGTCAATTTCATTCTTAGACTAGCCAAAAGAACCTTGAACAATAGAGAAATTTTTCTTTCCAACACAAGCATATAACAAGAGGATAAGAATGGAGGCAGGAAGGGCACCTGGCTGGTTCATTCAGTAGAGCATGTAACTCTTGATCTCAGGGTTGTGAATTTGAGCCCCATGTTGGACATAGAGTTTACTTTTAAAAAATGGAGGCAGGAAAGTCTATGGAAATGTTTGGTTGAAAGAAAACATTTTCTTAAAGCATCAACACAGTCTACTATGTCATAAACTTCTAGCTCAATAAGAAAATATAAGAAAAGATAAAGGCAACCTATTTTGCTAGAATCACTCAAGACTAATATCAGAAACTAGCAAAACCTAGACAAATGTATGGTATTGGTTGTAAAAGTCACACACTCACTGTTAGACTGAATCAGCCCTGGAGAGAAAACAGACTAAACTAGTAGGTTTTTCTGAGTGAGAGATATTCTAGGTAGTTTATGAATTGGCCCTTATCAGTAATATTAGTTTGGCCCACATAATTCTAAATCCCAGTTCCTTTTTCTTGAAAAAGAAAGAAAAAGGATGAGAGAGACCTGTTTAGTGGTCTTTTCTTCCCATTTAGAGTTATAAAAGATACTGAGTCTCTTTAAAATAATAGTTATTGGGGTGTCTGGGTGGTTTGGTCAGTTAAGCACCTACCTTTGGCAGGATGGGGGGTGGGATTTTAGATCACATTAATAGAAGTCCATCAAGTGGGAGGATTAATAGTCTACTGTGGCATTTGTGCTGGTCGAAATACATGTAGAGCAACACATTCAGCTCTGTATATGCATGTTGCTGTGTTTTACACAGATTCAAAACTTCATTCTTACATTATCTCTTTTTAAAGTAAATAGGCCTATCTCTAAATACTTGAAGAACTGTCATATTAAAGTGGAATTATATGTATGTATATCTGTAACAAGGAAAAACTTTATATTGCCTCCATTTCCTTTGCTGCTGTGACCTATGGATTAGAAACTTCTGCTTAGCCCTGAAGGTAGGGATATTAATCATTGAAGGAATTTTGCTTACAGCTAAGATTTATAAAAACTGTTCTTTACCCAAAATCTACCTTACCTGAGGAGATAAGGAAGTAGCCAGCACAGTCATCATCCCAATTTCTCAAGATTGAGGAAAGATCGTAACTCAGGGGAAAATTGAAACTGTGTCCCATAGAGTTAATGAGGCAGAAACTAGCAGAAAATTTAAAGCTTGATTTTCACAGAACTATTTCTTCCAATCAGCTATTATGTCTTTTTTTTTTTCAAAGATTTATCTATTTGAAAGAGAGAGAGAGAGAGAGCAGGGGAAGGAACAGAGAGAGAGAGAGAATCCTCAAGCAGCCTCCCTGCTGAGTGTGGAGCCTAACATGGGGCTCTATCCCAGGACCCTGAGATCATGACCTGAACCAAAATCAAGAGTTGGCCACTTACCAACTAAGCAACCCAGGTGCCCCAGCTATTTTGTCTTTTCAGACCTCACTAATAAACTCACTAGCTATCTCTGTAGAAGCCTGGACTCAAGGTCAACTGAAAGGGTTCCAGCCTATGAACAAGCAAGGTCTTGCATTCCTTACTTGAGATAACAAACCATCAGTTTGTAACGGCTCTCAGAATATGCCCATAGCCCCTTCCCCTTGTCTTAAGATAACCTCCTAAAGTCAGGGGATGAGTTTTTCCTCATTCTGATGTTAAGACTTTCACCCCAAACTGGACATGGGATATATGTTACATATACGTTTGCTCAAGGTGCATGCTCCATTTTTCCTCATGAATAATCATAAATTTTCCCACCCTTTTCATCAATGGGTATGTAATCTCAACACCTATGGTTATAAAAAGCTTGTTCTCTCCCCCTTTAGGGAAGCATATTTGAGTCTTGTCTTCCCTTCCTCTCCTTTGGTTGCCTCTCAAATAAACCCTTTTCTGGCTGCATACTTGATGTCTCAGTGATTGACTTTGCTGCACATTGGGCAGATGGACTTGGGTTCAATTACATATCTTTTATAGTTTCTGTGGGTGGAAGCAAAGTCAATACATAGGAGTTACGGAAGGCAAATTTCTGCTCAACAAAAGGAAGACTATTACATTTTCCTTCTCCAAAGCACTTCCAGTCACTCAAAGTATTCAAGCAGAACATGAATGCTCACCCAGCCCAGATGTTATAGAAGGGGTGCTTCCTTGGATGAGAAGTCTGGTCAAATTTCTTAGTTCCCTTTCCAATTCTGTGATCCTGGGACTCTCCTAATTGACAATCTAATTATGATTCATCTTTCTTTGAGAGACTTTGTCTCTTCAACTTTTAGAAGGAGTTCTCCTCAGAAATACCAAGTGCTTACGACAGGACAGTATTAGCTTTGGGAAAGTGCATGTCACCCTAGGTAATAAATGATCAAAGGACAGGGATGTTAGAGACTATCTTCTAGTCTCCAGTGCCTGTCTCTCTACATTTTAGGTCCTCTGGTCCTCCGGGGCTTATAAAAACTGTGCTGTTCGTTTGTCACCCTTGATTTCTTTCTTCTCAGCCTGGCTGAAACATCTGTGTTTATTTCCATAGTCAATAGCCCCTATTGTTGATTATTGGCATACACACATTCTCACACAGGCTAAAACTGGGCTATGAACACTTTTTTTCTGATTAAAATGTTTTATCTTCTATGCAAGGTGAAGAGTGCTTACCTGGGCTTGACTTAATCAAAGGTAATAATCTTTGCGTAGGTGACATTTTCTTCTAAGAATCTTAGAGAAACACAGAGACAATTAATACCTGGTAACACTTCTATGTATATTGTAAGGGAGGAAAAAAATAATTTTTCTTGTACTTTTCAAAATTCTTAGATGGGGATCCTATAACACAAGACAGAACAACTAGAGAAAAAAGTTTATTAACACATGTATCTCATATAAACATGGGAGACAGCCAGGAAAAAGAGATGGCTTAAAATTTGGGCTTAAATATCATCTTCACTGGAAAACATAAAAAGAATTTCAACAAAGCAATACAGGTATGAACAACTGAATAGAAAAGTGAGCAGAGAATGCAAACAAGCAATTCATAGAAAATAAATGAGGAAAAAAAAGAGTAAAAATGGGGAAAAATTAAAAAAAGAAAATAAATAGAAATAGCCAATAAACAAATTGAGATACATACAGATTCATTAACAAATTAAGAACTCAACAGGCCTCAGTAGTTGAAGGGAAATGACATAGTCAAGAGCACAGGTGGACTAGCTGGTTCTGCATTGACTTTATATCAAAAAAATTCAGCGGAGTGTCTGGGTGGCTCAGTCGATTGAGCATCTGCCTTTGGCTCAGGTCATGATCCCAGGGTCCTCAGATCAAGCCCTGCATCAGACTCCCTGCTCAGTGGGGAGCCTGCTTCTCTCTCTCCCTCTGCCTGCCTCTCCCCCTGCTTGTGTTCTCTCTCTCCACCAAATAAATAAATAAAATCTTTTAAAAAGTCAGCTACCCCCTTTCAGGAATTATTATCCTCAGTTCCACTGCCTTCATGAAGCAATACTGTTAGCTCAATGGGGTTCTTGATTCACAAATATTCTCTTAAATTTCTGGGCTTGATTTCTTGAGGGCTCAATTAATTAAAGCATTATGACATCCATCAAGCCACTACTGATGTTCAGTCTTAGTTCCAGCTACTTATAAACAAAATTGGATGTGGTTACTCTACTCAGTGGCAGGACTCAAAGTAGTCTTAATAGCTTTGGCCAATATGTCCCTTTATGAATCTTTTTTACATTTTGGGGCACTGCCAATGTCCCAGGTATCTGGTCTACTGCTTAGAAGACTATAGACTGGTAGATGAAAATAAACCCCTCTTTGGAGCCATGAACTATGGAAACAAATTTCAGCTGACAATCAGACAGAGTCACTGATGTAAATGTCTAAAGTAAGGGCCTATTCTTAATGAGACCAAAGGGAATCAAGCTGCTGTTCAAGCCTATTCAGATGGCCATCACCACTAGCTAAATTTGTCGTTGTACTGAATATGGAAATACATCCACTTTTGTAGACTGAGAATAAATTATAGCACTATGTGTTTCTGGAGCAGAAGTTAGCACTTCATGCCAATCTTGGGACTCCCCAAAAGTTGACCCATTTGACTCATAACAGGAGGACATGTTGCAAGAGTCATTGTTCCTTCCTTCTGACAAATCAACTAAATGGAATCTTGATTCCTTTTTTGAGGCTATCTGTGGTACTTCATTACTGTCAACACTTTTTCTGGTCATGGTTTTGCTGTTTCAGTCCAATCAGATAATTTTGGCCCCCCATTTATGACCCTTAAATCAAAACTGTACCATGTTCCACTTTCCAAAACATCTACAATCTGACAGTAGTTTGCTTTTTGTCATAAAAGTCACCCCAAAATGGGCCAGTGATCATGGTATTTGATGGACATTCATGTCCCTTAGCATCCTTGGGCTGTTGGCATCACTGTGAAGTGGAATGTGTGTTTTTTTTTAATATTTTATTTATTTATTTGACAGAGATCACAAGTAGGCAGAGAGGCAGGCAGAGAGAGAGGGAGAAGCAGGCTCCCCACTAAGCAGAGAGCCCGATGTGGGGCTCAATCCCAGGACCCTGAGATCATGACCTGAGTGGAAGGCAGAGGCTTAACCCACTGAGCCACCCAGGTGCCCCAGAATATATTTTTAAAAAATCATCTAAAAATTATTTCTGACTTGACCTATCTTATCTCTTCTTGGTCCATACCTTTTAATAAGACAATTTGGTTGTAGAATGTGGTGTAGGGGCAGAAAATATTTCTCTTCCTCTATTCTAGGTTCTTTGGTCTAGTAGTTATATTGATATAAAACAGATTAGCAGGAGAAAAGCAAACTTAATTCCATACATATGGTAGACCCATAAAAATATGAGACCAAAAGGCAGTCAGGCAATTGAGGCTTCTATAACACCGTGAGCTAAGGAAACAAGTAGAGGTATGGGGACACAAAGGGGAGGAAGGCCATTCACAAGAAGGCAAGAAGAGATGTTTGGGAAACAAAGGCTGCCCTGCTATGCAGGTAAGTTTCTCACGTAAAAAGTTATCTCTAGTAATATTTCTCTTTCTGGCACAGCCCCCCCCACATTTCCAATGTAAATTTAGGCAGCTGGGGAGAGGTAAATGTTAGGTCTGTAATCAAAGGAGCGAGACTGATACAAAGCAAAGGTCAAGCAAAGCTTTATTTCTCGCCAAGCATCCAGAATCAAACCGACCATTTGGGGCCACCTCTTACAAGAGGGGGACCCCTCCCTGCCTTACAGACTAACTTTTATAGAGCAAAGGCCATGTGGTTGAGCCTGGCTACACACAGGTGGCCAATGAGATTGTAACACACAGAGAAAGCTGCACAGTCATGCTAGGTCACACACGGGTGGCCAATTGGATTACAATTCACCCCATAGTAGCTATTTGAACTAGCCTATCACCTTGGTCAGAATTGGCGTCCAAAAGGCGCCCAAAAGGCGAGGCCCACACTCCTTGGTAGCTAGGGACACAGTATGCGCGCTTCACTGATTGGATGTCTCCACCTGGCCCGACTCGTCCCTGCATTCGGGCTCTGTTACCTCCACCTGACCTGACTGGCCCTTGTTTTTGGGCTCTGTTATCAGGGACTGGTCGACCGTATTCTACTGGTTTCCGGGACTTGCTTTTAAGTAAGTTCCCCGGGGGGAGGGGGGTGCAGGGTCAGTTTAAGTTTTACTGCATGAACAACAAAAATCACTGTTTCACCGGATGGAATCGCTCTGGCTAAATAGGCCCTTACAGTAAAAAGCTTTTCCTGAATCTGGTGGATTTTGATTGGCTTTAGCTCAAAATAATCCCCATGCCAAAGTGACATATTTTAGGGTGGTAAATTCTGCTCTCCTTCAGTGGCCATTCCAGAATGGGTTGATCTGTTGGTTCTGCCTGGGTTATAATCAGAAAAAAGGGGACAGAAAATATATAAAACTATTCGGAAAATTCAGGATTCTTCCCTGACCATTTCTGGCATTATGTGTCTTTTTCTCCTACTAGTAACCTCAGGTAGGCCTGACTGATACACCCTCTGGTTGGTAGCCTACCCAAAACGAATGCTAGGAGACTCAAAGATAATCCTGGTTCAGGCCCCTGGATTCTAGCAACATTGGGGACCTCTACATCACCCCTAAAGAACATAGGGGTAAGGGAATGAGGCCTCCCCTGAAAAAAACCATCTTCAGCTAAAACAGAAGAAGGATGTGGGGAAGGCTGGTTATGGGAAGGTGAGCCAGAAAAGGAGGGAAACGGGTAAGGTTTGTTAGGCAGAGTTAAGTAGAGCCTTCTCCATTGATAAGATTCTCTTGTGATTTAGAGTCATTCTTCTCTTCCTGGTACGGAAAGAGACACCCTTACAAATGGAGATTTCCTTTATAAATGTAAATTTCCCTGACAAAAGGGTAAATTCTACTCTATTTTCAGAGCTTCTCTCATATCTGCTGGTTCTCAAAATAAGGAGCTAAAAATAATCCTTGTACCAAAGAGGCATAATCAGGGTAGCATATTCTGGTCTCCTGCAGTCATATTTTGGGGTGGCATATTCTGGTCTTCTATAATATAAATACCCATAGTTATCCCTAAGTGATTTTTTTATATGCATGAGGAGATTAGACTCAGTGATAGTTAAAAGAATTGAAAACAGTGTGTTTAGAAGTGGCGGAATCACCTTTAGTTGCTAGATTTAATTACTGGGAGACATTGCAAAAACTAATCTCTAGTGCTTAGAATTCCAGGTTTGGGTTAATTGACCCCTGAGGCTGTTCCAGTGCTAATTCTTTAGTGTTATATTGCACATACCGAGGGAGTAAATCACTTTTATATGGATATGAATGGATCATAAAGCAATAAAAATGCTAATGCTCTGGAGACAAATCCAGAGCTTTCTAGTGCCTGGGTTGCTTTTGGACCTCAGTGGGAGCTGCTCACCCATGGTGCAAGCATCAAACATTTCCAATGGCCAGTTGCCTGATTCCACAGTAACGCTGACTTCCGGGGGAACATTTAATTTACTTATTTTAGAACCAGTTATATTCATGGCCAGATAGGACCTTTCTTGAGACACTTTCTTTATTGTTATTTTATTCACCACTGTTTCATACATAGGGAGTTTGGCTATTTAAAAAAAAAAGAAAAAAGTATCCCAGGAAGATTTTCAGTATAGCTGCAATACTTAGGAATTTTTTTTCTCACAACAAGTCTTAACTCCTTATGCTGCAGTTTAAAGCCTTTTTATCTTGTTCCCTTCTCAATAGAAGTTGGAGGGCTAAATCATGGAATCTGATCAAAGCTAAACTGAGTCGTATTCAAATTTTAAGAATTAATTTGAGCCAACATCAGTTTGAATCAGGCAGTACCAAACAAGAAGTGGTTAGAAGTGCTCCATGAAGGCAGCTGGAGACATTTTTTTATGAGAGCAAAGGCAGAAACAACGTAAAGAAATTATTGATTGGCTGTAGCTTAAAACCACATTGGCTCTTTGTGTCTGGTTCTCTTCAGATTTCCATTTTTATAACTGCGAGACATTTACAGGCTTAGATTTTTGTTTTGGTTATGTAGGTGTTTTTAGAGCTGCCTCAGTCCACTGTCCTCCTTGTATCATTAATGTAACAAATCCTGTCTGCTGGTTTATTATGTTCACATCCAGCTGTTTTATGACAAAAATGAGATCGTTTGCAAGAGAAAAGTTTTGCTCTAAAAATGAGTTAAATCGTGTCCGGCTGTCACTAGCTCATCTGTTCTCACTGATAAGACCTCAGTAGTAGTTCACCTGCTGAGGGCCCCCACTGGGGACTCATCAATAAAAACATGTGAAAATAATTAATTAATTAATTAATTAGTACATCAATAAATAAATCAGGAGCAGCAACTACGGCAAGGCGACTGTGTGACTCTACATACCCAGAGTTTGTAAGACTAGTTGAGAGCCTTTGGTCTGGGAAAGGCTAGACTTTGTTGATCTGAACTACCTCTTTGAGGACCTTGGGGAGATTAGCTCCCACACAGTGGCGAAAAGTGCGCAGGGGTCTGTTGAAGAGTATCCTCTTACCCATCAACACCCATACCAGAGGTCCCTAGCAATATGCTCTAGCCACAGGAGATTTTACTTTTGGGCTTGGAGCTGGACATCAACTCTTGGGTGGCTTAGCCATCTCTCCCAAGTACCAGCCTGTATTAAGATGTATGCAGAGGACATTCTTAGGCAACGGGCTTGGGCCATGGAATGTGGAAAGGGCCCATGGGGACCCCCTAGCTGAATCTAGACAAGCCCATCCAACAACCCACCTCAAGATATCCATAGGCCCTGACCAATGGGCTACTTCCAGCAAGGCAGAGTTACCAAAAAAAGCGAAAATTCCATTTGTGGCCATACCCCCTTCTCTTCCCCCTTTAAAAACAGCCCCCATCCACTGCCTCCTGACAGACAGCTTCTCCTCCAATGTTCCGCTCCCTGCTCCCCTGCAGTGTAATCAATAAACTTCAAGCTCCTTTGTTCTGCCTCTGAATTCTTTCCCCGCCTGAACGACCACCTTCCACCCAATCATCACCCCACATTTGGAGGCCCCCATCCCATCAGGAGAGATACCACATTTATTTAGTTATTTTTTATTTTAAATATTTTATTTATTTATTTGACACAGAGAGAGTGAGCACAAACAGGGGAGCAGCAGAAGCAGAGGGTGAGGGAGAAGCAGACTCTCCACTGAGCAGAGAGCTCGATCCCAGGACTCCAAAACCATGACCCAAGTTGAAGGCCAACACTTAACTGACTGAGCCACCCAGCCACCACAGTTTACCTCAACTAACTTTGGGCTTTATTCCTCTCATCTCCACTTCCCTGGAACAGTAGTGTAGCTAGGGCACAGGGGAGCAGGAGCATCTCACTCCAGAGGTCCCAAACAGACAAGGTTCAGCCACTGGCCACTGACAAGATCCAAAGGCAGAGAAATGGGCGGTGGTAAAATAGGAAAGGATTTATTTCAGTGAGGCCAACACTGGGAAGACAGCAGGCTAGCATCTCAAAAGATGGTCTCCAAAGTGCCAAAAATGCTTCCAGGTTTATAAGGACATTGTGGGGCAAATGTGGGTGGGTATATGCAGGTAGGCAGTGAAGGTCAACTCAAACATTGTTTTGATGTGGTGACTTGCTGGCTCAAGGATTAGTTTGAGGGGGCAGTCTTTGGTCCTATCGGGATAATTTGCCCTCAGGAGCTTATGCCTGACCCAAGAGACAGCTGGAAAGAAGAACCCAACTAGAAAATTTGAGGTCAAAATGGAGGCAGCCAAAGTCCTCTTTCAATAGTGAGATTAATCTATCATTGGTTTGGAGTATGTTATTTCTTTACTGGCTTATTAAGAAACATTATCCTGTATGCTACTGGCCTGTGAAATTCCCACAGTGAGCCTGTTTTAAATAAATTGCTGGCAAAGACAAATTCAGTCTCTGAGCATTAATTTTGCCTTCCAACACACAGCAAAATCCATTTTGTTACACAAATAAGGAAGCTGAGGTCCAGGGGAATTAACTCAAGGCATTACTCTAGGTACCCCAGTTAACAGAACTGAAAAGGCTGAAGTTAGAATCTTTAGCTCTTTGCTTTTTCTCCTGCCTCGAGCTGTTACTGTAGAATCCCAATAGGCCTTGTGGCTTTTGCCCTTCAGTGTACTGTGTCCACATCCGCATATGATCCTATACAAATCTGGTCTTTTCATCTGAGATTTTACCTATTCTATCTTCAATCAATTAACTTAAATAGATGAAAATACAAATATCTCATGGAGTACTTAAGAGGATGATTCAAGTGACCTTGGATGTGGGGCACCTGACACTTGATGAAAACATGGAATGGCAGCAGGAAAACAAACAAACAAAAAAACCCTCCTTGAGTTAACTTATTTTCTTCTTTGTGTTTTTTTAGAGATAACCCTGTTTAATCTCTCACATTTATAAAAGAAGTCTTAGATAAAATAGAAAGGTCTCTGTCAAAAACTCCTTGACTTTAGCCTTTCCCTTTGTTAGCTATATGGGACCTTGGGAGGCTTGGAAATGGAGGAGCTCTGATGTCATGGAACCTGGACTGGGTCATGACGGGAGAACCAAGTGGCAGTAGGAGACTTTGGAGGATTGGAGGTTTATTTAACACCAGTGGGCTCAGAAGAGAGTGATCTCCAAAGGTCTGAGCCCTGAGCACAACCAGGGAGGGTAATTTATACCCTTCTACTTCCGCATACTTGGTGCTTTCGGTGGGAGCAGGAAATGGGGTAGGGAAGAAGAACCCGAAAAGGCTTTGAGGCAGGAACTGGAATTCCCTTGCTGGTTTGGTCAGCCATCTTAGAGCACAGTTTTCCCCTTATCACTGATAAAGACTAAAGTTTATTTTGGTAATCTGAGTCAGAGAAAATTAAAAAATAAACATCACTGTCTGTTAGAATCTTCTTCATCAGAGGATGATGATGATTTGGAGGAACGCTGCTGTTAACTGCGCCCTTCTGAAGTGAACCAGCCCTGGACTGCAACTGCTGAGAGCTGTTTCCATCCCTGGAGATGGTGCTAACGGAGAGACATGGTAGATTCGAGAGGAGGAAGACATGTAAGTCCCCTTCCTCCATAAAATCATGTCTGTACCTTCACCCTCTCATTTCACAGGAAGAAATATCATTTCTCCTGGCCCAAATTTACACTTTACTTAGATTTTTTTTTATGTCAGTGCTTCTCTCCTGTTCTGGACGATTTCTTCATCAATACCTCTGTTCTCTGGCAGATTTAATGTCCTCTTCTTTCACGCTTTTTTTTTTTTTACTCCCAGCTTGCGAACTTTTTACATTTGTCGGTGTAAGAATAGCAAAGGGGAGAAGAATATGCCACCCCAGAGTATGCCACTTTGACTTAAGGATTATCTTGAGCTGATTATTTTCATGAAACAGTAGACACAGGAGACGCTCTGAAAACCCAAGAGAAGTTACCCTTTTGTAAGAAAAATTTATATTTATAAAGGAAATTTTCATTAGGAAGGAATGTCTCCCTCTCTGTACCAGGAAGAGAAGGATGACTGGGATCTCTAGAAACTCACCAGTGGAGGACCCAGTAACTCTAATCTGCGTAACAATCATATCCTCCTTGTCTTGCTTTCCCTAATAACCTCCCATTGAATTGGCTCCCCACGTGAGTCATTGTCTTTTGTCTTTAGCTAGAGATGGATTTAAGGTGGTGGTGTGGGCCATTTCAGGGAGTTACTCTGTTTTCTTGGGTATCTGCCATGTACACAGGAGGCATATATGTTATCAACCTTCTGTTCAGTTTTCTCCTGCCAATCTGTATTTTTGGGGGGTGTCTCAGCCAAGGACCTCAGAAGGGTAGAGGGGCCATTATTTTCCTGTCTCCTTCTTTTAAGGAAAGAAAGTCTCCTTAATCCTGATATCCCCTGTAAGGACAGATACAAATTGAAAACAAGAGGCATAATTCTCCCTGTTATAAATAAAGGAAGAGATTTCCTCCCTGCCCTTTTGTTTCAGAATTTCTTTCTCTACCCTTCTCAAATGTATACAAATCTTAATATTGACTAAATCAGCTGCTCTCCAGTCTTACAACCCAGGAATATTTCCTCAAGGACCTGGGAGCCAATTTTTTGAGGTGCAACATAAAGGGAGATAGCACCCCATTACCATGTGAGGGTAAGACCCCAACTGCAGTGGACACTTAGCTCCAATTTGCAAAACTTCCACCTGGCACTAAGACATGAGAAATTTGTTTTCCTGCTGGATAAAGCTGTTCAACTAAGATAGATGGTCTTCCCAATTTCCATGATAGTTAGGATGAATTATGTGTGACAGAAGGTGCTATCCAATGTTCTTACTTAAGGACTGTATTGTTTATTTTGAAACATAGCCATACTGGATTTTATTTGTTTAGCTATATGAAAAGGTGAAATTTCTTTCTGTGTCTGTGAGTTCACATCCTGGTTTCATAGTTATCTGATGATGAAACTGTTTTCTGTCTTTACTATCTCTGTGGAGAGGATTTCTAGGTTGGGAGATACTGGGTTTTTTTAATCATATTTCTTCAACACTCCTAACTTGTCTAGCATAATTCCCTTTTTTTAGCAGCAAAATTGCTTGAAGGCATAATCTACAGTGCTTTCTGCTTCCTCTTGGCCCACGTACTCATTAGCCCAGTGGTTCCCAGTCTTAGCTGCACCCTGGAATCACCTGGGGAATGTTCAAAAACAACTAACACCAGACAACCTGATTTCATTGATGTAGGCATTATGACTTGCACATCAAAACTTTTAAAAGACTTCCAGTTGTTTCTAATGTGCAGCCAAGTTTGGGAACCACTGGCTTGGGCTTACACGGACTGAAACTCTTTATCCTGAGGTTAAAAAGTACATGAATCTAGGGCCAAATAGAGCTGAGATTAAACTTCTGCTCTACTATTTCCCTTCAGCAAGAAAGTTAACAACTGAGCCTGACAAAAACTCTCTCTTTCATCAAATGTGAGACAGGCTCCTCTGAGCCCTCTTTTTGATTAGGCCTTGTTTGGCACTTGGCTTTGACCTGCCTAGTCCATTTGTAGCAAGAATCCTGCTTGGTCCATTTACCAAGAATCCCCCACTCTTTTTTTTTTTTTTTTAAGATTTCATTTATCCATTTGTCAGAGAGAGAGTTTGAGAGAACACAAGCCGGGGGAGCAGCAGGTAGAGGGAGAAGCAGGCTCCCTGATGAGCAAGGAGCCCCTTGTGGGACTTGATCCCAGGACCCCAGGATCATGACCTGAGCCAGAGGCAGAAGCTTAACCAGCTGAGCAACTCAGGCATCCCCAGAATCCCCAACTGTTGGTATCTGATTAATCTTGATATCTGGTCATACCTTGACCTCCCTTCAGCAGTAATCTACCTAAGTTGATTTAGCAAGAATCCTCCTACCCTTAATGTTTCCTTTATTCACTCACCACACACCGCCAGCTATAAACCTTCACTGTTCTTGCTGTATTCAGCATTGAGTCCAGTCCAGTATTAATGTCTCTTTTCCCCTTTTGCAATAGTTCCCAAATAAAACCTGTTTTACCCCTTTAACTATTGCCAAACTCTGGTTTTCATCAATAAACCTCAGTTTCCTCAATCTGTAAAACAGAAATAAGAAAGCCCCTTCTTATGAAAGTGTGGTGAAGATAAAGCAATACCATTCATGTGAAGCATTTCGTGTTCCATAAATATTAACAATTTATTATTACAAGTTATATTTCCAATGTATCTCCAGTATTCCTCTTTTTCCCAGTTTCTTCAAGCTCTCTAAGCCCTTTCTTGCTGCTTAACAGCCCTGCTTTGCCATTCTTTCCTCTGACTTCTGTTTAATTGTATTCTGCTTTTTCTGTTATTTCTTTGATTCTCCGTTCTCCCGTTCTCCCGTTCTCCCATTCCCTTTTCCCATATCCTAAGTGTAAGAGTGACAGTAGCATGTGGCTTTAACTCTTCACCTTTCTTCACACTTACCCTTTATAGTCACATCCAGTGTTTAAGGATTGCAAGTCCACTTTCTGGTCACATGCACCCCACAGTAGAGAACAGAATCTGGCACCCAATAGCGAGTCAGTAAACTTTTGTGAAAGGTATGAATTATGTAATTTTGACCCTTACCTCTCCCCAATTTCACAAAGGCCTGCAAAGTTAGATATCTCTATCTGGATATTTTGTTCTATCTCCACACTTTCAGGGTTTTTTTTCCTCCCTCTGTTTCCTATTTCTTTTAATAGCACAAACACTTCTCAGTTGCACAGATTTACAAATTGAAATCATCTTTGACCCCTCACACCTTCTTGCCTACATAGCCAAACATCCATAGGATGGGTCAAACTCTAACTCCAGGTAATTTGTAGGAAATGACCTAGTAACTAATCTAGAAGCATTTAGTTTCCTGGAAACCAACTATTAAAGGAATTATCCCTCTCATCTTGTCTTTTAAACCAATACTTGTAAGGGTTTTTCAGAAGAACAGAAAAAATAGTTTTTAATTTGCCATGGCTGTCAATTTGTACTGTAGGCATAGATACAGGCAAGAGGAGGATTTAGCCAACCTAATTTTAATATATAAATTACATTTTTGCTATGAAACACTGGAGGTTTCAGTGAATCTGGAGGAGAAATGTTAAGAGGCAAAATTTAGTTTATTTAGCAATTGGACAAAGATATAAAAGGCAGATACAGCAATATCTACCAAGGACAAAAAGATGTACTACTTTTTATTGAAACATTTTTAGTGACACCATGGTAACTCCTGCCTCTGAATAGAGTTATTCAGTTTCAAGGAGAAAAGGTCAAAGTCAAATCATTGTTAGGTTACTGGTATACAATTCTGATGTTGAACACATTTGCAGTTATTTGGTGTTTTTTTATACTGTTCAGAGTAAGGCCACTGTGTAGCATCCCTTCAATGAGCACTTTTCTCATTGAACACTTTGGTGCTCCCAGGAGTTGTACAATGTGATGGCAACCCTGAATGAGAAGACTGTATAGATCTCAACTCAATAGCCTTTTTTAAGAAACTAGAAAAAAGAGAGGAAAATATAACACAAGCAGAAGGAAGGAAATAATAAACATAAGTGTAAATCAATGGGAATGATCACAGAAACACAATGAAAACACTTAATTCTCCAAAAAAAAAAAAAAGAGAGAAGCAGGTCCTTAAATTAGAAAACAATAAAATTGGCAAACCTTTAGCAATACTAACAAAAAAAATGGGGGGGGGACCTCACAGGTTGCTAACATTAGGGATGAACAGAAGATTTAACTATAGACCCTCCAGGCGCTAACATGGTATATGTGATCACTACAAAAAAACTCTATACATAGACATTCGATTAGAAAAAATGGACCAATCCTTTAAAAAAATATAAATGACTCTAACTCACTGAATATGAGCAGGATAATTTGAAGTCCTATAGCTATTAAAGGAGTTGATTTTGTAATTTAAAAACTGCCATAATGATATCAGTAATCCCAGATGATTTGACTGGAGAATTCTATCAAAGAAGAAATTAACACCAGTGGTGAACAATCTCTTCCAGGAAATAGAAAACGAAGGACTACTTTCCAACTCATTTCATGAGGACTGTATTTACATAATGCCAACCTGTAAAAAACAGGCCAAAAAAAGGAAACTACGAGCCAAGTCCTTTATGAGTATAGATGTAAGTAAGAGTCCTTAATAATATTAGCAAAAATAAATCAACTATATACAAAGAGAATTTTATAACATGACCAAACATTGTTTATTCTGGGGATGAAAGGCTATATCAATATTAAAAAATATTCAGTGTAATATACTATATTAACAGGCTAAAGAACAGTCACATGATCAAGCCAGTCAATGAAGAAAAAGAATTAAAAACATTCATTTTGGCTCAGTTGGTTAAGCATCTGACTCTTGGTTTGGCTCAGGTCATGGTCTCGTGGTTGAAACCACGTTGCAGATGGCACATGGCAGGAACTAGTTTCCCATGGTTGGAGTAAGAGTTTACAGACAAGCAAGCAAGGGAAGAAGGCTAGAATGATTTATAGTATATTGCAGTAGAGTCCATACTTATATAACTAAGTGAGTTAATTAACAAGTAAATGGAGGAAAAGAGAGAAATCCCCAAGAAGAATTCCAAGTAATTTATGTAGATATTTTACCTGCAAGCAGATAGAGTAACTTTCCACTTCATAAGTGTGCACTATGCATCGTGTCTTTCTACCAGTATGAGAAAGGCCGGGGGAACAGAGTAACTTTATAGTGGAAAAACTAACACCACTTAGGTGATCAAAGTTGGTATCAATGGTGATGTCATATTGATACTGTAGACCCTTGACATGGTGTGATGAAAACAGCATATTGTTTCTGTATCTTCCTCGCCAAAACCCATATCAGTTTAATCTAGAGAAAAACATCAGACAAATCACAATTATTGGGCATTCTACAAAATACCTGACCAGTACTTCTCAAAAACTGTCAAGGGCCTAAAAAGGAAATATCTGAGAAAACATAATAGCTAAGGAGACATGACAATTGAGTGTCATCCTGTATGGAAAATCTGGAACAGAAGAACATTAGATAAAAATGAAGGAAATCGAAAGTACGGACTTAGGTAATAATAATGTATTGATATTGCTTCAGTAATTATAGCAAATATACCAATCTGATATAAAATGTAAATAATAAAAGAAACTGGACATAAAATGCTGGAACTCTCTGTTCTGCCTTCACGACTATTTTGTAAATCTAATATTATGCCAAACTTCATTTTAAAAGTGTTGAAGAATAAGTTTAGAGCTAGAGCTTAATTGTGTGGTTTGTGGTGAAAAGACAATTTCTAAACAAGAGCTGTTTCATTTCGAAATGCACTCACTAATGTTTCCACTAAAGAATGGCAGTTTCTTCTCAAAGTGTGATTGTTCAGAGCCACAGAGACTAAAACAGACAAAGGGAATTGAGGCTATTATGATGGGAGGAGAGCTTAAAGACTGCTTTGCTTCAGCTTAGGCATTTAGAATGCCCAGGAAGCAGTGCAGAATGTTTTTTTGTAGTGTTTTTTTTTTTCTGTTTATCTCAGAAAATGTTAGAAGTTGTTCCTTTGAGAGACACTATAGTGTATCAAAAATATAATTCTGGGGTATTATTTCAGTACACATAGTCAACCGTTCCCAGGGCTCTAAATGATGAGATAGGAGGCAAAAATATGCCTCAAATAGGGGTATGTTGGGCAGAAAGTACTCCAGGACTCATGAAATGGTAATCAGAAGCCATTTTGGCTTCTGAAGGTGTATGGTGACCCTTTGAAAGGTTTGAAGTCCATTTGGAAAAGTATCTAAAATTTCAGAGGTGGACACGTCAGGTATGATGTACAGGTTTCTGGCAAACTAAATGTGCAAAGACCTCCTGAACCTGCTGGCTGTTCACATAGCCTGGGATCTGTGATCTGGTTTAAGGGTGAACTAAACTTCTTAACAGCTGGATTCCTTAAGCTACAAGCAATCAAAAGATGGTCTCTGTTGGCTGCTTTCTTGTATGAGAGTGTTGATAAGAATGTGTTGGGGAAAGAGAAGCGGGATTACAAAGGGAAATTTTCTGGAATCATTTCAAGACCTCCTTGTCTTCCTGGAGCAATTGGGCCTGCTTCTAAGAAACTGATGTTCACATCTAAGAGATTTTTTTAAAAAGATTGCCACATGACTCTGTGCCCACTATAGGGACGGTTCATTCTGTATATTCAACCCTTCAGCTAAGATTTCCAAATCTGTAAAGACTACAAGTTGTTTGAGATTTTTTTTTCATTTCTGTAAATTCTGTGGATGTGTTCATAAATTCCTGTTTGTTTATTTCTAGGAAGTGTGGGTGGGGGATTGCAAGGAAGGTCCTTATCTCCAACTGTTCCCTTTAGTCTGGATGAAGTAATTTCATTTTGTCCACTGTTCTGCTTACAATGTTTTCATTCCTACATCCGTTCTATGTAATTAAAAATTATTCCTTACAAATCTGTCTAATGAGTAATGACTTTACCATCAAATCCCCAGAGTCCCACAGAGTTAAATTATAGAGAGGCAGGTAAATTTGATTGAAAAGCAATGGAAATAATTTTTGAAATCAAAGAAATGAGAAAGAAATCTAATCCAGCATGGTCTCTTAGGCCCGGAGGATTTGCATGTGTGTGTCCACAAGGGCACACATACCATGCAAAACAGGACCCTTGGTTGTCTATATTAACTGACTCTGATTTATGTTAGAGGATTGTGTTCTCCTTAATTACGAAATGATCCCATTTACCCTGGAAGTCCTATTTCTCCTAACTAGTTGATTATATAAGCATCCCATTTTTTTTTTTTAATGCTGTGTGTTTCTAAAAGCATTGGTTTCTAAAAACACTTCTTTAAATTGATAATACCATTTGAAGTATACTTAAGGGAACTTGGTACACCATACCACTATTTTTCCTTTCCAAAAAGAGTTAGCAAAGATATACTCCTTTTTTAAAATTGAGATATAATTTCCATATGACATCATGTAAATTTGAGGTGTATGTGTTGATTTGATACATTTTACATATTGCAGTAGGATTACACCAACACTTCAGCTACTTTAGCTAACACCTCTATCATATCACATACTTAGAATTTCTTTTTTCTGGTGAGAACATTTAACATTCAGTCTCTTAACAATTTTGATGTACATGATACAATATTGTTGACTGCAATCATTACACTGTGCTATAGATATCTAGAACTTATTTATCATCCAGTTGTAACTTTGTACACTTTAACAACAGTTCCTCAATTTTCCCACCTGCTAGCCCCTGAAAACCACCATTCTACTCTGTTTCTAGGAGTTTGGCTTGTTTAGATTCCACTTATAAGTGATATCATAGACTTTTAAAAATTTTTTATTATTTTTATAGACTTTTTTCTAAACTAGCATCTTGAACGGTTTTCTTGAAGACTTTATTTTTAACCTTCATTTTTATTAATCAAGCTCTATAGTTCTATGCCCAACATGGGGCTTGAACTCAACCCCAGGATCAAGAGTCACGAGCTCCACGTGAGACTTAGTGAGCCAACGTGCCCCAATATCATGCAGTATTTGTCTTTTCTGTCTACTTATCTCACTAGGCATAATGACTTCAAGGTCCAACCGTGTTGTCATAAATAGTAGGATGTCCTTATTTCTCATAGTTAAATAATATTCCAGTGTGTGTGCTTGTGTGTGTGTGTGTGTGTGTGTGTGTCACATTTTCTTTATTCATTTATCCATCAATGGACACTAAGGTTGTTCCCATAACTTGGTATATATCTGCACTTCCATGTTTACTACAGCATTATTCACAATAATATATACCCAAAGGTGTAATTGCTGGATCATATGGTAGTTGTATTTCTAATGATGATTAGTCATTTTAGCCATCTTTTCGTGTACCTGTTAGCCATTTGGATGTCTTCTTTGGAAAAATGTCTGTTGAGGTCCTCTGCCCATTTTCAAATTGGATTGTTGGGGGGTTTTGTTGTTGTTGTTAATTGAGAATGAATTCTTTATATACTCTGTATATTAATTCTTTATCCAATACATGGTTTTCAATTTTTTTCCCCATTCTATAGGTTGCCTTTTCATTTGTTGATTATTTGTTTTGCTGTACAGAAGCTTTTAGTTTGATTGAGTTCTACTTGTTCTTTTTGATTTTATGTCATGTCTGCATTTGGGGTCATATCCAAAAAGTCATTACCAAGACTAATGTCAAGGAGCTTCATCCCTCTCTTTACTTCTAGCAGTTTTATATATCAGGTTTTATGTTTAAGCTTTTTTTTTTTTTTTAAGATTTTATTTATTTATTTGACAGAGAGAGATCACAAGTAGACGGAGAGGCAGGCAGAGAGAGAGAGAGGGAAGCAGGCTTCTTGCTGAGCAGAGAGCCCGATGTGGGACTCGATCCCAGGACCCTGAGATCATGACCTGACCCGAAGGCAGAGGCTTAACCCACTGAGCCACCCAGGCGCCCCTATGTTTAAGCTTTTAATGTATTTCAAGTAATTTTTTGTGTGTGGTGGAAGATAAGGGTCCAATTTTATTTTTCGGTCTATGGTTATCCAGTATTCCCATCACCATTTGTTGAAGAGACTCTCCTTTCTCTACTGAGTGTTCTTGGCTCCGTGTCAAATGTTAAACAATCATATACGGAGTGGTTTATATCTGGGCCCTCTATTCTGTTTCATTAGTTTATGTGTCTATTTTTATGCCAGTATTATATCAGTTGAAATACTATAGCTTTGTAATAGTTTGAAATCAGGAAACATGAAGCCACCAGCTTTGTTATTCTTTCTCAGGATTGTGTTGGCTATTTGGGATCTTTTGTGGTTACATTTAAAATTTTAGAATTGTTCTTTTTACTTCTATGAAGAATGCCATTGAGAGTTTAATAGAGATTGCACTGAATCTATAGATGGCTTTGGGTAGTGTGGACATTTTCACAGTATTAATTCTTTCAATCCATTAACACAGCTCATCTTTCCACTTGTTTATGTCTTCTTTAATTTCTTTCATCAAAGTCTTATAGTTATCATTGTACAGATATTTCACTTCCTTGGTTAAATTTATTCCTAGGTATTTTATTGTTTTGATGCTATTGTGAATGAGATAGCATTTTTTGTTGTTGTTTTTTTTTTCAGAGATTTCATTGTTAGCATACAGAAATGCAACTGACTTCTGTATGTTGACTTTACCTTCTACAACTTTACTGAATTCACTGATTATTTCCAATAGTTTTTTGGTTGAATCTTCAGGATTTTCTACATATAAGATCATATCATATATGATATGATCTATAAATAATGACAGTTTTACTTCTTCATTTCCAATTTGGATGCCTTTATGTCTTTGTGTTACCTAATTGCTCTAACTGGCACTTAAGTACTATGGAATGAGAGTAGCAAGAGTGGGTACCCTTATTTTGTTCCTGATCTTACAAGAAAAGCTTTCAGTCTTTCACTATTGGGTATGATGTTCACCATGGATTTGCCATATATGGCTTTTTATGTTGAGGTATATTCCTCCTACACCCAATTTGTTGAGAGTTTTTAATCATTAAATGGTGTTGTATGTTGTCAATTTTTTTCTGTATCTATTGAGATGATCATATGATTTTTATATTTATTGATGTGATTTACCACATTTATTGGTTTGCATATGTTGAACCATCCTTTTACCCCAGGGATAATCTCACTTGATCATGGTGTATGATCCTTTTCATATGTTTTTTAATTCCATTTGCTAATGGTTTGTTGAGAATATTTGCACCTGTATTCATAAGGGCTACTGCTCTATAGTTTTCTTTAGTGTCCTTATCTGACTTCAGTATCAGGGTAATGTTGGCTTTCTAAAATGAGTTTGGAAGTATTCTCTCCTCTTCAATATTTTTGAAGAACTTGAGAAAGATTAGTATTAATTCTCTAAATGTTGGGGCACCTGGGTGGCTTAGTGTGTTAAGCCTCTGCCTTTGGCTCAGGTCATGATCCCAGGGTCCTGGGATCGAGCCCTGCATCGGGCTCTCTGCTCGGCGGGGAGCCTGCTTCCCCTCCTCTCTCTTTCTGCCTGCCTCTCGGCCTACTTGTGATCTCTTTAAAAAAAAAAGAAAAAAAATTCTCTAAATGTTGGGTGGAATTCATCATTACAGCCTTCTGGTTCTGAGATTTTCTGTGTCGGGAAAATTTGATTACTTATGCACTCTTCTTATTATTGGTCTGTTAAAATTTTCTATTTCTTCATGATTCAGTCTCAGTAGGTTGTCGCTCTAGGAATTTATCTATCTCTTTTAGGTTATTCAAGTTGTTGAGATATAATTGTTCATCTTACAGATCTTATGTATTTTTGTAGTATCCCCAGCTGTAATGTGTCCTCTTTCATTTCTGATTTTATTTGAGTATTCCTTTTTTTTTTTCCTTAGTCTACCTAAATATCAGTTAATTTTGTTTCTCATTTTGAAAAACCAGCTCTTGGGATGCCGGGCATTCATCCACTGCTCTCCCTTTTCCCCAGCAAAGGAGGTCACTGCTGGTTAATTCAGGGGTGACTCCTGCCTCCTCCTCTGTTGCCTTGAGGGAGGGGTGCTGCTGGCAAATTTCCTCCTACTCTCTCCAGTGAAGCCAAATTCCCATGCTTCCCCCGCCCCTCCAGTGGATTGCTGGAATCTCTCCTCAAGAAGGCTAGACTTCCACAAAGGCTATCTCAACTACTGGGTGTCTACTCAAGTTAGCACTCTCACTTTCCCTGACTGTATTTAAGAGGAACTGTGGCCATCTTGCAGATTTCTGTTCGTTCTACCCATGCAGAGGTCTGTCTGTTACTCGATGCACAGATAGATGCGGCCTTCCCAGGTCCCTTGACATATGGTACTGGATTCCACAACTCTCACAGTGGTACTTTTGTTTGTGAATGGATGTCAAATTAATTGTTAAAAAGGGGGAACAGAAAGGAGGAAGTCTAATGCCACCATGATGCTGACATCACTCTCATTGCTTGTTCTTTACATTGCTCAGTAGTATTCTATAGTGTGTGTATATATATATACATATATATGTATGTGTGTGTGTGTGTGTGTGTATCTGTTTATATATATATAATGTTTTTTTTTAAACCATTTACTCATTGAAGGACATCTCAGTTGTTTCCAGTTTAGGGCTATTACAAACAAATCATCTGTAAACCTTTATGTATGAGATTTTATGTAAAAATAAGTTTTCACTTTTATGTCATCACTGTCGAGGAGTGCAATTTGCTTTTTCTGTGTGGTAGTTGCATTTTAGTTTTTAAAGAATGACCAAATGTTTCCCAGACTGGTTATTTTACCTCCCACCAGGAACATATGATTAACAGCTTTGCCACATCCTCTCCAATATTTGGTATTTTTACTATTTTGTATTTTTGCCATTCTAATGTGTGTAGTAATATTTCCTTGTAGCTTTAATTTGCATTTTTCTGATGGTATTGATGTTAAATGTCTTTTCATGTGCTTCTTTGCCATTTATATATCCTCTTTGGTGAAATATTTGTTCATGTACTTTCCCCATTTTTTAAGTGCATTATTTGCTTTCCTACTGTCAAGTATTGAAATTTCCTTATATCTTCCTGATACTAATCATTTGCTAGATATGTGTTTTGCAAATATTTTCTGCCAATCTGTAGCTTGTTTTTTCATCCTCCCTACAGTGTTTTAAGCAAAGCAAAACTTTTCAATTTTGATGAAATTCAAATATTGATTTTTCTTTTTATGAATCATACTATTAGTATCAAGTCTAAGAACTTGTTGTCTAGCCCTATAGTCTAAATATTTTCTCCTGTTTTTTTCTAAAATGTTATAGTTTTACATTTTACATTTAATGTCAGTGATCCACTTTGAGTTATTTTTTTGCATAATGTGTGAGACTTGACTCAAGGTTAAGGAGCGAAACTTGTGTAATTTCTTTAATTTTTCATATTTTTCTGTTTATATTCCCTATCTTTTCATTAATGCCAAGTATCTTTTCTGTTAACTCATTGAACGTCTTTTGAAGAGTGTTGACATTTTTTAAAAGATTTATTTAGAGAGAGAGAGAGTAAGAGAGGGCAGGGGCAGGGGCAGAGGAAGAGGGGGAGAGAGAATCTCAAGCAGATTCCTTGCTGAGCACAGTCAGATGTGGGACTCAATCCCTGGATCATGTGATCATGACCTGAGCTGAAATCAAGAGTTGGATGCTTAACCAACTGAGCCACCCAAGTGCCCCTTAAGAGTATTGACATTTTTAATTTAGTAAGTGATTACCTTCTTTAGGCTCAGACTGAAATTTCTGTCTTGCTTATAGTGGAGAGAAATTCTAATCCCAGGTCTTTTTTTAAAATGTTAATTACACTGTTTTTAAAGTGTCCTACATATGCTTGATTCACCCATCAGACAGAAAATTAAGCAGTGTTTATACATACATTTTAGGGTTTCCTCTCATTAGTTCTCTCCTGTCTAGGATTCCCTCCTCACTTCTCAGTAGCTGTTGTTGTTTAGTGGCTATGTTCTCTGGTTCTATAGGACAGAAAATAGGCACTTTTTTAAAAACACAATTTCTGTGACCTCATGTTGTACCTCTATCATGATTGATACTTAAGCAAAATTTGTAAAAACAATAAATTCACTCATGTTGGTATCTTCTTTCAAATTTCAATTTCTTTTTACTTTTTTCTGAAGATTCTATTTATTTATTTGACAGAGAGAGACACAGTGAGAGAGGGAACACAAGCAGGGGGAGTGGGAGAGGGAGAAGCAGGCCTCCCACAGAGCAGGGAGCCCAATGTGGGGCTCAATCCCAGGACCCTGGGATCATAACCTGAGCTGAAGGCAGATGCTTAATGACTGAGTCACACGGGCACCCTTCAGATTTCAATTTCTGTATAAAATCTGCCTTTTTTTTTGTTCATTTTCCAGAGCCTTTAAGTGGCTGAATTTTATATTTTATCTAGAGCTTATATAACGACTTTATTGATATGCCAATTTAGCTCATTTACAGTACCCACTTGTTCTATAAACAATAATCTAGGGGCCCCTGTGTGGTTCAGCTGGTTGGGTATTCAGCTCAGTTCATCATCCCAGGGTCTTGGGAATCCCTGCTCAGCAGGGAGTCTGCTTCTCCCTCTCCCTCTGCCTGCTGCACCCCCTGCTTGTGCTTGCTCTCTCTTGCTGTCAAATAAATAAGTAAAATCTTAAAAAAAAATAATAAAGCAATAATCTAGGTATTGGATTGAAGGTATCTTGTAGATACAATTAAAGTATCTAATCAGTTGACTTTATAGAAGTGCGATTCATCTAGGATAATCTCGGTGGACCTTAGGACTTTGTTGAAAAGGCTTTTTAAAAAGGGCTAAAATTTCCTCGAGAGAAAGAAAAGAAATATTCTCTGTAGACAATAGCTTCAACCCATGTCTATGGAGTTTGAGCCAGTGCATGAACTTTGCTTCCTAAGTATCTGCTCTATGGTTTTGGACTTGCCATCACATCGATTGACTGAGAAAGTCCAAAATCCATAAGGCAGACAATAGAGGGGATGGAGGAGAGAGGGAGAAATATATGCCATTGGTTCTACTTCTGTGGCTCAACTCTGATACACTTCTTCATTCCAAAAGTCATTGAAATTTTATATTTTGAAAGCAATAATCTCAGGATGTAAAGTCCTTAGATGAAAGCTGTCTGGGTTTGATATTTGCTATCTCACCTGACTCATTTCCTTTTTTAAACTATTTCTCATGGTGTACTACTTTAGTTGACATTAATCTCAGGAAATATTAAAGTTCTAAACTGAAGCTTCTGTCTCTCACTCCTTTTTTTTTTAATTAAATTCAGTTAGCCAACATATATTGCATCATTATTTTTTGGTGCAGTGTTCGATGGTTCATTAGTTGCACATAACACCCACTGCTCATCAGATCATGTGCCCTCCTTAATGCGCATCACCGAATTCTTTTATAGGAAATTTTTCTTTTGATTTTTCAAATTTTTTTTTCTTTTCCAAATTTCAAAAATCAAATTTTTGATTTTTCTTTTCTGTAACTAGTCTTAGGAGCACTACTGACTCGGGACCAAGAGGGACTTCAGCCCTCTTCCACTCTTCAAATTAACTTGGTAGTCACTTAGCCTAACAATTATTTCATATCTAGGCCAAACTTTGAATTCCAGATAACAGTGTTGAAATGCATTTCTCTCAGGGCAATCTACCCTTCTTACATACTCACTCCTTTTAGCTACCATAGGTACCATTTCAGTGCTTATTAAAATGAAATTTTCTCTAATTTTTTAAGATATTTTTCACATTTCCTATAATACCAATAATATATCCATTTTTTTAAGAATGATTTTGTTATTTTGTAGTAGGTCAGCTTTTAGTCCACTATATAACCAGAAGTGGAATAACTAAAACTGTAACATAATAGTAAGTTTAGTGTTCTGTAGAGGAAATAGTCCTTACTTTTTCTTTTTTCCTCAAGAATCATCTTTGTTCTTTATGTTTGTTCTGCCATGTGAGTTTTCTAATCACTTTGTACTAAAATCCATTTGGGATTCAAAGTACACTGGATTGCTTAATTTGGGATCATCTTACATTTTTACAGAATTTAATCTTCCCATTCATGATCACTGTGTTTCTCTATCAAGTCTTCTTTTACCTTTCTTAGTGTCATTTCATAATTATTTTCTTTATTTTTATCCTATTATTTATTTCTTTATTTATTTATGTAGGGAGGAGCAGAGGGAGAGAGAGAGAGAGAGAGAATCTTAAGTAGACTCCACACCCAGCACGGAGACTGACATGGGGCTCAATCTCTCAACCCTGAGATCATGACGTGACCTGAAATCAAGAGTCAGACAGTTAACTGACTGAGCCACCCAAGTGCCACATTTTCTAATTTTCTTCTTAAAGGCTGTCTATTGCTTTTCTTATTTTAGTTTAAGGTAGCAAAATAAATTATTAAAATATTTTGAATGTATTCTAAATAGGATTATTTTTTCATTTATACTTTCTAATTCATTTTGAGTGCTATTTATTCTTATATATAAATAATATACCCCCAAAACTTCCTGAATTTATTATTTCTAATCTTGTATCTTAAGAATTACTTTTTATGAAATTAAGAAAACAATCCCATTTACAATTGCATCAAAAAGAATAAATTATTCATGAATAAACCTAACCAAAGAGGTGAAAGACCTGTACTCTGAAAACTATAAAACACTGCTGAAGGTAATTGAAGACAACACAAAGAAATGGAAACAAATTCCATGCTCATGGATTATACCAACAAATACTGCTAAAATGTCTGTACTACCCAAAGAAATCTACAGATTGAATGTAATCCCTATCAAAATACCACCAGCATTTTTCACAGAACTAGAACAAATAATCCTAAAATTTGTATGGAACCACAAAAGACCTTTAATAGCCAAAGCAATCTTGAAAAAGAAAAATGAGCCTGAAGTTATCACAATTCCAGGCTTCAAATATATTACAAAGCTGTAGTAATCAAAACAAGATGGTATTCACACTAAAATAGACTCATAAGAGCAATAGAACAGAATGGAAAGCCAGAAATAAACCCACAATTATATAGTCAATTAATCTTCAACAAAGCAGGAAAGAATAGCCAATGGAGGAAAAGAACAATCTCTTCAATAAATGGTATTGAGACAACTGGTCAGATACATGCAAAAGACTAAAACTGGACCACTTAGGTCATAAACAAAAATAAACTCAAAATGGATTAAAGACCTAAATGTGAGACCTGAAGCCATAAAAACCCTAGAAGAAAGCACAGCCAATAATGGGTCTGACATCAGCCATAAAGACATTTTTCTAGATATGTCTCCTGATGGAAGGGAAATAAAATTCAAAATAAACTATTGGGACTACATCCTTATATGATTTTTGACATCAAAGTTATAAAAACTAGCTCTTGGGCTGCATGGGTGGCTTAATTGGTTAAACATTTGCCTTGGGCTTAGGTCATGATCTTGGGGTCCTGGGATCGAGCCCTGCATTGGGCTCCCTGCTCAGTGGGAAGCCTATTGTTTCTCCCTCTCCCTCTGTCCCTCCCCCTGACAACTTGTGCTCTCTCACTCTCTCATTTTTGCTCTCTATCTCAAATAAATAAATAAAATCTTTTAAAAGAGCTCTTAAGTGCATGTTAGCAGAAATAAAACAATTCATGAATGAATGAAAGACAAATCTGAGGCAATTGCACACAAAATCAAACTGGTTAGATATAAAGACAGATAATATAAGAAAACTGGAGGATCTCTTTAAGAAGTGAAATATTTGAATAATATAAATTCTGTAATGTGAGAAAAATGTGAAAGGGAGAGGGATTAATTCAAAGAAGTGATTCAAGATGATTTTCAGAACAAAAAGGCATGAGTCTCCTGATTTTTACAGAACAAAAAGGCATGAGTCTCCTGATTGAATGGGCCCACTGAGAACAAAATGTGGAAAAACATCCACAAAAAGAGGCACACCGGGGCACCTGGGTGGCTCAGTGGGTTAAAGCCTCTGCCTTCAGCTCAGGTCATGATCCCAGGGTCCTGGGATTGAGCCCCGCATGGGGCTTTCTGCTCAGTGGGGAGCCTGCTTCCTCCTCTCTCTCTCTCTCTCTCTGCCTGCCTCTCCGCCTACTTGTGATCTCTCTCTCTCTCTCTGTCAAATAAATAAATAAAACCTTAAAAAAAAAAAAAGAGGCCCACCACAGTGAAATTTCAGAATAGGGACAAAGAGATGGTGGTAAGGTCTCCTAAGTAGGGAAAAGTAGGTAACTTACAAAGGATCAAAAATCAAAATGACATCTGACTTCTCAACAGCAGCACTGAGAGTTATAAGACCATTCCTTCAAAATTCTGAAAGAAAATTATTTTTCACTTAAAATTCCATATTGAATAAAAAAATATCAATCAAGCAAGAGAATAAAATAAACTTGTTTAGATATGTTGAGTCAAAAATTTAACTTCATGCACCTTTTTGGGGAAATCTACTGAAAGATATGTTCTATCAATACAAAGAATACCAGTAAAAGAGAGCAAACAAGCAAAAAAACAGTTGGCAGAGAGATGGCGTCAGCAAGATGGCAGAGTCGGAAGTCCTAAACCCTTCTTTTCCCAACAAACACATTGATTCAGCAATAATTTATAGGCATATTCCATTCTTGAGGAATCAGAAACCAATGGAGGCCAGCTACCCAGCAGAACATGAAACCAGACTCCCCGAAGGGAGATTCAGGACACCTTAACATGGAGATGGTGTCCTCAGTGCATCACCATAATGGTGGGAAGAGAACCCCTAGCTCCTAAGTCACCGAGTGGCCCAACTATTTGGAAGGGGCTCCAAGAGGATTAGCTTCTGTCTTACTAGTTGGAACTCTTGAGTCCAGCATGGACAAGCTTCCCAGAAAGATGTTTTCCTTTCATTTCCAAGGCAGATATCTCCCATCTTTCTATTCACTCTTTTTCTGGGACTATACTCCATCATTTATAACCTTCTCCAATCAGTTCTAGACTCTTCTTTTCTGGTTTCTTTCCTTCTGTTTACAATTGAAAGCCAATATAACATAATGTCTACAAGCACAGACTCTGGAGACAGAATACTTAGATGTGAACTCCAAATCAAGCCCAATGCCACTACTTAAGTGCTGCGTGAGTTTGAATAAGTCATCTAGCCTTTCTGAGCTTAATTTTCCTATCTATAAATAAACAGGATTATTTCAAAGGATTAAGTGAGATCATCTACATAAAGTGCTTAGCAGAATGTTTGGCATATGTTAAGAACTAAATTGTTAGGTATTATGCTAAAAAGTATGATATCAACCAAAAAGCTCATTTTTCCCTTATCCTAGAAAAACTCTCCCCTCTTCTCTGCTATCTCTCCTTACTTTTAATCACACTCTGGCTATAAGAATGTGGCCTATTCCCACCAATCCCTCTTTATTTAACCACAGATTTCTCTTCTCACTGCTTGACTAACACTGCTCTCCTGATGGGGCTGAATCTTTCTAGTACTAGTCCAGTCTAGTACTAGTCCATTACCTACACCGTAATGCTTCATGTCAAATATATTGGCTGATTCCACTGGCATGTTTTTCCAATCACACATGATCTATCTGGATCAAAAAGATGGATCTTACATTTGTCATTATATAGGTTGTCAGAAAAGACAAGATAGGCCTTCAACAGAAAAAGTGACATTTAATTTCTCAAGTGTCATTTCTTGAAGTACTATAATCCAATGCTTCTGACCTGATTTCAAATCATTCTCAATTCACTCCCCCACTCTTGTCAATCTCCTCACCCTTCATCTACTCTATGCTCTCCTAAGAAGTTTTAAAAATAAAATATTTCATAATGTTCTACAAAAAGTTGAGGACTCTTGAATCAGTAATCCTTATAGTATGCCTTTTTTTGTGGGGTAGGTCTGTGTTTGAAACCACTGAACTGCATCAAACTTAGGTCATTGTAGTCCCCTTTCTTTGAAAACTGAGCTGTAGCTCCATACACAGCTTTCTTGAGAAAGTGCTGAAATCATTCCGCCTTTTCAGAGAAGTAGAAGGCCCTGCTTCAGGCAGTAGAGAAATCTAATTTTAAAGTCTAATAAGGAAATCTGGGCAGATGAATACCAAGGAGAAGGTAATGTTGATCTAGTTGAGTGCACTGCAGAATTAAAGCTTGATGGGAAATCATTGTGCTTCAGGGAACAGGACACCAGCAAAGGCTTAGAGTACGGTGTGAAGATCAATATTGGAAGCATAAAATAATTGAATTAGCAAATCCTCAGGACAAATAGGCTGAAGAGAACAATGGGCAGTACAGCTCCAACTGACTTATGAAAGTTATCAGGAATTAGGAAAGGAAATGGGCCCATTTCTTTTGGCGTTAGGCCTGCTAACACTATGGCTGAATGCAGAATGCACCTTGCTCTACAAGTGAAATTGACACTGCTGTTTCATGGTAACCTGAGGCTAATAATTGCAGATCCAAGAGTGGTCAGCAATCCCAATCCAGGCTCTTGTAATGAAAGGACCAATGTGTTCATTTCAATTTCCTTTTTAGCCACTTACTAGCTGTGTGACTTGGGCAAGGTGTTTAAGCTCAGGTCCCCATCTGTAAAATGGCAATGAAAAGAATTCCTATGCTTTAGGGATATTGTACTGCTAAAATGAGATCAGGTATGTAAATGCCTAGCACAGTGCTTGGCACATAATTGGAGCTCAATAAATGTCCATTTCCTTTATTTTTCTTATTTTCTATTTTTTCCCATTTTCCTATTACTCCCCCAATAATTTTGTTTAGTATCACCACTCTCATATTGTAGGGGGAAAAAATTAAAATCCTGAGAGCAATTTTTTTGTTTCCTTGTAGCAAAAATCAAGAGAATTAGTGAAGTCAAAAGCATTGGCTAAAACAAATTAAAGAATTATCAGCAATTCTATTATGTATACTTTTATTATTTTATTATTTAAGTGATTACACATTGCACTGTTTTCTAAAATTACTTTTTCTATTTTTTATTTTTACTGAATTATAATTGACATACAATATTACATTAGTTTCAAATACACAACATAGGGATTTGATTTTTTTTTATACATCACAGAATGATCATCACAATAGGTCTAGTTACCATCTGTCACAGTACAACGTTATTACAGTATTATTGACTATATTTCCTAAGCTATACATTACACCCCCATGACTTATTTATTTAATAGCTGGAAATTTGAAGCTCTTAACCCCCTTCACCTATTTTGGCCATCTCTCTATGCCTGACGCTGTCTTAAACAGAGGTGGTTGAATGTTGGGTGGTATCCTCTGCTGGAACAGCTCTCGTTAAGGGTACATTAAAAAGTGTGATTAAAAATAAAACAAGCCATAAGTGACTCTTAACAATAGAGAACAAACTGAGGGATGATGGAGGGAGGCGAGTGGGGGGATGGGCTAGATTGGAGATGGAAATTAAAGAGGGCACTTGTGGTGATGAGCACTAGGTGTTGTACGTTGGGGATCAATCACTGAATTCTACTCCAGCAACCAATATTGCACTGTATGTTAACTAACAAAATTTAAATTAAAAAAAGAAAAAAGAAAACAATCTACCACCTCAGTTAACTTGGAGACCAGAAGTTAAATACAGTTTGTAATAGTAAAGAGTTCCTTTATAGAGCATCTACTATTGGTCCTAGCTAGGTGCTTTAGATATCGCTTTTCTTCACTAAAGTTCCTGAATGGCAGATATTATTATCCATATTTTACAGATGAGGAATCCGAGATTCAGAGGCATTATTCAAGCCAATAGCCAACACTCCAACCTGGGTCTCTGTGGCCCCAAATCATATACCTTTTTCACTGTGCTAGTTTGCCAGGCCAACCTAACAGCAATTGGTTGGTTGCTAGTCTCTCTCCAGTTACCGAGTTCAGCTGAGGTCAAACTCACTTAGTCTGTGCTTTTCACTGGTATCACACTTTTTTTTTTTTAGATTTTATTTATTTATTTGACAGAGATCACAAGTAGGCAGAGAGGCAGGCAGAGAAAGTGGGGGAAGCAGGCTCCCCGCTGAACAGAGAGCCCGACGCGGGGCTTGATCCCAGGACTCTGGGACCATGACCTGAGCCGAAGGCAGAGGCTTAACCCTCTGAGCCACCCAGCTATCACACTTTTGAAGGGATAGTGCCAGACCCATTTTTTTAGGCTGAGAGAGGTGTTCCTTATTAGCAAATCTCAACTATTCCACAAAAAAATTTCAGTAAGAAGGCCTTGTAAAAATACACTATTTACCGAGGTTGAAGTGAGACATTCTGTGCATTGTGGTGTGAATCTTGCCTTTCGTGGGAGGGATTTGTGGTGCAATAAAAGTAGGTATTGTGGTTGAATTTACCAGCCCAGCCTGCAGTCTTAGCCTAACAATCACCAACTTCCATTCAGTCTCAGACTAAGTGGCCAACACAACTTGAATAGCGTCAGACCTATATTTTCTACATAATAATCACTGCTGTTTATTGGGCTCTTATAAGTACTAGGTATTGTGTTGTATACATTTAAGTATGTTATTTATTCCTATTAATGACCCTTGTGAAGTTAACAGATGGGGAAGCTGAGGTACAGAGAGGTTCTTTAACTTGCCCCAGACTAGACAGTTTGTAAGTACAAGAGCTGGGATTCACACCTGGTCTTACTCTAGAGCCCAGAATCTAACCATTCTGTTCTGCAGAAACTTCTAAAAGTACAGAGACTTGGCCAAGACCACTTGAATGGTGTCAGACCTGTATTTTCTACATAAGTATGTCAAGTTCCAAACCCCATGTTCTTACCCCTATAAAGTGGACAGGTTGCACAAAGCTTCATAAAACAGCTCAAAATGAAAAATTGGTGGACTTTTTACACCAAAATAAAGAGTAATTGTGGCCTTGTGGATAATACTTGACTAGACATGTTTAAGCAGGCTTAATTACACTTGTCTATAGACTCTCTTACCCACTAATGCAAATTTGTCCTTAGCCAAATAAAGCTATCAGCTTTTAATTTTGGTTTTCTTATCCCCATATTTGACATTCTGTCACCTCCCACTCCTGGATTTTACCTTCTTTCATCCTCCATGTCTGTGAGATTGTTCTTCAACATCTCACCCCTACTGTTAGACCTACTCCAAACTCTTCCTGACCATTCCATAGGATGAAATACTCCCCAAAGATTATATCCAGTAAGACCTTGGTTAGCCATAATGCTTGGTTATTATATAACATGAATGTTCAGAGTTCAAAATTTCAAATTAACTCAAAAATTCTTCTTAAAATTGTAAAAGGTTGTGATTTGTTTCAATTCTTTTTTTTAAATTTAAGTTTTTGATTTCTCAGAGATACAAAAACATATTTGTTCTCCCTATACCTGAATAAAGTCACTGTTTTCAGATTTTTTACATTTTTTATTGTTTTATTTTATTTTTATTTTTAATTCCAGTGTAGTTAACATACAGTATTATACTAGTTTCAGGTATACAATATAGTGATTCAACACTTCCATATATTATTCAGTGTTCAATTTGTTTCAATTCTTATTTAAAATCTTTTTTTAAAAGTATGTAGGATGAATTTTAATCTTAGTAAAAATAATACACTGAGTAAAATGAATTTTTTTGATGACTGAGGGTCTTTTCACTGATTTAGGATCACCAGAACTCTGATTTCCCTATTTGTAACATATGACTCATGAAAGTATCTATTTCACTAGGTGGTATAAAGATTAAATGAGATAATACATATGAATATAACTTTGCCAACAGTGTAGTGATCTGCAAATATACTTTATTGTTCTCAATAACTTATGCAGGGCTTTTTTTAAAATGATATTATCTTTAAGTGATCTCTACACCCAATGTGCGCTCAAACTTATAACCCTGAGATCAAGAATCATGCACTCCACCAACTGAGCCAGCCAGGCACCCCATTAGGACTGTTAATCAAATGAAAGAGGTAAGTCTCTTTTGTCTTTTGGACATACCTAACAAATGCTATTGTTCAACTTTTCTGTATCTGCTTGTTCAACTTTTCAATATTTGTTCTTTTGTTATTGCCTTTTCCTTAAATGTAGAATTGGGGAACACCTGAATATTAAGTAATTTGATTAGTTAATTGAGATTTTATTGTATAAAGCTGTGTATAGCTGTTGCTGATTATGAATGGAATCACTTTTTGTTGTTCTTTGTGGTTTGAATAGTTTTCTCAATATTTTGTTGTGTCTTTGCATCCCCATTGCACATAACAACCTTGTGGGGAAAGTCTTTGTCACTGACTTCCTGATGTCTTTCCTTACTGCCTAGTTGGTCTCTCCATACACAGAGAGCCAAAGCCCTTCCCCAACACAGTCATGTACTGATGCACACATTCATACATATGAAGTGAATCAGAGTGAAGGACATGTCCTGACACTGAGAAAACTGACCATTACAATTCAACATGACCTACTGTGACTGTGTGATTTTTGTTGTTGTTGTTGTTGGTGGTGGTGGTGGTATGTGTGTGTGTGTAAATGGCATGTTGCTGTTATGTGTTCAGTATGTGGATGTTTTATATGTGTTGTGTGTGTATTGTGTGTTTCCCTATGTGTGTGCTCTGTGCATATATGTGTTGTGTATGCACGGGGTCTGTTGGGTGTGGTATATGTGTTTCAGTGTTGTGTGTGATTTTTATTGTTGTTGTTGTTGGTGGTGGTGGTGGTGGTATGTGTGTGTGTGTAAATGGCATGTTGCTGTTATGTGTTCAGTATGTGGATGTTTTATATGTGTTGTGTGTGTATTGTTGTTTCCCTATGTGTGTGCTCTGTGCATATATGTGTTGTGTATGCATGGGGTCTGTTGGGTGTTGGGTGTTGTGTATGCGTTTCAGTGTCATGTTTGGTGTTTATGTGGTATTGGTAATGTGTGGTGTCTGTGTGGTGTGTATGTGGTACATGTGAATGGTATTGCTCTAGTTAGTGGTATAATCAGTGTGTGGTGATCTTATGATGTCTAATAAATATATATTTGGGTAGGGGATGGGTGATGGGCATTAAGGAGGGCACTTGTAATGAGCACTGAGTGTTATGTACAAGTGATGAATCACTAAACTCTACCTCTGAAACTAATACTACACTACATGTTAACTAACTTGAATTTAAACAAAATCGTGAAAGAAAATTTTATATATATATATATATAGTCTTTGCCTTCAATTTTAGCACGGTTTCTAAAACCCTTGGGATTAACTAAATGGTGAGAGAGATTAAGGTATTCTTGTTATGTTAATGAGGCAACTTTTGAAAAGCATCTAAGTATGGCAGCTGGTTTCCCAGAGAGCAAACTTTGCATTGAGGGGATTGAAACTTTCAGTCCCACTTGCAGACCTTCAGGGAAGGAAGAAGGGCTGGAGGGTGAATGGATCACCAGTGGCCATTGATTTAATCAATGAAGCCTAGGTAATGAAGCTTTCATAAAAGCCCAGGTTTGGAGAGCTTCCAGGTTGGTGAACCTATGGAGATTTGGGGAGAATGGAACACTTGGAGAGAGAATGGAAGCTCCTTCCAGGTACCTGGTCGAATGTATTTCTTCTATCTGGCTGTTCCTGAGTTACAACCTATTATCATAAACTGGTAATTTGGTAAGCAAAATGTTTCTCTCATTCTGTAAGCAAATTAATGGAACTCTAGCAAATAAATGGAACCCAAAGAGGGGGGGTCATTGGAACCTCTGATCTGTAGTCGGTCAGTCAGAAACAAAGGTAACAACCAACCGGGGCTTGCAAGTGGCATCTGAAGTGGGTGTGTGGTGGGGGGGGGGCAGTCTTGCAGGACTGAGCCCCTAACCTGTGGGAACTGATGCTATCTCTGGTAAACAATGTCAGAGTTGAGTTGAATCCTAAAATGCTAGCTGGTGTCTAGAGCGTTGCTTGTTGGAGGTGTAGGGGAAACTGCCCCCAACCTGGTCTGAATCTGAATTGGGTGTATAACCTAAAGACACACTTTCACGTGCTTTCCTTTTCTCTCTCATACTTCAACTCTAAGCTTCCTGGGAAGAGGAGTGATAGCTTTCCCTTTCCTATAACACTCCGCACAGCTCCAGGAGTTGCTTAATAAATACTGGTCAAGTATTACACTGGCTCTAAATTTCGTTGTGGTGTAGTAATTGTTTTTCTACATTGCACCTTCTTGTTTGAAATATCTCAGAGGGAGAGTTTAAAATTGGTGTTTTAAATATAGGCCCATAGCTTCATACTTCAAGATATAGCCCGAAACTGGCCCCATGTCCTACTTTGGGGGTCAGAGGGTCTGCAAATCATTTCTGAAAGATACATAGTTCCTGTTTGGTTTATGGACTAATTGTAGTACATGAAAAATCTTGCTGACTTGACATCTGCCAAGAGAGGAAGGAGCGTAATGGGGATGGGGAGCTTGTATGTATGTGTGAGGGGGCGTGGTTGAAGGGTGGCTTTGGCCAGTAACTAACATCAATGTACAGCTGTTGGTGTGTTTCACCCCTGGTACACAGAACCCACCTTAGCTTCATTCTGAATACAACTCTAGAGCTTGAGCTAAGAGAAAAACACTACTGATAGTTGGGCTTGTATGTAGGTCTGCAGCCCACTGGCAAAATCACTCAACGGTCTGTGGCCTGCAGTCCCAAATGTAGTAAGTAACCCTACAGAGGAGCCAGAGCTGGAGCCCAAGGGGCCACCCTCAGGTGTGATGTCAAAGATGAACAGGAGATTATGCTGAGTGAAATAAGTCAAGCAGAGAGAGTCAATTATCATATGGTTTCACTTATTTGTGGAGCATAAGGAATAACATGGAGGACATGGGGAGATGGAGAGGAGAAGGGAGTTGGGGGAAACTGGAAGGGGAGGTGAACCATGAGAGACTATGGACTCTGAAAAACAATCTGAGGGTTTTGAAGGGGTGAGGGGGTGGGAGGTTGGGGGAGCCAGGTGGTGGGTATTAGAGTGGGCACGGATTGCATGGAGCACGGGGTGTGGTGCAAAAACAATGAATACTGTTACGCTGAAAAGAAATAAAAAATTAAAAAAAAAAAAAAGATGAACGAGACTATTAGACTTCCAGAGTCCGGCTCCCTGCTCCATTGCTCCCTGCCTTTGGAAAACTATAGACCAGTGTTTCTTCCTCATATCACCTATCAGATTCGTCTAGGTGAGAGGGAGAAGTTTCCTTTGAATTCAGACTTTTAGGCCCCACCCAAGATTCTGAATCAGAATCATTGGAATGGGAACCAGAAATCTGATTTTGTTTTTGTTTTTGTTTTTTTGTTTTTGTTTTTGTTTTTTTGTTTTTTGGAAGGTGCTCCAGATGGCTCAAGTTTGAGAACCACTGGTAGCTATTGAGAAGACTCCCGTGGCTGAATTCTTTGTTATTCTCTGTTGCTCTCGTGGATTTGTGCATTCTCTTCTCTCTGTTTAGTATTCCCTCCCCCTTTTCCATAATTCATTAAGATTTGGTAGAAATGTCATCAGTCTTTTAGGAGGCAGCCTTTTTGGGATAATGATGAAAAAAGTGAAATAAAACATGCACTGAAATTAGATTCCTTTGCAAAGAATCTCAAGTACTTAATCATAATTCATCCCCTCCACCAACCAAGAAAAATGTTAGAGCTACTTGATTGCATTGCTGGTAAATATTTTACTAGCGCTCTCCCTCGCTAGAGTACAGGTTCCTTCATGACAATCCCTAGATTAGTGGTAATCCCATTAATTGCTCAATGCATTTGCTAAATGAGTGATGGACAAGTGATGCGAAAAAGAAATGGAGATTCAGACTCTCCAACACATAGTGTGTGAACCTGACTGGGGAAGACCACACAGCAGAATGGTAAAGCCCCAGGGGCTTTTAGAGTCAGAAATGCCTGGAATTCAATCCAAGTTTTGTTGCTTATGGTCTGTGTGACCTTTGACAACTGCTTAATTGTTCTGTTTTCTCATCTATAATGTTGGCATAATAATGGTGCCAATCTCCTAGAATTGCTATGAGGATGAAGTGACAAAGCACATATAAAACCCTTCTTTTAATATCTGTCTACGTAATACATGTTCAATCAATAGTAACTGTTACTATGTCTATAATTACTGCTCAGACTTATAATGTCTTGACAACCCCAGGGGCCATTAAGCTTATACGACTGTTTGTCCCTGTAGTGGATGTCTCTGGGCTGTGTGTGTGTGTGTGTGTGTGTGTGTGTGTGTGCATTTTTAACAATTTTGCTATCCACTCTTTCTTTTATTACAATTAGTCTCCAACAGTTTCCTCAATTTGTCCTCGCCTCTCCTTTTAATGTGCTGCTTATAGTCTTTCGTGAGGTGGAATGCAGGATAACCAAACTTTAAGTTCATGCATCCACTCATAAAGTGAAGACACTTGTTCAAAAATTCTGGTAACACAAAATCTGAACTCCATATAAGTGAAATGCTTAAATTATTTTCTTCTCCATTAAAAAAATGGTTTATAAATTTATTGCAAGGTTGTAGCAAGAGGTTTATAGTTTGTGGCATTTCCTCTCCATATTTTTTAATCTTTTTTACAAAATAATTTTCCTCTGATTTTAAAACTGCATTTCTGGAGTTGTTTTTCTCTTGTGAGAGCAATTTTTATCCACCAAAGTACTTATTATTACTTTCTTTCTTTCTTTTTTGCAGGGTGTGCGGGGTCAATATAAGTAGAAACGTTTTCCTAAGACATTATGTTTCCAAGAGAAAAGATTAGTCAAATTGCATTTTGTTTAATTCCAAGTGACAAAAACATCTAACAAATTTCATTTTCCCCAGCAACACAGAAATATGGATGTGGCTGGGATCGCCTATACAAGTCAAGTAGAAAAATGATTCTTCACAAAACGTTGATGACTGAGCTGCACTTTAGCTGTGCTGAAAGGGCATCGCGACCCACATTTTTCTACCAATAAATCCATATGGGAATCTGCTAGATCCCGCCTTTGCTTGGCATGGTCAATTAGCAAACCCTCAGTAAGAAGGCAGCCTCCATCCAAAGACTGGAACTCACTGTTAATCACAGTGGATATTTTATGACCAGTCATCTGTACACACTCATGGATATTAAAGACAAACTATTTCCCTTCTTATTTTATCACTTTACGTGTGAGGAGTTCGAGACTTAGAGGTTATGTATGATTTTTGTCGAAGGTCATATATTTATTTGGTTGAATTTTTAATGTTTAGTTACCATTTATATTTTCCTTTTACTAACTGTCTCTTTAGGTGCTATGCTCTGTTTCTAGGGGACATTGACATTTATTTTCTAACTCACTTTTTAGTATTTTTATTTCCAAAATGATAGCAGTTTTCAATTACAAAAATCAAGTTTTGAGAAATAATCACTTGTTCCCTTCTGGTTTTATTATGTATTTGTTGTTTTATGTTTTATTTTGTAGTTTACCTGTTGTATAGTTTAGTGTTATGAAATGATATTGGGTTCTTTTTTTTAAGATGTTATTTATTTATTTGAGAGAGAGAGAGAGTGAGAACGTACAAGAGAGCACAAGCAATGGAGAGGGAGAAGCAGGGTGCCCACTGAGCAGGGAGCCCAATGTGGGGCTCCATTCCAGGACCTTGGGATCATGACCTGAGCTGAAGGCAGACTTAACCAACTGAGCCACCCAGGTGCCCCAATAATATTGGGTTCTAACATAATATTGTTTTCCAAATAATCACATGTACCAGTAAATTTATCAAAGAATCCATTTTATTTTTATTTGAAATAACATATTTACTTTATATTATTTTCTATTAAAATATGTTAAGGCTTTTACTCTGTTCTATTAATCAGATATTCTACTTACAATAGTGTTACAATTTTAATTTCTTAGATTTGTGATGTGTGTTTATCTGATAGAGCGAGTGTTTCCTTACTATTCTTCAAATTTTCCATTAAGCCCTCTTATTCATTGTTATGAATATCAGTCTCCCTTTGTCAATTCCCAATAATTGAATTTAGTATTTGATTGGAATTGATAAACATTAGTTTGCAGAGAATGAACAAATTCACAATATTGGGGACAGAAACTGTAAGTCTCAATGTATTTGTCTGCTGTTGTTTATACAATGACATACTTTAAAAAAATATCTGACCAAAAAAAAAAAAAACAAAAACCTGGGCAATTTAACTGAACTCTATTCCACTTGAAATTTATTTCCTTGGATTTTTAGGCATATAATCTTATTCACAAGGAAAGATAATATTGACTCCTATTTTCTGTTTCTATTCTATTTCTTTTTATGATCTCAATTTCTTCATTTGTAAAATGGAGATAAAATAGTACTTACGATTAAGATAGCCATGAAAATCAAAGGGGATAAGTCACTTAAACCAAATAACATCACTATTTTACAAATGGTAAATCCTCTGTAAATGTTGTTGTTCTTGTTGATGTTATATTTTTTGGCTACTTGAGGAAAAATATTGAAAACATTGGGATCATCCTTTATGGGGATGATTATAATAGATAAATTACATCATCTTAAGGAAATATGCCTCTCTACCTAGCTTACTTAGAAATTTCAAAATCAGTGATAGGCCTTTAAGTTTATCAAACACTTTTGTTTTTCCATCTTTGTTGATATTTATCTGGTTTTTCTCACTTGGCTTTTTAATTTGATGGATTACATTAATATATTTCCTAATGTTGACAAATCTTTGGGATCTAAATTTCCCTGGGTTTGTCATGGTACATTTTGTTTTTAATATACCAATAAATTTGTCTTATCATTATTTTAATTAGGACTCATCTATATGATGAGTGAGATTTATCTCTTGCTTGCTCTTCTTTGAGCTATTTTTGTCATATTTCAGTATCAGGGCTATGTTCTCTTCCAAAAATGATATGGGAAGTTGTTCGTACTTTTCTGTGCTTTGGAACAATTTAGGTAAATTGCAAAATATTTGTCTTTGTGTCATTTAAAAGAACATCAATAGATTTCCACAGAACAGTTATCCTTTCCTTTTGAAAAGTAAATCAGATTATAGTCCTTCTCCATTCAAAACTTCTTGATTTTGGAATAAACCTGCAAACTCTGGCTATAGCCATTAAGAGCCTACAGGATGTGGCTGATCCTGCATATCTGGTTAATATCCTGGCCCATCTCATGTTTCTTCCAAGGCTTGCACTGAAAGAAGCTAGTAAGGCTCTAGCTGGGTTCTTCTGGTGTGCCATGCTCCTTCCCTCCACAAGACCTCTGTGCTTGTGGTGACCTTCACCTATAGTGCACTCTACCCCTCTCTCCCCAAACTGGTCACATTCTCTTCCTGTAGGTCTCGGCTTCAGTGAAACATCCTAAGAAAGTTATTCTCTGAAAGTAGGTCTCCCAGGTATTCTCCATCATATCATCCTCTGTACTTTCTTCATAGTATTGACAGTATCTACAATGACTTCTTTTGTTTATTTATATATTTATTTATGCCTATACTCGGTCATTTATTAATTTCTCATCTCCCCAACCTTCATTAGAGTTTGAGATCTAGTTTTGTGGTATGCACTTATGTTTTTCTCATCATAGATCTCTTATAATACAACTTTTTACCATTTGCATTCAAATTTTATAATTATATCCTTTGGGGGGCTCAATTTCATTCAATTCAGTGAGCAATGGCAGTCCTCTTAAGATAGGACTAGCTTTTGTTTAAGTTACTCATTTAGCTTCATTCCTGGCTGGACTAGAATATGCAGTCAAGTATTTTATTTTTAAGAATGGCTTTTGGTTGGTGTATTTTTCATGCTCTTTCATATCTGTATGAATAAATGATAACTCATTTAAGTATAAAATTCTTGGGGAAGAATGTTTCTTCTGTAGAACTCAGTATATATTGTACAGTTACTAACGATGTCTTTTGAGCACATCAAGGAAGACTTCTGAAGTCTGAAATGTCTGATTTAGTTTCTATGTAGAAAATCTTGCGTCTACCCATGCATGCCTCAAATTTTGTAGGCTATTTTTAAATTATTAATTAATTTAAATAAAATATTTGTGAAAATGTGTGTAGCTGTAGGTCTTTTTTAGTCCAAAGAAGTATTTTTTGCTGAGAATTTTGTTCTGTGATATTTATTCAGCTCAGAAAACTTTCCAATTATTATAGATTTGGTTATTATATCTGTTCCACTTATTCTAGTCTTTTGCTTTAGGAATGATATTTATTCAGCTCAGAAATATTTCCAATTATTATAGATTTTGTTATTATATCTATTCCATTTATTCTAGTCTTTTGCTTTAGGAATGCCTAAATCTTTTTTTTAATTTTTCTTATTGTTTTTGTTTGTCTCTTCCTTGCTGGTATTGTTTCTTAATTTACCCTTCGTTTCATTATTCCCCACCCCACCCACTTACTTACAGTTCTGTTTTGCTTTGGTTGAATGTGTTTTTTTTCATGGTTCACTAGTTTCGTTTCTTCAGAATCCTTTTTAGCTCATCCACATGTCTTTGCATAGCATTCTCTTATCCTCACTCATCTTTCTCTGTTCTTATTTCATAAAGACCATGTCTTGTTGAATTCTACATACAATGCTAAGAAGTTTAATTTTTTTTCTTTTTCCTGGAACAAATAATTGTCAGAATCTGCTCTTCTACTTAATCTTCAAAAACCTCACTTTTTCTTTGTTCTGCAATATCCTTTCTTAGACCCACATATTAATCATTTATCCTGCCTCCTTCTCTTAGGACAAGGAGAGCTCTAGTCTGTCCCAATATTGGAGACACATGTAGGCAACCCTTGCCCCTGATCTTTTCCAACGTATAGGTAGATAGAATCTTATTCTCAAGTTAGAATGATATTTCTATTTCCTGGCCCTCTTTACAGTGCTAGCAGGCATTTATCTAATCCAGAGTTTCCCAACTTTGGCACCATTGACACTTCAGGCCCAGACAGTTTGTTTGGTTTTTGTGGGGACCTCTCCTGTATATTATAGGATTTTAGCAGTATCCCTGACCTTTACCCACAAGATGCCAGTGTGACCATCAAAGAGGGTGTGCTCCCCTAGTGTGACCATCAAAGATGTCTTTAGTCATTGACTGTTGTTCTCTCAAGGTCCAAAGTTGCCCCTGGATTGAGAACCACTTATCTAAGCAGACTTTGACCTGGGATCACATTCATGTTTCAGTTTTGTCTCCATGCTCATCTCTGACATTGCACTAAAGAAGAACATGGAAAACTTCAAGTTCCAGAGTCCACCAGTGACAGTTACTTTTCCATCTCTTCCTTCAACTATAGCATTCTACTTGCTGGGACTCTTCACAGCTTCCAAGTAGGGCTGTACACGTTATACTCTACACAAGGGCATCGGGTTTAGTAAGGAACGTGATCCAGCACACACTTCATTCTCCTAAATATGTGTGTGTGAGGCTGGATCCACCAATAAAGAGTGTCTTTTCAAAATCAAACAAAACTAGTGAACTTGGGTCTATTCCTTGCAGAACGTAGTAGATCACTGCCAGTTCTTATTTTACTTCACTCTTCTGCCACACTGTTTTCTTGAGTTGCAGGTCTTGAATGGATTACATAGAGGTAAGCACTGATACAAGAGTCTAGTAGTATGTTGGTGACCTTTAAAAAAAATACCTGCATCGCATTGGTTGGGATGCCTGTTTTTCTGAATGGCACATACCCTGGGGCCAGACAGTGTGGGAGGGATGACACTCTCTCCCCAGTGCTATCAGACAACAAGTGTTCTTCGTTTCTACTTGTAAAGCATACACCAACTTCTAATTGTGATTGCCAGTTTCATTCCGTATGTCCTATAATTAGAGAAAAACTGTTCCAGGCTCTGGCAATTACTTGTTTGTCAGTCATTTCCTTTTCTTTTGACCTTGTTATTTTTTTTTCTTGTCCTTTTTCCTGTCTTCAAAGGTATTATTGGAAAGTGGGCAAGTGGGAAACAGGAGTTCTGAATCAACCTTTCAACTTGGAACACAGTTAAACTTTCAATCAAACGCAGAGGTTTAGGGATGCCTGGGTGGCTCAGTCGGTTAAGCATCTGCCTTTGGCTCAGGTCGCGATCCTGGGGTCCTGGGATCAGGTCCTGCATCAGGCTCCCTGTTGAGCAGGGAGCCTGCTTCTCCCTCTGCCTCTCTCTCTCTCTCTGTCTCTCATGAACAAATAAATAAAATATTTTAATTAAAAAAACACATACTTTTAAAGTATTTATTCTGTGGTGAGGGACATAAGAAGATGGAGACAAGATCCCTGCCCTTGAGGAGTTTGTAATCTCACCGGGGCAAGGTAAGCATACAAGGGAAAGGAAAAAGGCAAAGTAGGATAAATGTCATAAAAGAATTCCAGGCAGAATACTCTGGGCTTTAAAGGAGGAGCAGTCTTCTCCATCTCAATAGGAAATGTTTCCCCGAAGAAATGATGTTTGAGCTGATTTTTAAAAGATGAGTAGTGGCACCTCAAACCCGGAAAATACTCATTCTAGGCAAGGCTGACAGCATGGAAAGGAGCACAGTTTGTTAGCCCCTGCCTCTCCCAGTCCTGCTTAGCTGGAAGTGCTGCAAGCTTTTGGCCTGCAAGCTTAGACCCACCCATTTTTTATGCTAAACATAACCAGTCAACCAGATGTTGTCAGTCATAATCCTATTCATTATCCAGATGTATAATATTAGCTATGAACAACTATGATATTCCTGGATGCCTGAACTCTAGCCTTCCCCCATAATATTATCTGTGGCCAAATCCATATCCCACAACTTATATCTGTCTTGATTCCTTAATTTGTACACCAAGGCTCTTCTGGAACTCCTAGACTAACTGAGAGGGTTCCAGATTTCCTGGAGGGTCCTAAACTCTCTTGAGAGTTCCATTTTGTTTGAGGCTAGGTCCTGATGCCCTTTCCCCTTTATACTAGCCAGCATCCTTTTTTTATTAGATAAAAATGGAGCTCAGATCATGCCACCTATCTGATTCTGAGCATCATTAGAACTTATGAAGTTGTACTATGCTATGATAAGTCCACAGGTCTATCCCCTTGACCACTTACACCAGCCTGTGTCAAGCCCAATTTTACCCATCTTTTTTATACTGAGTTTTATACAGTAGACCACTTAATTTACTTCTTTTTTTCCCCTTGGAGCTAGTCTATCAGTAGGATAAATCCTGTTAGCTTTATTATGATCCTTCTTAAATTGGCTGACATAAGTTATCCTGATAGAATATAGGAAAGACAGGACACCAGAGGACTTTTTCTTCCCAGCTCTTGCTAATTGTGGACTGAGGAAGAAAAATCAACTTTTTTTTTTTTTTTTTTTTTGTCTGAAGGACTTTGTGATAGGTAGACTAGATCTATCTATAATTCTCTTCATAATAAGGTTCAGGCAGGAGTCACTAAAATGATTACGATGGAAGGTTTGATAATAAAATATTGAATCAAATTTTATTTATAAGCTTCAGACTGAAATTTTGTGACTACTTTATTGAAAATTTCAAACATACACAAAAATAGAATAGTCTAGCAAACTCTGATATGCCTCATTCATGCCTCATTTAGCTTTAACAATTATCAATTCATGACTGATCCTGTGTCATCTACACCCCAGCCACAGAGTTAGCATTATTTTAAAGCAAATTTCAGATATAATATTATTTTTTCCTAAAAATAAATGAGAATAATCCTTTAATATCTTCATATATCTATTCCTCAATAATTACCTTTTCATAGTTTGTTTAAATAGGAATCCAAATATAATCTCTAGATGCTCCAATAACTAGTTTTTCTCTGTAAGCTTTTTTTGAGGAAATAGTTTTTTGTCTGTGGAAGTTTCCATGGTTTGGTTTTGCTGTCTGCATCCCCTAGTGCCTTTTAGCCTTTGGAGCTAGGGAATGTGTGTTGTTTATGTTTATTTTTAGGGTAAGGAATATTACAAGTTTATACCACTACTTCTATTGTCTACTTAACCTTATTAATTTTACCTATGTATCTCTTTTTAACCACATTGAAAATCATAGTTCTCAATAACCCCAATAAAATTGCTCATTTGCTTCAACTTCAGAATAACAAAGTAAAACTACTAATAATGATATGAATACTAGGGTTGTTTTTTTTTTCAGTCATTTGGATCTGTAGGACCTATCCCAGTAACTCAACGCCACTGAATTACTATGACTTAAAGTCACTTGGAATTGTTCCTCTTTTTATGGTTTTGTCATCAATTGGATACATGGCAAGGTTAATTTGTTTCGGTTGCTTCCTATTTTTTTAGCGATTGCTTTTCTAAATGGAATCTCATTTTCTAATCATATAAAATATTTACACGCTTTTGGAGTCAAAGCTACAAAATAAGGTATATTAAAAAACAAGGTATATTCTCTACTGAATTAATCTATGAAGCAAGAAGCCTTGTGTCTATCACCATTCGTTTCTCTCCATTCCCTCCCTTCTATTGGTAACCATTGTTTTGTTATTTTATACTTTATCCTTTCACTTTTAATAAAATACTTTTTTTTTTAAAGATTTTATTTATTTGACAGACAGAGATCACAAGTAGACAGAGAGGGAAGCAGAGTGCGGGGGTGGAAAGCAGGCTACCTGCTGAGCAGAGAGCCAGATGCAGGGCTCGATCCCAGGACCCTGGGATCATGACCTGAGCTGGAGGCAGAGGCTTTAACCCACTGAGCCACCCAGGCGCCCCAATAAAATATATTTTAGATAAATAATAACATGCAGCCTTTTCTCCACCTTGCTACTTTTTATTTAACAATATATCTTGATGATTACTTGGTGAAAAGATGTACAGATATTTTTCATCCCTGTTTAAAACTGCATGGTATATAGTGTATAGTGTATCTATTTTGTAGATGTACCATAGTCTTTTTTTCATTAAGTCTTCTATGGGAATATTTGGGTGATTTTCCAGTCTTTTGCTGTTATAAATAGTGCTGCAGTAAATAGTATTGTGCACACATTTTTCTGTATTTTTGCCAGTGAATCATGAGATCAATTCCTACAAGGGAGATTGCTGGGTCAAAAGCTAAATACATATGATAATTTCCCTATATACTCCCCAATTTCCCTCCACTGAGATGATAGTATTTTGCCTTCTAGAAGCAGCAATGATTTAGATGTTTCTTTCCGCACGGCCTCACTAAGAAAAAGCATACTGTGAAACGTGGAGATTTTTCTCAACCCGGTGGGTGAAAAATGCATCTTAACACAGTTGTAATTTGAATGTTGAGACTGAAATTTAAAATGCAACTTGATTCCCTTTGACGTGGACATTGATGTGTACCTATTTTGTGCTGGGTGTAGCTGTGTATATAAAGATTCAGAGATGAATTAGACACAGTTATTGCTCTCAAGAAATACACCATCCAATGGGAAAATGTAAAATCAATTCTATTGGTATGGCACGACGAATGTTACAATAAAAGTATGCACAGAGTGTTATGGGAATATAAAAGAAGAAAATAGGGAGGGAGGAAATACCAAACTAGATGAGTGAGGAGAAGTGTTTAGGAACCTAAGGTAGAGAAATGCCCAAAGGTAAATCATAGGAAGCCATTAAATTTAGGAGAATCATAAACAAACATACCAAGAAGTCTTAGTTCTCATGCCCACATTTCTCAGGACTGTTAATGGTGACTTTGGTAATTAATTTCCTTTCTTTTTATTTTATTTTATTTTACTTTTTAATTTTTTTAAATTTCCTTTCTTTTTTAACGATGTTTAGTTTCCATATATGTAAAATGGGCCCTATGATCTCTAAGACCCCTTTGATCCTTTGTGTTTTATGAATGTTCCTGCTTTCTTCTCTCTCTATGCTGGCCTCACTCTCCCCATTCAATTAAGTGAGGGACGAATTCAAACAAATCATTAGCACAACGTAGTTAATTTACATGCGGGGACCTCAGCTGTCAAGAAAGGATTACAGAGGTGAAACTAAGGGTCAGGTGAATAAAAGTGAGAGATATGGGGCAAAGGTAACCAATTTAACAGGCGGCCAAAATGGATTGGGATACAACAGAAGCTCACATAGATCTGGTTGCATATAAAGTCAGTAAAAATTTGGGGTCAAAATTGAAATTATTATTATTTGGGAAGCTGAGGCATTAACGCATATTCTTAAGGGTCTGTTGTTCAGGTGGCAAAACATGACATTGTTGGGGGCAGATCAGCTGTGGTAAAAAGTTGCAGTAATGGTAAGATTCTGGAACACAAAATACTTGCAAAGTGTTCCCATAGTTAGCAGGTCATCACCACACTTTTTTTTTTTTTTTTTTTAGTTGACTTACCTCTAAGGACAATGAAGTGTACTAAACGCCCTTCATCCTCAGAGAAAGACATTTGAACTTATCATTTGCTGAAACAGTCCAGTACATCAAACAGAACTTTATTCCAATAATGAAAGGATGTAATTAGTGAGATGGTATTTTCATTTTCCAGCTGGGACAGCTTTCTATAGCCTGGGTAAATGTAAAGCTTCTTTGAAATGTATTCTTTGCCAATAAAATCCCCAAAAAGCCTTTTAGGGACCCTCATTTATACAGATACAAAATAATCTTTTTAAAATAGGTGACCCATTTTTTTTCCCAGGCACCGTTCATAAGCAAATACATAAGACTTGACTAAAGGTGAGTGGGAAAAGTTGTTTTTGATTCTATAGAGGCGGCCAGAACAGACATTAGCTTAAATATTCACAAAGGAATGTCAACCTGTAGATCATGTACTCACTGGGAATTATGTGGAAGTAAAATCTGCATACATCATTTATAAGGTTGGAGAGAGATGCACAATTCTGTCTAGAAACTTCTCAATGATGTTTGTTTCATAACCAGATCCATATTCTTTCTATGGAAAAAGAAATGAACAATGGCTATTCTGAGCTCTAGTTGTTGTCATGGAACTTTCAAAGTGATGGCTGCTTTTTTTTTTTTTTTTTTCAGTTAAAAGTTGGAATGGAGGGGTGCTTGGGTGGCTCAGTGGGTTAAAGCCTCTGCCTTCGGCTCGGGTCATGATCCCAGGGTCCTGGGATCGAGCCCCACATCGGGCTCTCCTCGGCGGGGAGCCTGCTTCCTCCTCTCTCTCTCTCTCTGTCTGCCTCTCTGCCTGCTTGTGATCTCTATCTGTCAAATAAAATAAATAAAATCTTAAAAAAAAAGTTGGAATGGAAAGTAGTATAAAGCAGACTAGGCAGATAAAGCTTCTTTGTGTGTGCACGTATCTGATTTGTACATGAAAGTAAATAAGGTGGAAATATCCACCTTCATTTTGGATTTTCTGTTTGAGACAGACAAAACAAATGTCACGACACACAGTCCATTGGGAAAGCACGCTGGCAACTCTGCTCCATTGGCCCTGCTTCGGTCTGACCAGCTTTGCAGAGCTGCATCTGCTGACAGCCCTCACCTCTAGGTTCAGGCTTAACGCTGTGCCTGAGGAGTTGATCAAGGCATGAAGAAATTTAAAAGCTTCAGCAGAAGAGGCATGAGGAGAACTCTGTTTTGAGCAGAGCTTGGAATTCTTGCGTCTCGTGATCTGACATTTCGTGGTTTGCAAAATATTCACTGTTCTCTTTCTGTTTCATTCACTTCCCAGAATCTTCATCACTGTCAGTACGATCCAGCTCTGACCCAACTCTGAGACCCCGGGCTGATCACTTAATTTTTTTTTTTAGAGGTTGTATTTATTTATTTGAAAAAGAGAGCACAAGCATGGAGAGCAATGGAGGGAAAAGGAGAAGTGGACTCCCCGCTGAGCAGGGAGCCCGACATGGGGCTCGATCCCAGGATCCTGGGATCGTGACCCAAGCTGAAGGCTGATGCTTGACTGACTTAGCCACCCAGGTACCCTGAATAATGATTTTTTTATGTAACAGTTTTATTGAGATGTAATTCATTTACCATTTAATTTGCCAATTTAAAGTGGTTTTTCAGTGTATTTGCCTAGTTGCAACATCAGTGCTCTCTTCTGTCCATGAAGTTAATAAAATCTGAGCCTCCCATGTCATAGGTGTCTTGGGAGAATAGAATGAGTTGATGCAAGTCTGGGAACACGGGGAGATTAAAATAGCCCTGGAACTATGAGTTGGCTTTGCCATAATTAGCTGCTAGGTGTGGCCAGAGCCTTGAAAAGGACCATGAATAGACCGAAGGGACCTTCGCCGTGATACAGTCTTTCACATGTGTATAACAATTCACAGTCTTGATGTGTTTTCATATACAGGTCGTGGCTTGAGACATTATGGGTGAGGATGTTTGGAGTGCCACGGGACCAATTCCGTTCCCTAGGACAGCAAGAGAGAGCCCATTGTGGAAGCTCAGAAAGAGCCTTCTGTAAACAGGGCAAAATATCTGGTCAACTGTGCTTTTTTTAGTCCTAGAATTTGACATAACATACTTTAAAAAAAAGAAAATGGATTCGCCTCTTAGCAACTCCTGCCATCGCCCCTGCTGTAGGGGACTTTGTTAGAAGGGTTTGTGAATACCAATGTTAATAGGACCATCTGAAAGGCATGTTCTCCCAGCCAGCTGGAGCATGTTACAGCCCTCAATTTTTTCATGTTCATCACCACACTCTATGAAATGGATGTTGTTTAAGAGAAACAGGATGCTTATAAAGTATTCCATTGAACGTTGCTGCCATTAAAGCATATTCTAGTTTGGCCTGTGAATGCCTAATGATCATTTTTATCTAACAGTTAACAAATGTTCAATAAAGGAAAAATTAAATCTAGCAATGTGAGTATTACCAGAAACTTTTTAATATGACAACTGATTTTGTTCTTGTATTAGTTTCGTATTGCTGCTGTTTAAAAAAAGATCACCACGATAGATAGAGAGAGAGAGAGAGATCACCACAAACTCGGTGTCTTTAAACAACACAAACTTATTATGTTATAGCTCTGTAGATTAAAAATCTAGCATGGGTCTCACTGAACTAAAATCAACATGTCACTATGGCTGTGTTCCTTCTGAAGGTTCTAGAAGGTTTCTATAGATCATCTACATTCCTTGGCTCACGATCCTCTTCCTCCATCTTCAAGCCAGAAATGTTGCATCTCTCTGACCTCCTTCCATCATCACATCACGTCTAAACACAGCTGGGAAAACTTCTTTACGTTTGAGGACTCATGTGATTAGATCAGCCATACTCCGGTAATCCAAGATCACCTCCCCATCTGAAGGTTTGTAACCTTAATCATATTGGCAAAGTCCCTTTTGCCATATAAAGGAACAATTTTTTTTTTAAACAAAGCAATTTGCTTCTTTTTTTTAAATATTTTATTTTTATTTAATTGACAGAGATCACAGGTAGGCAGAGAGGCAGAGAGAGAGGAAGGGAAGCAGGCTCCCTGCTGAGCAGAGAGCCCGATGCGGGGCTAGATCCCAGGACCCTGGGATCATGACCTGAGCCGAAGGCAGAGGCCTTAACCCACTGAGCCACCCAGGTGCCCCTAAAGGAACAATTTATAGTCACAGGTTTTGGGCATTAGAGCATGGACATTTTAAGAGTTCATGATTCAGCTTACCAGTGCTCTGGGGAATATTTGCTTCACTTTGAGATCTTCTTCAAAACTAAAATATCTGCCAGTCCTTGTTGGTGATCTATAGGTTCCATATAAGGATACTGCCTGGCATGGTTTTCAGAGTTCATTAATACCAGATAGTTCTGATTTAATTTAGTGGTGGGAAATATCTGTACAAGATGGATGTATTCATCCATCCATTCAACAAATATTCAGTGAGCATTTACTATGTGCCAGGCATGATGCTTGACATTATGCATATTGAAATGAATGAAAGTTCCCTAAGCGTTCATACTCTAGTGCAGGAGATGGATCGTAAGGACTATGGTAGAGTGATATAGTGAGTGCATAAGAATATCATCACCTAACTCCTTTTAGTTTCAACTACTGATAGCGAAAAACAGGAAATAACCAGAACAATAAGCGTTTCAGGAAGCAAAGTCTTCCAAATAGGACTTAACCTGGAAGACATTCTTTTCTTATAACTTCAGTCAGGGAAGTTATAAAATTCATCTCACTACAGATCCAAAAGCTATTTTTCAGAAGCCATTAGCAGAAACTACTGTTTTTCTGAGGTCATGGCACTCCCTGCATTTCAGCACTGACCACACTAAACAGTAGTAAATAGGAAAGGAAATAGAGCAATAGATATGTACCTGATTTTCTTTATAGTACAAGACAAGGTTTGAAGTTTTTAAGGCTGAACTTGTTGAACAACAGCAGATCAAATGATTAGTATTAGTTATTAATATTAAATAATATATATTGACTGATATGAGGAGTGGCCTGTATTATGGGATCTCATAGGTTCTCATATGGCACAGAATACGGCCATAGAAATACCCCCCCAAAAAAATCCCTAACAAATAAACAGAAAACACAAACTCACAAATGCAGAGAACAAACTGGTGGTTGTTGGAGGGGAGGGGCGGGGGCTGGGGGGTGGGCAAAGTAGGTAAAGGGTGTTGAGAGGTAGAAACTTCCAGTTATAAAACAAGTCATGGGGATAAAAGTACAGCATAGGGAACATAGTCAATAATCTAATAACTTTTTATGGTGACATGTGGTAACCACACTTATTGGGATCATTTCATAATGCACATTGATTGTCAAATCCCTATGTTGTACACCTAAAACTAATAACTTCAATAAAACAAAAAATAAACAAACAAAAAAGAGATACCAAGTAAGGTCAACAGAAGGGGATAATCCAGATGAGAACTGGGAGAGACCCTGTTCTAACCACTTCAGATTACTTCGTTTCCACTAATATCCTACAGAGGAGGGTTGGTAGCTCACAAGAGAGGATGCAAATTGGCCAACGATGGGCCACATTTGACTTGGAGCTGCCAGGTGATTTTGAAATTGAAAAATTCTAATAGAAATCCAAATTTCCATCTTCTTTTGAATTCTCAGAGCTGGCACACCCATATTCGCATTCCCATATGACAACAACCTGTGTTTCTTTATAGTGGCCCACTTATTCGTGTTAACTTCCTGGCTTTGCAGGCCATCTATGCTTTATAAAGCTAGATTGATATAAAATTTATAACTTACTTTGTATGTTTAGGATACAACAAATGTATATGCTTATGGAAACTGTATTGTTTATTGCCCATGGTGGGATCAGTTATATCTTTATAATGTCTTGAGGTTTGGCCCTGTGCAGATATTGTTAAGTTGACATAGCTGCTGGGCACCTGGGCAGCTCAGTAGGTTAAGCCTCTGCCTTTGGCTCAGGTCATGATCCCAGGGTCCTGGGATCGAGCCCTGCCTTGGGCTCCTTGCTCAGTAGGGAGTCTGCTTCTCCCTCTCCTCCCTAGCTATGCGCTCTCGCGCACACACTCTCTCTCTCTCTCTCTCACTCTCTCTCTCTCTCAAATAAATAAATAAAATCTTTAGAAAATTATGTGTTTTTCTCCAATCAGAACATTCTTTCAACGTTAAAAGGTTATTCTTACGTGTCATTTGTAGGGTCAGCTTTATACACAGGCAGAGTGGCAGTTGCTTACCTGGTATGATTAATCAAACACTAGAGAGAAAGACCTTGTCTTCATTGGCATGCACTTCCCTCACCTCCCAGAGGCCTAAAGTTCCTTTAACAAGGATTGTGTTCTTGTTAAGCCCAAACTCTTAAAAATGAGAATCATCTGGAAGGGAAACCATAGTTTGAAAGTGTTTTGAATAGCCCTCAGAATGGAAACATACTTATTAAAATTAATTAAAGTATAGAAATACTGGTAATAAATATAGCTGGTATTCTAAGTTATAAAGCAAGGAAATATGATTTTTTTGGCTATACGTGCAGATAAAATATTGGCACACATAGTTTTCGTTGTTCTATTGAATGATTTATTAAAGCTACAGATCTTCCCTTACATCACATTTTTCTTCTGTTTTACAAAGATAAATGAAAAAAATTAGACAAGGTCAAGTTTATCCCATTCACAGTATTCCAAAAAAGAAGAAACAATGGTATATGTTGAATACTCTTTTGAAACACCAAACAAGACAGCCCTTGGATCTAGAGTGAAATCTGATGTAGCTGGTCAAATAAAGGACAAATGAGATCAGAATAGTGTCACCAGCTTTCTGAAAGTCAGGCCATTCTTTGTCAGTCTGCACAGAGATCATCTGTTTGATATTTTTTTCCTACTAATCAGTGTTAGTTATCTATTCTTACAAATTCAGCTGAGGGGCGCCTGGATGGCTCAGTGGGTTAAGCCTCTGCCTTCAGCTCAGGTCATGATCTCAGGGTCCTGGAATCAAGCCCTGCATGGTCTCTCTGCTTGGCAGGGAGCCTGCTTCCCCCTCTCTCTCTGCCTGCCTCTCTGCCTACTTGTGATCTCTCTCTCTCTCTCTGTCAAATAAATAAATTAAATCTTTGAAAAAAAAAAACAAACAAATTTAGCTGAAGTTGGTTATATGTTTTGTAAGATACACTAGGGCCTACTGGCTCTATGGAAATCTTTGCCCCCAGTGCAATCCGTGAGATCTCCAGATGCAAGTTTTGGACATTTTCCTCCTGAGGGCTGGTAAAAGGTAGAAGGAGAAAAAAAAAAAGACATCCTTTTTCTGCAAGTTGCTATTTCCTTCAGTATTTCCAAATCTAGATTGTTAGTCTCTTGATATACCTACAAATGTTCTATTTTGGGGGGTATTATTATTTCTGGACTGAGAGGAGTATATACTACCTTCAGCTGTATTCTTGACAGGGCTTCTAATGAAAGCTCTACTTTCCACTGGAAAATTCTTTGGGGAATAAGTCCTTAAATAAAGAGACCTAATGAAATCCAGCATTTCCTCCTATTTTGGAGATACCCCAGACCCTAGCTCACATCAGCCTCCTGCTTCCTACTTTCACAGTTACAGGGGCAAGTATTCTAGCTAGGCTTATCATAGCCATCCTTGTGGAAAGGCATCAGTAGTTTAAAAATAGTCTAAGGGTTTTGTCTGCATGGTATCAAAGAATTTGTGTTATTTGTAAAATATTAATTGCTCAATCAGTGTTTCTCAAAGTATAGTCTGTGCAAATGAAGTAATGGAAGATATTCAAAAAAGTCTGGAATAGAGTTTATTGACCAAATATATTTAGCAAAATCTGGGTTTAAAAATTTACTGCATTATTTCCCAGACCTTTAATATGCATCCTGTATCTTCAAGAACAGGATAAGCAGTGCTTTCCAAACCTTTTTGACCATGGAATCTTTCTGTTAGGATCATTTTAAAATAATATTTCTTAGGAATAAATTTGAGAAATGCTAACTCATGTCAAATTACCATATTTTTGTGTCTATTACCTGTTTGTCCTTCAGTAGCCTTTATTAGTAGATGTTCCCAGGATTCTATACCATGACAGAATCTATCAAGGGAAGCTTTGCCATTATTTTTAAGGATTAGTAGGATGAAAAGGTCCAAATATTATTTTTCCCTCCAAGGAGAAACTGACATGATTCAGAATCAGAAGTATCAGATTTATTTATATTGTCATAATTTCTGAGGACAGGATGTTTTCCACAAACGTCTAAATTGATTCTTGTCTCCATTTTATTTTTAAATTATTTTTTAAAGTAAACTCTATGCTCAGTGTGGGGCTCACTCTCACAATCCCAAGATCAAGAGTCACATGAGCCAGCCAAGGGCTCTGATTCTTGTCCCAATTTTAAAGTCCGCATTGCTATGTTCCTCTACTAAAAACATAAAAAACCATGAAAAGCAGTAACAATTTGGTTTTAGACAACTGATGTAAGATTTTACAAAATCATTTTTATAATCTGCTCTTTTTAAATACTCTACTGTATATTCACAGAGTTGTACAACCGTTACCACTAATTCCAGAACATTGGATCACTCCAAAAAGAGATTCATTTACCCATTAGCAGAGACTCTATACCCATTTCCCATTCCCTGCTCCCCCACCAGCCTTCTAGAATCATTAATCTAGTTTTTGGACTTGTCTATCCTAGAAATTCCATATAGATAGATTCATACCATAAGAGGTCTTTTTGTGTTGGGCTTCTTTCACTTAACATGTTTTCAGGGCTCACCCATGTTGTAATACGCATCAATACTTTATTCCTTTTTATGGGTGAAAATATGATATGTATGGATTATCATAATATGTCTATTCACTAACTGGTGAATATTTGGGTTATTTTTGCTTTTTTAACTATTATAAAAATGCTGCTATGAACATTTTTTACAATTTTAGGGGACATTTGCTTTCAATTCTCTTGGGTATATGCATATGCATGGAATTACTGGGTAATATAGTAACTCTAGGTCTAACCATTTAGGGTACTGCCAAACTATTTTCAAAAGTGACTACACCACTGTGACATTAATATTGTTAAAATGTCCATATTAGCTAAAGTGACCTACAGATTCGATGCAATCCCTGTCAAAATCCCAATGGTATTGTTTATAGAAATAGAAAAAAAGCCCTAAAAATCATATGGAACCACACACACACACACACACACAAACAAACAAACACATACACACATGCACGCACACACAGATAGCCAAAGCAATCTCTAGAAAGAAAAACAAGGCTGAAGGCATAACATTTACTGATTTCAAAATACATTAAAAGCTACATAATTAAAACAGTATGGTACTGGCATAAAAACAGACATACAGAACTATGAAATAGAAGAAAACTCAGAAATAAATCCACATATATACAGTAAACTGATCTTCAGCAAGAATATAAAGAGCGCACAATAGAGAAATGATAATTTCTTTAATAAATGGTGTTGGGAAAACTGGGCATCCACATACAAAAAAAAAATGAAATTGGAACCCTATCTCACACCATACACAAAATCAATTCTTAAGGAATTTAAGACTTAAACATAAAACTTGAAACTAGAAAAATATTTGAGGAAAACATAGGGGAAAAACTTCTTTGCATTTGTCTGGGCATTGATTTTTTTTTCCTTTGGATAGAACACCAGAAGCCCAGGCAACAAAAGCAAAAATGAACAATGGGGACCGCATCAAATTAAAAAGCTTTTGCACAGCAAAGGAAACAACCAACAGTGAACGGCAACCTCTAGAATGGGAGAAAACATTTGTAAACCATGTATCTGATGAGGGATTCATATCCAAACTGTATAAAGTATTCATACTACTCAATAGCAAACAAATAAATAACTTGATTTAAAACTGGGCAAAAAACCTTAGTATACATTTTTCCAAAGATACACAAATGACCAACAGATATATGAAAAGGTACTCAACATCGCTAATCACTAGGGAAATGCTAATCAGAACCACAAAGATTTTATCTCACACCTGTTAGGATGACTATTATCAAAAAGACAAAAGATATCAAGTATTGATGAGGATATGGAGGAAAGGGAACATTTATATACTGTTGATGAGAATATAAATTGGCACAACCATATGGAAAACAGTATGGAGACACCTCAAAACATTGAAAATAGAACTGCCATATGATCCAACAGTCCCACTTCTGCAAAATGAAATTGGCTATCTCAAAGAGATATCTGCCATCCCATGTTCATTGCAGCATTATCTCAATAGCCAAGATACCGAAACAAAATAAATGCCCACCAATGGATGAATGGATAAAGATGTGGTGTGTGTGTGTGTGTGTGTGTGTTCAGCCTTAAAATAAAGAAGTCCTGCCATTTGTGACAGCATGGTTAGAGCTAGAGGACATCCTAAATGAAATAAGCCAGACAGAGAAAGACAAATATCATATGATCTCACATGTGGAATCTAAAACAGTCAAACTCATAGAAGCAGAGAGTAGAATGGTCTATCCTGGAGAATGTATATTCTCCTTTTGTTAAATGTAGTGTTCTATAGGTGTCTCTCAGGTCTAGTTAATTCATAGTGTTAATTCTTCTATTTTCTTCTTTATCTTCTGTCTGGTTCTATTATTGGAAATGGGGTTATTAAAGTCTCCAATTATTATTGTGAAAACGTCTATTTCTCTCATTCTTTCAGTTTTTGCTTCATGTATTTGCTTCATGTATTTCCTGGATGTAGTTTTGAATATTTGGAAGTGTGAAAGCCAACAGTGGGGGACCACAAAGTCCCTGTAGCACCATTTTGTAATTCCAAGGATGACAATGTAGGTTATAACATAGATTGAGGAAAAGGAATATGTCCTTCCAATATATAGGAGAACCCAAATTTGCAACTAAAGAAATAGTGAATGACAAAGGACATAGGATTAGAAATCAAATTCTGCCATTGTGTAGCTATGAAACCTTGAACAAATCCCTTAATTTTCTTTGGCCCTCCCCCTTACCTGTCACACTCACTTCCAGCACCTCCCTGTCACTGCTCTTTGGTTGACCCTGTGATCAGACATCTGCTCTGGTGGATTGTTGAGAAGATTCTTGCAGATGTTTACTTTTATGACTAAATATGAAGTGTTACATTTTTTCAGGAAAACTTCTATGACACATCAGTCTACTATCTTTATTTCTCAGATGATTTTTAGTAATTTATTTCATCTTGAAATACACTTTTTGCCCACCCTCACTTCTTTCCATACCAGTTATCTTATTATAATAATAATTCTTAGGAGGGCTGGGAAGTGTAGCCAATTGCAGTTGAGCAAATTCTCATTTTTTTTTTCATTTAGAAGTAGGAAACAATAAACATTGTTGTTTGCAAGTTGATTGCAAAATCAACTAATTTTTCCTATTCTTTCTTTTGAAAAATGTTTGGTTTATTCAGCATTTTCAGTAGTAATGTTTCAGTGATGCCATATTACATATTTTTTTTTAGACCTTAGTATTCTCTTTTAGAGCAGCTTTCAGTTTACAGCAAAATTGAGAGGAAGTTATGGAGATTTCTCATATGCCCCCTGCCTCCTCCATTATCAACATCACTCACCAGAATGGTACTATACCAAGGATGAACCTATATTGACATGAAATCACCCAGAGTCTGTAGTTAACCTTAAGGTTCACTCTTGGTGTTTCATATTCCGTGGGTTTGGACAAATATAGAGAGCCATATTTCCATCTTTATAATATCACACAGAATGCAACTGGCCCTTGAACAAGGCAGAGATTAGGGGTACTGACACCACACAGAGTTCAAAATCTGTAGAACATTTGACTCCTCCCAGACTTTACTACCAATGACCCACTGTTGAATGGAAGCCTGCTGATAACATAAATAGTTGATTAATACGTATTTTGTATGTCACATGTACTATATACTGTGTTCTTACAATAAAGTAAGCTAAAGAAAAGAACATATTAAGAAAATCATAAGAAAAAAAGAAAATCATAACGGAGATAAAATATATTTGTAGAACTGCACTATGTTTACAGAAAAATCTGTGTATAAATGCACCCAGATAATTCAAACCCCTGTTGCTCAAGGGTCAACTGTATTTTCACTGCCCTAAAAATCCTCTGTGCTCTGCCTATCCAATTCTTTCCCCTTTTTCCCTGGCAATCACTGAACTTTTTACTGTCTCTAGAGTTATGCCTTTTCTAAAACATCATATAATTGGAATGCTATAGTATATAGTCTTTTCAAATGGGCTTATTTTACTTAGTAATATGCATTTAAGCTCCCTCCATGTCTTCTCATAACTTGATAGCTCCTTTCTTTTTACTGCTGAATAGTATTTCATGGTCTGGACATACCATAGTTCGTTTATCCATTTACCTACTAAATGATATGCTGGTTTCTTCCAAGTTTCAGCAATTATGAACACATTTCAATAAACATCTGCATACAAGTTTGTATGAACATATTTTTTACTGCTTTGGGTAAATACCAAGGAGTGTGATGGCTGGATCATATGAAAAGAGGATGTTTAGTTTTGTAAGAAACCATTAAACTGTCTTCCAATGTTGTAATACAATTTTTCATTCTCACCAGCAATGAATGAGAGTTCCTGTTGCTCCAAATCCTCACCAGCATTTGATGTTGTCCATGTTCTAGGTTTGGCCACTCTTATAGGTGAGTAGTGGTATCTCATTGTTGTTTTAACTGGCATTCCCTTAATGACATATATGGAGAATCTCTTGTGCATATTAATAACCCAAAGTACAATCTACTGGCCAGGATAAATAAATATCTGCAAATACTCCATTATTTCCAGCTCTACCCTGTAATAGGTAACTTAGAAAGGAAAGGAAGTTTGTGGAGCAATATAGATGACATGGAAGTGCAAGAACTAATGAAGTTTTGGGGGATACTCATCACATAATCACTTCTCTTATTTGATTCCATTATTTTAATTTATAATCCCAAGAAGCCTGGGAGCACAAAAAGTATACTCAGGTGAGGTAGTCATTACAAACAAAATGTCAGGGTGCTTGGATGGCTCAGTGGCCTTCAGCTCAGGTCATGATCTCTGGGTCCTGGGATTGAGCCCGATATCAGGCTCTCTGCTCAGCCTGCTCCCCCCCCGCCCCCGCCTGCCTCTCTGTCTACTTGTGATCTCTCTATCAACTAAATAAATAAAATCTTCAAAAAAAAGCAAAATGTCATACTGACCATGATATTAGGAGATATCAAATTAGGAGATATCAAATTCCAGCTACCACCTTCATCTCCCCACCACACACACACTCCCATTTAATTCTTATAGTAAAGATAATAGCAGAAGTACTAGCATTCTGGGAAGCCTGGGTGGCTCAGTGAGTTAAGCACCTACCATCAGCTCAGGTCATGATTCCGGGGTCCTGGGATCGAGTCCTGCATCCAGCTCTCTGCTCAGCAGGGAGCCTGCTTCCTGCTTCTCCCTCTGCCTGCCACTCCCTCTGTTTGTGCTCTCTCTGAAAAATAAATCAATAAAATCTTAAAAAAAAAGTACTACCTAATTTTATAGGTGGGAGTCCTGGGGCTCAAGTAACTTTCCTGTGTCTCTGCAGCTAACTAAAGGAAGAACTGAGTTTTAAAACTAGGATCTGATCACAAATTCTGTGCTTTACTATAAGACACTATCTTATGTGGTACTTGAAAGGTATTAGAGGAATATATTTTCACCTCTCTTTCCATTGTTTGTTTTTACAATATCATGCATTTATCAAGGGAAACACCATGTGGAAAGTGCCTGCATGATGATTGGTCCATATCCATAGCAGATGGTGTTTTCATTTCTTGCCTCAATCAATCTCTTTGAGGGCAATTTTTTGACCTATGCATTTTGGGTGGCTTGTCACATAAATATTTGTTTTTTATTGTCCTCAGATTTTTTTTTGAATGTACAAAAATACAATGGCTTTAGCAAACTTTTTTTTAAGACTTTATATATTTATTTGACAGAGAGAGAGCACAAGCAGAGGGAATGGCAGGGACAGAGGGAGAAACAGACTCCCCATTGAGCAGGGAGCCCAGTGCGGGGCTCGATCCCAGGACCTGAGCTGAAGGGATCATGACCTGAGCTGAAGGCAGCTGCTTAACGGACTGAGCCATCCAGGCGCCCCAGCAAACTTATTTTTTTTTTAATTTTATTTTTAATAAACATATATTTTTATCCCCAGGGGTACAGGTCTGCGAATCGCCAGGTTTACACACTTCACAGCACTCACCATAGCACATACCCTCCCCAATATCCATAACCCCACCCCCCCTCCAAACCCCCCTCCCCCCATCAACCCTCAGTTTGTTTTGTGAGATTAAGAGTCACTTATGGTTTGTCTCCCTCCCAATCCCATCTTGTTACATTTATTCTTCTCCTACCCCCTCAACCCCTCATGTTGCATCTCCTCTCCCTCATATCAGGGAGATCATATGATAGTTGTCTTTCTCCGATTGACTTATTTCACTAAGCATGATACCCTCTAGTTCCATCCACGTCATCGCAAATGGCAAGATTTCATTTCTTTTGATGGCTGCATAGTATTCCATTGTGTATATATACCACATCTTCTTTATCCATTCGTCTGTTGATGGACATCTAGGTTCTTTCCATAGTTTGGCTATTGTAGACATTGCTGCTATAAACATTCGGGTGCACGTGCCCCTTCGGATCACTACGTTTGTATCTTTAGGGTAAATACCCAGCAGTGCAATTGCTGGGTCATAGGGTAGTTCTATTTTCAACATTTTGAGGAACCTCCATGCTGTTTTCCAGAGTGGTTGCACCAGCTTGCATTCCCACCAACAGTGTAGGAGGGTTCCCCTTTCTCCGCATCCTCGCCAGCATCTGTCATTTCCTGACTTGTTAATTTTAGCCATTCTGACTGGTGTGAGGTGATATCTCATGGTGGTTTTGATTTGTATTTCCCTGATGCCGAGTGATATGGAGCACTTTTTCATGTGTCTGTTGGCCATCTGGATGTCTTCTTTGCAGAAATGTCTGTTCATGTCTTCTGCCCATTTCTTGATTGGATTATTTGTTCTTTGGCTGTTGAGTTTGCTAAGTTCTTTATAGATTTTGGACACTAGCCCTTTATCTAATATGTCGCTTGCAAATATCTTCTCCCATTCTGTCAGTTGTCTTTTGGTTTTGTTCACTGTTTCCTTTGCTGTGCAAAAGCTTTTGATCTTGATAAAATCCCAAAAGTTCATTTTTGCCCTTGCTTCCCTTGCCTTTGGTGATGTTCCTAGGAAGATGTTGCTGCGGCTGAGGTCGAAGAGGTTGCTGCCTGTGTTCTCCTCGAGGATTTTGATGGATTCCTTTCTCACATTGAGATCCTTCATCCATTTTGAGTCTATTTTCGTGTGTGGTGTAAGGAAATGATCCAATTTCATTTTTCTGCATGTGGCTGTCCAATTTTCCAAACACCATTTATTGAAGAGGCTGTCTTTTTTCCATTGGACATTCTTTCCTGCTTTGTCGAAGATGAGTTGACCATAGAGTTGAGGGTCTATTTCTGGGCTCTCTATTCTGTTCCATTGATCTATGTGTCTGTTTTTGTGCCAGTACCATGCTGTCTTGATGATGACAGCTTTGTAATAGAGCTTGAAGTCCGGAATTGTGATGCCACCAACTTTGGCTTTCTTTTTCAATATTCCTTTGGCTATTCGAGGTCTTTTCTGGTTCCATATGAATTTTAGGATTATTTGTTCCATTTCTTTGAAAAAAATGGATGGTACTTTGATAGGAATTGCATTAAATGTGTAGATTGCTTTAGGTAGCATAGACATTTTCACAATATTTATTCTTCCAATCCAGGAGCATGGAACATTTTTCCATTTCTTTGTGTCTTCCTCAATTTCTTTCATGAGTACTTTATAGTTTTCTGAGTATAGATTCTTAGTCTCTTTGGTTAGGTTTATTCCTAGGTATCTTATAGTTTTGGGTGCAATTGTAAATGGGATGGACTCCTTAATTTCTCTTTCTTCTGTCTTGTTGTTGGTGTAGAGAAATGCAACTGATTTCTGTGCATTGATTTTATATCCTGACACTTTACTGAATTCCTGTACAAGTTCTAGCAGTTTTGGAGTGGAGTCTTTTGGGTTTTCCACATATAGTATCATATCATCTGCGAAGAATGATAGTTTGACTTCTTCTTTGCCGATTTGGATGCCTTTAATTTCCTTTTGTTGTCTGATTGCTGAGGTTAGGACTTCTAGTACTATGTTGAATAGCAGTGGTGATAACGGACATCCCTGCCGTGTTCCTGACCTTAGCGGAAAAGCTTTCAGTTTTTCTCCATTGAGAATGATATTTGCGGTGGGTTTTTCATAGATGGCTTTGATAATATTGAGGTATGTGCCGTCTATCCCTACACTTTGAAGAGTTTTGATCAGGAAGGGATGCTGTACTTTGTCAAATGCTTTTTCAGCATCTATGGAGAGTATCATATGATTCTTGTTCTTTCTTTTATTAATGTGTTGTATCACATTGATTGATTTGTGGATGTTGAACCAACCTTGCAGCCCTGGAATAAATCCCACTTGGTCGTGGTGAATAATCCTTTTAATGTACTGTTGAATCCTATTGGCTAGTATTTTGGCGAGAATTTTTGCATCTGTGTTCATCAAGGATATTGGTCTGTAGTTCTCTTTTTTGATGGGATCCTTGTCTGGTTTTGGGATCAAGGTGATGCTGGCCTCATAAAATGAGTTTGGAAGATTTCCTTCCGTTTCTATTTTTTGGAACAGTTTCAGGAGAATAGGAATTAGTTCTTCTTTAAATGTTTGGTAGAATTCCCCCGGGAAGCCGTCTGGCCCTGGGCTTTTGTTTGTTTGGAGATTTTGGATGACTGTTTCAATCTCCTTACTGGTTATAGGTCTGTTCAGGCTTTCCATTTCTTCCTGGTTCAGTTGTGGTAGTTTATATGTCTCTAGGAATGCATCCATTTCTTCCAGATTGTCAAATTTGTTGGCGTAGAGTTGCTCATAGTATGTTCTTATAATTGTCTGTATTTCTTTGGGGTTCGTTGTGATCTCTCCTCTTTCATTCATGATTTTATTTATTTGGGTCCTTTCTCTTTTCTTTTTGATAAGTCTGGCCAGGGGTTTATCAATCTTATTAATTCTTTCAAAGAACCAGCTCCTAGTTTTGTTGATTTGTTCTATTGTTTTTTTGGTTTCTATTTCATTGATTTCTGCTCTGATCTTTATGATTTCTCTTCTCCTGCTGGGTTTAGGGTTTCTTTCTTGTTCTTTCTCCAGCTCCTTTAGGTGTAGGGTTAGGTTGTGTACCTGAGACCTTTCTTGTTTCTTGGGAAAGGCTTGTACTGCTATATATTTTCCTCTCAGGACTGCCTTTGTTGTGTCCCACAGATTCTGAACGGTTGTGTTTTCATTATCATTTGTTTCCATAAATTTTTTCAATTCTTCTTTAATTTCCTGATTGACCCATCCATTCTTTAGAAGGATGCTGTTTAGTCTCCATGTATTTGGGTTCTTTCCAAATTTCCTCTTGTTATTGAGTTCTAGCTTCAGAGCATTGTGGTCTGAAAATATGCAGGGAATGATCCCAATCTTTTGATACCGGTTGAGACTTGACTTAGGACCTAGAATGTGATCTATTCTGGAGAATGTTCCATGTGCACTAGAGAAGAATGTGTATTCTGTTGCTTTGGGATGAAATGTTCTGAATAGATCTGTGATGTCCATCTGGTCCAGTGTGTCGTTTAAGGCCTTGATTTCCTTCTTGATCTTTTGCTTGGATGATCTGTCCATTTCAGTGAGGGGAGTGTTAAAATCCCCTACTATTATTGTATTATTGTTGATGTGTTTCTTTGATTTTGTTATTAATTGGTTTATATAGTTGGCTGCTCCCACGTTAGGGGCATAGATATTTAAAATTGTTAGATCTTCTTGTTGGACAGTTCCTTTGAGTATGATATAGTGTCCTTCCTCATCTCTTATTATAGTCTTTGGCTTAAAATCTAATTGATCTGCTATAAGGATTGCCACTCCTGCTTTCTTCTGATGTCCATTAGCATGGTACATTCTTTTCCACCCCCTCACTTTAAACCTGGAGGTGTCTTCGGGTTTAAGATGAGTTTCTTGTAGGCAACATATAGATGGGTTTTGTTTTTTTATCCATTCTGATACCCTGTGTCTTTTGATTGGGGCATTTAGCCCATTAACATTCAGGGTAAGTATTGAGAAATATGAATTTAGTGCCATTATATTGCCTGTAAGGTGACTGTTATTGTATATTGTCTCTGTTTCTTTCTGATCTACTACTTTTAGGGTCTCTCTTTGCTTAGAGGACCCCTTTCAATATTTCCTGTAGAGCTGGTTTGGTGTTTGCAAATTCTTTCAGTTTTTGTTTGTCCTGGAAGCTTTTTTTTTTTTTTTTTAAAGATTTTATTTATTTATTTGACAGAGAGAGATCACAAGTAGACAAAGAGGCAGGCGGAGAGGGAAAGAGGGAAGCAGGCTCCCTGCTGAGCAAAGAGCCTGATGCGGGACTCGATCCCAGGACCCTGAGATCATGACCTGAGCCGAAGGCAGCGGCTTAACCCACTGAGCCACCCAGGCGCCCCATGTCCTGGAAGCTTTTAATCTCTCCGTCTATTTTCAATGATAGCCTAGCTGGATATAGTATTCTTGGCTGCATGTTTTTCTCATTTAGTACTCTGAATATATCATGCCAGCTCTTTCTGGCCTGCCAGGTCTCTGTGGATAAGTCTGCTGCCAATCTAATATTTTTACCATTGTACGTTACAGACTTCTTTTCCCGGGCTGCTTTCAGGATCTTTTCTTTGTCACTAAGACTTGTCAATTTTACTATTAGGTGACGGGGTGTGGACCTATTCTTATTGATTTTGAGGGGGGTTCTCTGAAACTCCTGGATTTTGATGCTTGTTCCCTTTGCCATATTGGGGAAATTCTCTCCACTAATTCTCTCCAATATACCTTCTGCTCCCCTCTCCATTTCCTCTTCTTCTGGAATCCCAATTATTCTAATGTTGTTTCATCTTATGGTGTCACTTATCTCTCGAATTCTCCCCTCGTGGTCCAGTAGCTGTTTGTCCCTCTTTTGCTCAGCTTCTTTATTCTCTGTCATTTGGTCTTCTATATCGCTAATTCTTTCTTCTGCCTCATTTATCCTAGCAGTGAGAGCCTCCATTTTTGATTGCACCTCATTAATAGCTTTTTTGATTTCAACTTGGTTAGATTTTAGTTCTTTTATTTCTCCAGAAAGGGCTTTTATATCTCCCGAGAGGGTTGCTTTAATATCTTCCTTGCCTTTTTCAAGCCCGGCTAGAACCTTGAGAATCGTCATTCTGAACTCTATATCTGACATATTACCAATGTCTGTATTGATTAGGTCCCTAGCCTTTGGTACTGCTTCTTGTTCTTTTTTTTGTTGTGAATTTTTCCGCCTTGTCATTTTGTCCAGATAAGAGTATATGAAGGAGCAAGTAAAATACTAAAAGGGTGGCAACAACCCCAGGAAAATATGCTTTAGCCAAATCAGAAGAGATCCCAAATCATGGGGGGGGGAGAAAGGGGATAAAAAGGGGTTCAGAAAAAAAAAAAGAAAAAAAAGAAAGTATTAAAAAAGAAAGCCGATAAAAAATATAAAAAGGAAAAAAAAATATATATATATATATTAGATAAACTATTTAAAAAACGTTAAAAAAAGAAAACAGTAAAAGTTAAAAAAATTTAGCAGAAGAAGAGAAAAAAAATTGAAAAAGAGAGAAAAAAAATTAAATTAACTGCAAGGCTAAAGAATCATGGGGAGAAAGCCATGAGTTCCATGCTTTGCTTTCTTCTGCTCTGGAATTCTGCCGCTCTCCTTGGTATTGAAACTGCACTCCTTGGTAGGTGAACTTGGTCCTGGCTGGGTTTCTCGTTGATCTTCTGGGGGAGGGACCTGTTGTAGTGATTCTCAAGCGTCTTTGCCCCAGGCGGAGTTGCACCGCCCTTACCCGGGGCTGGGCTGAGTAATCCGCTCAGGTTTGCTGGGTTTGCTTTCGGGAGCTTTTGTTCCCTGAGCGCTTTCCATAGAGTTCCAGAGGGCGGGAGTGAAGATGGCGGCCTCCCGGTCTCCGGCCCGGAGGAGCCGAGAGCCCGGGGCCCCACTCCTCAGTGCGCCCTCAGAGAACAGCGCCCAATGACTCCCGTCACCCTGGCCTCCGGCCGCGCTCCGAGCTGACCGAGCCTGCGACCGGTTCAAGGTAACCCCGAGTTTAGAGCTCACTCCTCGGCTCTGTCTCTGTAGCCGGCTTCCCTGTTCTAATACCGGTAAGCTCTGCGACACTCAGACACCCCCGATCCTTCTGTGACCCTGTGGGACCTGAGGCCACGCTGACCCTGCCTGGGCTTCACCCCAGTTAAGCCTCTGGAGCGATGTCCCTCAGCGGAACAGACTTTTAAAAGTCCTGATTTTGTGCTCCGTTGCTCTGCCGCTCGCCGGGAGCCGGCCCCTCCCCCCGCGGTCTATCTTCCCGTCGCTTTGGATTCACTTCTCTGCCAGTCCTACCTTGCAGAAAGTGGTTGATCTTCTGTTTCTGGAATTGCTGTTCTTCTTCTCTTCAATCTCCCATTGGATTTATAGGTGTTTGCAATCTTTAGATAAGCTATTTAGCTGATCTCCCGCTACCTGAAGTAGTCTCAGCCTGCTACTTCTCCGCCATCTTGACTCAGCCCCAGCAAACTTTTGAAATGAAGGTTTGTTTCATAGTAACACACATACATACAAAAACACGTGTACATACACATGCACAAAGTATATGCATGGTGTTCTCATAGATGCACGTTATTTTAACACTTTTTATTAAAAAAATAACTGATTTACTGAGATAAAATTCACATACCATATAACTTACCAATTTTAATGGGATGGTTCTGGCATAGTCACAGATAGGTGCAACCATCACCATAGTCAATTCTAGAACATTTTTCTCATCCATAAAAGAAACTCAGTACCCTTATGCCTTCATCCACCAATATTCCCATCATTCCCCACCCCCACCACTAGGCCGACCCGAGCCCTAGGCACAACTTCTAATCTACTTTTGGTCTCCATAGATTTACTTCTTCTGGACATTTCCTATAAATATAATCTTATTATATGTTGCCTTTTTATGTCTGGCTTCCTTCACTTAGCATAATATTTTCTAGATTTAATCCATTTTGTAGCATGAATCAGTACTTCATTCCTTTTGGTGACTAAATTAGTATTCTGTTATATGGATATACTATATTTTGGTTCTCTAGTCATTGGGGGACAGACTTTTTTTTTTTTCTTTTGCATCCCTAGGTGGATATGAAAGGGGATAGACATTTGGAGCAATTCCACTTCATGTATAAGTTGTGCAGACATTGTTTTCATTTCTCTTGAGTGAAACTTCATTTTGAGGTGTAGTGAAATCACTGGGTCAAATGGTAACTGTATGTTTAACAATTTGAGGAACTGCCAGTCTGTTTTTCAGAGCATCTGCCCCATTTTACATTAATACCGGCAGTAGGTAAGGGTTCCGATTTTGCTGTGTGCTCTCCCAAACTCATCTATTCGATTTTTTTTAAAGATTTTATTCATTTATTTGACAGAGAAAGTGAAAGAGCACAAGCAGGCAGAGAGGCAGGCAGAGAGAGGGGAGAAGCAGGCTCCCCGCTGAGCAGAGAGCCTGATAGGGGGCTCGATCCCAGGACCCTGAGATCATGACCTGATCCAAAGGCAGAGGCTTTAACCAACTGAGCCACCCAGGTGCCCCCATCTATTTGATTCTACCCATCCTATTAAGTGTGAGGTGCTATCAATTCCCTGATGACTAATAATGTCGATCACCTTTTGTGCAGATAATTTTGAGGACATTTCACTTTTATTGAGCACCTGCAATACACCAAATATAATGGTACTGTAGGGCATATAAATAGATCATAGGAATTAAAGTCTAGAAGGATTTTTTTTAAGATTTTATTTATTTGACAGAGAGAGAGAGATCACAAGTAGGCAGAGAGGCAGGCAGAGAGAGAGGAGGAAGCAGGCTCCCTGCTGAGTAGAGATCCCGATGCAGGGCTCGATCCTAGGATCCTGAGATCATGACCCGAGCCGAAGGCAGAGGCTTAACCCACTGAGCCACCCAGGCGCCCCTAGAAGGATTTTTAAGATAGCCCTGATTTTAATTCTGAATTCAGCCACATACTGAATATGTGATCACAGGCAGATTACTTAATCCCTCTGTGCCTCCTATTTCTCAGCTGTCAGATAAATGCAATGATATATATCTCAGAGAGTTTGTAAGATCGAAGTAAGATAATTCAAATATTTGTTGCATCTCTGATTTGTGCCTTGCACTCTATCTCTACATACATGAATAGATGAGGTTTATGCATGTGCCTAAGTCAGAAGCCTGGCTCCACTCATTATACCGGTAGGCTGGCAACAACCAGATGACAATGTTGACGATACAATCAGGGTGTTCTTGGCTGTAGGATCTCACGCTATTGTGATAAGAAATCATTTTAATTTAGAAGGAGGGTTTTTTTGGTTTTTTAAGATTTTATTTATTCATTTGACAGAGATCACAGCTAGGCAGAGAGGCAGGCAGAGAGAGAGGAAGGGAAGGAGGCTCCCCGCTGAGCAGAGAGCTCAATGCGGGGGCTTGATCCCAGGACCCTGGGATCATGACCTGAGCCGAAGGCAGAGGCTTAACCCACTGAGCCACCCAGGTGCCCCTAGAAGGAGGTGTTTTAAACTGACTAAAAACCTGAGTTTGAATAGAAAGTGGGCTTCAGTACGGTACATCTAGACTGTACTCCTAAGAACAGATCATGAGCTCTTTCCGCCAGTCCGTTGCTGTGAGCCTGTGTGCTCACGTCCACCCGCAGCCGTATTGGCGCTAATTGGGATCTTGGTAGGCAGTTTCAGCCGGGAGATCAAGGACTGGCAGGCAGAGAGCGCTGTGCCTTCGGTGAGGGCAGAGGTACATTGGCAGGAGGCAGAGTGGAGAGAGCTCACCTGCCACTGCTCCGTCTGCTGTTTGGAGAAACAAGCGAGCCGTCATAGACGCCAGAAAATCGTAACTTTAGAAAATCGTAACTATCAATATGGGAAAGAAATTAGGAAACCGATCTGGCTACCAGCTCTCAGTCTTGAGATAGTTTCTTCTGAGGGGGCTTTTAAGAATGCTGTGTAGGGGTGCGCCTGGATGGCTCAGTGGGATATAAGCATCTGCCTTCCGTTCAAAATCATGATGCCGGGGTCCTGGGATGGAGCCCGCTCCAGCCCCGCACCCGGCTTCCTGCTCAAGCGGAGAGTCTGCGTCTCCCTCTCCCTCCACCTGCCACTCCCCCTGCTCATGCTTGTTCTCTCTCAAATAAAAACATTAAATTAAATTTGATGTAAAAAGAATGCTGTATAGGATATGTCGGCTTTCATTTGTGTATTGTGAAATAGTTCAGCATGTTTAAGAACTAGCTAATTCTTGGGGCGCCTGGGTGGCTCAGTGGGTTAAGCCTCTGCCTTCGGCTCAGGTCATGATCCCAGGGTCCTGGGATCGAGCCCTGCATCGGGCTCTCTGCTCAGCAGGGAGCCTGCTTCCTCCTCTCTCGGCCTGCCTCTCTGCCTACTTGTGATCTCTCTCTCTCTCTCTCTCTCTCTCTGTCAAATAAATAAATAAAATTTAAAAAAAAAAGAACTACCTAATTCTTAGGCAACCTAGAAAACCTCTAATGATATGATCAATAAGTCTCAGAATAATATTTTTCAAATAATTTCAGCTGGAAAGAAGCATTTTAAAGTGCATATGGCTGGATACATTTTCAAATCAACACCCTGAAAGGCTGATTTATATTTTAATGTCTTAGACAGGCGTCAGTAACAGCAAGAGGAGGCTAGGTGAATAATTACAAGTGAACTTTATTCTTGGGAAAATTAATATGTGAAAGTGCAATCAGTAAAGATATTATTTGTACAACTAATAATACAAATACATATTTTTATAATCCTTATTGTGAAAAGATAAAGTGATAATTATTATAGCTTGCTTTATACTATATTTGATTTTAATACATACATTTCCTTGGGATTTCTTCAAGTATGTTTCATCATTTTCAGCATGATTGGATTTGTGAAAAAATTGTATTATATATGAAAATTTTAGGATTTTTAACATAAAATATGCATTACTGTATTATATTCAGGTTGTATGGGCATAACTGCATTATGCTTAAATTGTATGTTGATGTGATTTTTTTAGAAAAACATATTTTCTCATTACAAAATTAAGAAATGGTCTTTGAGTAAAACCTACAGATTCTAAAGAAAAAAACAGCCATTATTAATAATGTCCAATTTTTTTACCTTTTTATTTAAAATGTTATCAATTTAGTAAGCAAATCTTCATTTTTTAATATTCCTTTTTTGGATTACTGGTGATTTTGTAATCACTTTGCATTTGTCATCCCCCGTTTGTATTTCTTTTACAAACCACTTGTGCAAAACTGCCCCTTTCTCTTCTGAAGTGTTAAAATTTTATTGATTTTTTAAGTCTTTTTTATAGTAAAGATTTTAACCCTTTTTCTATGGCAAATACTGCTCTGGGGCAAACATTTTCAATCATGAACAGCTGATTTTGTATAATGCTTAAGTAGACCTTCCAAAACTAGACATCAGATATTATTATTGAATTGTATTCACTTCTCCTTAACTAATGATTGAAGAAAAATACTGATAATAACAATATGACATTTTATATTTTCATATGCATTTCATGTAATTGTCTAAGTAAAGCTTCGCATGAGTTTTGCTTGGTGGGCGCCTGTATTATCCTAGATCCCGTTCCTCAGAAGAACAATCCTTCATCAGGCAGTGGAGCCCAACTATATCTTGACTCCATATTTTATGCTTTTGCTGTATTCAGTTTATGTATTTATTGAGTTGGTCTCTGTAGAGCCCTCAGGTCACCTAAAAATCCTGTTACTACTTGTTGGATATTCTACTTCTGAAAAAAATTAATGATTAGGAAGACTCAGCTTACAAAGACTAAAGAATGCAATTATTTGGCATAGAATTGTTTTTTAAAAGAGATTTTAAGAGAACAGATAATTTTATAAAATCTAAGGAAATCAAAATACAGATAGTGGAAAAATTTTAAAACACCCCCCATAATCTTACCACTCAAAGGTATAAAGACTCATAGAAAATTTTTTAAAGGGGCGCCTGGGTGGCTCAGTGGGTTAAGCCGCTGCCTTCGGCTCGGGTCATGATCCCGGGTCCTGGGTTCGAGCCCTACATCGGGCTCTCTGCTCAGCGGGGAGCCTGCTTCCTCCTCTCTCTCTCTGCCTGCTTCTCTGCCTACTTGTGATTTCTCTCTGTCAAATAAATAAATAAAATCTTTAAAAAAAAAAAAGAAAATTTTTTAAGATTTTATTTGTCAGAGAGAGAGAGAGCAAAAGCAGAGAGAGTGCCAGGCAGAGGGAGAGGGAGAAGCAGGCTCCCCGCTGAGCAGGGAGCCTGACACAGGGCCTGATCCCAGGACCCCAGGACCATGACCTCAGCCCAAGGCCAACCCTTAACCAACTGAGCCACCCAAGTATCCCACTGATAGAATTTCTGTATGTAGTTTTCTCATTGTTGCCTATTTCTCTTTGTATATTTGTATATGCATTTCTGATCATACCATATACATGGTATTGCATCTTGTTTTCTCCACTTAATTTATTTTTAAAATGTCTCCATGTAGTTAAATATTATTAGTTTATATTTTTAAATTTTTAATATTTTACATATTACTTTGTAACATATCCAATCTTATATTGTTCAAAATTTATTTTTTTCTATTTTCCGAGCACCACAAAGACACTTTACTATTCTTGTGTTATTATATGTGATGAAATGCAGTTTTTAGGTCAAAGTCTATTCACTTTTAAGATGGTGCAATGAGACTTTCCCAAATGCCTTCAGAAAGCATGTTTACTTGACTTTCATTACACAGTGATCTTCAAACCTGCAGACCTCCAGTACCTAGCCTGGTTCCTGTCATATAATAGATGCTTAATAACTATTTGTTGAATGATCAGGTGGATAGATAATGAGGAAGGAGAGAAAGAGTGTGAGAGAGGAAAAGAATGTATGCCCTAGGGGCGCCTGGGTGGCTCAGTGGGTTAAAGCCTCTGCCTTCGGCTCAGGTCATGGTCCCAGGGTCCTGGGATCAAGCCCCGCGTTGGGCTCTCTGCTCGCCAGGGAGCCTGCTTCCCTTCTTCTCTCTCTGTCTGCCTCTCTGCCTATTTGTGAACTCTGTCTGTCAAATAAATAAATAAAATATTAAAAAAAAAATGTATGCCCTATTAGAGTGGGGAGGGGGGAATTCAAGCTTGTGTATTTATCTAGATGAAATGAAACCTTGAGACTATGCTGAGTGTCGGGCCCCCGGACTACCTACCCATGTATGAAAGAATAGGGATCCTTCATTTAATACATCCTCTTCGTAAAGGGTGACAGTTGTGAATGGGGGAACAAAAAAGAAACCTCTTTTCTGGGTCTGAGTTGCTCCTAAAATCAGTTTTTGTCTCATTCTTCCTCATAGATGCCACACCAAACCCTCAAATTCCTCTTCCATTTTAACTCTCAAGTTTTGTCCCAGACTAGACCTATGTTTGCATAAACAAAAAGACCCAATAATGAGCATTACCATACAAGAATCATTTACCTCAGGCCTCTATCTTCAGCAACCCAAGGAACAAATGGAAATTTGAAATGATGGTTTTGCTTTAATCAGAACTAGATACATTTCTCAGGTATGACTTTCTACTCCAAGGCTAGAGCAATCCTTAGGGATATTGTTTCCTTTTCCCTGCACTAGTGCTAAAATACTCCTAACAGTCTCTTCGCCATGCAGAGCAGAACCATGTACATTTATCTTCACAATAAGCCATGTCAAAAAATTCTTTGTTGTTCCTCTTTCCTACCTCGAAGATATACATAGAAGTGCTTATAATTTTGCAGCATCTTTAGCCTCCTTGTCTTGCATCCTTTTCTCTGCCCAATGGACTTCCTGCTCTCTTCTCCCCCTCTCCCTTATCAGACCAAGGTTTCAGCGATGGTACTTAATTAACCCTTGGTGAATAGAGTGGCTAATTCCACATTGTAACTCCTTTGCTGCCTCGATCAGGCATTCAGATTTTAAGGCATTTAGCTCCATTTGTCGTCTATAGAGTTTTTCCACGTAAAAGGAATTCTAGATCTCGGCAAACAGATGAAGAGGTATATTTTGGGTAATGGCGGTCCGTGCAGTCTCATGAGGCCTACCTCCTCCACTGGCTCTGTAATGCGTCCTCTCAGAGAACTGGGAGAGAGGAAGAGTTGGGAAAGGGTAACCTGTGACCTCTTCCCAATATGCATCCCCCAGCAAGGAATAGGTTCCTTTCGTCCTTGTCTTTTAAGACCAGTAGCCTGCCTTAGTGTGTTTCTCCCCAGCAACATCTGAATGTAAACCAATTATCCCTTACTTGACCTCTTCTCTAAGCCGCCCAGGTGCATATTTCATATTTCTGGCATTTTGATGTTTAATAATTCTTTAATAAGAGTTTTACAGTAGAACACCCTTAGCTGATAGCCTCAAATGAAGCTCTCACGTCCTATGCTATATCCACCTCCAAGAATGTAGTTTTTGACAAATGGAGCTATCATCTTTGTAATTCGATTTGTGGCCATAGTTTTGGTCTTCAATGGTGAGATGAGTGTGTGTAGCTCTGGTGGTTTATTGGAGGTAGATGGACACTAAAAGGCAAGGTTTAGGTCAAGGCTGTGGATTCTAAACCAGAGCCCCTTTATTTCTTGAATGGTACCAGGTTATGGATGAAAACTGTTGCTTTCTGTCTGAGGATCATTGAATGTGATCTTTGAAGCTTATTCTGCAGCCTGCTGCTTGGGTGGGAGAGGTGGCCAGAGAACTTAGTCACTCGTGAGATTTTTATGGTGGGAAAAAGTCCTGATGATGCTTTGGAAATGGTCCTTGTGCTGCTTTCTATTCTTTTCTTCACCCTAAATTACCATAAAGGGATATATAGGAGTATCTTATACTCTTGCTGCTGCATGCGTTACTTTGTTTTCTTTTTACTTCTAGTAATTAAGGTAAAATCTAAAAAGGCTGGTGTCTTTTCTGTTTTTGTGGTCTGAGTACTTGAGTAGTAGGACGGGGATGCAGGAAGGTAGAAACAACAGTGGCACTTCAACCAGGTCTTTTTCAGAAATATTTTCCACAATCTTCTGGAATTCTAATTAGAAGACCACTGAGTAAAGAGCTGGAGAGGTTTTTTTGGGGGGGGTTAAAATTATGTTCTTCCATACAGTGGTGTCAGCATCTACAATTCCGACTATCTTTGTAGAATCCCCTGCCAATGTAACAATTACTGTTTTTGTTTATGGATTCAGCAAACAAACTGACCACTCACTATGTGCCAGGCACTATGACTGGGAGTCAGAATAAAATTGAGACAGAGTCTATGTTCATTTTCTATAGTTGCTGTAATAAATTACTACAAACTTAGTAACTTCAAACAATATAGATTTATTATCTTGCAGTTCTGAAGGTCAGAAGTTCTAAAAAAAAAAAATCAAAGTGTTGGCAGGGGTGTGTTCCTTCTGGAAGCTCTAGGGGAGAATCTGCTTTCCTGCCTTTCCCAGCTTCTAGAGGCCACCTATATTCCCTGGCTCATGGCCCCTTCCTTCATCTTCAAAGCTAGCAGCATATAGCATCTTGTCCCCTACCTGACCTCTGCTTCTATCCTTACATCTCTCTCTGTTTACCTGACCCTCCTGTCTCATTCTGGTAAGGATGCTTGTAATTAGATTGCTCTCGCTTGGTTAACCCAGGATCATCTCCGCATCTCAAGGCCCATCACCTTAAGCACATCTACAAGGTCCCTTTTGCCAGGTCGGGCAACATATTTAAAGGTTCTGGAGATTAGGATATGGACATCTTTGGGGGGAAGGGGGTCTTCATTCAGCCTACCACAGTACCTTTGCCCTTGAAGTAGTTTATAAAATAGCATAAGATGATATATATTAAACAGATGTTTGTCATAAAATACAATAAATTATAAGATAATGTCTGCACAACATACTATAGAAACACAGAAGAAATGACATCAGACTCTGCCCTGAGGAAGTTCTTAACACAGAAGGAGGGGCGCCTGGGTGGCTCAGTCATTAAGCGTCTGCCTGGCTCAGGTCATGATCCAAGGGTCCTGGGATCAAGCCCTGCATCAGGCTCCCTGTTCAGTAGGGAGTCTGCCTCTTCCTCTCCATCTGCCGCTCCCCCGACTCATGCTGTCTCTTGCTCTCTCTCAAATAAATAAAATATTAAAAATAAATAAAATCTTTTTAAAAAAAAATAAATAAAAGACAGAGGGAGAGCCAGGATTGAATGAGCATGACTTTCTTAGGCAGCAAAGATCAGTTCAGTATGATTGAAATGTAGGGACAATGATGAAGGATGAGCCAGAGAGGAAACTGTTGGGGCCAGTTGAAGGAGGAGTTTGTACCCACACGCCATTACAACAGGCCTGTATGTTATTTTCCTTTAGGCAGTGGGGAGCCATGGAAATAAGTATTTCAGAAAGACTACATGGGGTGTGATGTGGAGAATGCTTGGCTGGAGGGAGAGAGGAGTAACTGAAGGAAGGCAGGTCCCTGTTCTTACAGTAAGATGTCTAACAAATGGAACATGCCATCAGTATCAACATGGCTAAATCCACAACCTGCTCGATTTGACTCTTTTTCTATCTGTGAAAGGTTGAAAAATGACCCCCAAAGATATGAGACCCTAATACCTAGAACCTGTGTTACTTGATTTAGAAATAGGGTCTTTGCAAATGTGATTAAAGTAAGGATCTTGAGATGGAGAGATTTTCCTGGATTATGGGGGTGACCCCTAAATGAAATCACATGTGTCCTTATAAGAGAGAAGTAGAGGGTTTGAAGGGGTGGGGAGTGGGAGGTTGGGGGATCCAGGTGGTGGGTATTGGAGAGGGCACGGATTACATGGAGCACTGGGTGTGGTGCAAAAATAATGAATACTGTTACGCTGAAAAAATAAAAGATTTAAAAAATAAAATAAAATAAAATTTAAAAAAAAAGAGAGAAGTAGAGGGAAGTGACAGACAGAAGAGGAGACAGTGTGACCACAGAGGCAGAGAGTAGAGTGATGTGGCCACAAGTTGAGGGATGCCAGCAGCCACCAGAAGCTGGAGAAGGCAAGATTCTTCCTGAGAGCCTCAGGAGGGAATATGGTCCTGCCTCACCTTGATTTCAGCCCAGTGAAATTGACTTTGGACTTCTGGTCTTTGGAACACGAGGAAATAAATTTCTGTTTGTTTTTAAAACACTTTTTTAAAATATTTTTATTTATTTGTTTGAGAGAGAGAGAGAGAGAGCATGAGGAAGCAGACTTCCTGCTGAGCAGGTACACCAAGGTAGGGCTTGATCCCAGGACCCCAGGATCATGACCTGAGCTGAAGGCTGATGCTTAACCTACAGGTGCTCCTCTTTGTTTTTAATAAGCTACCAAATTTCTGGGAATTTCTTACAGCAGCCACAGGAAAATGCAGTTGACCTTTGAACAATGCAGGAATTAGGGGAGTCGACCCCAACACATACACGGTTGAAAATCTGCATTTAACTTTTGACTTGCCAAAAACTTTACTAATAGCCTACCATTGACTAGAAGCCTTACTGATAACATCAACCGTCAATTAACACATATTCTGTATGTCATAGGTATTATATACTGTCTTCTTATAATAAAGTGAGCTAGGAAAAAAAGAAAATGTTATTAAGAAAAGCACAAGGAGGGGCGCCTGGGTGGCTCAGTGGGTTAAGCCGCTGCCTTTGGCTCAGGTCATGATCCCAGGTCCTGGGTTCGAGCCCCACATCGGGCTTTCTGCTCAGCAGGGAGCCTGCTTCCTCCTCTCTCTCTGCCTGCCTCTCTGCCTACTTGTGATTTCTCTCTGTCAAATAAATAAATAAAATCTTTTAAAAAAAAAAAAGAAAAAAGCACAAGGAAGAGAAAATACATTTACAATACTATACTGTGTTTATTGAAAAAATCAGCATATAATTAGACCCACGCAGTTCAAACCCATGTTACTCAAGGGTCAACTGTAATACCCTCATTTGCTCTGAATGGACATGTCCCATGGCTCCTTGGTTATTCTTAGGGCACTATGATGTTCAGCATTTTATACCAACTTTAGTTTATATGATGCATCTCTCCCAAATAGCTAGCAACCTTTTAGTCTTCATAGCCAAGAGGTTAATGGGGAATACATGTTTCTATTTTACACAAAGAAATCATTTTATAGTTCCTAGTACAAGCCATGTCGCGCTCTAGATACATATGTAGTTTTAGAGTTTTATCTTAAGAAGTTGTGATGATGTGTGCAGCAAAAACAAACAAACAAAAGCGTTAGTGGGGGTTGATGGATCCACAAGCTTTCCCTGAAGGGTGGCCCCGTTCTGAGCTGTCTTCACAAGGAGAATATTTGAAGAACAATGTTAGCTCTAGTGGTACTTTGAAGAAGTTGCCCTTCTCATAGTGCCATTCAGAAGAGAATCTTTCATGTGTATATAAAGTTTTTGTGTATGCAAATCAGACGCCTGCCATATTTCATTTAATCGGTTGTCAAACTTAGTGCATATTAAAAAGCACTGAATGAAGTTAATAATGGCGCCCGTTTCACTGGGTTGTTGCAGCAACTAGATGAAGTAAAACCCCCGGAAGCACCTGGCATAGCTTTTGACACATGCCCAACACTCACTGACTCTCTGGGGTTGTTATTAAAATTAAAGTCACAGTAATGGTAAGGACATTATTTTTGTTATCTGGTATGGCTACCTGGTGAGACGCCCGTTAAGAGCAGCATCTTGGGGTGCCTGGGTGGCTCATTCAGTTAAACATCTGTCTTTGGCTCAGGTCATGATTATGGGGTTCCTGGATGGAGCCCCACACTGGGTTCTCTGCCCCACAGGGAACCTGCATCTCCCTCTCCCTCTGCCCCTCCCCCTGGCTTCTACACACACTCTCTCTCTTTCTAGTTCAAATAAAAAAAAAAAAAATCTTTTAAAGGGGGGGCAGCATCTTGTAGAAAATTCTGGAAAAGCACAGATACTATGTGGATAACTCAGTTTTGAAGGTGGTGTTAAGCCCTGAGCCAATATCCCTTTTGACCATACTGCTTTGGTTCCAGGGAAAATGAAGCAATCAGGAATACCCTGTCTCTAATAAGAGGAAGCAAATTAGAAGAAGTAGGCCTGGCCTTTAACGATTAAGCTTATTTTACCTTGGATGTGGTAAAACATGGCCAGAAGGGACTTGGCATGTTCATGGCCAGTGTAATAGGCATGACTATGCACAATGCAAGACAGTGGTGTATAATACGTATGAAATGCTATGACTAATCAGAGAAGGGCTGGAGTAGTCAAAGGAAGCCTCAGGAACTGAAAAATAAAGCTGGTGTTTTGAAGAAAAAGGAGGAATTTGAGTAGAGTGGGGAGTTCAGGAGAAAGGGGAACATTTCAGGCAGGAGCCACTGGGGTAAAAGTGCAACACCACAGTAATGGTCCTAATTCCATCAGTTTATCTAGGTATTTTGCTAGATTCTTCCATCCCCATTTCTTTGCAGCCAAAATAAACTCATCGTTAGTCTCTGAATTCATCCTTGGCTTGCCTGCCTCTATAGTTTGCCAATTCTGCTCCGAAATCCAATTCATCTCCAAGTCAGTCTGTAGTCCTGCTTCTCTCATGAGCACGAGATGTTGTGCTCTTGTGATTCTCCCTGTAAGGTCCCCATTGCACCTTGGGTGGTCCTCGCTAATGCTACTAAGGACATTTGGCTTCTAAGTAGCGTTCTTCGTATCATTGAGTTCCTCAAAGTCAGGGATTGGGAATTTTTCATCTTCATACATCCTGGAACAACGTGCAAAGAGCTTGGACATGTTCAATGCTCTCCAGTTTTTTGTATGGAGCTGAGGGTTATTGATCTGTAGGTATTCTGAGAACTTCTCAGACCAGCACAGAAATAATATTCACATCACGTAGAGTCCAATAATGTTGGAACTGGAGAGCCCTGTGGTTTATCCAAATATTTTATGTCTTCCATGCTACTTTGTCGTTTGCTCATCTCTGAGGAAGGGCACACTATAGCTTATTACATAGTAGTTACTTGAATTATATACAGGCATACAGGTTTGTCACCAGACTCTTGCAATAAAGCAAATAGAGCCCTAAAGTGAGTCAAAAAATAAATTTTGGGTTTCCCAGTGCTTATCAAAATGATGTTTATACCACATTGTAGCCTGTTAAGTGTATCGTAGCATTACGTTTAAAAAACAATGTATATCCTTTATTTAAAAAATACTTTATGATACTATAGAAAAGGAACTGGGAGGGGCACCTGGGTGGCTCAATCGTTAAGCGTCTGCCTTGGGCTCAGGTCCTGATCCCAGAGTCCTGGGATAGAGCCCCATGTCCAGCTCCTTGATCGGCAGGAAGCCTGCTTCTCCCTCTCCGACTCCCCCTGCTTGTGTTCTCGCTCTCACTGTGTCACTTTCTGTCAAGTAAATAAATAAAATCTTTAAAAAAAAAAAGGAACTAGGAAGAAGAGAAATTTCATATAGAAATTTTTCTGCAAGATTCTATATACTGTGCGATATAATTCCTGCTTTGGTCTCCACAAATTTGCAGTAAAGTCCATAAAGATCATTAAAAATAATAATAATAAAAATTTTAAAAATAAAAAATAAATAAAAAATACTTATTGCTAAAAAATGTTAATCTGAGCTTTCACCAAGTTGTCCTCACTGGCCACTCATGACCATAACAAATATAATAATGAAAAAGTTTGAAGTACGGTGAGAAGTTACCAAAATGTGACACGGAGCTATGAACAAATGCTGTTGGAAAAATGGCGCCAATAGACTTGCCCCGCGCAGGGCTGCCACGGACCTTCAATGTGTAAGAAATGCAGTATCTGCAGGGCACCTGGGTGGCTCAGTGGGTTAAAGCCTCTGCCTTCGGCCCAGATGATCTCAAGGTCCTGGGATCGAGCCCTGCATCGGGCTCTCTGCTCAGTGGGGAGCCTATTTCCTCTTCTCTCTCTCTCTGTCTCTCTCTGCCTGCCTCTCTACTTGTGATCTGTCTGTCAAATAAATAAATAAAAACCTTTAAAAAAAAAAAAAGAAATGCAGTATCTACAAAGTGCAGTAAAGTGAAGGGGAATAAAATGAGGCATACCCATAATGAGAATGTGATCATTCTCAAGTGGCCTGTTTGCAAACTGCTACCAAACATGACTTACACAGGTGCAAATAAAAGTCCTTTATTCAGTGGCTTAGATTGTGACGTCAATTAGCATTTTGTACTATTGAGCCCCAAATCAACCTTTCTTTGCATTTCAGCAGGTGCTGATTGGAAATTAACCCAGAGTCTATCTTTTTTAGAAGCAGGCTAGTTTCTCCCTCTGGGCAATAATACATGCATTTGTGTATTTCTGGTGTAATTGTGTCCATTCGTTTGTCTTTCTCGTTGATTATAAAAGGCATCAGGACAAAGAATCCAACCTCCCCTTTTTTATAACCACCTATACCGAGCTGTATAGTAGTAATCTATCCACTCATGCTCAGCACTCAGTAAATACTGACTTACTAAGACCATGACCTCAAGAAAATTGATGGTGACAGAAATATTTGGTGAGCACTGTTGGCAGGATAGTCTTGTTTTTTTGCAGAGAGAGAATCAAGAGTGGAGACAATATTAGAGGTTTGATTCTGAAGTCTGGTTTTCTGTGTTGTAGGTAAACTGGCAATTTTCTTTGAATCTCATTAGATTCTATCAAATAAAAACATAGTTCTCACAGTTCTTTGTGTTTGTTAATGATAGTTAAGTTGAATCATCTCTATTCCCTCTTCCCTGATTTCTGCTTTATGCAGGCTACCTAAATCCTAAATTGATTTACTTGTCTATAGCTTGGTTCACAAATTATGGAATTTTTTTTTGTTTTGCATAATAACTCTAGGAAAGCCCCTTAGTTTTATTTATGCACTGGATTCTAAATAATGACGCAGATTATCCCCCAGTGGTAGTTATTTCACGTACCTGAAGACATTATTTTCCAAGAATCTGCTGTGTTTTGCCACTCAGCAGACTACATAATCCCCTAACCCCCAATAAAAAACGTAATGGGTAAAGTACAAATTCCATTTTATAACTGGAGACTTCTAGCATTGAGTATATGAAGCTTAAGAGAAAGATCAGTAAGAGAATATCTATCACCAAAAAAAAAAAAGGGACAATTTCTGTGTCTCTGTTCAAAAACCTTGTATGAACCAATTCTGCTGCGAAGTGAACTCTTAAATAAGGCAGATTTATCCTCAGTAAAAGAAAACACAAGCGAACTCACAGCGATTCATTATCGGTTCTTAAACTACAGTATCATTTATGATTCTCCATGTTTAACGGATGAGTTATATAATAAAAATATCCTGCTGATCTCGTCCCAAGTATTTCTTTTGATGGTTATATCCCTAACTACGGTTAAACTAATGAAAATAATATGTTTGAAACTGGAAAGAGTGCTTACTGATTTTTAATAAGGACGATTTCTCAATGATACCAAGTGGCGAGGTTTAAATCTCTCTCGCTCACTCACTCACACAGCCTGAGTCTACATACTTTGTCTAAGATGAACCATTAGATCTTCTAATTGGATTCTTCACAGAACAAGTGAAATCTGAATTGCGTAGAACCAGTATTTGCCAATTAGCTGTATTCATTTTGACTTTGCAACTGACAGACCCTTGGAGTGAGCTTTGACGCATATTTAGAGCATCGTACTCTGCCCTCTGCTCCCTGCCTCTTGGCATATTTTACTGCAGCTTTTAAGATCTTAAAATATTCAACGTGGCCAAAGCAGGCCAAACTCTACCTAGGAATCATGCAATAGAATCCTGGTTCCAATTTATAGGCTTTTGGAATTGAAGTGGGGATTGAGACAGTCAGCACCCTACATCATGCTTCTAGAGTCTTCAGTGACTGTAGACCTTCCTACCCTTACCTCTTCTTACCAAACAGAAATCTTCTTTGCTCTCTGTGGGGATGCTGAGCTCCTGAATTTCCACCCTGGCCTTTTCCTTTGGAAGGTAACATAGCCGGCTTATTGAGAGATTGCCACATCAGTCTGATTGCAGAAGATAGCTGTCATTACTCACTATGCTAATGAAAATTATGATGACACCAAGACAGACTTCCTGGAAAACCTAATTATGCAATAGCACTATAGCAGAAAGCAATTCGAAGGATGGTGTTCATTGTCAAGCATCAGGCAATAAACAGCTGTAGCAGGTGATTGAATGCCCCCCAAAGAACTAGAAACGTTTGATCACCATAAAGACACCTTATTGTAAATATTCTCAATCCTGAAAAGTATTCATATCCCAGTACACAAAAAAAGGTATGCCATAAAATACATAAACTCTTCTTCAACCCCTTCATGATCCAAGGTGGAATTCTATCTTCTCAACCCTGACACAGTAGTCACTTACTAGCTGTGAAAATTTGGGCAAATTGGTTTGAGTCCCAGTTTCATTATCTGTAAAATGAGGATAAAAACAGCCATTCTACCTAACTTAGAGGTTTATTTTTAGTATCGAATAGAAGAATTGATGTAGAAGTACTCAGTAACAATACCATGATGCATCTATTTTCTTCATAGATGAACTTCATGTCTTTGACTGTGAACCCTCCTTTATAGAGGAGGTGAGTGAAACAAGGCTCATTCCCCCCTCCACTGATAAACCCCACGCTCCAGTTCGCGACTGCCCATGCAAAGTAAAGAGGATGAGAATATATGGCCCAAGGTCTCATAATCAGCAGGTCAACAACCTTGATTCAGCACTTCATCTGAGCTAGCTCTATGGAAATAAAAGAAGAAGAAAAAAAGGCCTCTATCCTTAAGTTTGTGGTCTGTGGTGTGACAGCAGGAATGCACACTAAATTAGTGGTTCTGACAGTGTGTGCTAGGGACCCATTGGGATTCCAAAGAATCTTCTACTGAATCTGAAAGGTCAATACTATTTTCATTATCATACTAAGATATTTTCCTTTTTCACTCTTGATCTTTCACAAGTGTACTATGGAATTTTCCAGAAGCTATATGATGTGCCCACAGAAACATACACAAGAAACTAGCTGTGTTCTAGTAAACTGGATATCAAAAAGATTTCTTAAAGTATAAAACAATGCCGCTCTTCTCGCTGACTTTCTCTGTTTTGGAAACATTTTTCATGAAATAAGTTATGTTCACATATAATGGGTTTATTATTATCATTTAAAATGAAATAGACATTTGTTTAAAAGTTCATTTTGAATTCCAAACATTGTAAATATCAAAAGATAACCCACCTAAACAAAGCTTTTGGGAGACCTTTCTACTTTAAAGAGTTTTGGGGGGCCCTGAGACTAATGTTTGGTACCACTATACTTACCAAAACAATCTAAGTGTTAATTTACACATTACTGACTGGGAGTCCCTCAGGACATGGCTACTGAAAGTGTGGATCGTGGACCAGCAGCTTTAGCCTCACCTAGGAGCTTGTTAGAATACCAAATCTCAAGTTCTCTGCCTTTTAACAAGATCTACCATATTCCCAATGATTTATATGCACCTTTAAATTTTAAGGGGTATGAGGCTAGATGATACAGGGGAAGCTTCATAGAAGTGGCTTTGCAGAAAAACAGGCAAAGGATTCAGTCTGCAAATCCAAACTTATCACACTAGCTGAGAGTCTACACTGTACTGGTCTCCAATCCCGCCTGATAATTAGAATCACTTTGGGGATTTTATAAAATCTGCATATCCCTAATGAGAGTTGGCACATTTTTGTGGGGGGGGGGTATTTGGCAATATTCATTACAATTAAAAAATTCCCATATCTCTTGAGGAGAAATTTCTGTTTCTGGAATTTATACTATGTAGACACTTGCATGTATGCAAATATCATAAATATGAGAATATTCACTGTAGCATTATATTGTAATCGCAAAAAGTAGGAAAGAAAATCTCAATTTCCAGCAGTAAGAGACTGTTAAAATACATTGTTACTTATCCAAATGATGAAATCCATGAAACTGTAGTGTGTGTGTGTGTGTGTGTGTGTGTGTGTATATGTATATACATACATATATATGTATACATATGTATGTATATACATATGTATATATGTGTATATATATACATGAAATATATATAATATAAAATATAGGGGCGCCTGGGTGGCTCAGTGGGTTAAGCCGCTGCCTTCGGCTCAGGTCATGATCCCAGGTCCTGGGTTCGAGCCCCGCATCGGGCTTTCTGCTCAGCAGGAAGCCTGCTTCCTCCTCTCTCTCTGCCTGCCTCTCTGCCTACTTGTGATTTCTCTCTGTCAAATAAATAAATAAAATCTTTAAAAAAAATATATATATATATATATACATATATACGTATGTATATACATATATATATACACACACACACTCTACGTATATATACGTATATATATGTGTATATATATATACACACACATATATATATACACACACACACACACTACAGTTTCATGGATTTCATCATTTGGATGAATATGTATATATTGGATGTATACACACACACACACACACACACAGTTTCTTTGTGTAATAATCCGGAACAAAAAACTTTCAAAATATGGGAAGTGGATAAAGCGAAGTACAACACGGTATGCATAGCTTGTTTCTCTTTGTAATGGAATGCTATATATGCTTGAATATATATATCAGGGATTTTTTTCATAAAATGCTCAAGAAACTGGTAACCATATACTCACTAAACTGGTCCCAGTGGTTTCATCCAGCAGGTAGAGGTGGGGCTCATAATGGGTGTTTGCGCAACACAGATAATACAAGCTTCCAAAGTGACTCTGAAGGGTAATCAGGTATGGGTGGTCTTTTTTTTTTTTTATAAACATATATTTTTATCCCCAGGGGTACAGGTCTGTGAGTCACCAGGTTTACACACTTCACAGCACTCACCATAGCACATACCCTCCCCAATGTCCATAACCCCACCCCCCTCTCCCAACCCCCCTCCCCCCAGCAACCCTCAGTTTGTTTTGTGAGATTAAGAGTCACTTATGGTTTGTCTCCCTCCCAATCCCATCTTGTTTCATTTATTCTTCTCCTACCCCCTTAACCCCCCATGTTGCATCTCCTCTCCCTCATATCAGGGAGATCATATGATAGTTGTCTTTCTCAGATTGACTTATTTCGCTAAGCATGATACCCTCTAGTTCCATCCACGTCGTCGCAAATGGCAAGATTTCACTTCTTTTGATGGCTGCATAGTATTCCATTGTGTATATATACCACTTCTTCTTTATCCATTCATCTGTGGATGGACATCTAGTTCTTTCCATAGTTTGGCTATTGTAGACAATGCTGCTATAAACATTCGGGTGCACGTGCCCCTTCAGATCACTGCATTTTTATCTTTAGGGTAGTGCAATTGCTGGGTCATAGGGTAGTTCTATTTTCAACATTTTGAGGAACCTCCATGCTGTTTTCCAGAGTGGTTGCACCAGCTTGCACCCCTTTCTCCGCATCCTCGCCAGCATCTGTCATTTCCTGACTTGTTAATTTTAGCCATTCTGACTGGTGTGAGGTGATATCTCATTGTGGTTTTGATTTGTATTTCCCTGATGCCGAGTGATATGGAGCACTTTTTCATGTGTCTGTTGGCCATCTGGATGTCTTCTTTGCAGAAATGTCTGTTCATGTCTTCTGCCCATTTCTTGATTGGATTATTTGTTCTTTGGCTGTTGAGTTTGCTAAGTTCTTTATAGATTTTGGACACTAGCCCTTTATCTAATATGTCGCTTGCAAATATCTTCTCCCATTCTGTCAGTTGTCTTTTGGTTTTGTTCACTGTTTCCTTTGCTGTGCAAAAGCTTTTGATCTTGATAAAATCCCAAAAGTTCATTTTTGCCCTTGCTTCCCTTGCCTTTGGTGATGTTCCTAGGAAGATGTTGCGGCGGCTGAGGTCGAAGAGGTTGCTGCCTGGGTTCTCCTCAAGGATTTTGATGGATTCCTTTCTCACATTGAGGTCCTTCATCCATTTTGAGTCTATTTTCGTGTGTGGTGTAAGGAAATGATCCAATTTCATTTTTCTGTATGTGGCAGTCCAATTTTCCCAACACCATTTATTGAAGAGGCTGTCTTTTTTCCATTGGACATTCTTTCCTGCTTTGTCGAAGATGAGTTGACCAGAGAGTTGAGGGTCTATTTCTGGGCTCTCTATTCTGTTCCATTGATCTATGTGTCTGTTTTTGTGCCAGTACAATGCTGTCTTGATGATGACAGCTTTGTAATAGAGCTTGAAGTCCGGAATTGTGATGCCACCAACTTTGGCTTTCTTTTTCAATATTCCTTTGGCTATTCGAGGTCTTTTCTGGTTCCATATGAATTTTAGGATTATTTGTTCCATTTCTTTGAAAAAAATGGATGGTACTTTGATAGGAATTGCATTAAATGTGTAGATTGCTTTAGGTAGCATAGACATTTTCACAATATTTATTCTTCCAATCCAGGAGCATGGAACATTTTTCCATTTCTTTGTGTCTTCCTCAATTTCTTTCATGAGTACTTTATAGTTTTCTGTGTATAAATTCTTAGCCTCTTTGGCTAGGTTTATTCCTAGGTATCTAATAGTTTTGGGTGCCATTGTAAATGGGATGGACTCCTTAATTTCTCTTTCTTCTGTCTTGTTGTTGGTGTAGAGAAATGCAACTGATTTCTGTGCATTGATTTTATATCCTGACACTTTACTGAATTCCTGTACAAGTTCTAGCAGTTTTGGAGTGGAGTCTTTTGGGTTTTCCACATATAGTATCATATCATCTGTGAAGAGTGATAGTTTGACTTCTTCTTTGCCGATTTGGATGCCTTTAATTTCCTTTTGTTGTCTGATTGCTGAGGTTAGGACTTCTAGTACTATGTTGAATAGCAATGGTGATAACGGACATCCCTGCTTTGTTCCTGACCTTAGCAGAAACGCTTTCAGTTTTTCTCCATTGAGAATGATATTTGTGGTGGGTTTTTCATAAATGGCTTTGATAATATTGAGGTATGTGCCCTCTATCCCTACACTTTGAAGAGTTTTGATCAGGAAGGGATGCTGTACTTTGTCAAATGCTTTTTCAGCATCTATTGAGAGTATCATATGGTTCTTGTTCTTTCTTTTATTAATGTGCTGTATCACATTGATTGATTTGCAGATGTTGAACCAATCTTGCAGCCCTGGAATAAATCCCACTTGGTCGTGGTGAATAATCCTTTTAATGTACTGTTGAATCCTATTGGCTAGTATTTTGGCGAGAATTTTTGCATCTGTGTTCATCAAGGATATTGGTCTGTAGTTCTCTTTTTTGATGGGATCCTTGTCTGGTTTGGGGATCAAGGTGATGCTGGCCTCATAAAATGAGTTTGGAAGTTTTCCTTCCGTTTCTATTTTTTGGAACAGTTTCAGGAGAATAGGAATTAGTTCTTCTTTAAATGTTTGGTAGAATTCCCCTGGGAAGCCGTCTGGCCCTGGGCTTTTGTTTGTTTGGAGATTTTGATGACTGTTTCAATCTCCTTACTGGTTATAGGTCTGTTCAGGCTTTCTATTTCTTCCTGGTTCAGTTGTGGTAGTTTATATGTCTCTAGGAATGCATCCATTTCTTCCAGATTGTCAAATTTGTTGGTGTAGAGTTGCTCATAGTATGTTCTTATAATTGTCTGTATTTCTTTGGTGTTAGTTGTGATCTCTCCTCTTTCATTCATATTTTATTTATTTGGGTCCTTTCTCTTTTCTTTTTGATAAGTCTGGCCAGGGGCTTATCAATCTTATTAATTCTTTCAAAGAACCAGCTCCTAGTTTCATTGATTTGTTCTATTGTTTTTTTGGTTTCTATTTCATTGATTTCTGCTCTGATCTTTATGATTTCTCTTCTCCTGCTGGGTTTAGGGTTTCTTTCTTGTTCTTTCTCCAGCTCCTTTAGGTATAGGGTTAGGTTGTATACTTGAGACCTTTCTTGTTTCTTGAGAAAGGCTTGTACCACTATATATTTTCCTCTCAGGACTGCCTTTGTTGTGTCCCACAGATTTTGAACCGTTGTGTTTTCATTATCACTTGTTTCCATGAATTTTTTCAATTCTTCTTTAATTTCCTGGTTGACCCATTCATTCTTAGAAGGATGCTGTTTAGTCTCCATGTATTTGGGTTCTTTCCAAATTTCCTCTTGTGACTGAGTTATAGCTTCAGAGCATTGTGGTCTGAAAATATGCAGGGAATGATCCCAATCTTTTGATACTGGTTGAGACCTGATTTAGGACCGAGGATGTGATCTATTCTGGAGAATGTTCCATGTGCACTAGAAAAGAATGTGTATTCTGTTGCTTTGGGATGGAATGTTCTGAATATATCTGTGATGTCCATCTGGTCCAGTGTGTCATTTAAGGCCTTGATTTCCTTGTTGATCTTTTGCTTGGATGATCTATCCATATCAGTGAGGGGAGTGTTAAAGTCCCCTACTATTATTGTATTATTGTCGATGTGTTTCTTTGATTTTGTTATTAATTGGTTTATATAGTTGGCTGCTCCCACGTTAGGGTCATAGATATTTAAAATTGTTAGAACTTCTTGTTGGGCAGATCCTTTGAGTATGATATAGTGTCCTTCCTCATCTCTTATTATAGTCTTTGGCTTAAAATCTAATTGATCTGATATAAGGATTGCCAATCCTGCTTTCTTCTGGTGTCCATTAGCACGATACATTCTTTTCCACCCCCTCACTTTAAATCTGGAGGTGTCTTCGGGTTTAAGATGAGTTTCTTGTAGGCAACATATAGATGGGTTTTGTTTTTTTTATCCATTCTGATACCCTGTGTCTTTTGATTGGGGCATTTAGCCCATTAACATTCAGGGTAACTATTGAGAGATATGAATTTAGTGCCATTGTATTGCCTGTAAGGTGACTGTTATTGTATATTGTCTCTGTTCCTTTCTGATCTACTACTTTTAGGGTCTCTCTTTGCTTAGAGGACCCCTTTCAATATTTCCTGTAGAGCTGGTTTCGTGTTTGCAAATTCTTTCAGTTTTTGTTTGTCCTGGAAGCTTTTAATCTCTCCTTCTATTTTCAGTGATAGCCTAGCTGGATATAGTATTCTTGGCTGCATGTTTTTCTCGTTTAGTGCTCTGAATATATCATGCCAGCTCTTTCTGGCCTGCCAGGTCTCTGTGGATAAGTCTGCTGCCAATCTAATATTTTTACCATTGTATGTTACAGACTTCTTTTCCCAGGCTGCTTTCAGGATTTTCTCTTTGTCACTAAGACTTGTACATTTTACTATTAGGTGACGGGGTGTGGACCTATTCTTATTGATTTTGAGGGGGGTTCTCTGAACCTCCTGGATTTTGGTGCTTGTTCCCTTTGCCATATTGGGGAAATTCTCTCCAATAATTCTCTCCAATATACCTTATGCTCCCCTCTCTCTTTCTTCTTCTTCTGGAATCCCAATTATTCTAATGTTGTTTCGTCTTATGGTATCACTTATCTCTCGAATTCTCCCCTCGTGGTCCAGTAGCTGTTTGTCCCTCTTTTGCTCAGCTTCTTTATTCTCTGTCATTTGGTCTTCTATATCGCTAATTCTTTCTTCTGCCTCATTTATCCTAGCAGTGAGAGCCTCCATTTTTTATTGCACCTCATTAATAGCTTTTTGATTTCAACTTGGTTAGATTTTAGTTCTTTTATTTCTCCAGAAAGGGCTTTTATATCTCCCAAGAGGGTTTCTCTAATATCTTCCATGCCTTTTTCGAGCCCAGCTAGAACCTTGAGAATCATCATTCCGAACTCTAGATCTGACATATTACCAATGTCTGTATTGATTAGGTCCCTAGCCTTTGGTACTGCCTCTTGTTCTTTTTTTTTGTGGTGAATTTTTCTGCCTTGTCATTTTGTCCAGATAAGAGTATATGAAGGAGCAAGTAAAATACTAAAAGGGTGGCAACAACCCCAGGAAAATATGCTCTAACCAAATCAGAAGAGATCCCAAATCGTGGGGGGGGGGGGTGGAAGAAAGGGGATAAAAAGAGGTTCAGAAAGAAAAAAAAAGAAACAATTAAAAAAAGAAAACGAATTTTAAAAAAAAAGAAAACGAATAAAGAAAAAAATATTAAAAAGAAAAATATATATATATTAGATAAACTAGTTAAAAAAACGTTAAAAAAGAAAAGGGTAAAAGTTAAAAACATTTAGCAGAAGAAGAGAAAAAAATTGAAAAAGAAAAAAAAATTAAATTAACTGCAAAGCTAAAGAATCATGGGGAGAAAGCCATGAGTTCCGTGCTTTGCTTTCTCCTCCTCTGGAATTCCGCTGCTCTCCTTGGTATTGAAACTGCACTCCTCGGTAGGTGAACTTGGTCCTGGCTGGATTTCTCATTGATCTTCTGGGGGGGGGGGGGGGGGCCTGTTGTAGTGATTCTCAAGCGTCTTTGCCCCAGGCGGAGTTGCACCGCCCTTACCAGTGGCCGGGCTGAGCAATCCGATCGGGTTTGCTTTCGGGAGCTTTTGTTCCCTGAGCGCTTTCCGTAGAGTTCTGGAGGACGGGAATGAAGATGGCGGCCTCCCGGTCTCCAGCCCGGAGGAGCCGAGAGCCCGGGGCTCCACTCCTCAGTGCGCCCTCAGAGAACAGCGCCCAATGACTCCCGTCACCCTGGCCTCCGGCCGTGCTCTGAGCTAACCGAGCCTGCGACCGGTTCAAGGTAACCCCGAGCTGAGAGTCACTCCTCGGCTCTGTCTCTGTAGCCGGCTTCCCCGTTCTAATACCTGTAAGCTCTGCGACACTCAGACACCCCCGATCCTTCTGTGACCCTGCGGGACCTGAGGCCACGCTGACCCCGCATGGGCTTCACCCCGGTTAAGCCTCTGGAGCGATGTCCCTCAGCGGAACAGAGTTTTAAAAGTCCTTATTTTGCTCCGTTGCTCCGCCGCTTGCCGGGAGCCGGCCCCTCCCCCCGCGGTCTATGTTCCCATCGCTTTGGATTCACTTCTCCGCCAGTCCTACCTCTCAGATAGTGGTTGATTTTCTGTTTCTAGAATTGCTGTTCTTCTTCTCTTCAATCTCCCGTTGGATTTGTAGGTGTTTGCAATCTTTAGATAAGCTATCTAGCTGATCTCCCGCTACCTGAAGTAGTCTCAGCCTGCTACTTCTCCGAGGTATGGGTGGTCTTGAACTTAACCAATAGTCACTCAGAGCTCTCTTCCCCATGAGCATGATGGGAAATAAAAAGGGATGTATATGCTCATCCTTCCTCTCCTGTTGATACATTGCCCATCTCTTCCAGAAAATAAGAATAAGAATTTTAACCCACTCTCCTCTGAATACAGCGACTGGCAGAAGGCTGAAAGTAATCACCAGAGGTGTTCTTTTTTAATTTGTAAGGGCTTTTTTTTTTAAAGATTTTATTTATTTATTTGAGAGAGAGGGAGGGAGAGCACAGGAGGAGAGTGAGAGGGAAAAGCAGATTCCCACCGAGTGAGGAACCTAATGTGGGACTAGATCCCAGGACCCTGAGATCACATCCGGAGCCTGAGGCAGACACCCAACCTACTGAGGCACCCAGGTGCCCCTGAATTTATAAGGGCTTTTACTGCAAGTATTTTTTGACACCTCTCCTCAGGTAAAAAAACAAAATGCTAGTTGACTCCCTGAACAATGCAGGGGCTAGGGGAGATGACTCCCACACAGTCAAACATCCTGGTGTAATTTTTGGCTTCCCCCAAATTTATCTAATAGCCTACTGTTAACCAGAACCCTTACCGATAACATGAATGGTTGCTGAACACATATTCTGTATGTTATACATATGATATACTATCTTCTTATGAGAAAGTAAGCTAGACAAAGGAAAATGTTATTAAGAAAATCACAAGGATGAGAAAATACATTTACTATTCTGTATTTTTAAAAAATGTGTATAAGTGGATCTGCAAAGTTCAAACTCTTGTTGTTCAAGGGTCAACTGTATACTGTTTTGTAGAAGCTGAATTTAAAAACTGAATTTAAAAAATGTTGAATTTTATTTTTATTTTTTTAAAGATTTTATTTATTTATTTGACAGAGAGAGATCACAAGTAGGCAAAGAGGCAGGCAGAGAGAGAGAGAAGAAAGCAGGCTCCCTGCTGAGCAGAGAGCCCGATGTGGGACTCGATTCCAAGACCCTGAGATCATGACCTGAGCCAAAGGCAGAGCCTTAACCCACTGAGCCACCCAGGCACCCCTAAAAACTGTTGAATTTTAAAAACTAATGTTTTCATTAGGTTTACAGGCATAAAGATTTGGGAGGAAAGAGTTGACAATTTCCCCCTATGAATCGTCCTTGCACAAGATATTTTTTGAGATTCCCCCCCCCCCCCCGCCAGCTCTGACATTATTCATTTCACCTGCTTCAGGAGGAGGATACAAATTTTGTACTTTTATTGAGATGGAGGATGAATGTGTGGGGAATTGGCTTAAGTCAGTGTATAGACATTTTTTTTACGTGTATCTACACATACATGTCAAACTTTACAACTTTCAACTCATAGGCACAAGACAAGATGTTATTTTATCTTCTAGAAGATCCCTGCTTGCTCTGGAACCCCATTCCCATAACTGTAAAGAGAATAGCTTTGTTTGGAATTAGAAATAGTATAGCCCCCATCAGATAGCACAAGTCTAGATACAAACTTGCTGGGTTTAGCAAAGCATCCCCATTGTTCCCTAAGATTGGGTCACATTATAGTTCCTCAAGACTTTCCTATGTTCATTAAGCTGAGCTGCTCTCAATAAACTGCACTGTCCTATCCCTTTAAAGTATTTCTCATTTTTCTCCCAGTCTATAAGTAGGATCTACTTAATCTGGGAGTATTTGTCTCCCATCCAATGATTCTTGACAAATGGGAGGGATGCAAATTTTTAACAATGCACTTACAGTTAACAGGAGATAGAAAGAGCTCCTCTCAGGACTAACCATCCAGATCGAGGTCATAATAGAAGGTCATAAATCCTATGATAATCACAAGACTATCTTAATCTGATGGTAAAACAGGAAAAATATCAAAAGCTCTCCTGAAAAAAAAAATAATGCAGGGGTTAAGAAGAACCCCTGGGTATGTTGGGAATGATGGGTATGTTTAGAGCCTTGATGGTGATGATAGTTTCACAGGTGTATACCTATCCCCAGACTCCTTGACATGCACCCATTAAATATGCACAGCCTTATATACATATGCAAAAACACTTCTGCATGCCAAATGGGTGTCTGGTTTCAGAGAGATGTCAGAAAACCACCAAAGACAGAAGGCTGTAGAGTGTGGGGACAGTACTGATCTTAGACAGAACCATGGAACTGACTCAATGGCAGCATTTCTTTTTTTTTTTTTTCAAGATTTTATTTATTTGAGAGAGAGAAAGCACAAGCAGGGGGAGAGGGCAAAACAGACTCTCTGCTGAGCAGGGAGCCTGATGTGGGGCTCGACCCCAGGACCCTGGGATCATGACCTGGGCCAAAGGCAGATGCTTAACCGACTGAACAACCCAGGTACTCAATATGGCAGTGTTTCTTATTTTGAAAAGCCCCTATTTTATTTTGTGTTGAGCCTTCATGATAATGTGCCTTTAGGTAGGGTTGAATGCCTAACATGTCCAAATTTTACAAAACAGGAAAGCAAAATGTTTTCCTTGGGGTTTAGACTGTTTTCTTACTGTGTAGGTGACCTTGCTTTATGTCTCATATCTAATTATATATTTCTGCCTGGGCATTCAGTATTTATTTTATTATAATCAGGGGGAAAAAAACCAACCATTACTCCAAGTCACTTTATTTTTCAGAAACTTGTTTACTGTTGGACCAGCTCCACCTGAAATTCTAGCTTTATGAAAATCAAATGTGACTCCATATGCCATTTGGGTGACAGGGGAAAATTAGTAATATATTTAGGTAAATATTATTTATGATTGGTCAAGATAAATAACATTTTTATGCCTGAAATGTACTCTGTCAGGGCTTAGATTTGTTGGCCACTGGGAGATGCACGCTAGCCTGCTTGAAGATTCTGGAAGGAAATAAACACAGCTCCGATATGTTTTATTTATATATATTTATTTATATATATGATGATATGGGAAGCGAAGATGCCATGTCATCCCAGCTCTAAATTTTGAGCTGTGTGTGCACCAAAATCCAAAGCATCATTATGACTGTGAGAAGGTGTGCCTGTGCCCCAGATTATTAGAGGCAGTGATAAGTATGCTTTTTACCCCAGTGCCGAATATGAAGGCCAAAGGTCCCACAAGTGCTTATTTAATATTCTGTGCAAAGCTTCTGGATCCCATTTTACCTAATGTATGCTATGCTGATGTGTGGATAATTCCCAGGAGCCAGCAATTTAAAATATTTTTGGATCAATAAATTTTGGATCAATAAAAGAGACTTCTAGAATTTGGAGCTATGAAATCCCCAAGCCCTAATAGAGAGTTACATATGATGAGGTATTAGAAGTTAATCGCAAGACTGTGTTAAACCTGATGTTTTCACATTGCAGAATAAGGCACAAAACAAAAGGCATAATGATGGATTGGATTGTTGTAAGAGGAAAAACTGTAATGGTGAATGGAATTGGTTAATCGAGGTCACGGGAAAGTCACTGGAAGGCCTTCGATAGGTTTGGCATATAAAAATGAAGACACAAACGGACATGCCACATGCCGGTAGAAGAAGGTGAAGAGGGTAAAGGTGAGAGGGATAGCTATTTCCTCGGTGTCTGGAGATTTTGCATAAGGTAGAGGGATTCAATTTGTCATTTGTGGCCCTAAGAAATAAAACTGGGAACAGAAGAAGATCACAGTTCACCAAGAGGTTGTGAATTCTCAACTCCTTCTGGATATTTTAGGAGGATAACTGAGAAAAGTTAGTAGGATGAGATGATTTCATTTGCCAATTTTTTTTTACTAATATTCATGTAATTACATAATATTTACTAATATTTTATGTAATTACAACTAGAATTAATGTAGGAAATTGAATATATGCTTTCTCAGGGTAAATCGGAGTCAACTTCAAGGTTGCACCGTCATAAACAATCTGGGGGGGAAAAATCACAATACATCATAGATAAGAGCTAAAATCTCTACTATGCAAAAGCTTCTTTGATTTAATAGACAACAAAGGAAAGATAGGCCAAGAATATAGAAAATAAGTTTGTACTGAAAAGAATATAAGTAATAGCTACTATTTATATAACAGAGTAGGCACTATTCTCAGTGCTAAATTCACCTCATCCTCAGAACATTTTAGGTTGAGTACTATTATTTTCTCAATGATACAGATGAATAAAAACAGAGGCGGAGAGAATTAAGTAAATTGTCTAATGTCAAATAAATAGCAGATGGTGGTGAGGACATATGAATCCAGGATATGCTGGATCTGAAATCTGTGCTTTTATTTTATTTTATTTTTTAATTTTATTTATTTATTTGACAGACAGAGATCACAAGTAGGCAGAGAGGCAGGCAGAGAGAGAGGGGGAAGCAGGCTCCCCGCTGAGCAGAGAGCTGGATGCAGGGCTCAATCCCAAGACCCTGAGATCATGACCTGAGCCAAAGGCAGAGGCCTTAACCCACTGAGCCACCCAGGTGCCCCTGAAATCTGTGCTTTTAATCACTACTCCGTACCACAGGTTCACAAAGCCTTTCCTGTGAGGACCAGAGTTAGTAAATACTTTAAAGTTAGTAAATACTTTAGGCCTTTCTAAAGGCCTTTCTTTAGGCCTGTCTCTGTCGAAACCATTCAACTCTGCTGTTATTACGAGAAGGCACCCAGACCCATGATGTGTAAGAATGCATGAGACTATGTTCCAATCAAACTTGACTTATGGACATAAAATTTGAATTTCATATCATTTTTGAATGTCATAAAATGTTATTCTTCTGTGGATACTTTGACCAACCATGAAAAAACGTAAAAATCATTGCGGCTTGCGGGCCGTAAAGGGTGGTACGCCAGATTTGGCACACTGGCTGGTTTTGGCCCATGAGCTGGGCCTGACCCCTCTTTTATACTGTCATGATCAGTATGATGCAGATGAATGATCAATAAACACAGGGAGCTATGGTCAGTTCATTAGAAAGAAAAGGAATGCCAACGAAAAGCAATATAATAACTCATCAGATCAAAATAAATAAAGGTAGGAGAATAAATTAGTATAACCTTTCTGGTGGGGCTAGGGAATGGTTTGACAGTGTAACAAAGAAATTTAAGGTGTATACACTTTGGCCCAGAAGTCCCATTTCTGAACTTGTCCTAGGAAGGAATTAGGTACACAAAGATGAGTGTGAAAAGATGTTTCATGGAATTTGTTTCTAATAGGGAATGGTGGGAGGATGATGTTTTCTCTAATGTAAGGAACAAGAAACATCCTAAATATTCTTTAATAGGAGCCTAGTTAAGTAAATTATGGCACATTCTCACAGTGAAATAATATCTATTTAAAATTATCACTATTGGGGCACCTGAGTGGCTCAGTCGATTAAGTGTCTACCTTCAACTCAGATCATAATCCCGGGGTCCTAGGACTGAGTCCCTGGTCGGGTTCCCTACTCAGTAGAGAGTGATTCTCACTCTCCCTCTGTCATTCCCCCTGCTTGCTCTCTCTAGCTGTCTCTATCTCTCTGTCAAATAAATACAGATCTTTAAAAAAATAAAAATAAAATGACCAGTATTTACTGATCAAGAAAAAAATATCCATAATATTATTGAAGGAAACATCAGGTTATAAAAAAACATGTATAAGGTAATCCTTTTTGTTGAATGGCTTTGCATACATGCCTGTGGAGATGTTGGAAAGTCTTTTTGTTTAAATGTTCACAGTGATCATCTCTAGGCAGTTAAGTTTGGGGTGATTTCATGTTTCAGAGGGAACAGGGTTAATTCTTTCCTGTAAGCATTCTGCATTGCTTCAGTTTTTAACCATGACCTTTATTTGTTTTATCTTTAGGGATAAGCAAAGGTAAATCTAATTTTTATTTTGAACCAAGGTAGTAAGGTTTGACATGAAACCTCCACTATACTGTCTTTGATTCATAACTTCCGGCCTGTAGTCCCGTCATGCACCTTGTTTCTGCCTCCAGACCTTACCATCCATCTTCCCCCTCATTTGTACGCACTGCTTTACTCAGAAGGCTTAAAGCCATGGTGTATTTTCTGTCCCTCTTTATTGCCTCACCACTTCCATGCTCATGTCCTAATGTTTTGGCTTTTTCTACTGGCCCTGAGGAAATCCCTCCCCCTGCCAATTCTCTGGTGTTGGGGCAAGATTGCGGAGACTTTTTTGCAGGTAACAGAGGATAAAACTGAGAGAATTTTATTATCATCACTCACTATTCTTTTGAAGTCATTGTGCTGCTATGTTTTGGCTCCCAGGAATGCTTATATCCTCCTGACAGCCTTCCGTACTTGGCTCAGATATCTTTCCTTCACTCTGAGACACAACTTCACCTCTGAGGCCCTGAAAATGTATGTAATTCCTAAGGATTGTTTGTTTTTCTAAAACATGGCCATGGCTCTAGATCCTCCCCCAGAGAGCACATACATTTGAGTTTTCCATTGGCCCAGGATCCTCTGAGGTCAGGCCAGGTCTATTCCAGCATGAACCTCAATGCTCCCCCCAAGCAAATTCTGTGTTTGAACTACCCCTTCCTCCCAGGATCCTTGGGCTCCTACGGTGATTTAGTATGTCCTGGATTTCTTCTGGCTCCTGCAGATTACAGGGAGGTGCTGCTTTCTGTTACAATTCAAACCTGATTAGTGTTTGAAAGATGATAATAGAGGCTGGCAAGTGTGTGGTGAGAAAATTTGCCACAAAACACACCAACTGTCACATTTGGTTCCCATTCTACCTTAACTTCACTGTCCCTCCATTGTCCTGCCTCTCATTTAGCTTTATCATTGATGTCCTCAAAATCCATTTCACCGAAAGATCAGGGATCTTTCTGGGCTTCTTGTGGATCCTTTTCAAGTTTGCTTCTGTCAAAATATGTATATAACACAACCACCCCAGAAAGACTGGCTTCCGTAGAAAGCCCACTACACAAGAATAGGATATCACTGTAGAAAATGCCTCATGGAAAATATAGTTGGAAAGTTCCTGAGAACCATAAAAGCTAATAACTCCAGCACTACTTGCTTTCCTTATATGAAATAGAGATATAAGGATCAGTAATCCATGCCAAAAGGGATTGTGTACATCAATGGGGAAATGACAGCGACCACCTAGCACTGTTATTTGGTGACCTCCTGTCTCCTCTCAGCTGGTAATGGCCCTTCAGAAAGAGAGATGAGACTGCACTGGTGTAATTGGCTTGCAAGTTCCCCCAGACTTTGTCACAAGCATAGGAGGATGCCCTTGGGGAGACTTGGGCACTGAGCCAGTTGGAGCTGAGAAGGAATACATGATCTGACATAGGAGCCTGTCTTCTCCTGTGGTCTTCCATTTACACCTAAGGAGAGTAATTATGCATGTTAATGGTATCATAGGATAAGACTCTGAGGATAAAAATGTTCCCTGCTGGTGTCTGGAATTCCACCATTAATGATCTATTTCTTTGTTTTAAACGCAAGCACTTCCACTCACACACATCATTTTAAATAAAATGGTTCTGGGGCAGAGAAACCTACAAAATATAAATACCTTTTTCAAAGAAACTATGAATTAATATAGCCATAGGTCATTCCTTAAAAATGGGGGGGGGGGGAATAAGAAGCTTACCCTACGTTAGACAGTATGTTAGTCGCATGAGTATAGGATAGGGTGTTACCTAATCTGTGATCTCAAGGAACAGAGAGTCTAGAGAAAGAGATAGAACAGCATACTGATATATGAATTACTGTGAAGAGACAGACAGGGAGAGACTGACTAATTCAACATTAGGTGTTAAGAAAGAGTTCACAGGCCAGGGAAGTAACTTTTAGAAAGACACAGGTAGGGGGCACTTGGGTGGCTTAGTCGGTTGAACGTCCAACTCTTGGTTTCAGCTCAGGTCGTGATCTCAGTGCCGTGGGGTTGAGTGCCACATTGGGCTCTGTGCTCACTGTAGAGTCTGCTTGAGATTCGTTTTCCTTCTGCCCCCAACTTTCTCTCTTTCTCACTCTCAAAAATAAATAATCTTTAAAAAAAAGTTTCTAAGAAAAAAAGGCACTTAGGGGCACCTTGGTGGCTCAGTAAGTTAAGGGTTGACTCCTGATTTGGGCTCAGGTCGTAATCTCAGGGTAGTGAGATTGAGCCCCAAGTTGGGCTCCAAGCTGGGCATGGAGCCTGCCTGAGATTCTCTCTTCCCCACTCCCTCTTTCCTCCACTTGCATGCTCTCTCTCTCTCTAAATTAATTAATTAAAGCAAGTAAAAAGGCACTTGAAGATGAATGAAACAACCAAATAGAGAAGGCCAGAAGGACACTTCAGGCAAAGAGAACACCATGACTGTCATGAGTAGAGAACAAGAAGTAGCCAAACTGTAAAGGGCTTTGGTGTTTGGAATTCACTCTGTAGGCCAGTTGTTTTCAACAATACTGATGCCTAAACCCAAACCTCCACAAATCTAATTTAATTAATACAGACTGGGTCCTCTGGACTGGAATTCTTTTTTTTTTAAGATACTATTGATTTGAGAGAGAGCGAGAGAGATGTAATCAAAGATGTGGCTTAAATGGAACTGTGTGAATGAGTTTATCAGCTTCATTTTACCTGACAGGAGAGGGTAGCAGGAGTACCCTGGACCCTGGAGTTAGATGGCACAGGAAGGGACCAATGTCTAGAGAGAGGAGCGGTATGAGAGAGCGGCTATGAGCCCAGGAAATGAACTCAGATACATGGAGGCCAAAATCCTGGCTCTACTGCTTCTAGCTATCCCACACTTTATAGTGTCCATTTACACAACAGTGAAATAGAGATAATACCCTTCTCACAAGGTTTTGGGGAGCTTCAATGAAATAACACATGTAAAAGCATCTAATAACGGACTGGGGACAAATAAGAGAGCAATATGGGATCACAGTTATTTTTACTTAATATTAATAAGCCAAGATGATCTTTGCCCTATTCAGGCTTGCCTACTGTTGGTGTAAGGGAAGAAAACTTTTCACTTCTTCCTTCTAGGTTCTTTGGCTGGGCTAATAATTCAATTGACATAAGATGGATTACGGGAGAGAAATTTAATTTTGTCCATATGGGACCCCCACAAAGACGAGAGAGGCTGCCAGATAGTCGGGCCACTGAGGCTTAGATGGCACGCTGAGCTTAAGGAGAAGGGAGTAGGGGCCTGTGACTTCAAATGGAAAGTGATTCCCAAGAAGATGAAAAAGAGTAAATGTTTGGTAAACAAAAGTGGGCCACGCCCTGCAGGCAAGTGTTTCTGATGTTAAAAAGTCCTCTCTGGTGTTAGATCTCTTCCTGGTAGGGGACCCCTATCTAAAATTCTCTTAGGCAGAGAAGGGACAGGTTAAAAACAACAAACCAACAACTTTACAACTCTTCCTGAGTCTGTCAGTCTTTGTCTTTGGCTCAAAATAATCGGGTGGCATATTAAGGGTCACAGATTTTGCTCCCCCTTATTGGCTTTCCCAGTGGGTTTAGAAGAGTCATCTGTTCCTGACAGCAGACATATTCATCACAATGTGATGCTTTCCTCTTCATTGTAACTAAACTGATTTTCTCATTTGCCTGGATTTCTGAAAACAGACATTGTAGAATTCAAGACTTGGAAGGGATTTCAGGGGTCACCTAGTAAAATGTATAATTCCATACAAGGATTCCATTTAAGATGTCCTCAAAAAGCACCTTGGCTTGAATAATTTTAGTGATCGGAAACCCATTTTCTTTACAAAAATACACACATACACACACACACACATGCACACACAGTTTTCTTCTTTAGATCAGGAAAGATTAAAAAAATTAGTCATTACATGTAAATACTAATTTAATTCACGTTTATATAAACCGGAACCAAAAAACTAAAAACTAAAAAACAAAAACAAAAAGATGGCCAAGGTACCATTGAAAACTTCCCATCTCAAACTTTTCTCATAGGCAAAGAACACAATAAATTTCTTTTCCATTAGATTATTTCAAAAACCCAATGAACTACAATGTGATATCCTGAGTTGTAATAATGATAACTTTCTATAGTAGGCAGATGTACACAATTATATGTAAAGGTATTTGAAATACATCATTATATGCCTCTTTTTTAGTTCAGACCCTGAACATCCTCAAGGTCTCCGACTTTGTAGAGACAGCTATTTTTAAAAGATCCAGTGTGTGCCAAATAAAATAGGTTTGGAGGACAGTCTGATTTTTATTGTAAAATTTGGAAGATGGGGAACTGAAAGTATGCTCATGTCTTTGAAATGCTACATGGCATCTCTTAACACTTGAACAAAGTTCAACCACTCCACAAGCAAACAAAAACTTGTTTTAACTAATCTAAATTAAAAAACTAAAGTATTCCTCTTCTGCAGATGTACAAAGCATTATATTTAGTTTCACAAGGATTTTTTACAATGACTCAATTATGTAATTATATGTTATAGCTGATTACACGCATTTATACTAATTATGTAATAAAGCGTAATTACACTAATTACATAAACAGATGATCAACTAAAAATCAATTTTATCCTAGAACCCAAGGATATTCTCAGATAACAAAGGTAAGAGATTATTGTGAAACTACCAATTCAAAATAGTCTCTAATATGCTTTGGCCATTAACATGGTAGTGTACAACATTTTCCTGTCCTTTGCAAACCTATCCATCCTGTTCTAACTTTTGAAATTCCAAGCTTTTCAGTAATAGCCAAGAAGGTGCTGTGTACTCAGATGTGGGTTCAAAGTAAAATGAGCAGAGAATTTGCATTAAATCTTGCTGTGAAAAGTAGATACATCTGTCAGGAGAGGAACTCCAGATGTCCTCAAGCCTTATGAAATAGCTATGTTCCTTGAAAGTTACATTGAAATCTATTTTCCTCAAGGACAAAATAGCTTTGGAATAATATTGCTGCTTGATTTTCACTTGGCCATGCTGCCCATACTCTATTCCCTGGGAGGAAGTTACAGAGGGTACGGTAGTTAGGTAGACTTTTCGGCTTAAGATTTCTTTATGAAGAAGTAGGTAAGTCAGCTGAACAGTACCTGATATTTAAGAAAATTGGCAGCCACGTTTTTCATAATGTTATTAATCCCTCAATGACAGCAGCCTTTCTTACTGCGAAGGACATGTGTAAAAGGTTAAAATCAGAAGTTCATGTTTCTGTGACAGAAATAACAAGTGGTAAAGTCCTTGCCAGATTAGGCCCCTTTTCCAGCATGACCACTGGAGCCTGAAGAGGAAAAACATTTTCAAGCTTCACATTCATCAATCACGCTATCGAGATTGCCAGATTTGTCATAGGTCTTTTATTAAGGATAAAACTCTCCCCCCACCCCTAGATTTAATATCATCTCTGTAGGATAGATTCCCTGAAGTAGAATTATAGGGTCAAAGACAGTTTAAGGCTCTTGATCCATACTGCAAAATTGTTCTCCAAAGAAACTGTATCAATGTGCTCTGTCATTAACAGTGAGACCATCAGCAGGTACCAATCCAACTACCGACACTTTTCCGAACACTTCTCGCTCCCTTTTGCTCTTTAGTCTTTCAGGAACCAAATGACCACTCTGTTCAGGACTTAACCTGGCTCCACCTGGTTCATGATGCCCTTCCCTTTTAGTCCACCTTATGTGGATTTTTAAAAGCCTTTCTGAGCAGAGGAATTAGGCGCTTTGGACTTGCCAATAATTCTTTCTTCATTAACTCATCTTGCCTCTCAGGGTTAACCATACTCAAAGGGCCCAGTAGGAGTGGTGGAGTCCTCTTAAAAAAGCAAAGAAGGGCATCTGGGTGGCTCAGTTGGTTAAACATCCAACTTTTGGTTTTGGCTCAGGTCATGATTTCAGGGTCATGAGATCAAGCCCTGTGTCAGGCTCCTCACTGGGCATGGAGCCTGATTAAGAGTCTCTTTCTCCCTTTCCCTTTGCCTCTCCCACTCCCCACTCATGCCCTCTCTCAAAAAAAAAAAAAAAAAGGGAAGACAAAGGAAAAAGAAGCTTTATTGGCTAAGTCAGTAGCCTCTGGACTACTCCTCAAGTTGATCTCGTGGAGATAACTGATTTAGAATCCTGCTCTGGCATCTGATTTTAGGCTTGTAATTTGGACTGTAGCTTAGTTGATTTTGATACATGTCGATGAAACCAGTGGCCATTTCCCCAGACCGACAATTGGTTATATCCCTGTTTGATTTTCTCTATCCTACTTCCATGCCCACATTCAGATTTTTTTCTAACATTCCATGTTGCATAAAGTGTGAAGTAGTGTGATTTACTAGGAAAGTATCAAGTTATACTTTCCTTCCAAGTATAACTGAGAAGCTGCAGAGCATTCTGGTTATGAGCAGGAAATAGGGTTTGAATCTTCCTTCGTGCCACTGCACGACAATGGGACATTGACATTTCCTTAGCTCAATTTCATGCTGTGTACAATGTGTTTGATTTGAGGATTAAATGAGGTAATGTATGGGGGCACCTGGGTGGCTCAGTGGGTTAAAGCCTCTGCCTTCAGCTCAGGTCATGATATCAGGGTCCTGGGATTGAGCCCCACATCGGGCTCTCTGCTCAGCGAGGAGCCTGCTTCCCCCTCTCTCTCTGCCAGCCTCTCTGCCTGCTTGTGATCTCTCTCTCTGTCAAATAAATAAATAAAATCTTTTAAAGAAAATAAATGAGGTAATTTATGTCCTTGCTATTCTAAGTGTCAGCCACAGCCCCAACAGCCCGGGCATGCCTGAGAGGATGTTAGGACAGAATCTCGGGCCCCACCCCACACTTAGTGAATTAGAATGTTCAGGTTAAAAAAGAGTCCCATATGCTAAACATTCTGCACAGTGTCTGCTTCCTAGTTAACTATTCATTAATCAGAAGTCATTGTTAATAGGATTTTCTTTTTCACTTTATCCTCATTACCATCCTGGGAGGTAAGCATACGCTATTTCTAGCTCATCTGGCTCCCTGCTTTCATTCCCAGAGCTCACCACTAGCCTCCCTATCACCATAAGCCATCTGTCTTTCTTGTGCTCCACTGGCGCAACTCCCTTCCATCGCTCTGAGTTTTTATAGGTTTGAAGGTCCACTTTAAGGAACACCACACTGCCCCCACATACAGAGATTCCAGAAAGGATTTGAGATGATTTGTAACAATATAATAAAAAAAATACAGATAATAAGCATGATGTATTAGAGTCAAAACGAGCCCAGGTTTATTTGCTTTCTCATTACACAAAAAATATGGTCCAAGAAACATCAGCGTCAGCCTCTCATGAGAGCTTGTTAGAAATGCAGAATCTTGGGCCCTACCCTAGAACTCCTGTATCAGAATTTGGGTTTTGACAGTTTCCCCCAGGTGACGTGCAGGCTTATAAAAGTTTGAGATGCACTACTTTATAGCATGTCATAGTTTGTGGCTTAACGTGTCTCTAAATTTCCCCATGGCACATATGTGCCACTATTTCTATATTTCCAATTATGTAAGCTATTCTGAAATGTAATAGAAACGTATAGGTAAGGGATCATTTTGTATAGAGCATATCTTAACTGCTTTTGCAATCCTGAGCTAAGAAGAATAAAACTGCTGCTACAACTAGAGCTAAGTGCAAATGAGGTTTATTGACCCATTTTTATTTCTGTTTCATTATTAAGCCAAAGAAGATGCAGCCCCCTTGCCACAATTGCAAGATTGAAAAGCAATTTAGTTAAGGGGACTCTACTTGTAAATATCTAATTACAAAAGCAATTTTCCCTCCTGTCTATAAGAAACTAGAATAATATGCCAGTTTATTCCTTTAAGAGGTATCTGTCAAATGAATGATCTTCCAAAATGTATGTAGCTTCTTAATGTTAGTTCTCAATTTTCCAATAGCCAATTACTTGTTAAGTGGGTTTTCTTCTCTCTTTGTTAGCTCTTTTATCAGAAGATAACCATGTGAAAAAAAAGCTAAGAATTTTGTCACGTTTGTTAGGGGAGGCTGAAACCCTTCTCCAAATGAAGATTGTGGGTTTTTTTCCTCTTTTATCCATGCTTCATTTTTGCAGGAATAGTGGAGTTCATTCTAATATCAAAGTTAGTGTTGGACTGGGACCACCATGCAAAGGAGGCCAAAGTTTTGGGTTCTCTTCTCATTAGGTCAACTAAGTTTATCCCTTTTCCTGACAGCTATGTTTTATTTCTCACAAAAGGCCTGGATATGAATTGTGGATCAATCGGTGTAGGTCCGTCACCATTATTATATTAACAAATTTTACTGGTGTTCTATCAGTAGTACTGTTATGGTATACAGAGGATAGTATTTAGTAGATGTGTGTGTGTGAAAGAGAAAGATCTTTCACAGGGCTGTCCATTAGTAACTATACTAACATTCTATATTTAATATTTTAGTTACGTTAATATCTTCTCTTTTTAATCAGGTGTGAGGACAAAATATAAGACTTTTTTTTCTTTTTCTTTTTTATTTATTTATTTATTTGACAGACAGAGATCACAAGTAGGCAGAGAGGAGGAAGCATGCTCCCCACTGAGCAGAGAGCCCAACGCGGGGCTCCATCCCAGGACCCTGGGATCATGACCTGAGCCGGAGGCAGAGGCTTTAACCCACTGAGCCACCCAGGCATCCCAAAAATATAAAGCTTATTACCAGGGTTTAGAAGACTCAGGTCACACGAGAGCACTGAATAATAACTGCCACAAACGTAAGCCATTGTAGAACTTCTGGATGGTGGAGGAAAGACCTCTGTAAATGGTACCCCTCCATAAAAACAACAAAAGCACTGGCGAAATTGTCAGAATTAACTTTTTTAGAACTCTGGAAATTAACCAGACTTGCAACAATCTGACAATGATTTATTTTAAGAAAAAATGCTGACTGTTGGTAAGAAAAGCAGGATTTGTGTTCTTGTAGCTTAACTTACTCCCCATCTTCCTCTTTGCAGCTCTGCAATAGCCTCAAAAATTGGAAAACTCACAAACATTGGCCACTGTGAAAATCAGCAGGTTTGCAGCTACAGGATCAGGCAGACTGGGTATATAGAGCAACTCAAAAAGTCCCATTCTCAGATCATTCTCATTTCTAGAGTTTTGTCACTGTTTGATCAGTCTGGTAGCTCCCTGGAAAAGTCCCACTCCCTGGGTGTCCCGGCATTATTAGGACCTGACTCAGTGCTCACTTTGCATAACAACCCTGTTCCCTTGGGTTTGTCAAAAACAATCAGTGGCAATTGTTCAACATCACAATTGCTTAAGTCAGCAAGAACTGTTGGGGTCAAGAAAAAGCTGACCAAAAATCTTATAAAAACAGTGCAGGGTACGGTCGCCAAACTGTGGAAAGAACCAAGATGCCCTTCAACGGATGAATGGATAAGGAAGATGTGGTCCATATACACTATAGAGTATTATGCCTCCATCAGAAAGGATGAATACCCAACTTTTGTAGCAACATGGACGGGACTGGAAGAGATTATGCTGAGTGAAATAAGTCAAGCAGAGAGAGTCAATTATCATATGGTTTCACTTATTTGTGGAGCATAACAAATAGCATGGAGGACAAGGGGAGATGGAGAGGAGAAGGGAGTTGAGGGAAATTGGAAGGGCAGGTGAACCATGAGAGACTATGGACTCTGAAAAACAATCTGAGGGTTTTGAAGGGGCAGGGGGTGGGAGGTTGGGGGAACCAGGTGGTGGGTATTGGAGAGGGCACGGATTGCATGGAGCATGGGGTGTGGTGCAAAAACAATGAATACTGTTACGCTGAAAATAAATTTAAAAAATTAAAAAAACACACACACACAAAAAAAACAGTGCAGGGTAAAAAGATGTTTATGGAGGAATTTGAAAAGCTCTGAAATATTTCCAGGCAATGCGGAAGGCCAATGCACATGCAGAGTTGTGTGCGTGCTCAAAAAACACCTGAGAGGAAGCCAGTCTCTCATCCCTGGCTGACCTTGAGGCCTTGCAAAAGCAGGATGTGCAGACTTGTAAACTAGCTGGCTGAGTATTAAAGGTGTGTTCCAATTCATACTGAGTCCCTTGGCAAAGACTAGGAGACTTACCTGATTTAAACGTTTAATGAACTCTTAGCTCAACCATTAGCTGATCAGAAATAAACAGAACTTACAACACATACCACAAACTCACATACAGCAAAGAATACAAACATTACAAGATTAGCCCCCAAAAAGTCATTTTAACAAAGAGTAACAAAAACAACAAAGAAAAAATAATAACAAATCACAAAAAGTGAGTGAGCTCTGGTTTCAAGAGTTACCATATTATCAGAAAGGTACAGTGTTCAACAACAACAAAAAAGTTGTGGTACACACATAGAAACAGGAAAGTAGGTTCCATACACAGGAAAAACAAACAAAAAAACAGTTAATAGAAACTGTCCCAGATGCTGGCCTTTTTATACAAAGACTTTAAATTATCTGTTATGAATATATCCAAAGAACTAAAATGAGTCATGTCTAAATAATTAAAGGAAGTAAAGCAATGATTTCTTTTTTTTTCCTTCTCTTTTTTATTTATTATTATTTTTTTAATCATTTTTTAAATTTATTTTCAGCATAACAGTATTCATTGTTTTTGTACCACACCCAGTGCTCCATGCAATCCGTGCCCTCTCTAATACCCACCACCTGGTTCCCCCAACCTCCCACCCCCCCACCTCTTCAAACCCTTCAGATTGTTTTTCAGAGTCCATTCTTAATGAACATATAATATCAACAAAAAGAGAAAATATTAAATAAAGAAAGCAGATTTAAATTCTAGAGTTGAAAAGTGCAATAACTTAAGAAATTCACTAGAGAAACTATACTCTCATCAATACTTTTGTTTTTGGGGGGTGCCTGGGTGACTCAGTGGGTTAAACCTCTGCCTTCGGCTCAGTTCATGATCTCAGGGTTCTGGGATCGAGCCTCGCATCGGGCTCTCTGCTCAGTAGGAACATGCTTCCTCCTCTCTCTCTGCCTGCTGCTCTGCCTACTTGTGATCTCTCTCTGTCAAATGAATAAATAAAATATTTTTAAAAAACTTTTGTTTTTTTGATAATAGACATCCTAACATGTATGAGGTGATAATCTCATTGTGATATTGAGTTGTATGAATTTGTTATATATCTTGGATATTAGCTCCTTATCAGATCTATGAGTTACCCTGTACCAAATCCAGATAAAAACATCATAAGAAAAATATAGCCCAATATTTCCTGTCAATATGGATGTACATATCTTTAACAAAATACCAATAAACTGAATTCAACAGCATATTAAGTGGATTATACAGCATGAAATAATGAGATTTTATACCAGGCATCTAAGGGTGGTTCCATACAAAAAAATAAATTAATGTAATACATTGCATTAACAAAGTGAAGGAAACAATCACATGATCTCAATTGATGCAGAAGTAGTGTTTGAAAAATCCAACAGTCTTTCATGATAGAAATACTCAACAAATTAGGAATACAAGGGAACCTTTTCAGTGTGATATAGGATATTTATGAAAAAAACCCATAGCTAAGACCATATTCAATGCTGAAAACTGAAAGCTTTAACTTTAATTTCAGGAACAAAAAAAATGATATCCCTTTTCACCATTTCTATTCAACATACTAGAGGATATTCAACATAGTACTGAAGTGCTTGCTAGAGCAATTAGACACTCAAAAGAAATGAAAGGCATCAAAATTGGAAAGGAAGAATTAGAATTATCTTTATTTGCAGATGAATGATCTTATGACAGATACTAAAAATCCTCCCACCACACAAACACACACACCAAAAAACCTGCTTATGGTTACTATAAAATATTGCTGAAAGAAATTCAAGAATCTAAACAAATAAAAATTTGTTCCTTCTATTTTAATTTATTCAAAGATTTACTATAGTTATGATGGCAGCACTGCCCAAGATGATCTATGAATTCAATACAATCCATATCAAAATCCCAATAATAATTTTTGCAGAAATGGAGAGGCTGATCATAAAATTCATAAGGAATTGCAAGGAACCCAGAATAGACAAAACAATCTTGAAAAAGAAAAGCAAATTTGAAGAACTCCCATTTCCTGGTTTCAAAAGTTAGTCAAAAAGCTACAGTAATCAAAAAAGCGTGGTACTGGCATAACAATAAACACATAGATACAATGGAATGGAATAAAGAGTCCAGAAATAAACCCATACATCTATTGTCAATTGATTTTCAGCAAAGGTACCAAAACCATTCAATGGAAAAAAATCACCTTTTCAACACATACTCTTGGGGTGCCTCGATATCCACACGCAAAGAGTGAAGTTGACCTCTACTTCACACAATATACAAAAAATAACTCAATATGGATCAATGATCTAAATACAAAAGCAAAAACTATAAAACTCTTCAAATAGGGGGTATATCTCCATATCCTTCTATTTCACAATGGATTCTTAGCTACGACAACAAAACACATGCAATAACAACAAAAAATAAATTGGACTTCTGAGCTAAAAATTTGTACATCAAAGAGTAGTATCATAAAAGTAAAAAGACAACCTACAGAATGGGAGAAAAATATTTGCAAATCATATTCCTGGTAAGGGCCTATTATCCAGAATATAAGGACCTCTTACAACAACGAAAGACAAACCAAACCAATTTAAAAATGAGTGGAATACTTAAACAGACATTTCTCCAAGGAACATCTATAAATGGCCAAAAATCACATGAAAATACACTCAACATCATTAGTCTTTAGAGAAATGCAAATCCAAACCCCTATGAGATACCACTTTATATCTTGTAGGTTGGCTATAATAAACAGCAACCAAAAAATTGAGTATAACAAGTGTTGGTGAAGATGTGGAGAAATTGGAACACTTACACATTGCTTGTGGAAATGTAAAATGGGCAGCTATTATATAAAACCAATCAGCAATTCCTCAAAAGTTGATAATAGAATTACCATGTGACTCAGCAATTCCACTATTAGGCAAATACCCCAAATAATTGAAATCAGGTATTCAAACAAACACTTGTATGTGAATGTTCATAGCAGTACTATTCACCATAGCCAAAAAGTGGAGCTAACCCAGATTTCCCTTACTGACCAATGAACAAAATGCATATAGGCATACAATGGAATATTATTCAGCCACAAAAAAATGCTATGCTATAATAAAAATAGATAACATGCTAAGATTACATGCTATAATACGGATAGACCTCAAAAAAATATTAGGCTAAAAAAGAAGCCAGATACAAAAGGTCACATATTGTATGATTACAATTCCATAAAATGCCCAGGATTGGTAGCTCCATAGAGACAGAAAGTAGATGGAAATTTTCCAGGGGTTCTGACAGCTTAACAGGTGCAGGATTTTCGATAGAAGTGATGAACTGTTTTGTTGGAGGTAGATGGAGGTTACGGTCGCACAACATTTTGAATGTACAAAGCGCCACTGAACTGTATGCTTTAGCATGATTAATTTTATGTGGTGTAAGTGTTACCACACTCACACAAAATGATGAAACCAACCATCCTTGCGGTATGCCCCATAGGTGAAAGGCAAACTCATTCTGCTTCCTGCTTGTTATTTGGCTTGGGCTTGTTATCCTGGTCAGCCACCTGAAGTGGTTGCCATATTGTTTTGCTTACTCTTAGCAATGCACCCTTTCAGGATTTACCCATGACATAGGTGTAAAGGCTTTGAAACTATCAGTGCCTGGTGGGGCAAGCAGCCGTATCTTCTCACTCTTCAACAGTTTTATTTCAGCAGGTCAGTGGATGAAGGAGTCAGGAGAGGCAGAGGTGGACTTAGCAGAGGCCTGGGAGACAATGCTCAAATGCAGAGGCACCAAGGACATCATGGGTGCTTTCTTCATAACTGTTCACTTAAAATCTGGTGTATAAATTTTTATAAGTTATATTACTGTAAATTAAACCATTGTAAACGATTTAAAACATATCTGCTCTGAACCCTCTGGGAAAACAAAACCTACCCTTTTCATTGTTTTTATAAGTTATAGTTATAGAAAATAAACTGGACTGATACTTTGGGGGTGTGTTTGTAATAGGAAAAAGGTGCATTGCAGAAATTGGTGTAAAACTGGAAGAAATTCAAAAAGCTAAGTTTGGGAATATTTTCATTTTTATTTTTTTTAAAGATTTTATTTTTTTATGGAATTTTCTTTTTTTAAAGATTTTATTTGTTTGAGAGAGAGAGCATGAGGAGAGGGAGAGGCAGAGGGAGAAGCAGACTCCCCACTGCACAGAGAGCCTGATGTGGGGTTTGATCCCAGGGTCCTGGGATCATGACCTTCCCTGAAGGCAGACGCTTAACCGACTGAGCCACCTCAAAGATTTTATTTTTATTTTTTATTTTTTTAAAGATTTTATTTATTTATTCGACAGACAGAGATCACAGGTAGGCAGAGAGAGAGGGGGGAAGAAGGCTCCCTGCCGAGCAGAGAGCCCGATGTGGGGCAGAGGCTTAACCCACTGAGCACCCAGGCGCCCCAAAGATTTTATTTTATTTTTTTTTAAAGATTTTATTTATTTATTTGTCAGAGAGAGAGAGGGAGAGAGAGCAAGCACAGGCAGACAGAATGGCAGGCAGAGGCAGAGGGAGAAGCAGGTTCCCTGACGAGCAAGGAGCCCGATGTGGGACTCGATCCCAGGACGCTGGGATCATGACCTGAGCCGAAGGCAGCTGCTTAACCAACTGAGCCACCCAGGCGTCCCCAAAGATTTTATTTTTAAGTGATCCCTATAACCAACATGTGGGTCGAACCCACAATCCCGAGATTAAGCGTTGCCAGCTCCACTGACTGAGCCAGCCAGGTTTGGGAATTTTAGACTCTACAACTCAGACTTCTCAATTTCTTTATATTTTTAACAAAACCAAGTTAAAAATGTTCTCCCTATTTTATACTTGGGAGAAGATTCTCTATAGTCCCTAAGACTAACATTTTGTGATTTTATAAGTTTAGCCTAGCAAGTATCTGAGTTCACCTTGCAAGTCAAACCTAAATTTTGAAATTTAACCTTAAGAGAAAACAGGTGGTAATGGAAAGGACATTTAATTCTTCCCTGGAGGCTGACTTCAGATGATTCATTTCACCACTCTGGATTTAGTTTCCCCATGTATAAGGTAAAAGGATTGGAATAATGATCCCCAAGGACTCTTCTTTTTTTAAAAAATATTTTTTAAGATTTTATTTATTTATCAGAGAGAGAGAAAGCACAAGCAGGGGGAGCTCAGGAAGAGGGAGAAGCAGGCTCCCCGCTGAGCAAGGAGCCTGATGTGGGGCTCCATCTCACGACCTTGAGATCATGACCTGAGCCAAAGGAGGACGCTTAACCGACAGAGCCACCCAGGCATCCCTTTTTTCAAATTTCTATTTAAATTCTAGTTAGTTGGGGCGCCTGGGTGGCTCAGTGGGTTAAAACCTCTGCCTTCGGCTCAGGTCATGATCCCAGGGTCCTGGGATCAAGCCCCACATCGGGCTCTCTCCTCAGCGGGGAGCCTGCTTCCCCCCCCCACCCCTCTCTGCCTGCCTCTCTGCCTACTTGTGATCTCTGTCAAATAAATAAATCTTTAAAAAATAATAAATAAATAAAAAATTCTAGTTAGTTAACATACAGTGCAATCTTAGGTTCGGGAGTAGAATTCAGTGACTCCTCACTCCCATACAACACCCAGCGCTCATCACAAGTGCCCTCCTTAACCCATATCGCCCATCTAGCCCATCCCCCACCCATCTCCCTCCATCAACCCTCAGTTCGTTCTCGGTCCTTGATCTTTCATGTTTTATTCCATCATGTAGCATTTCGAAAGATGCTGTTTCCCTAATTGCAACCACCTTCATCATGCTTCTGAAGTAGCCAGTGGAAACAATCCCTGTCTAAAAAATGCTTCTCCCCTCGCCCCCTTGAGCTTATCCCAATTAAAGTTAAGATAACAAGACACTAAATGTGCGTTTAGTAACAGAACTGTCATGTAAAATTCAATCCAGGAAATGGCAGCATCTGGATACTCATTTTGCTCTGGCTGCCAAATCCAACCACTGCTACTCAAACAGCTTTAAAGGAAATTATGGCTTAATTGAGGAATTAGTGATTTTTTTTTAAAAACTGTTATTTTAAAATATACATTTTTTTCTGATTCTTTTTGGATACTTTTTGAAATTTAAACATTCTGTTTTGAAAATATTTTCAGAATGATTGCCTGTGTCTTCAATACTATTTTAATCTGCTTAAAATTTCATGGGAGAAATCATTTTCTTGGGTACAAACATTCAGAAGATAAATTTGGAAGTATGACAGTCAATTCAGAATATGTATAATGTTATTTAAAGTTTAGCCTTCTAAACATCGCATTTTAAAACCCAATCTGTTCCCTGAATTTGTTATATATGATTTTTAGCGGGGCGATCCTCATTTATACTCCAGTTGCAATTTTTAATATTAAAAAAATTCTAATTTAATTGAGTTTTAATTTCAATTTTAAAAAGATTAAGTGCTATAAAATCTTTTAAAAAAAGATTAAGTGTTAAACAAATTCTGTTTGTGTATGTGTCTGTGTGTCTATGGCACAAAAGCACATGTGCTGGAGATAATCTCGTAAGTGTTAATAGGCAAAGTCTGATTTTTAATGATACATATTCAGACACAATTTGATGTCTATTTCTTTTTTCAGGTCTCTTGATGACCATTTACAATATGATGATGATGATGATAGTAATGATGGTACAATGACAGGCTTGACCATAAAAATATAATTTTATTTGACAATATTTTTTTCCTTTCAAATACAGCATCAACTTAAAACAACATGTGCAATGCTGCTACTCACACGAACTTTGCATTTGAGTTGGTTTCACTCACACTAATACAAAAATATTGCTTGACATGGCCGGTCTTACGGCCTCTGAAGGAATTATTACAGTGCCTTAAATCAGTAGCATCCACAGCCACTAAAATCCTTGGATGGTCTACTTTGTCATTGATCTGAGCCAGAAAATTTCTTCAAGTAGTTCTCACATCACAGACTTTCCACTGTGGTAAAGATTGGAATCTTTTTCACACATTGGAATTTGGAACTATTAAGAGGAACCAGTCAGACAAAGAATTTGTACCGTTTTCCCAACGTAAATCCTTCTTGCAGAGCTGTTTGGTGTCTGCATGTGTGAAGAAAATGTCCCAAATTTCTGAGGCCAGTTCCTTCCAGTTGAAGAGTTAGTGGTGAGGTGACTAACCACATTGAACTTCTACCCTTGCGCTGCACATAGAAAATTCACAAACTGCCCTGTGGCACCTCAGGTCAGGAGGTGAGAATGGATGTTGGTGGCTTAATCCAGTGTCAATGGATCTTTGATTTCCCCAACACTTAAACAATATGTTTGGTTTTGAGAGGATTGCAAAGACTTGCTTTTAGCCCTCAGGGAGTTTAGAATCTAATTAAGGAAAAAGGGTAAGTATTGCTTGGTATGATTATTTGCTTTTTCACATGGAGAGATTGGAGCCAAAGGAGGGGATGGGAAGAATCTACTGTGGCAGGAGGAGGGGGAAATTGTGACATACTTCTTGACTGTGAGATGCAGGTGTACTCTATTAGGAAATAGGGAATCATTAGAAATCTTTGAGTTGGGGGGGCACCTGGGGGGTGACTCCGTAGGTTAAGCGTCTGCCTTTGGCTCTGGTCATGATCTCGGGGTCCTGGGATCAAGCCCCACATCAGGCTCCCTGCTCAGCTGGGAGCCTGCTTCTCCCTCGCCCTTCCCCCCGACTTGTGTTTTCTCTCTCTCTCTCACACACACACAAATGAAAATAAAATCTTAAAAAAATACAAAAGAATAAAGTTAAGATAAAACATAGCGGAAAACCCAGATGACCTTGGGTGTGGTGATGAGTCTTTAGATACAATAGCAAAAGACAATCCATGAAAGAAAAAATTGATACTCTACATCTTTAAAAAAAACTTCTGCCCTGTAAAAGACAATGTCGAGGGGCATCCCGGGGGCTCATTTGGTTAAACATATGCCTTCAGCTCAGGTCCTGATCATGGGGTTCCTTGCACAGGGTGGGGAGGAGGAGTCTGCTTCTCTCTCTCCCTCTGTCTCTCCTTCTGTGGGTGCAAGTGCTCTCTCTTTCTCTCAAAAAAATAAATAAAATTTTTTAAAATTAAAAAAAATAGAACTCTTTGTGCAGATTTGGGTTTTAGCACATTTGTCGGCTTGGCACCACCAAGAATGGTGGTGAAGAATAAGATAATGGGGGGCGGTTAGGCAGTCAGGGTAATAATCTAGTCCTCAAATGATGGACATCAAAACTATGGTCTTTAGAAGTAAAGCTGAAAAGAAAGACATGTGAAAGAAATATTTTATAAATAAAGAGGGGCACCTGGGTGGCTCAGTGGTTTAAGCCGCTGCCTTCGGCTCAGGTCATGATCTCGGTCTTGGGATTGAGTCCTGCATTGGGCTCTCTGCTCGGCAGGGAGCCTGCTTACCTCTCACTCTCTCTGCCTGCCTCTCTGCCTACTTGTGATCTCTCTCTGTCAAAGAAATAAATAAAATATTAAAAAAAAAAAGATAATGGGGGGGCGGTTAGGCAGTCAGAGTAATAATCTAGTCCTCAAATGATGGACATCAAAACTATGGTCTTTAGAAGTAAAGCTGAAAAGAAAGACATGTGGAAGAAATATTTTAAAAAATAAAGAGGGGCACCTGGGTGGCTCAGGGGGTTAAAGCCTCTGCCTTCGGCTCAGGTCTTGATCCCAGGGTCCTGGGGTCGAGCCCCGCATTGGGCTCTTTGCTCCGTGGGGAGCCTGCTTCCTCCTCTCTCTCTGCTTGCCTCTGCCTACTTGTGATCTCTGTCTGTCAAATGGGTAGATAAAATCTTTAAAAATAAATAAAGTAAGGAAGGGGTGCCTGGGTGGCTCAGTGGGTTAATCTTCTGCCTTCAGCTCAGATCATGATCTCGGGGTCCTGGGATCGAGCCCCGAGATGGGTTCTCTGCTCAGCGGGGAGCCTGCTTCCCCCTGTCTCTCTGCCTGCCTGCCTACTTGTGATCTCTCTCTCTCTTTGTCAAATAAATAAATAAATAACATTTTTAAAAAAATAAAGTAAGGAAGATTTTTTTTTTCTGGCTCTTGAATATGAGAGCTAAGGACTTAAAGAAAAATAAGATGTCTGAGATTTTCAGCTTCAGTGTTTCAGCTTCAAGTTTTTTTCTACCAGCTAAAAATTGCTAAGCCCAATTAAAAGCACGAGGACGTCATGCTTTAGGGGACATTTAATTAGAGAGCAGACCTCTTCCAAACCCTTCAGTCCCTGTGGTTACTTTCACATTTTCCCAAGAGTAGCTCGGGGTTCTATTCCACCAGCAAACTGCTCTGTCTGGGAGACGTTTTTTGTTTTTTTGTTTTTTTTCTGAACTATAGCTGCTTTTGAATCCTTGGGGGTACCCTGAGTGAGTGCATTTATGAGAAAGGTTTTGGATTCCTTTGGTAAAATAGAGCAGATAAGAAGGGAATCTCAAGACCAAACTGGGGTCCCGATTTCACTTGAATGAAGTAGCGTTTAGGTTGTTCTCAGGCAGTGGTTCTCATAATACAGGTGAGCCTTTAATCATCCAGTATCCACAGGCCTTACCCCGGAGGCTCTGGATCATAGTGATCTAGAGTATCAGTAATATTGTTATCAGTATGCAGATATCAGAACTTAACATCTCTTTGGACAAGCACCCCCTGGATATTCTAATGCAAGTGGTCTAAGGACTTCACTGAGAAACAGTCTTAGACTGAATATATATTCCTTAGCTTAATCTTGTCCCTAGGATTGGATATTGAAAATTTTCTACAGGCACAGGGTTTGAGTTTGTAGTCCACTGTGGATATGTGTGTGTGGGGGGGGGGTGAGTGCACGCGCGTGCGTGTGCACAGGTGCATGCATGAGCACACGTGCACTACTCCATGTAATAAGTAAACACCAGAAGATTTGCTATCAATTCAGGGGACTTGAAATGAAAAGTCCAATGTTAGAGAAGAAATCTTCTCGTTTCCATTTTCTTTGTCTTAAAAACCATTTTCCATATCTTTGATATCTTGACCAAAGCCTCGAACAATTCTACTTGCAGGATCCGTAAGCACTGAGCTTTGTTATACAGAGTGGAATTCAAAAAATATGAAACCCAGAAAGAAAACTTTTACCTTCAAACATCCCAGACGATAGAATTAGCAACTGTCTATTATTAAAAAAAAAAAAAAAAAGGAGGTGGGGAATCATTTGCTAACCTTGAAAGATACCTTAGTGCTATCCTTTAAAAATAAATGCCACATGGTCCTTGTTTCCAATCTGGAGCAAACGGCTGATTTCTTCACCACTGTGAAAAGGTATATGACATGCCTTTTCAGTGATGACAGCACCCTGGCTGGAACCCCCTTGTTATGGTGACACCTGCCAGGGAAGCCCACATCAGGCAAACATCTGGGAGTTCTCAGATGTAAGGCAGACTGTGATTGTTTCCAGACCTGCTCGGTTTGCTCTCTCATTGAGCATGGTTCTAAGATGATTAGCATATGTCTAGAATGGATAACTGAGTCTCTGTCTTTCAGAATCTTGAACTCTGTCAGGGTATTGCCAGCTCATTTTGGCCTAGTTCGAAGGTAGGCATACCTAGCTCCCCACAATTTTAATATATAAAGCACTCTTAAAAAAAAAAACTCACCTACCAATTTATTCTATCTCCTTTGTTCTGATCCAGATGTATGAGGCTAACCTTATCTGCATCGGGGGAAGGGGAGGAGTCAGGCACTGATTCGGCTGTTACGGGTGACATGATACCAAAACTGCTTCAGGCTGAGTTTTCTACTGTACGGATGGTTTTGAGACATGAATACTGCCTTAGTTGAGCTAGAGATCACTGATGCCTTTGGAGGGCACTGTAGGGGAGTGTCCATCAAACTACCTCGCCTTGGGGCGCCTGGGTGGCTCAGTCAGTTGGGCATTTGCCTCGGGCTCAAATCAGGATCTGGGGTCCTGGTATAGAGTCCTGCCAGGAGCTCCCTGCTCAGCAGGGAGTCTGCCCCTCCCTGTCCCTCCGCTTTTTCCCCCTGCTTGTGTGCATGATCTCTTTCAAGTAAACAAATAAAATCTTTACAAAAGTAAATAAAGCACCTCACCTCTGCTCAAAACTTCCTCATCGGGCTCACTGTGCACACAAACCTCTTAAGTGATGGCTTTCTGAGATAGCACAGGAGGCTGGCAAAAATGGGACAAATCCGCTGTGCTTTAGCTCATGTTTTATGGAGGACGCTGGTGAGAGAGACTCAGTTTTGACAAGTGAATACAGCCTCTGAAGTCCGCGATGCAGAAGAAGTTGCGTGCTCTCTAGAAACTTCGAGATGAAGAGCGTGCGCAGTAAGACAGGCAGCTGCCCTTTCATACCGCCTCTGTTGCATTCTTTCCTTAAGCCTCAAAATTACCCCGTGGTGTGCTCCATCACAAGCGGGGACATGAGTGACAAGAGATGTCTTTCTCCAGACACAGAAATGGCCAGATGTTATTTTCTAAGAGGAAAAAAAATGACCAAAGCTGAGCGGTTCTGTGAGATTTTTCCTGTTTTGTCAAACCTCCCGCAACTTTCCCCGCTTCCGCTTGTTATTCCTCCGCCGCGACCCTGTTAGGTGCCATTTTTTCAAAATACGAAGGAGTCATTTCTCAGAGACTCTGGGAGTCTACATGGAACCATGAGACAAATATTAGGTAATGGGTAAACGTATCTTGGTATATTGAGGGCAGAAGTAGCCAACAGTTTCTGATGAAAATGAAACACATCAGTTAGATACATTTGTAGAGAAAGGTAACATGCAGTAGTGCGACAGAATTAAGTACACGGGCCTGAGAAGAGCGATTTCTCGAATGGGAATATTATTCCTTTGGTCAAAACATGGTGTTTTCCTTTACTGTAAATGCTGACAGTGAATAGGCAGCTGACTAATTGAATACTTGCACACAGATTACACATATGATGAATGTGCGTGTGTAACGTGGTATGACATACTGAAAGAGTATATGGTTGATGTAATTGTCTATGCACATTTACAAAGAGGACTTTGATACCAGGAGTCCTTTCTGTGTTACCTAGAGATCTTAAAATTAAGCGCAAGGAGACACTGCCTTGACTTATTCAGACAACAACAAAGAAGGCTCTTACATAGAAATTGGGAGACCTTTCCAAGTAGTAAATCAATAACCTTAAGTGTTTGTGGAAATAACAATTTTAAATAAAATTAGGCCTTAAGGACAGAACCAGTGAGTCTTCTAGCAAAAATTATGATTGGAATGTGCAATCGTGGGGCAAATTTGCATTTGTGATGTTTCTTTTGCTGTTGGTGTTTATTTGTTTAAAAAAGATGGGGGAGACAGAAAGAAACCCATCTCTGGCTTGCAGAGGGACTGTATTTTTTAACGAGAGATCTTCGGCTTGGGGTGAGAGCAGCATTGGAACCTGAAGAGCTGGGGCGGGGGACTTGGGAATCCATATATGTTTGTTGAGGATCACAGTCTCTAACTATCTGAAGCAATGTCAGTGAAGGGTTCAGGGTTTCTCTTTATAAAAGGAAGCCATGGAGGGGCGTCTGGGAGGCTCAGTTGGTTGAGTATCTGCCTTTAGCTCGGTTGTGATCTTGGGTTCCTGGGATCGAACCCCACATCAGGCTCCCTGTTCAGCTAGGAGTCTGATTTTCCCTCTCCCTCTGCCCCTCTGCCTGCTTCTGCTCCCTGGTAAGCTCTCTCAAATAAATTTTTTAAAAATCTTAAAAAAAAGAAAAGAAAACAGTGGTACCCTGCTATGGAGTGCACTATGGACCAAATGTGTCCATTCCATGCCCACCCCCTCAACTCCCTACCAACTCCTATCTTGAAACCCGACCCCTCAATGTGATGAGATCTGGAGATGGGCCTCTGGGAGATGATGTCATGAGGTCCGGGTCCTTTTGATGAAATATATGCCCTTAAAACAAGAGAGTGGAGTGCCCATCCATTCCGCATGAGGATACCGCAAGAAGGCTGCTCTCTACAAACCAGGAGGAGAGCTCTGGCTAGGAACAGAATCAGCCAGCCCCTTGACCTTGGACTTTCCAGACTCCTGAACTATGAGAAATAAGTTTCTGTTTTTTACGTCACCTAGTCTATGGTATTTTATTATAGCAACCGAAGTGACTAAGACAGTGAGGTTAGATGAAACAGAACAAACACTGTAGGCTGGGTAAGGAAATGGATTTTGCCTCAAGGCCTATTTCTATTAGCCCGTCTCTAAATTTTATGATTCTTAAAATAGGTAGTATGATTAAAACAGTGCTTGATTTACAAAACTGACTTGTAGGGAGAAATATTACATGGATACATGTTTTATTTCATTTTCCATGCTTGGAGGGAATTCCAGTTTTGACCATATGGACATGACCTAAAGTTTCACCTTCCGGCCTTTGAGAATCTCAAACAATGAGGTCAGGAAGAAACAAAACACTATTAAAAGTCAAATCTCGCAAACTCAGATCTAAGCAGTGACTACAAACACCATGGGACTACAGATTGCCTTAGGAATTCGTTTAGTTTTCCTAACCAGCTTGAAAAAAGCTACCATCTGCCCTGTGACTTTTTACATTTCCTTTACCTCGAAGCTTCAGCCAACATATAAAAGGATGCTGTGATCTAGCGGTATAATTATGCTGTTGCATATAACTTATTATTGTTTTAAACTTAAAAATCACAAAGAATAAAGATTTTAAAGTCTCTAGTAGCAATTGCACCAAGGAAATAAAAGTCTACACGAACTCACTTGTGAGGCGCTCTGAGACGTTTGAGGTGGGGGGGAGGGGAATTTATTTGGAGGGGGGGCTGCTGATCATAATCTAAGAGGGAGAAGCAGAATAAGCCTGTAGGTGTAGATATCTGTTCCTGTAACTAAGTGAGGTTGGGTTAAGCAGACACCACTAGAACGTATTTTTCAGTTTTTGCACGCACCTACTCATCCAGGTTAAGACACAGAACTGATTCCTTTTAAGGATTCCAGGGCACTGATTGTAGTTGATCAGAACATAGTCGAGGTTGGGCAGGAAGACAAGGACTGTTTTCATTAGTTATATTTTTTTAGCAATAGTAAACATCAATCAGGTACTTACGACGTGAGAATAAACATGTCGGGGAAGGGGAACGCAAATGTGAACACAGGGAACGGGAACGACGACAGTGTAGTCTAAATGCATATGATTCTAGAAGAGTCACTGAGCACATGGACCGTTGTCCTTGGCTTCTTCCAGTGGCTTGCATACTCCATGTCAGCCCAGCTTTGGCTCCTCTGGTTCCCACAGTTAGCCTGTCCGTGACCATCTCTGGCTACAGAGACTAGCTCTCAGAATTCTGGCTATACTACCCAGAGGCAGCCTTGGCTCTTCGACCCTGGGTGGTTTCCCTCACCCTGTGGGTGGGTAGTGTCTTACCATACAGCCTGGGTTGTGTGTTGATGGCCTCATGGAGGGTCTCCATCTCCTTCTTCCACTTCCCTGCAAGGGTATAGTTTCTCATCTGGTGGAGCATGGACCATGGATGTCGCAGTATTTTCCAGAAACTCCGGCTTTCATGGTCCTTGCATGACAGAGCCTTATGTGGCTGCCCTATGCTCCAAAGCCTGGACCATTTTTGGTGCCTCCTCCCTCCTCTCCTCCACAGTGCTTTCTTGCCATGTGTCACCAGTGCCCTTCTTCCTGACTCTGGGTAACCTGAGAGTTGGAAGCATAAGACTTGACCCAAAGTTGCCAAAGCCTCTTGTGCCTCCGTCCCAGGCTCTGCCTCCTCCCGCAGCAAAGAGCCGTTGCTGTCTCTAACCTCCCCCTGCTCCCCTGGGAGGCTATCAGTGCTGTAATCTTTCCTATTATCTACCATATGCTTAATATATCAGAGGCATCTCAGCCCCATTCATGAACGACCTGGCCACTGAAGACTATGACAGCTAAACTCAAGAGTGTATAGTTTGAATGAGATAAGAGAAAGAAACTGAAATGAAATGAATATAATTGCCAGGTCTCAGATATGCATTTCTTTAGCACAGGAGGTATTCATCTCCCAAAGCTCTCGCTATGGTTATACAAAAGATTATTAAAAATTATTTAAAACAGTGGGGGGCCTGGCTGACTCAGTGAGTAGAGCATGCAGATCTTGATTCTTGGGCTCATGAGTTCAGGCCCCACATGGGGAGTAGAGATTACTTAAAAAAAAAAAAAAATGTTTCTTAGTGCCTACTGGTGATGGTTAAAAGTTGAATCAGGGTTTTTTTTTTTTTTTTCTTTTTTGAAGTCATTTAGAAAATGAATGAGCAAGTTGAGGAAGTCGTGGTACTTTTCAACTTCACCTTTTAGTTCTAAAGGGTCTAAACTGTATTAAGTATCTGCTAGGAAAAGAGAGGAAATTAACACCCTAACACTCTCAGCCCGCCTTGACATTTTCATTGTTTTTACTTTTTCAAGGTTTACAATATTGTGTTCTAACACCATAATCCCTACATTTGTTTAGTCTCAGATCTGTATTCAAATGGCTCAGTCCTTCCCACTGGCGCTTTTTTGTTTGTTTTCTTAAAGATCATTATTTATTTATTTGACAGAGAGAGAGAGAGATCACAGGTAGGCAGGGAGGCAGGCCAAGGGAAAGGGGGAAGCAGGCTCCCTGCTGAGCAGAGAGCCCGATGTGGGGCTGGATCCCAGGACCCTGAGATCACGACCTGAGCTGAAGGCAGAGCCTTAACGCAGTGAGCCACCCAGGCACTTTTTTAAAGAGCCTTCTGAGTTGTTTTTTAAAGCTCACCGCGTGATGTCTGATGTGCCCCCAAGGGGCAGAACTACTGCTGCTTTAGGGTCCGTGGATGAGGACTGATTGAGGACTTCAAGAAGGGAACCAAACCAAACCAGGAGACCGCTAAATGCCAGACTTCTGAAAACTGCTGGGGGGCTGTGTGATTTCTTTAGGGCTCTGCATTTTATATGGAAAGAGGAAGCCTGGCCACCTGGAGTTCTGGGTGAGAGAGACAAGTCGGGAGAGAAGTATTTCATCTAGGGGTTCCTGGGTGGCTCAGTTGGTGAGGCGTCTGCCTTCCGCTCAGGTCATCATCCCGGGGTTCTGGGATCAAGTTAGGGGCCCTATCTCACCCCCTCCCCATACCTACAGAATCAGAAACGTTGGGGGGTGAAGTCTAGCAATCTGTGTTTTAATAAGCCCTCTGGGGAATTCTTTTTTTTTTTTTTTAAGATTTTATTTATCCACTTGACAGAGAGAGATCACAAGTAGGCAGAGAGGGAGAGGGGAAGCAGGCTCCCTGCTGAGCAGAGAGCCTGGGGGGGCTCGATCCCAGGACCCCAAGATCATGACCTGAGCCTAAGGCAGAGGCTTTAACCCACTGAGACACCCAGGCGCCCCCTTCTGGGGAATTCTGAGGCACGCTCAAGCCTGAGAACCACCAGGCTCCAGAACCTAAACATTGCAGCAAAACCAGCAGGACCAGACCTCACTGGGGAGCTCAAATGCAAATTTACGGGCCCCACCCCAGACCGCCTGCAGCCAAATCTGCATTTTAACAAGATGCCCGGATGTTACAGATGCATATTCGCCTGTGTGAAGCCACCCTTGATTAAACACTGCTCTGTCTACGCCGGTGGTTCTCAACGTCCCCTGTAGTTACAGAATTACCTAGGCAGCCCTAAAAACTCCCCGTGTCCAGGCCTCACCCTGGACGAATTAAAGTAGACTCTCTGGGGGTAGGGGGTGGACATTAGTAGTTGTGAAAGCTCGCCATGTGATTCCAGGCAAGGTGAAGGTTGAAAACACCTCTCCAGGCCCAGGCTTATTTAATCCTGCTTTATTAAATTACCACTCCTCCCTCTTTTTCCAGGAACTTACGGTAGTCCTTATTTTCTGATGATGCTGATTCATTCACCAGTAAGTATTCTGTTAACTGGTCTGTGTGTATACACTTTTTTTTTTTTTTATTGTTTGTCATTTTAATGGGGTCCTTGGAGTTAGGGGAGATGAAGGGTATAGTCAGCTTGCCTATCAAGTCAGAACACCTGATCTTGCACAAAAAAAAAGTTATTAACTATTTTCTTACAAAAACTTGAGGGGAAAAAGAACACAAAAATATCACTCTTTTAAGAAGTGGTTTTTTTTTTTTAAGATTTTATTTATTTATTCGACAGAGAGATCACAAGCAGGCAGAGAGGCAGGCAGAGAGAGAGAGGAGGAAGCAGGCTCCCTGCTGAGCAGAGAGCCCGATGCGGGGCTCGATCCCAGGACTCTGAGATCATGACCTGAGCCGAAGGCAGCGGCTTAATCCACTGAGCCACCCAGGCGCCCCCAAAAATATCACTCTTAATCTCTCAACCCGGAGATAACGTCTGTTGGCCTTGCTTTGGTATTTCCCCTTCCAGGCCTTTTCTCTCTGTACCAGTCTAAAGCAAAGTTGGGATCATGTGTATATAGATTTTAGGATTCTAATTTTGCTTATCAGATTTCCTAAACCTAAATTCCAGTGAAAACACACATCTAAAAAAAAAAAAAATCTGTGCGTACTCTTCAATAGTGTAGCTGTAATATATTGTATTTGGTTATTGCACAATTAGTAGTCAGCTAGGCTGTTCCTAATTTGTTGATACAAAAATATAAGGCTGTTGGGACGCCTGGGTGGCTCAGTTGGTTAAGCAGCTGCCTTCGGCTCAGGTCATGATCCCAGCGTCCTGGGATCGAGTCCCACATCGGGCTCCTTGCTCGTCAGGGAACCTGCTTCTCCCTCTGCCTCTGCCTGCCATTCTGTCTGCCTGTGCTCGCTCTCTCTCCCTCACTCTCTCTGACAAATAAATAAATAAAATCTTAAAAAATATATATATATAAGGCTGTTAGTCTAATTTTGTTTTGAAATTTTTGTGTGCTTCTATGATTATTTCTTAGAATGGATACTAAAGTATAGAATTACTAGCTCAAAAATATGAATAATTCATAGGCCATTAGTACATATATATTTGTATTTCCATAACTCTTAATGATAGTTAATTTTATGTGTCAATTTGGCTAGGCCCTGGTACCCAGATATTTGGTTACACACCAATCTAGATGTCTCTGTGATAGTATTTTTTAGCTGAGATTCACATTAAAATCAGTAGACTTTTCTTTTTTTTTTTTTTTAAAGATTTTATTTATTTATCTGAGAGACAGAGATCACAGGTAGGCAGAGGGGCAGGCAGAGAGAGAGGAGGAAGCAGGCTCCCTGCTGAGCAGAGAGCCCGATGCGGGGCTCGATCCCAGGACCCTGGGATCATGACCAAAATCAGTAGACTTTTTGTAAAGCAGATTACCCTCCTTAAGGTGGATGGGCCTCATCCATCTGTTGAAGGCCTTAAGAGGAAAAAAAAAGTCTAAGGTCCCCCAGGGAGAGGAAATTCTGCCTGCACACAGCCTTCAGACTTGAGCTGCAGTATCAATGCTTAGCTGGGTCTCTAGCCTTCTGGCTTACTGTGCAGATCCTGAACCTGCCAGGTCTACAGTCATATGAACCAATTCCCTAAAATACAGATCTCTCTCTTCACCTCCCAGCTCACCCGCACACCCTATTGATTGTTTCTCTGGAGAACCTTTACTAATACATTGTCCTTCCCTAGTATCTAGCACAATGTTTTCTCCAGAGAAGTTATATCAATGTTTACTGAACTCTAGCATCAGTTCTTTAAGGTATTCAAGAGTATAAGGAAATGTTTTTCTCCAAGACTCCTGGGTGGCTCAGTTGGTTAAATGCCTACCTTCAGCTCAGGTCATGATCCCAGGATCCTGGGATCGAGTCCCTCCTTGGTCTCCTTGTTCAGCAGGGAGCCTGCTTCTCCCTCCTGCTGCTCGTGCTCACTCTCTTACAAATAGATGAATAAAATCTTTAAAAAAAAATTTAAAAAGAAAGTGTTTTTCTCTGGGGCACCCGAGTGGCTCAGCGGATTAAGCCTCTGCCTTCGGCTCAGGTCATGATCTTAGGGTCCTGGGATCGAGCCCCGCATCGGGCTCTCTGCTCAGCAGGGAGCCTGCTTCCTGCTTCCCCCTCTCTCTGCCTGCCTCTCTGCCTACTTGTGATCTCTCTCTCTGTCAAATAAATAAATAAATAAGTGTTTTTCTCATTCCCTTAAGGTTATTTATTTATGTTTACATAGGAAACTTTTTGTTACATAAAGTTCAATGTGAAAAAGGAAGCTTTCATGGTTATTTTACTTGATTTATCCATGTCCAATGCATGTGGCGAAAGAACAAATAAAATGAAGGGTCTCTTTTGCTGAGCTTTGCTTGAGTTTCCCCAAACAAAAATATACCAAACAAAAACAACAATAAAAATTGTGTATGTCCTTTATTCAATCACTATTTGTTGAGCAACTACTGTGTCCCCAGCATTGTCCAAAACTGTCCAGAAACCGCAAAAGCTACTTTATTTAGTGGGTCCCTCTTAAAAATATAATGAAGTTATTGGTTACTGGAGATAAGTAGTTTCTTTGTTCTTTGTGTGTTTGCATGTGTGTTTCCATTTCTGCAGGTGGGGTAAAAAAAAAAGGACACGTGGATGGCATAAAGACTGTCTTAGTGTATCATAATAGCATAAGGTTATGATAGCTATGGTTTATAACTTACTTTTATTAAAAAAATCTATTTTTGACTTAATAGCAAGCTTTTACGTGATGACATCATCAATGGCATCTAGTATAGAAAATAAAATATTTTCCTGTGAAACTAAAGTTTAGACTACTTTCAGATAAATCAGGATATAACTATAAAGTACAATATTGTCCAGCTTGCCATTAAATATTCTTTATTATATTAAACTCCATTAAAAACAAATGATAGGACATTTCCTATTATAGTGAGTGAGCTATGGTAATAGGAATGCCAGCTTCTTATTGACAAAGGAATATTGAACTGCTTTCTCGCCAGAAAATATGAGTGGAGATATTTGACAATATAGTACAGCAATCCAACAAAGACGGGCTAAATTCAGACTGGAAGCATGATTCACTCTCAGCTTGGGCAGGAAAAGAATTAAAATTGCTCTGAAGAAAGTGTAAGTAAGTCTTTCATCTAGCTGATTGCATTTATCCTGATGGCAATGGCAAAAATTTGAGCATGTACCTTACAATAACCATTGTTACTCCCTGGAGTCTTTTAAGGTCAGTGTTCCCAAGGCCTAACATTAGATTTACCCAGAATGCTTGTTACAGACTCCTGATCCCACCCAGATACCTAAATCGGAATCTCTTGGGGAATGGTGTAGGTATATGTATTTTTAACAAGTCTCCCCTGGAGATTGTTATGCTCAAATTTGGAAAATGCTATCTCAGGCTATCAATATTCCTACCCAGGGTGCTAGACTAGGAGACCAGAGGTGGCCATACAGATAAGTCACAATGAACTGGTTTGGTTGTAGTTGGCATGTGGGGTTGGAGGAGTGGGGATGATTATATAAGATTATTTTCCCTCTCTTATGTCTATAATCTTGCCATTCAAGATTAATGTTTTACTCTCTTCATAGTCCGTTTCCATATGTTATGCATCCTAGAAATATTTACATTATGAGATGTTAAGAATTTTACCACCTTACAGGAAGAACTGGGCATAATGGAAGCTCTGGGCTTATATGGGGGATGACAGCAATATAGACACATATATAAAGGGGATTTGTAGAACACCATAGATTTACTGTGCCTATTCCCAGACATCCCCAAGAAGCCAGCTGCATAGCAGATAGAGTTCCAAAGAACATTCTATATTTTAGCAAGGAATCAATTTTCTTACTGAAATATTGGGCCTCTGTTTATTTTCCCCTTAATAGAAGTGTCAAATGGGATAATATATGAAAAAATAGATCAAATGTTATTTGATTAGACCATAATCTAGTGAAATAATTTAGTAACCTATGATTTGGGGCATATAATTACATCCCCATGCACTGTGTGTATAATTGTATATATACTAGATATATATACACTCACACACACATTCCAAATACACACATATACACATATGTGTGTGTATGTTCATACACATTTAGGAAAAAAAAGTATACCCCAAATCACTTTGTTTCCAAGAATTGTCAGTTGCCTTCCAGTGCTCTAAAAACCTTTGTCATATAGAACAGCTCCCATACAAAGGAAAGATTCTCTCTTGCAATTGGGATCTTTGTTCATGTCTTTAGTTTGATGTATGACAATGATGTATGAGTAATTAAGGTAATTATTGTAAGTGTTCACTGAGCGTTTAAGAACTATCTGTCCAGGGAGCACTCAGCATGCATTCCAGTGCTGGCCTCCTTCTGAATTGGTAATTCCATCTAGGGACAAAGAATAGGAGCTTTGCTGTTAGGTTAGATTAGGGTTTGGGTACGGCGTGTATTACTTACAGGTTAATGTAAGTAACTATTGTTCAGTCTCAGTTTTTACATCTGTAAAACAGTACTAATAGCATTCATTATAGTGGAAATAACTCTTAGAATTAGTATAAGGGTGGAATAAGGTTTTACATGTAAAAAGAATATTTAACGTTTATTATAAATATTGAGACAAGCATCCTAGGATGCTACCATCTCTTAGCAAAAAGGATGAATGGCCTGACATATAATCCATTACTGTCATTTCCACAGAGACAAGGCGAATTCTGGTTCTAACAAAGTGGAGAAGAATGAATTCAGCTGGTTCTAGAGATGATTCTATGTCTGCCTTCAAAGAGCAGAAGGGGGCTCTTGGAGTAGACTTATTTGGTAACAGTGGTCCCTTATTACAAAATGAGGATGAGAACCCCTCATTTTGGCTCTGACGGTTGCCCAGGAGTTAGAGAAGTAGAGAGTGAGATTAAGAGGGAAAGTGTGCAAGTACACCAACATGGCATGACCAAAAAGGGCAGACTTCAATAAAATAATAGGTTAGCATCTGAAAAGATGAGGGTAAAGCCAGGCTCAAAACTCTGAGACCAGAGAGGCTGGATTAAGTTAGAAAATCAAAATTATGTATTTTGAATGGCATTGGAATGGAGTATGGATCTCATCGAACGAGGTGGAAATATTAAGTTATGTGGTAGAGATTTTTTTTTAAAGATTTTATCCATTTATCTGACAGACAGAGATCACAAGCAGGCAGAGAAGCAGGCAGAGAGAGAGAGGAAGAAGCAGACTCTCTGCCGAGCAGAGAGCCCGACGCGGGGCTCGATCCCAGGACCTGGGATCATGACCCGAGCCGAAGGCAGAGGCCCCAACCCACTGAGCCACCCAGACGCCCCTGTGGTAGAGATTTTTTATCATGGTCCATTTTCATGGAAGTCATTTTTAGCCCATTCTAAATTCTATGTGTTAAAAGGATGCATGAATTCATTAAATTATTTTTAACCCAGCTCATTATTACAGTCAGCTTGACATCTCAGACAGTTGCTAATTTTTAACCAATTTAACAAAATGTCTTTTGTTAAGACTTAAGGAGCAATGCTTCCAACTTTTTATAGTTGAAGCAAAAGAAAGTCTTTTACAGAAGAAATAAATGTTTTGAAGGTATACTGAATATAGAATCATGGTGAATCAGAGACAGAAAGACCCTACAAATGATTTGGTTCAATCTTCCCTTAGACAGATGAGGTAACAAAATCATGCCTTGATACCCACATTAGGGAGATAAACTGTAAATAAGCAATGAACCTATCATGTCTTTAGAGACTGTCTAATATATTCATGGCATTGTGCTACAGGGTGAAACATAAAGGAACCATATAAGACATGTTCTCTGCTCTTTCTCTGTTGAGCAGAGACTAGTTCATGATCTAGTCAAAGGATCAGACGTGCTTGTGTAATAATGTTTGAAGTCGTTTATTATAAGTGACACAGAATGCTACCTGAATTAAGAAGCTGGAGGGGTGCCTGGGTGGCTCAGTGGGTTGGGCCTCTGCCTTCAGCTCAGGTTGTGATCTTGGGGTCCTGGGATGGAGCCCCACGTTGGGCTCTCTGCTCGGCGGGGAGCCTGCTTCCCCCTCTTTCTCTGCCTACCTCTCTGCCTACTTGTGATCTCTGTCTGTCAAATAAATAAATAAAATCTTAAAAAAAAAAAAAGAAGCTGGAAAGATCTCTTTGGAGAGTCTTTTAAAGTTTACCCATCATTTTTAAATAATAGAGATTTACATTTAGTGATGAGAAAAGATGCTCTGGTTCAATTCTGAGTGAAAAAAATTAGCTTATAAAACTCTATGGTGTAATCTACTGATGGTTTTTTTTTTTTTTTTTTTGGTGACTAGTTCTATGAACTTTAATGCATGTGTGGATTGAGGTAACCTTGACCATAATACAGAGAAGTTCTATAATCCCCCAAAAAACTCCTTCATGCTTTCTCCCCATGATCTAAATCCTAGACCCTAACAACCATTGATTCGTACTCCATCACTACAGTTTCTCTGTGGCTTTTTATGACTTTTTATGACTATCTTCTTTCACTCGGCCTAATGTCTTTGAGATTCATTCAAGTTGTGTGGATCAGAAGTTCATTCCTTTTTATTGATGAGTAATACCCCATCATATAGACGTGGCATAGTTTATTTATCCATTCACCCACTGAAGGACATTTGAGTTGTTTTGGAGAGTCATAAGAGAAACGTCTTGAGCATGGTGGTTTTATTTTATTTTATTTTATAGATTTTATTGATGTATTTGACAGAGAGAGACCCAGCGAGAGAGGGAACACAAGCAGGGGAATAGCTGAGGGAGAGGGAGAAGCAGGCTTCCCACTGAGCAGGGAGCCCAATGTGGGGCTGGATCCCAGAACCCTGGGATCATGACCTGAGCTGAAGGCTGACCCTTAACCTACTGAGCCACCCAGGTGCCCTGAGCAGGGTAGTATTTTAATTCACTCTCCGATTTTTGCTCCTACTGTGCTTGTATATCAGTTCATTTATTAATAATGCTTATGCAAATAACAAAAAATGCATGGGTAAAATGATTCATAGGGACTAAGAGGTTTTTCTTAAATAGCCTTAGTGCACATACTGTTATGCTTATAAATGTTGATATTCGTTCATTCCTTGAACCAATATTTAGTAAATACCAACCATGTGCTAGCCACTATGGATAAAATAATGACACAAAGTGCCTTAAAATCGTTAAAGTGCCTTAAAAGCGTTAAAATCTAGTCAAGGAAGAAAGACAACAAACAAACACAAACAGTCCTTGAATAACTCAGATTGTCGTGAACACTACAAAGAAGCAGAGTAAGGAACTAGCGAAGAGGGATGGGTGATATGAAGTCCTGTTCTTTTTTTTTTTTCTAATTTCTTTTCAGTGTTCCAGAATTCATTGTTTATGTACCACACCCAGTGCTCCATAATACCCCCCACCAACCTCCCATCCCCCTCCCCTCCCAAACCCTCAGGTTGTTTCTCAGAGTCCACAGTCTCTCCCTCCGATTTCCCCAACTCACTTCTCTCCATCTCCCCAAGTCCTCCGTATTATTCCTTATGCTCCACAAATAAGTGAAACCATATGATAATTGACTCTCTCTGCTTGACTTATTTCACTCAGCATAATCTCTGCCAGCCCCGTCCATGTTGCTACAAAAGTTGGGTATTCATCCTTTCTGATGGAGGCATAATACTCCATAGTATATATGGACCACATCTTCCTTATCCATTCATCCGTTGAAGGGCATCTTTGGTTCTTTGCACAGTTTGGCGACTGTGGCCATTGCTGCTATGAACACTGGGGTACAGATGGCCCTTCTTTTCACTACATCTGTATCTTTGGGGTAAATACCCAGTAGTGCAGTTGCAGGGTCATAGGGAAGCTCTATTTCTTTAATACAGTTTGGTAAGGGAAGGTTTCTCTGTTGAGCGGAGACTTGAAGAAAGTGGTGGGGGAGGGGGAGCTGAGCCACGCAAATATCTGGGGGAAGAGCATTCAAAGCAGGACAAACAAGTAAATTTTTAAAATATTGTTTATTGAAATAGCACAGAAGACATTTATTAGTAAAGCCTGCCTTTCTTCCCAGTTACAGGTCAGAGTAAAGGGCTTTCACTTGACGATGGAAAGGAGTTGGTGAACTTATCACCTGATCACTACCAACGCAGACCTTCTA